>NC_055995.1:85578554-86301404 GCF_018446385.1 Zingiber officinale | reverse complement strand
TTATCGATAAGCCCGACTTCCACTCGACGAGTCCCACGTGGCCGCCCGTCCTGATGGCGCACGCCAATTTCGCTTGGACAGCCGACGCTGGAGGCTTTGCGCAGTCTTTTCGGTCGTGATCCCTTTACGGTCGTCCGGTTCGATCTTATCAAAGCTCGGCCGTTGATTATTAATCTGGCGACCACGCTCATCGACGGTCTCGATTTTGAGGTTTACGGATCGGGCGAAAATGACGAGACATTCGTAGGAAATCGATCGGACGACGCTGCGTATTCTTTTTTCCTATAGTTCACAAGACGAGACGTGTAAGCTGGATGGAGCCTTTTCCATCCATCCGTCAATCCTAGCCGTCCGATCACAGCATATAAAGATTAAACGACTTGAGAAAGAATCTTGATATCGATCTCCATTTCGGTCGATCGATGTGGGCGGTGTACCTGGCGATCGGGACGGTCTTCGCCATCAGCTTTGGGATCGCGATGTTGTTCGCGTACAAGTTGTGGTTCTCGGTGCCTGCAAGTCTGGTGGCGTCGGAGGGCAAGGCGGCGGCCGGCCTGTCGACTGCGGAGTTGGATATGATAGCAGGCGACGGAGGGGGCGCGGTGGTGGATGGGGGGCAGTACTGCGCGGTGTGCCTGGAGGAGATGGAGGAGGGGCAGGCAGCGAGGGTTCTTCCAGAGTGCCGCCACGCCTTCCACCGCGAGTGCGTCGACAGATGGCTGGCGAGGCACCGGGAATGCCCCCTCTGCCGGGCCGTCCTCCGCCCTCCTCGTTCGCCTCCCGTCGCACACGTGCCGACGCTTGCGGTGTAGCTGCTTCTCTGCGGAGGTTCTGACACATCTCTCCTTTTTTTTTCCTTTTTTTTTTTTTCCATTTTTTAGAATTAATTTGTATTCTATTTTTGCATATTTAGTATCGTGCTTTTATAAATAGGTAGTGGTCGTTGTGGATAATACGAATAATCATATTAGTCCATACACACTGAATACAATTATGAAATAATTTTGCATGGGGCATGGAAATAATTAGTAAAATTTTGCATGATTTTCAATCGAATAATTTATGGCTCCTATTCTTTTCAGTATATTTATAATGAATGAATTCTAAATTAGAAAATTATTAACTGAAATGAAGCTTTCAGATTACGAAAAAAAATAAAGTCTAAAAAATTTAGTCCAAGTACAACCTCCTCCCTATATAAGTTTAGATTTTTAGATCAATCAGTGAATGTGATAGCTAGCTCGACCCGACCCAATTGAGCAATTCTGCTATCATGGACTGACTGATCAAGGCATGAAACTTGCAACTACTTGGTCAGCAAGGTCGACTCAACTGATTGTGACTCACCAAGAGATGTTGACAATTGAACGACTAGCAAAGGCAACCTCATACCAGGAATAGCACAATACTAAACACTTGTTCAATCTTAGTAACAGAGAGGTCTGAAACCTGCTCGACACATTCATGATATACGGCTACAAAATTGCAATTGCATCTAATAGAGGATTTCATAATCATACAGCCTGTTGGTCTTAACAAATCTTAGACAAACGGTAGCAAATAACAGCCAATATCACGCATACTACAGTAACTGTTGTGCCTTCTGTATTGATCCAAAGAAAGAATGTAAAAAAATCATTTAACGGTGATAAACACACAGATTAGAGCTTCTCTTTTGATTTGGATTCTTTATCGAGCCTCTGCTGAATATGACGACGCAATATCTCTGAATATTCCTGCCAAAAATATTTATTAACGGGCATAAAATATAAATTGCAGGACTATAAATCATGAGTAAATATGGTCAGTAAGAGTGTTTCTTTGTTACATAACCAAAACTAAAAGGCTAGAAAACAGAATTTTCTTGAGTGAAAATAGTAAGGGTGATAAAGAGCAAGGGCAGAGAAGGGATGGTCGTCAGCCTCTTATCAAGCGCCGCACTGTTGATGAGTGAGTAGTCAGTCTTCTTGCTTAAATTTGTCTTTAGCATTGCTTGCAGATGACAACTAGGGTGACTCGGCTAATTAAACTCAAATTTAATCAATAGTTCAATGTTACCTACCTTTGTTATATAAAGATATAACAGCCACCAATGAAACAAGGGATCCATTAATTAAAGATTGCGCAGACTTGGTGCAATAAGAATAGGATGTATAAATTAATGAAAATAGACTACATACAATACTGAGCTCCACATCATCTCCAAGTTCTTGAAGGCCTTCATAATCATTTTCACCATTAAGACTGCCTGCACTTTCCACCATGGCACGGAAAATACTTCCAGGGGAATCATTCTGTTCAATCCTTTGTTGTGCTTCATGAAGATCAATCTGAGAATACTGAGTCAGCCAAATATATAAAAGACAGAAGAAATGAGTAGCAAGTTGAACTGAGTGGAATCCAAAACCATGATGAAGAAGATGAAACTATAACAATGTAAAAATGTTTACATGATTCAATTAGGAAATCTAACAAAACACGCATGTACCTGAAATTTGCTCTCTTGCATCTTGTTTTGTCTAATCATACTATTACTTTGAGAACGAGGTTCAGATTCAGGCACACTAACTGATGGGGACTGGGATGGAACCCTGCCAATAATTTGTGATACAACGGGCAACATTTGTCGTATCATGCTAGAAAAATCAATACCACCTTGACTTCCCCCAGATCCCATCAACATGCTTCCAAGATCTTGGTCTTGTACTTGTTGCGCCATATTATTGAGAGTATTCATCATTGCTGGACTCTGAGTGCATTGCTCCATCATGTTTCTCAAAGCAGCAGTAGAACCTAATCCAGTCTCAGCCAAATTCGTCAAAATATTATTAAATGAAGGGCCACGAAGGACCTGGCTCACCATGTCGCTAACATCAATTTGTTCACTTGAACCTTGCCCACCAAAAGGCATGCTATCCAAACTATTCATAGTGCTGTTACCATCGGAGCCCTGGGAAACAATTGATCTTAGCAACTGTTGGCCCCTAGAAATAGATTCTGAATTTTGACTGGCCGATGATGAATCGTGGGGTTTTCCATCCTTATCTACAGGCTTTGCTACCTTGCTCCGCTTCTAAACAAGATGTCAAATAACAACACAAATCATAATCAATGCATATCAGATGGGAAAAAGACAAAAAAAATAAAATAAAATTGCGTGATAAGATCTACAGAAAGTTGTAAACTCTGGTACACATGTAACGGAGGTTTTCATCACCTTGGGTTGCAGACCACGCAATCCAAGCCCCAAGGGAGTAGTCCTGTCAGTTACAGCAGCCTTGCTACTTTCTGCATTGGCCTCCAGCTTGTCTTCTGGCGGCTTTTCCATTGTAGTCAAACAAATATTGACAGGTTTCAAGGTTGCGGGTCCTCGCATGCCATCAGTAACCAAAAGTTTCTACAAAGCAATACTGAAGATGATCGTCCAAATTCCATAGTAGAAGGAAATCAATCTCGTAAAGTTGCAAATCCAATAATATCAGGCTTCCATGGGGGCTTGTTATCTAATAGAAGATACCATAGACCATACATACCTGCTTTCCATCTTCTGTGGAAATGTCAGGAACAAGCGTCTCAATATTCTTGTTTGCAGAATCAGAGTTATTATCGGGCCTATCACTCATAACATTCTCACAAGTATTCCATGACGAAGAACCTAGAATACCAAGATAGAAAAAATCAGCAAATATGTTGATATGTTGACAAGCATAGACACAATGAGCATAAGAGAAACAAGATTACTTGTATGCTTACCTTCAGTAACTAACTGCTGGCTGACTGTGTTTGATATGCTTTGGGTAGGGGAACATCCACTGGTTTGATTTTGTGCAGTACTAGCAGATGCATGATCCGTGTGTGCATTTTCTTGTGCCACTACTCGAGGGACACTACCAGATCCTGAAGAAAGAAGTGGAACAGTGACTGATGCGGTAGGTTGTGATCCACTAACCATAGAAGGATGAGAATGTTGAGATGAAGCAGAAAGTGTGGGATTCGACGTCTGAGACCCTGCATGTACAGGAATAGCAACACTAAAGACATGACCAGCATTTCCTTCAGAATAACGCGCTGGAATAGCTGCAACAGCTGTTCTAGCAGCCATTCCTCGCAATGGAGCAGCATTCCCTACAGGTGCTGAAGCATGACCAGTTTGACTCGCTTGTCCCACGTTTTGCTGTCCACTATGATTAAGATCCCTTGAATCTTCCCTTGAACCAGAAGATGATATACCAGGTGCCGATGAAGTCCCTGATCAACTAGAAATTTAGCATAAATCAAAAGGTGAGTGAAATTAAAAATATCTTACCCGAGAGTACATGTACATTGACATTTCTTAATATGTCCCCAGCGTTTAATATATTAGGTCCGCTAACCAAAGGTAAAGAACCAGTGAAAACAGAGTTCAATTGAGGAGGAGAAGGCTGCAATAAAATAAAAGAAGCTTGCTCACATCAAATGGACAATTCAACTACAATAAAAAAATGTCAGTCACCCGAACCATTATAGGATTTGGCCCAGTGGAAGATATATAAACAGCCGGGCCAGAGTTCACAAAAGAACCATCCTGCACAAATGTAAGATTATAACACTTCTAAATATTGGTTATATTTTTTAAATTAAAAAAAAAAACAAATAGCATACAGGAGTTCCCATCCGCAGCATCATAGTTGTACGACCAAGCTCCAAAAGCATTGCACCTAAATGCTGCATGACTAAACCCATATGCATGGCTTCAGTCTGTATCTGACTTCGAACCAATGGATCAGAAGTAATTTCGCCTCTCAAGCGCTCAGCCATACGCTACAGCACAAACGTCAAATTGGTATGATACTATGACATTACAATGTGAAAGAAATACTATACAGAAACATTCTGATAAATATCTTTCTATTCTCGTCAGCATAATACTGTTAAAATTAAACAAGTTGTTTAAAATTTATAAATCTTAAAATTTTCCATTTCATTAGAGAAGGGGAGCCTTGGCGCAAATGTAAAGTTGTTGTCATGTGACCAAAAGGTCACGAGTTCGAATTCTGAAAACAACCTCTTGCAAAAAACAGGATAAGGCTGCGTACAATGGATCCTTCCCCGGAATCCCGCATGGCGGGAGCTTCATGCACCGGGCTGCCTTTTTTATTAGAGAATTAGTTAATGAGCCTTTTCCCATTCAGTTGACTTATTATTGAACAACTCATATTCTTAATGCCGCAGAAACAAAATTTTAAAACAATAATACAAAACACTATACTGAAATATTCTCAAAGTAGAACTAAGAACATACAGAAAGAGCAGTTGCCGTATGTCCAGTAAGTAGTACTCTTGCTTGGTCAATTACTGAACCCAACACGTCAGGAGTTGGCATCCTGTTCCAATGCAAGGATGTGTTATCTGACCTTAGAATATTCTGTGTATTGCTTGGTCCAGATGACTGAGAACCTTCAAATATTATATAAAAGAGAACATTTCAAAATTGTTTGCAAGATAAAGAGGTTCCAAAGTTCGAAAAAAAAAAAATTGAAGGAAAAAAACAAACCACTGTTTTGTAGTATTAGCTCCATGCGGTTGATGTAATATGAAAGTGTCCTCAATGAATCAGGAATGACCTAAAGTACAGAAAAAATGGGCCAATAAGAAATCATAAGATAACTAAACCAAGAAAATATTAAACGGAATGAAATTTCTACCATATTTGGTTGTAGAACTGTTGGAGAAGTAAGTTGCACCTGAAAGGGCAGCTGATTGACCAACGTAATAGGTGTCTGTGTTTGATGGATTTGTTGAGCTCTGCCAGTAGCATCTTGTGACTGTCCTGTGCCATTGCTAGGAGCTGCCTGATTCTGTCAATAAAGAACACTAGCATTAGTCCCTTATTGTAATCAAAATAAGAAACATATAAAGAAAAGACTCACAGTTGCAACAGATGGGATGTTGTTAGATCCAACAGGGGGCAAAATCCCAGCTCCTAAAGATTGCAGAACTGCCCCAACAACCTTCAAAAAGGATAAAACATATTGCAGGTAAAACCACAAAAGACTCAGAACAAAGGAACCATATCCTTAACTTTAAATGAGGTGAAATCACACAACTTCTAAAGTAAAGAAACTACCCGACCAATATCAGGCACCAAGCCCATCCCTTCTCTTTGATCAGAAATATTAACAGTTCCAAGAACAACACTATGTGAAACTTGTCCAATCCTATTGGGAGGTGCATTGGCGGAAGCATCAATCCCTAGAAAAACATGAGAATTATTACTACATACAGCTACATAGATAATGGAATATTGTGTAACCATGTATATATAGCATACAAAGAAATGTCTTTGATGGCTTCTTTAAAAAAGAAAATTCTACAAATGGTTGACTGAAATGATATACAGATAAAAGTGCAAGAATTGGAAGATACATGCATGGAAGATTCCATTTATTTGCAGTCAGTGAAAGAATAATAATAGAAAGGTGTGCAAATTTTTGGAACAGAGAAAATAATATGTATAGAATACAAATTGTAAACTCGTTGCCTAACTAAAAAAAACACTAAATACAGCAGAAACAGATCAATGACTAACTAGAAGCATCCAATCATAGGATAAAGGTCCATGGTCAGTCTAAATGAAATATTACGCAATGTTCAATTTGCATTAGAGGTGACGATACTAAAACAGTTGTGTGAAGTTACTGAAAAAGGTAAAATTAAATGCTACTACCCAACAGCAATTAGGTGTATTCTGATTAGATAAAATAAGAAATATCAGGTCATGACTTATAATGGTATGGAAATGTCCAAAGACAAGATTTTGAGTATTGGTTTCTATAAAAGTTCATTCCCAGCACAAAACTATATTGCAACAATGCAACTCATATTGTCACATAATACAAGTGGACACCAGTTTGATTGGATCAATCTATATTTGTCTTTTGATCATTCAATCAACCATACTGCCAAGTTCTAACTCCGGAAAAAATGGCTATCCCAATATAATTTACTCCAAAAAAGGCTATAACACTGGACTATCATATTATCACGGTTTCATATATTGTATACCCAAAAAAAATTGCAACAATATTCAGGAAACTTATGATGTTTGCCAACCCATTAACTTTGCATATGAACACACCAATCTCAGTGAAATAAACAGACAACTAAAATAACTGTTTTTAAATGTTGGAGTCAAGTGCCAGTACCTTATACTATGTATTTGACATATACTACCTCATACAACCCTATCATGGAATATGCAAGCTGTATTGCTACTACAATCAAAGTGCGAAACTACCATAATTAGGCGATTCATGTACCACCTGACTAATATTGAGTGACACAGTGCATATTTCAAACCACAACTTTAATATTACATTTGTCATTTGTACTAAATGCAGTTAATTCGCCCAAAGTGGCAAATTTGTAGAAATCAACTAAATTTATGTCAAATTAATATGTATGCTTAAGGATGGCAACTGGTACCTGATTATTATAAATATCCAAATAAATTAAATTATTTTTATTACATAAATTATGTTTCTTTGAACTCCCTCTACCACCTACACCTTGCACTCTTATTATTTTTACTCAACTAGTTATAAAAATCTCTTGCTAGCCTCTGAACATGTTGATACATTCATAATTTTTTCCTTTTTTTTTGTTTTTCATGTAAAATACAGCACGTCCTTTTTGCGCCTTCACTTCCACTACTGATGAAAACTTTGATCAAGTAAAATTCCTTTGGCAATATATCGCAGATTCCTTTGGCTCCAAAAATTAATATTCACAAAATTCTAAAGCTCAAATAATCAGATGAATTAATCTAGTCTAAATATTTATCCATTTTTTGAAAATTTAACTTTGCGCCAAAATAAGTGAGTAAACAATGAAAAATAAACACAAGATCATAGTAGTCAGTTGTTACAAGTGACAGTTATTCAAGCAAAAGCTAAACAGAGAATGCCTAATTAGCAATTGTTTCTAGAGTTTTCAAGAATGGCAACTTTACAATCATGCTACAGAATGTTAAGGTTGCAAATAAGAGAATTAGCAAAAAATCATAATCAAGAAGGAACAGTTATAGTTGGAATTCATACATATTAAGTGCCGACAAGAAAACATTACTTCAAATCCATTCTTAAATAAGGCATCAACAAATTTATAATAAAGACTTAGCAATTGACTAAAGCAAAGAGTATCTAAAAATTACAATAGGAAGAAATAATATAGATGAACCTTGGTTGCCACTGTTAGAATGATCTCCAGAAACAATCCCAGATTGAGTTTGAGCCTCATCTGGTCTAGCAACCAAATGTAGCGTATGCCCATCTTCCAGATCTATATAATTGTGAAGGTACAACTTTGTAAGGCCTTTGTAAGCAAATATCGTAAATCCATTGTTTTTAGCATACGCTCAATGCTTAGCACCACTACCCAGGCACCTTCAAGGTGAATCAATTTTATCTAGTAGAGGCAAGCAGGGTTTTGACTATGTTCAAGTTTGTTCATCCTAGCTTGTTCAAGTTTGTTTATTGAACTTTCTATCAACTTAGAGCCAGCTTCAAGCTTGTTATCAAGCTCAACTAAAGAGATTATTGTACTTAAAATTAAGTTAAAACAATGGCCAAATTCTCATTTTGAATAAATAATAAAAAAATATAGAATGTATAGGATATGCATTGTATTTTTACATAACTAAAAAATAAAATCCACTAATAAATAAGTTCATTCATGAATTGTTCACAATTTGTTCATGAAACTAATGAGCCTATCTCACTAGTTGCATGTTTGTTGGTTTATTTTTAGCATCCTCTCCATTCCAACCTTACTTAAACTCTAGGCAGAGGGACAAAAGGCAGCTCTTATATTAACATATTATATCTCTTGCTATCCTTCTCCAGTTTTTGGATAATCTTCTACATGCATGTATTTTATAATCAGTTACCTTGGTGTTTCCTCCATCCACCTCCATTATCCATAGCAAGGGGAAAAAAAGGAAAAAGAGAGAGAGAACGTTAGACCTCTAAGTCTGATAAAGATAATTATCTGGACCTTTATTTAAATTTAAATTTCTAGTATCTTATAACTAATTGTAATTACAGCAAAATTGATACTATATTATATTTTATGGACAAAGTTATTAATATTAAAGACATTGATTATGAGATTGAACATTTTCAGATTAGTTTACAAAAATATCATTTTTTTTAATATCACATTAGTGTAACTTTATAAAAGGGCAGTCCGGTGCACGAAGCTCCCGTCATACGGGGTCCCGGGGAAGGATCCATTGTATGCAGTCTTATCCTGTATTTTGCAAGAGGCTGTTTCCATGATTCGAACCCGTGACCTTTTGGTCACATGGCAACAACTTTACCGTTGCGCCAAGGCTCCCCTTTGCCGTTGCAACAACTTTATGTGATATGACATAATATCACATTAGTGTAACTTTATATGGTCACAAAAAAATTTCATGTTACAACAGTTTTACTTTGTGTTCTATGACATGGATAACAAATCATGCAACTTACACTTAATAAATTAACTTTGGGTGTTAGATTTTGAGGTTTAATCTCACATGGAATATTAATCCATTAGATATTATGTCATATCCTGTTCTATATACAGACATAATTATTATATTTAGGAAGACAATAAACATGTATCTCTTTCAACTATATTCTTGATATTTTAAATCGAGAACCAGAGTGTTTCTTACTCTTCCTACATCCGCAGATAAGCCATAAGACCTGCTAACATGTAGTTGCACCTGGCAGCTTCCAGAAAAAAAGCTTAAATTGGGAACTACTACAAAAAACACTATTGTAAATTGAGCATAGATAACAAGAGGATGATAACCATGTACAATACACCGTCCATGATTCATATAGCTAAAGAAGAGAAAAATACTTGGACTTCTGTTTGACCAAACATTTAATACAATGTTCATCATACAAATACAACCCATCAGATAGCTTGTAAATATCATATCAAGATTCTGTTTAGATAAAAATCTTTGCTCTAGATATGTAAGTTACTTCACATTGGGACTCATAATGATCATATTTGCTCTATTGATCCCTACTATGCAAGATTACCTACACATGAAGGAAAAATTAAATTTTAATTTCATCCATTTAATATAGATTTATAAGTACAGAGGATGAATCAAAGTGCACAAGAACAGGATACAATAATTTACCATGCTATGGAATTTTAATTGGACAAATCGGTTTATAACAACCAGGATGAATAAAAAAAGGCCACTAAATCACTATCATATCCTTGTTGTCATCCTGATTTATAACTAAACTAAAAAGAAAAACACTCTCTATGAGATTCAATTATGTGAAAGTTATGGCTAACAAAACAAACCCAAATTGGAAAAACAAATAAAGGATACGATAATCAGAAAGAAGTTGATCATCCTTTAAGACCTTTCCCCTAAATATCAACCGTTGTTGCTCCACTGGAATACCTGAAACATTTGCTACCATTGCCTTCAGCGAAGGAATTGGTGCCTAGAAGAATTCAAGGAAAAAGAAAGCTAAATTAGTGTAATTATTTAATATGCTTTGTCCATCAAAGTAGAAAGATCACGAATATAAGAATAAAGATATTTGAAATACACAAATAATCATTTTCTTAATAGTCAATGAGAACATATAAAGCATATCGGAAATCAACCCACCTATGCTTTGAAGATTTTTTTACCAAAAAATAACAACAGCTCTATTTAGCCTTGACTAAGTCTCTCATACTCTATTTAGCCTTGACATAGTCTCATACAAATCTCTATGGTTGTGTGCAACAATCATATAATTAGATTAGCAAATCTTTGCTTCGAGATCCCTCAACACTTAAAGAGATGTAAAACCACCGTACACATATGGAGGCAAACAAAGATATGAGCATGTAACTATATTAAATTAAATCTTAAAAGAGTATCACTATAAACTAATGCAATGGGATATTGTGTAGATGTATGTGTAATAATTTTCCTCAACTATATTTGGATCAGTTAAGAATCTTGACCCTCCATTATACTGTATATAGCAATCAATTATAAATTTATAATATATTTTCAGTTAAAATAACATATAAAATGACAATGTTTTTAGAATAAAGTAATTATTGAATAAAATTATTTAACACATAACTACAAAAGATCGCTACAATGAGGCTTAGGCATTGTTAACGATATGTGATGTTTTATTTGACTAGGAGTATTTTTGTCCTATAATGTTACAATGTTATTGCAGCATTAGGAAAAGGGTCGTATTCCAAACTACCAATCGGTCTACGGTGAATCAGATTCACATGAGGAAATCTAAATTAACACTAAAACTTAGATAATCAAGGAAAAAACATATAAAAAACATGAGATCAAGATTTCCACTTCAAAATTAGAGTAGCCTACTACAAGTTGCCTAATACCTACCACCTCTATACAACATGGAGAGAGAGAGAGAGAGAAAACATAACTCATAAAAGATTTTGTAATTAGAAAACCAAGTAGACCGCCAAAAAATAAAGAAAAATTATATTTGCACCTCGAGAAACACAACATAAGACTAGGCTCTCTCACAAGGAAATACTTGAAACACTTATAGTAGTCTTACATCTTTGTTTAAACAGAATGTATAAATCTGAGAATCCAGTGATTTGACATTAATCTGTATAGTTGAGTCTGAAGATTGACTGGTTTCTGTAGCTGAACACTTGCTTTGATCATTAGCCATCCTGTTAAAAGTGATAATGTATAAACTTCATCATCAATAAAACAGGGGGGGAAACCATTGTATAAACTGTGCAGATAGGAATGTCTCATGAACACTGACATAAATTGTAATGCATGTTCATGTAATGGAGTGCAAAATAAAGAGTTCATTAATGACTTTTTATTAGACTGATACTGCAATCTTATATAAGAAAATTTTAATAATGACTTCAAACCAGAATATCGTTCATGCCAAAAAACTAGTGGAAGTATTTTCTTCATTTTTCTTTGCAGGGTATCAAATCCAATAGGTAATCTTTCTTAGAGGAACGTGTAAAAATAATCAATAGGCTCTAAGTTTTCGGAATTGTTTTTCCATTCCAGACTCCAAAGGGGGGAATTCTTTTTTTTTTAAAAAAAAAGGAGAAATATCCATATCTAGATAGGGGAAAAAAATCCAGAGCATAAAAGGGGCGATCAGATCGAACCCTATCACGAAATCGGCAAGAAAACGGATCGATGCCGCCCTCCTCCCTCCGTTCTTCCTCGAAATGGTGCAGAAAATATGTGGATCGACTACGCCTCCCTTTACCGGATCCCTTGCTTCTTCCCTGGGCCTCTTGCGGTCTCTCAAGGCCACCGGCGACTCTGGAAAGTACTAGAAGCCGCTTTTCGCTCGACCACGCCCTACGACAACTTAACGGGTTGGCGGGTTCGTGTCAATCAAAGATGCAGCCGGCGTCCGGTTCGGCCCGATACGGCCCGCTAAGATGACCAGACCAATAGTGGACCGGATTAAAAACTTCCGCATTAAAAGTCCAACCTTAATTTAACAATTGTCGTTGGTGACCAATTTAAATTAATTTATTATCAATTTTACTAGCTTTTATGACTCTTTTGACTCGTCCCGGCACCAGCCAGTCAGCCACTCGATCCTTCTTTAGTCTCCCTTCTTCCCCAGCTCCCTGCAGTTTTTTCAGTCCCACATGGAAGCGTCCAAAAGCGCCTCCTCTTTCCTCCTCTGCTTCTTCCTCCTCTTCTTCTCTGCTTCAGCTTGTGACAGGTGCGTCCGTCACTCCAAGGCAGCACATTTCTCCTACTCAGCTTCTCCCTCAGGTACTTAATTTTCGAATCGCCGTAACTTTAGTTAGTGTTTTGATTTCAAGCGTTTGAAGCTTATGGATGGCAGTAGGGACTTGTGGGTATGGCTCCATGGCCCTGGAGTTCACTGGGGGGCATGTGGCGGCAGGGAGCCCTGCCATTTACAGAGATGGCTTGGGCTGTGGAGCTTGTTTCCAGGTTCGAGATCAAAGATCTAATCTTGCTTTTATTAATGTCTTTGTGATTGAGTTTTTAGGGGTTTGGATATGCACGCAGGTGAGGTGCAAGAACACAAGAGTTTGTAGGAGCGCAGGGGTGAAGGTGACCTTGACAGATTTGAACAAGGGCAACAGCACTGGTTTGGTGCTCAACAAGGGTGCTTTCGTGTCCATGGCAAAGAATGGCAAGGCACAGGAGCTGATGAGACGTGGCATTGTGGATGTGGAATACAAGAGGTATGAACTATCAACAAGATTGGGTACCAAATTTAATCCCGTCAAAAAAAAAAAAGATCTTTGACTTCTGTCTGTGTTTTTGTTTGTTTGTTTTTCTTTGAAAAGCTAAGGTAATGAATTACCGAAAATAACTGAAAACAGAAACATATGAATCTTTTTAGAAGATTAGAAGTAAAAAATTTTTGATAAAAAGTTCAAAATTTTCCTTCCATCTTTCTGAGAAAAAACATTTAGCTCTGATAACTTACAGAAAAATGGTTTTTGTTTCGAGATGCTTCTGATATTGTTTATTGTGTGTTGTAATCCAGTCTTGACTTGTTCGTCATAGGGAAGATTCAAACAATGGCAATTATTTGAAAATTATTAAGGAACTACAAAACAAATGAAAACAGAAACATGGTAGTCATTTTCACAAACTTAAAAATCGAAATTTTCTGATGCTAAGATTTAAAATTTCCCTTCCATCTCTGAAAGATAAAAGCTCTGCGGATATTTATTAGGATAACAATTTTGTCTTGATTTGTTTATTGCAGGAAAGTTTCAAACAAAGAGAATTATTTTTGTTTCCTTTCAAAGTTTGAATAGATATGAAACTATTGAACAACTGAAAACTGAAACATGTGAGTCATTTTCAGAAGCTTAAAACTAGAAGTTTTCTGGCAATTAGAAATGTGAAAAACAAAAACAGAAGTTTCCTTATGATTCTTGATGTGCCATATCATTTTCACTGTCACATTCCTCAGTGATGTGATGACTTGATGTATTCTTAAGCAAGCAGGATTCCTTGTGAGTATAGTAGGCATAACCTCTCCATCAGAGTAGAAGAAACCAAGAAAGGATCTAATCACTTGGCCATCAAGTTACTGTACCAAGGTGGCCAGACTGACATACTAGGAGTTGATGTAGCTCAGGTAATGATGAGCCACACCACATTTTGGTATGGTATCCAATGTTCGCCCTAATTTTTAAGCTTCTTTTCGGGTCGAATCAGGTCGACTCACCAATTTGGCATGCCATGGACCGAGACTATGGTCCAGTCTGGAGCACCATTGGCCGGGTGCCCACAAGACCACTGTACTTCAGAATGGTTATAACAGGGGGGTACGATGGCAAGTGGCTTTGGACCCCGAAGGCGGTCTTGCCAGCCGACTGGACAATCGGCTCGGTTTATGACATGGGAATTCAGATTGCTGACACTGCTCAAGAGGACTGCTACCCTTGTGACTCAGGAGAATGGAAGTGATCAAACAAGAATTCTCAACCCTTGGTCTTTAGTTCACAAGTTCATTGTGGTTGATGGCAAGATTAAAGTAACAAAGTAACAAGGTTTTTTATTCCAAAGAAAATGACATGCTACCTACTGGCTAAGGCTTTGAATAATATATAATTTTGCCAATATTATCTTGTAACTTTATGGTTTAATTGGCTTCTTCAATAGGGTTTGGCCACTATTAGACATGTGAGAAACTATAAACCTAACCTAGCAGTGGGTTAGCTAAATTAGATAGCTTTTGCTTAGGACATAATTGCTTGGACTTTAGTTGGTCAAGTCGCCATGTGAAGGAATAAGTAGTTGATGTTCTTGTTGCTTACTAAACTATTTGGTCAGTCATGTAAAGTCACCCTTATAATAATTCACTTAATATGTTCTTAACATATTGCATAAAACATATTCCACTTGATCTACATTTCATTGTTTTGCTTTGTGGATAGTAATCACACAAAGTTCATCTAACTTTTTCAAATAATTAAGATATTCTTTGTTATTCACTTAAATGAAACACGAATATTTAGAAGTGATGTCCTCGTGATGATCAGGATCACATGACTATTCTTTTTTCGATTTATTTAGGGTTTGATCATTCGACATATTGATCTGATCTAGTAATCCAAATAATTCAGAGATGAGGTACAGTTCTAACCTTCTTTCTACGTTTGTGTGAAGGAAGAAGCTGCAGAGGTGTACGTATGCTTGTAATTATTCAACAACTTTTTACAATTTGGCTTCCAGCTGAGAGAGACTTATCACCTACTATTCTACAAATCATCACGCAGAAGAGAGAATCTAGGATTTCATTCAACCAGATCACTCATTTCTTCCAATTACTTTTGGAATTTAATGATGAAGATTGAGGACAATGTTCAGTTGAATCTCAACAGCAGAAACTGGTGGTGACAAGCCTGCAATTTCAAGCCACTGAGCATTTTACCAACAAATTCTAAGTTTCTAACAGATAAATAAATAAAAGTTAAAGGAATAAATAAAATAAATGCGTTTTTAACACATTTAAATTTATTAAAACTGAGCCAAACAACACGAGCTAATCACTATTGTGCTGGGAAGGAAAACAACACTATAAACCAGGTGTTTGTTCACTTTACAGTTTATATAAAGTATGCCCAAAATGCATATGAATTTGAGTTACAAGTACAATTAAATGATGCATTGCAAGTACAATTACTACTTTGCCTAGTGATCATGCTTTTGTTCTTGTAGACTTACAAGTTTTAGTTGCAGAGATCTCCCAAAATAAGTCAGTGCTCATCTTTATTTCTTCCCAGAGTAAACAGTTGCAACAAATCATACCAAATTTGTAAAATTAGATAACACAAATGTACTCTTTGATCTTGAGCTACTGATAGATTCCAAGTTGCTTCACTACAGCTTTTTTTTCCTTAGCAATGGATCCCTATGAATAGAGGAAAAAAGCAACTAACACAAGTCTATTTGCATCAAGAAATCTGGTCAAATTGGATTAAGATGTTTGGAAGCACGTTTTTGATTTAGTGATTAGTATGTTCATTTAGCTTTCACTGCTGAGAGTGAACATACTTTCTCAAACAATTAGGCGTAACTCCAGTAGGAGTATAAGGAGCATAGGGACAAAGAAAATCTATAATAAAATTGAGTTAATTGATGTGAATGCACTAGTGGAAAGAAAAGATATATGTAATTGTCAATCTAAGACAAATATGACTGGACATGACAATGAGGATGGTGATGATGGTAACATTAAGCCTTCAATCAGATATCATAAAAAAAGGTAATATAAATAAACTTAAAACAAAAATAAGAGTCCCAATTACTAAAAATATTTATTTAAACAAGTAATATATACCATAAACCTTCAATTTTGTTTAAATAGTTTGTCAAATCAGATTACTGTCAAATACTAATCTGTACCATGATCCAATAGTATTCCTCCACCAATCCTTGCAACTGAAAAAAGAAAAAAAAAACAGGAGCGTGTTGTAAAAGAATGGGAAATGAATTTTAACTCTAGACTAGGGGTGAATAAAACTTCTGTTAAACTGAAATAACTGATAGAATCAAACTAATTCGGTTAGGTTATTCAAAAGTTTATTTTTTAAAAATACTGGTTAAATCGGTTTTATTTTTTATTTTAAATTTTGGAATCGGTTACACTTATTAAATCAACGTGTTTTATCAAATAAAAAATTAAAATATATATTAAGATTTTTTAATTTCTTTATTAAACTAATTAAGCTTTTATTAAATAGTTTTAATATTTTAAGAAACTTATTAATTCGACTACCGATTAAATTAATTAATTTTATATCAATTTGATTTGTTTTATTTTAATGATAAAATTTAATCGTTACAATTTATCTAAAATTACTTTTTTATCCTTTTATATCAATTCAATTTGATTTGTTTTATTTTATATCAATTAAGTGTAACTTCCAAAGGAGTATTAGGAGTCTAGAGAACAAAGAAAATCTATAATAAGAGTGATTTAATTGATTTGAATACGCTAGTGGAAAGAAAAGATATATATAATTGCCAATCCAATAGTTGGACAAATATGACTGGACATAACAATAAGGATGGTGATGATGATATCAGCCTTCAATCAGATAAAGTAATATAAATAAATTTAAAACAAAAATAAGAGTTCCCAATGACTAAAAATATTTATTTAAAGAAATAATATATATTGTGAACATTCAATCTTTGTTAAACACTTTGTCAAATCAGATTAATGTCAAATACTCATATCCCCACAAATCTTTTCAGCTGAAAAAGAAAAAAAAAAAAGGCATGTTGTAAAAGAATGAGAAATGAGCTTTAACTCAGGGGCGAACAAAACTTCAGTTAAATCGATAACTGATCAAATCAAACTAATTCAGCTTGATTTATTCAAAAGTTCATTTTTTTTTAAAAAAAAATTATCGATTATTTCAATTAAATTTATTCGTTTTTTGAATTTTGGAATTAGTTAAACTAATTAAATTGATTTTTATTAAAAACTAAAAATATATATATTAAGATTTTTTTAATTTCTTTATTAAATCAATTAAACTTTTATTAAACAATTTTAATATTTTAAAAATCAATTAATTCGATTATGGATCGAATTAATTGCTTTTATATCAACGGTTTGTTTGATTTTAATGATAATATTTGATTGTTGCAATTGATCTAAAAATAATTTTTGATCCTTTTATTGGGTTAAAAGACTTTTCTTATCCTTGTACTCCTATCATTCAATCTGTGGTTGATATTGTACTATAAAAGTAGTAAGACTCCCTTTGGGGGTTCCAAGTGAGCATATGTTTTCGTTGCACAGATCCTCCATCTTTGCTTCTTTCCAGAGTAAACGGTTGCAACAAACCATACCAAGCTTGTAAAATTAGATAACACAAATATACTATTTGATCTCGAGCGATTGAGAGATTGATTTATCAAAGTAGGGATGAGAACTTTCATAGGATTTATATAGGATTTCATATCTTTCATACTCATCTTCATTTATTATATTTATCCCTATACTCATCTTCATATCATCGGGTATTTAACTTTCATGCTCATCCTCATACCTATCAGAGATTCGAGTATCCATGTCTTACCCATCATCCTATTACTCCCTACCATTCTCATTTTTTTTTAAAAAAAAATATTTCAATGTACTTGTATGCTCTTCTTTGTCTCATGATCCTTCGATCGGGTAAACATTTTTCATGAAAAAAAAAAAGATGAGATACGTGCTAACTGTTGGTGCAATCGACCTCCAAGGTTTTAATGTCAGACAAATATGTTTAAGTATGTTTAAGTATGAAGCTTGATCTAGGGAAGTCCTAGTTGTAGGCTAGACAAGGGAAGTCCTAGTTGGAGGTTAGACAAGAGAAATCTCGGTATATTGTGGAAGTCAGGTGGATAGGTTTGAAGGACCTGATCCCTGGGTAACCGAATACTGGAGCAAGAGAAATCTCGATATATCGTGGAAGCCAGGTGGATAGGTTTGGAGGACCTGATCCCTGGGTAGCCGAATACTGAAGCAAGGGAAATCTTGGTATATCGTGGAAGCTAGGTGGATAGGTCTGGAGGACCTGATCCTTGGGTAGCCGAATACTGAGTCTTGGTGAGTGAAGCCAAGTAGTGAAAAACCTAGGGGAGATAACCTTAGGTAATGAGAAGTCTTGGAGGAGTGAACTCCAAGTAAGGTTGATTGGATGGTTTCCGGTTGACCGCGCCAGCGGATCTTGGTAAATCTAGGTTTAGGTTTACCATTATATTCTGTATTACTATTATTACTGTTGACTAATATAGTATTGCAAGAAAAGTCTTAGTGGATCAGGCGATCAGACACTGTGCATGCAAAGTCTAAACATGTCTGGAGGACCATGTTTGGCAGGTAAATTGAGGTAAACAACTGGAGGAGCGACGGTGAGGTCGGGTTCCTGAAGGGAACAACCTAAGGTCGCTGATCCAACTGAAGAAACCGGGAAGGTTTCCAAGTTGATATCAAGACAGTTATACTGTCTAATATTACTCGTGCATTATATATTACTATGCTAACATCTGTTTTGCAGGATTTTTTTCTGTCTAACACTGTTTTGTAGGTCCGGATGGATCGGTTGACCGAACCGGAGGATCGGTCGACCGAACCATGATGACTCAGCACAGGCCAGTTCATCAACATCAATTAGAAGCAAAAGAAAATAGAGTTGATCGGTCGACCGAACCCGAGGATCAGTCAACCGAACAAATCAACATTAATGGAGCATTAAATGTGGATCTCAGCTGATTTCGATGAACAGGGAAGGAGCCTATTCGGTCGACCGAAAAATTGGATCGGTCAACCGAACCCTTAATGAGCAATTAATGCCAGAGATCGAGCCAGCGTCAGACTCCAACCAGGAAGGAAGGGAGCTGGTTCGGTCGACCGAACAGAGGGATCGGTTGACCGAACGCCCATTACACCTATAAAAAGAGACTCAAGGTTTGAGGCTTAGGGAACACTTTCTGATCGACTGAAGTTCTCTTCTGCAAGCTACTCGTGCTACAAGTCTTCATCAGCTCTGCAAGTCACTCCGTCTGATAGTACCGACCAAAGCTTCAACTCCATTACTTGTTGGTATATTTTATTAGCTTGCATTGTAATTAACTTAAGCAAGATAGTAGGTTGTTACTATCTTGCTCATTTTGTACGTTCTGCTTCTTTTCGAAGATTTCGGAAAGAAAGGTTATAGTGGATTGCCCATCGGTGCGATCAAGGATCGCGGGCCTTCGATTAGGAGTCGACCTAAACTCCGAACGAAGTAAACAAGCTTGTCTTTCTTTTTTACTTTCCACTGTGCACGACTCTGCTTTCAAAGAAAAAGAGAAGTCTTAAAAAGGCATGATATTCACCCCCGTCCTCTATCGCACTCATTCGATCTATCACTAATGACCGAATAAAGAGGTAAACTAAGTCCTTTTTTTCCGTGACATAAAGTGGGATAAAAATTTTTCTTTCCTAATAAAAAATGAGACTATATCCATACCTGAAAATACCTATACACAAATACTTATTTACTATAATCAAGTATAAAAATTTCTTCCATATCCTCCTCTATTCAGGTCGGATGTCGAATTACCCATCAGATTCAATTTCATAGGTGAAATTGCCATCCCTATATCAAAGTTGCTATACTTCAATTTTTCTTTCCTAAGCAATGGAAAAGAAACAATTAACACAAGTCAATTTGCATTGAGAAATCTGGTCAAATTAAATTAAAATGTTTGGAAGAACATTTTTTATTTAGTCATAATTATGTTCATTTGGCTAATCTTTACATAATCTAATTCCCCGAGAGAACATGCTTTTAGAGTGAACATAATTTCTCAAAACAATTATTTCATTTCCTCTCCCAATCTTTCTCTTCTTCTCTTCTTCTCCTCGCCCCCACACCGCCAACCTTCTCCTCTTCTTCATTATTGGCGCAAATCCACTGTCGCCCCTTCGCCTAAGGACGTCGGCCATCACTTTCACACCCCGAAAGAATCCCTGCCCGATAAATGGACAACATCTCTCCTCTTATGACAACATATGAAATTTGGATATATTGTCACTCGGTTGTACAAGTATAATAACTATAGCCCACACGGCTGGAATAACAAACATAGCGAAAGATAATAATAATAATACACAGTCTACACGACTGGTATAAAACACAACCATGTAAAATAACTGACTACACTACGTACCAGTATATAACCAAATAAAAGGACACCACAAGTCCAGCAATCCACACACAAGTTATTTAATACATGACCAAGTCTGAAAACTAATAATGTGAGTAAAAGCAATAGCGGAAGAAGACGCTCGATGCTACTTGGGACTATGGATATATCTCCAGGTGACTCCACGTGTCATCTATCTGCTACATGGGGAAGTAAAACATGCATAGGGTGGTGAGTCTGGTTGACTCAACAGGTAATAGACAAGATAATGCATGGTCAATATAAAGATTAAAACATACAGTCTCAGTAAGAAAATAAGAACATGATTGATTATATATGACATAATAAATATACATATTATTATTGGTCTAATAGACACGGTATAATAATCAGCAAATCATTAGGGATCAACATCAAATCCGTTCATAACACCTGAGCAATATATATAACAGCATATACATGTATGATAAATGAACGTATATGAATCATGACAATCATATACAATAATTATATCTCAAGCAAATGCAACATATCACAAGCATATGCACAATTAGTATCTTCGAGATATGCAACACATCATCTGTGCATATGAACATGTATGTGTCACTCCTACACTTCATTCAAGCTACCACGACATCTGTATGGTCGAATGGGCAAGACGATGACAACTGCTCTCGACTCTAGCTACCACTGCTCCTGAGTGTCGGTCGGGTAAAATGCTGAGTAGCTATCAAGCTACAAAGAATGAGGTCCACTGCATGCACACAACTCTACCATCGCTACCCCTGAGAGGCCAAGTGGGCAGTACAGGACAAGTTGCATCCAACTCTAACTACCACTACCCCTGAATGGGCTAGTAGGCAATGAATATGACTGGCAACTTTCTCAACCACAGAGGGAGACTTAATTGTCAGCATGCATATAGTGCAATGATGGATATGATGTAAAGAATCATGATATAAATATAATCATCATCAATGCAACAACATAATACACATAAGTACATCAAGTACATGATCTATCAATCACATATATCTATATGTATGAAAAGATCCGATCAATGTCTACTAAACATTATGCATGGTAAATGGTAACGCCTATAGCACATACCAAACATGTATGCACACTATAATATAGTTATAATCTGTAGGACTGTTGTGGCCGACTAAAAGGGGGGTTGAATAACCCTGTAAAACAAAAACAAAAACACCATTCTCAAACTCTTAAACTAACACTTGTAAATTAAAGTAAGCAGAAAGTAAATCAGAGACACGAGGCACCGGATTTGACTTGGTTACAACCAAGGAGGTTATTAATCCAAGAAATGTCGCACTAGTATCTCCTTTGGGCGGAGAAGCCTCTTACAATAGTGAAAGCGCAAAATAAAGAAGCTAAACTAAAACTGAAGCGTACAAGCGTTTGAAATGAATTACTCTGAGTTCGTGAAAAGTTTCTGGACCAATGCTATATTTATAGCCTTGGTCGGGGCGCCCTGAGGGTTCCCGGCGCCCTAGGGGGATAAAATTTTATCACCCAACGTTCAGATCGAGTTTTGACTCGATCTGTGAAAAAAGTCAACTCCGGGCGCCCCGGTACGTTCCGGGCGCCCCGATATGTTCCGGGCGCCCCGGTACATTCCGAGCGCCCCGGACCCAAAAGTCAACTCCGGTTGACTTATTCGGTCCGGGTCCTCTGCTCTGGCTCTGATTGCCTTGGTCCGGGTCTTCAACTCTGGATCCGTTCGCTTGAGTGATCTCGGACATCCAGAAAAGGGCTCACCCGAACCCAACTTTCGGTCTTCTCGAATAGGCTTCCGCTCCGACTTCTCGTCCCTCAGAATTACCGCGTGTTTCCTTCTCGTCCGTCGGTGTACTCATCCGCAGTCTTTGTCCCTCGGACGCACCGCGTGTCGTCCTTCTCGCTAGCTGCGTCTCTTGCTCCTCGAGCAGTCTTCCGCTCCGGCTTTCGTCCCTCGGAACCACCACACACTTCCTTCTCGTCCACCGGTGTACTCTTCCGCAACGGCTCGTCTCTTGGACGCACCGCGTGCCGTCCTTCTCGCTAGCTGCGTCTTCCACTCGACTACCTGTGCTCCTAAGCTCCTGCACACTTAGACACAAGGTTAGAAACACACGGGACCTAATTTAACTTGTTGATCACACCAAAACAACCTTGGGATTCCAACATAATTAACATAATAATTTTAATAGTCACACCAAACATGTGTGCTCACACAACATAGGTATAAACAATATGATTTCTAACAGTACACACATGTGTGCACACTCAACATGCAAATGTACAATCAACATGGTATCTCCTATAGTACATACCATATATGTGTATACTTTACTGTTAGGACCAAAAGTAGCTAGAGGGGGGGTGAATAGCTCGTCGCGTGCTCGTCGCTTGGCGTTGCTTGTTTCTTCAAGGATATGCAGCGGAAAATACAAAAACAAATCACACAACGCTAACAAGGTTGGTTTACTTGGTATCCACCTCACAAGAGGTGACTAGTCCAAGGATCCACACCACGCACGCACCCTCCACTATGAAACACTCCTTTTCGGTAACTACCGAGGGCGGAGAAGCCCTACAAGACTCTCAGTACAAAAAGAAGAAAGGGAAATACAAGTTAAGCAAAAGCTTACAAGATGTGCAGTAAAAACCCTAACCCTAACTTCTTCCTCTTGCAATAGATCCGCCTCTTGACTTGGAAAGCCTCCAAGAACCTTCAAGAACTGGCGATCACGTGCTTGTAGAGAGCTGTGGAGGAGCTGGAATGAATCTGAGAAGAGCTCGTAACGAGAGACCACGCTCGCCTGCGGCTTTAAACCCGACGCAGCGGTCGGATCGATCGATTCGAATGTTCGAATCGATCGGGAGGCTGGATCGATCCACGGATCGATCCAGAGCGCATCTCGAGAAGCGCTGGATCGATCCACGGATCGATCCGGCGCTATCAGCGGCATCGTCCGATCGATCGGTGATCGATCGGGACCTCGAATCGATCACGGATCGATCCGAGCTTCTGATTGGGAAGAATGGATCGATCCACCGATCGATCCACGCCTGGATCGATTCACGGATCGATCCGGCGCGGATTTTGCCCAAAACCAAGTCCCAAACCTCTAACCAACATCCGGTCAACCTTGACTGTTGGTACATCATGCCTCGCATCGGTCACTCCCTTGACCTGCTAGGACTCCCCACCAGTGTCGGTCAATCCCTTTGACCCACTTGGACTTTTACTCATCGTGCAAGTATCCGGTCACTCCATTGACCTGCTTGGACTTCCACCGATGTCCGGTCAACCTTGACCCATCTGGACTTCCTTCCTTGCCAAGTATCCGGTCAATCCTTTGACCTACTTGGACTTCCCAACACCGGATGTCCGATCATCCTTGATCCATGGATTTCCTTCCTTGCCAAGTATCCGGTCAATCCTTTGACCTACTTGGACTTCCCAACACCGGATGTCCGATCATCCTTGATCCATCTGGATTTTCCCTTGCCAAGTATCCAGTCAATCCTTTGACCTACTTGGACTTCCCAACACCGGATGTCCGATCATCCTTGATCCATCTGGATTTCCTTCCTTGCTGGCTTCACTCACGGGACTTTCACCTAGCTTCACTCACTAGGGTTTTCCATCGCCTAGCTTCACTCACTAGGACTTTCACGGCTTCACTCACCGGGACTTTCACTAGCTTCACTCACTAGGATTTCCTTACGCCTAGCTTCACTCACTAGGACTTCATACTGCCTAACTTCGTTAGGACTTCCCGATCAAGTATCCGGTCAACCTTTACCTACTTGACTCTTCTTGATCAATATCTTATTGTCAAACATCTAAACCCAAACCAAGACTCGGCTTGGTTAACCAGGTCAACCTGAGGGAATTTCACCAACAATCTCCCCTTTTGATGTTTGACAATACCACAATAACACTTACAATCCCACATGTAAGTTAGGCTAATCCTATAGCCTCCTTCTTCATGCCACTAGGTAATGAACACATAAGTTAAGCTTTTCATTCTCCCCCTAAGAGGGCAAACTCCCTCTAGGTAATGAAAACCTAACTTACTTCCTTTCATTCTCCCCCTATTGGCACACATCAACCCCCTACTAATAAAACACATCAACCCGTCTTTGGACACACATCAACCTATGCTCCAATTTTGGGCACACTTCAACAACTTCATCTGTTGAAGACTCTCCCCCTGAAGAGTTGCTCATCGTGATCACAACTTCACTTATTGTGATCAACACAATAATGAAGGTCACATACCCTTCATTTATCCTTAACTTCTTCCTCAATGTAGACAAATACCCAACCTTGAGCATTTTCTAACATCTTGAGTTCCCACTTGAAATAATGAGGATATCCACTCCCCATTTCAAGTTCAACTGCTCATCCATGAGCATTCTCTTAACAGAAGGTTAACCACCTTCCAAGGTTTATGAAAAATAATTTTCATGTCTTTAAAGAGTCCCTCCCCCTAAAGACATGGTGGTAACTTCTGTCATTGCACCAACAATGACTTGGAATCCCTAAACCTTTAGGAAACCCAGATTTAGAAGTTTTGAGGTTCAAATGTTCAAAATTTGAAACAAACCTCAACCTAAACTTCAATGAAGTCTTCCTTAACCATTCCATCCTTGTTTTCAACACGAAAACACCCTTTTTATGTATACAAATGTATTTTAAGGGTTTGGAATGGTTACCTAGACTAAAATAGGTTCAAAGTGCTGAAATCAGGCTTTCCCAGCCAAAATCAGCAACTTGGATCGATTGGAGTTGGGTTCCAATCGATTGAACCTTTCTGAATCGATCCACTGATCGATTCAGACTACCTGGATCGATCGGCTGATCGATCCAGCGAGCTACTGCTCGCGAGATTTGCCTTCTGAATCGATCCATGGATCGATCGGAGCTCGATAGTTGCTGAAATTCCATTTCAGTCAACTTCAGAAACCCCTAGAAAATTCTACAAAACTCCTATAATTTTGAAATTTCGTGTAGACATTGTTTAGGGCATATATTATCAAGGAAAAATAGTTTTCTATGAAAATACATCATCTTTTCAAAGATTGACACAAACTTGAAAACTTGCAAAAACTTTAGTGTTTTCTTCAAGTTTGTGTCTAACTATTCAATGGTGATTACTATCAAAAGATAGCCTTCACCAAGGTTTTCCAAAATCATTTTGAAAACTTTTTCAAAACCAATATCCCACCATGTTCCTTGGGCATAATGCACATGACTTGTACATTAGCTTTCCCAATGATGGGAAAACACATATCTATGTGTTTTGATGAAACTAAAACTCAAAAGAATGCACTAAATCAACATCTTGAGTTTTGTTCATCATCCTAACATCTCACTTGTATCTAATGTGCACTAAAACACATACAAGTCATCTTATAGGTCTTTGTGAGATGTAGATTTTGGTTTTGCCCTAATCTAGGGATCATGCATATCTATCTAGGCATTTTGGATATATTAGACACCCACTTAGGATGTCACTTGTTAATAAGTGTTGTTAAATGCCTTTTGTCCTTAATTACAAGGAATTAAACTTAATGCATGATAATGTTATGGCATACATCAACAGGAAATAATTTTCAAAAGAAAATATCCTATAACTACATGATGTATGAATGTCATGACATGGTATTTTTGTATTTTTCATAATAAGTCATGAATGCAAAAGTAGACATGATGTCATGACATATGATGGGCAAACAATCATGGCAAGATTTAGCATAAATAAAATATACCTAGATTAACTATCTAAGTATCCTTAAAACCTTAGCTAAACTTACAACTTAAACCTAGATTGCCCTAAAGTGCTTCAAGAAAATGTCAAAGCCTAAATTGGCATTTCTAATTCCCTTGATTAATTTATGCCAGTCGAAATTAAGCATATCCTCAAATGTTGGCATATTTCATTTTTCCACAAGAGTAGCACTTCAAAGTTAAGGCCCGGATTGCCTTAAATTTCCTAAGAACATACCAAAATCCCAACTTGGTAGCTCTTATGAATTTCCCAATATGTGCCTTTTAAGATTAAAATCAAATTTTCACCACTAGGCACATTTTACTCTTTCAAGGAGTAAATAATAGTTCCATTTCATTTTCAAAGGTTAACAAAAACCTTGAAAATGCTCCTTGAGTGTCAATTTCCTCAAAGTTGGGTTAACTACCCTTCTAAGCGGAGTTGACACTCTCTAACCCATCTATGGGGTAGAGAAGATGCTCCTAGGAACCCAACACCTATTGGTGCTCCTTGGATGCTCTAGATACTCACTAGGGATAACTTCCCTAGATACCTTCCTAGTGACCTTGTTTGGCTTCTTGGAGGCCTTGGTCACACTTTCTAGGTCAACTCTAGGGATAGCCTCCCTTGTGACCTTGTTTGTGACTTTCTTAGACTTCTTAGAAGCCTTAGTCACATTTATTGCAAAAATACTCTTAGGGATGACTTCCCTAGTATTTTTGGCTTGACCACTAGACCTAGGGTTTGTTCCATAACTATATGGAACTCTATGGTAAGAGGGCACATCCTTCTTAGCCTTTGGTTTGTATCCCAAACCTCTATGGCCATTGGATGGCTTTTGTACCCCTAAACCTAGGTTATGCTCTTTTTGCCCTAATAGGATATTTTCCATCCTTTTTAGGGTCTTTTCCATTTTATCAAGTCTTGACCTCAAGACTTGATTTTCCATCACTAAGTCCTTAGTTTTTGTTTTTCCATTAAGTTCATGAGCATTTTTGTTTCTAGGCTTGTAGCTACAATCCTTAGAGTTCTTGCCTAGACTTTTACCTACATTCCTAGCCTTAGATGTAGTAGTTTTGGCATGTAGGGCCACATGCTTTTCCTTAAAGCCCTCATGCTTCCTATTCTTATGGTAAATTGCATTAAAATGATAAAAGTTAGAACTATCATGCTTTTTACCATAATGTAAAGGGTAGGCTCAATAAATGTTACCTTCCTTTTTACCTTAGAGGCTCCCCTTGACTTGAGCTTCCTCCTTGAGCCTTGACCATCTTCTTCCCCTTAGGGCATTGACTCCGATAATGCCCCTTTTGATTGCAAGAGAAGCATATGATATGCTCCTTGCTCTTCTTTGTTCCGGGAATGGTCTCCTCGGGCTTCTCCTTGCCCTTTTGCGTCACTTGACCCTTCTTCTTGGCCAAGTTGGGACACTTGCTCTTGTAGTGCCCACTTTCCCTACACTTAAAACATATGATATGATTTTTATTATTAATTGAAATGTTTATACCTTCTTGTGTAGGGATGACACTTGCTCCTCCATTTGATATTTCTTGAATTTCGGAGGTGGCACCATCTTCTTCTTCTTCACTTTACCCGGATGTAGAAGCTTCTCCTTCTTCTTGATCCGGCGTCACCAAGGATTGCTCCCCCTCAATCCTAGAGGTGGAGGCTGTTGGAGCAATCCCAATGGTCCGCGGGACCATGTGTTTTGGTGTTTGGGCAAAGGGTTTAAGTTAGGTTCACCCTTGTATTTGATATGTGTATTTGAGTTGTGCAGGTTTGCAGGATACACATATGACTCAGGTTGATGGCTTCGGGTCCGGTGAAGGATGGAGCATCCGAGGGACCGTGGACAAGGCAGCGAGGACAAGGGCCGAGGGAAGCGACTTCGAGGCATACGCGAAGGATGGCATTGGGTACGAGCTTGAATGCATCCGAGGGACGAGAGCCAAAGGAAGTAGGCTTGAAGGCAAAGGTCAAAGCTGCAAAGGAAGAATCAAGTGAGTCATAAGGGTGAGAATACGAGTACGAGAGATTGTACTCGGAGTAAAATCCTAGTTTTAGGGTTTCTTGTGGCGATCTTGTAAGCGCTCGTAGTAATCTTGTAGCACTCTTGTAGCGATCTTTATGTGATCATTGCATGTTTTAGCGATGGTGCGATCGGCTGCGATCGGCATCGAGCAGAATGTGTGGAATCGAGCGTTGGGATGTAACGGTGAATTTCCACAGAGGGCAGTCGATCATGTCGACTAGTAAATGGGGGTTTCAACCCGTGGCCTATAAAACCAAAGCTTGGGAGCTTGGTTTGAGTTGACGAAATAAGTGGTTAATCTCTATTAGTAGTCTACTTGTGCCCTAGCGTCAAAAGAGCTCTTGTGAGGGTTGTGGTGAGGTTTCTCCACCCACAAGGAGGTTTGAGCTAGCCGGAAGTTTTCCGGGGAGTAATCCACCGAAGGATCGGGATCGTCCACCTTACGGACACGCCGTGGAGTAGGAGCTTTATCTCCGAACCACGTAAATGATCGTGTAGCTTGGTTTGAATTCTTTCCTTTAGTATTTAGCTTTCTACTTGTTTTGTTTGCATTTCCGCTTGCGCACTAACGTTGTAGAAAGAAGCGAGTATTTGGGGGCGCCGTCTATCCAACCCCCCTTCAAGCCGGTCGTCCGATCCCCAACAAGTGGTATCAGAGCAAGGGCGCACTTCATCGGACTAACCACCGAGAAGAGCAACGCATAAGAAGATGGCCGGGTTTATTGTCCCTCCAAAATTTGAAGGAGGAAGCCTTGGGGATATCATGTATTGGATGATGAGGATGGAGGTTTTCTTCAACACGGATTGGGACACCATGATGGTGGTTAAAGAACCGTTTGAAGTCCCAAAAGACAAGAAAGGAAAAAGACTCCAACCACGACGTTGGACGGAAGAGCAAACCACACGATCGAAGGCAAATTCAAAGGTAATATCTATATTGATTGATATTTTGCCTAATCATGTGATAAATGGTGTAGGTGAGTATAAGAACGCCCATGAGTTGTGGAGCAAGGTGAAGATGGTTCTACAAGAAGAACCTAAACCTACACAAGAGGAAGAAGAACCCATTGAGATGGGTCTAGTTGCTCAAGTTGAAGAGGAGCAAACGGAAGTTGAGCCATGCTCAACATCCGAGGAGGAGAAGGAAGATGAGGCATCATCTACATCCTCAATAATTGAAGAAAATTCCACGGCAAGTGAAGAAGAAGAAGAGGTCTTGGAAGAGGTCAATTTAGCAAGCACCTCCACCGAAGCAAAGTCAAAGGACCACATTATGTGCTTCGGGTGCAATGAGAAGGGACACTACAAGAGTAGGTGTCCATTGGGTAAGAAGAAGGTAATTCCTAAACCCAATCAAGTTATTTTAGACACTAACAAGGGTTGTAGGAATGAAGAAGCCCAAAGAAGGAAAATGCGCATTATATGCTTCACGTGTGGAGAGAAGGGCCACTACCACACCAAATGCCCAAAGAAGAAAGAGCTCAAGAAGCTTGCACATTTAAAGAAATGGGAGAAGAAGAAGAAGAGCTCAAATCAAGGGGGAGCTTCAAGGGTAAGGGAGGTATACCCTAATTTGAAGTGTAATTCAAATTCAAATTCTTATCTTCCCATGCATGCTAGGAGAAATAATGATTATCATTATGTAGCAATGAAAAATTTTGGATTTAGATATTATGATAGGAGTAGGGTAAATGTGGATCATAACCCTAGGAAATCTATGCATGATAAATTTAGAAATGATAGACCTAAGGAGACCCAAGGCATTAATCCCAAGAAGGGGAGACACATGCCTAGAAAGGGTAGGTCTAGGAATGTCCATGGTGGACATGTTGACTCTAGGGTTAGGAACCTAGAGAGGGAGAATCAAGCTTTGAAGTTAAAGCTTGATAATTTGGAGAAATTCCTTAAGAGATTCACTATTGGATCTAAGGGATTAAATATGGTGTTGGGTAGTCAAAGACCCAACAATGATAGATCGGGCTTGGGATACCGATCTAGTCCCTCCAAGGTTAAAAGAAGACCATGTGCTAGGGTGGCACATGATAAGGGCAAGGGAGAGTCATCCAAGGCCAATAAAAAGAAATATGCTAGGGTTGCATATGATTATGGCAAGGATGATGTGTCCAAGGTCAAGAAGATAAGGAGATCTTCTAAGGGACATCATTGTGGTTTGGTCACAATAGATGAGTCACCTAGGGAGGTGACTAAGGTAAAGAGCTCTAGGGGGAGCTCCAAGAGTCAATTTGGGACCCATGGCCAATGGATCTCAGGTGGGTTCTACTTGGGGGTCTAGAGGAGCCATGGAGTGTGCCAAATGGTTTGGAGACGGACTTGAGTCTCAAACCTAGGGTTTTGGCATAATTGGGTTATATTTCATGCTTGAGAATATGACATTGGGGTCATATAGCATGATAATTGGTTTTAGATGTATAGATGTCATATAAACCAATGCTAGGGATGCATTGTGGGTTAGTATGGGCAAATACATCAAGAGGAAGCCAAAACTAGGACTTTAGGTCAAGGTTCAATTGAACTTTTTAGCTAGTTTTGAGTTTTGTGTCAATCTTGGGATTGGTGATAGATACATTTTTGAATGTATTTTTCCCAAGTAGACATGGGTAAAACAGACCTCTCCACAAAATTTGGAGATTTTTGGAGGTCTGTGGAATTATTGGTGCATTTCTGAAATTGGGTCAGAAATGCTGAAAAAGGCTGAAAAACTGTGCCAGTCGACTGCTAGTTTTAGCAGTCGACTGCTAAAAGTTGCAGTCACTGGCTGGAAACAGAAGCATTCTGTTCGCTCGACCAGTAGCGACCAGTCGATTGGTAGTTCTTGCAATCGACTGATACCAGTCTGAAATTGTTTTCAGCATTGAATTTTGACCAAGTCAACTCATACAGGTGTATGAAATCCATGGGGGATTAATACATGAGTTTAGGGTCAATTGGAATGACAAGTTTTCAACAATTGGGATATTGTTGGAGGACTTTTTGGATGTTAGGCAAAGGGGGAGAAGTAAGGTTTAGTTAGGAAAACCTGAAAGTACCTTTGTGTAGGGGGAGCCTTGGGATAGGTTCTTAAAAAGCCCGTTGTAAAAATCCTAGCTCAATGGAGAGCTTAGGTAAAGGGGGAGCCTTGGGATAGGTCCTTCAAAAGCCTTATGTGGAAAATCCTAGCTCAATAGGAGCTTAGGTGTAGGGGGAGCCTTGGGATAGGTTCTTAAAAAGCCCTATGCATTGTTACGGCGGTTGCCAAGTGTGTAGCCTTGGCAACGTAAGTCCATTTGGCGTTGTAAGTCCAAGTGTGTAGCCTTGGCATCGTAAGTCCATTTGGCGTTGTAAGTCCAAGTGTGTAGCCTTGGCATCGTAAGTCCATTCGGCGGTGTAAGTCCAAGTGTGTAGCCTTGGCAACGTAAGTCCATTTGTTTTAGCATGTTTATTTGCTATATGTTTTCCCTAACTTAAACGTATTGCCAAACACCAAAAAGGGGGAGATTGTTGGAGCAATCCCAATGGTCCGCGGGACCATGTGTTTTAGTGTTTGGGCAAAGGGTTAAGTTAGGTTCACTGTATTTGATATGTGTATTTGAGTTGTGCGGGTTTGCGGGATACACATATGACTCAAGTTGATGGCTTCGGGTCCGATGAAGGATGGAGCATCCGAGGGACCGTGGACAAGGCGGCGAGGACAAGGGCCGAGGGAAGCGACTAGAGACATACGAAGGATGGCATTGGATGAGGCCGTTTGAATGCATCCCAGGGACGAGAGCCAAAGGAAGTAGGCTTGAGGCAAAAGGTCAAAGCTGCAAGGAAGAATCAAGTGAGTCATAAGGGTGAGGGTGAGTGCACGAGAGATTGTACTCGGAGTAAAATCCTAGTTTTAGGGTTTCTTGTGGCGATCTTGTAAGCGCTCTGTAGTAATCTTGTAGCACTCTTTGTAGCGATCTTATGTGATCATTGCATGTTTTAGCGATCGTGGCATCAGAATGTGTGGAATCGGCCGTTGGGATGTATCCGAATTTCCTGAGGCGATCATTGCATGTTTTAGCAATGTCGGTAGGCGGGATTTTCAACCGTGGCCTATAAAACCAAAGCTTGGGAGCTTGGTTTGAGTTGACGAAATAGAGGTGGTTAATCTCTATTAGTAGTCTACTTGTGCCCTAGCGTCAAAAGAGCTCTTGTGAGGGTTGTGGTGAGGTTTCTCCACCCACAAGGAGGTTTGAGCTAGCCGGAAGTTTTCCGGGGAGTAATCCACCGAAGGATCGGGATCGTCCACCTTACGGACACGCCGTGGAGTAGGAGCTTTATCTCCGAACCACGTAAATGATCGTGTAGCTTGGTTTGAATTCTTTCCTTTAGTATTTAGCTTTCTACTTGTTTTGTTTGCATTTCCGCTTGCGCACTAACGTTGTAGAAAGAAGCGAGTATTTGGGGGCGCCGTCTATCCAACCCCCCTTCAAGCCGGTCGTCCGATCCCCAACAGAGGCTTCATCATCTTGAACATGAAACAAGGAGTATGCTCCCTCCTTGTTCCCTTCGTTGCATTCCCTTGAGGATGAAGCTTCTTGGATTTCCTCTTCTTCGGAGGTTGAGCATCTCTCAACCTCGGAGTCCTCCTCTTGATCTTGCTCCAAAGAGTCACCCTCTCTGGATTCTTCATGATCTTGTACAGTGGAGGGGATCTCTTTATGAAGCTTGTCCAATTTGCTCCATAATTCCTTTGCATCTTCAAATTCTCCAATTTTGCAAAGGATGGTGCTTGGCAATAAATTGATCAAAAGCTTGGTCACTTTGTCATTAGCCTCGCACCTTTGGACTTGCTCTTGGCTCCACTTGCTCCTCTTGAGAACTTTACCCTTTGAATTTCTTGGAGCCTTGAAGCCTTCCATTAGAGCAAACCATTGCTATATCTCCATCATAAGAAAATTTTCGATTCTTGATTTCCAAGAATCGAAACTCGTAGAAGTGTATGGTGGAGCCACCCTTGTGTCAAATCCAAGCCCATCTTGGAATTGCATCTTAAAGTTGAGCTTGATAAAGTCTTGAACTTGAAGAATTTGCTCCAACTTCTTCACCCTCTAGCTTTTCTTGATATGCTTGACCCTTCCGGCGATGATTCCGGTGAAGAGCGGCCTCGCTCTGATACCACTTGTTAGGACCAAAAGTAGCTAGAGGGGGGGTGAATAGCTCGTGGCGTGCTCGTTGCTCGGCGTTACTTGTTTCTTCTAAGATGTGCAGCGAAAAATACAAAGAAACAAATCACACAACGCTAACAAGGTTGGTTTACTTGGTATCCACCTCACAAGAGGTGACTAGTCCAAGGATCCACACCACGCACCCTCCACTATGAAACACTCCTTTTCGGTAACTCACTGAGGGCGAAGCCCTACAAGACTCTCGGTACAAAAAGAAGAAAGGAAATACAAGTTAAGCAAAAGCTTACAAGATGTGCAATAAAACCCTAACCCTAACTTCTTCCTCTTGCAATAGATCCGCCTCTTGACTTGGAAAGCCTCCAAGAACCTTCAAGAATGGCGATCACGTGCTTGTAGAGAGCCGTGGAGGAGCTGGAATGAATCGAGAAGAGCTCGTAAGCGATGCGAAGACCACGCTCGCCTGCGGCTTTAAACCCGACGCCGGATCCCGATCGATTCGAATGTTCGAATCGGGAGGCTGGATCGATCCACGGATCGATCCGAGCGCCTGCTTTCGGAAAGCGCTGGATCGATCCACGGATCGATCCGGCGCTATCGCGGCGGCATCGTCGATCGATCGGTGATCGATCGGGACCTCTGATCGATCACGGATCGATCCGAGCTTCATTGGAAGAATGCGGATCGATCCAGCGATCGATCACGGCTGAATCGATCCACGGATCGATCCGGCGCTATTTTGCCCAAAACCAAGTCCCAAACCTCTAACCAACATCCGGTCAACCTTGACTGTTGGTACATCATGCCTCGCATCTGGTCACTCCCTTGACTGCTAGGACTCCCCACCAAGTGTCGGTCAATCCCTTTGACCCACTTGGACTTTACTCATCGTGCCAAGTATCCGGTCACTCCATTGACCTACTTGGACTTCCACCAGATGTCCGGTCAACCTTGACCCATCTGGACTTCCTTCCTTGCCAAGTATCCAATCAACCTTCGACCTACTTGGACTTCCCAACACCGGATGTCCGATCATCCTTGATCCATCTGGATTTCCTTCCTTGCCAAGTATCCAGTCAATCCTTTGACCTACTTGGACTTCCCAACACCAGATGTCCGATCATCCTTGATCCATCTGGATTTCCTTCCTTGCCAAGTATCCAGTCAATCCTTTGACCTACTTGGACTTCCCAACACCAGATGTCCGATCATCCTTGATCCATCTGGATTTCCTTCCTTGCCTGGCTTCACTCACCAGGACTTTCACCTAGCTTCACTCACTAGGGTTTTCCATCTGCCTAGCTTCACTCACTAGGACTTTCACATCGTCACCTACTTGACTCTTCTTCACACACTGATAGTCCTTCTGCCTAGCTTCACTCACTAGGACTTCCTTCTGCCTAACTTGCCAGTTAGGACTTCCCAGTCAAGTATCCGGTCAACCCTTTACCTACTTGACTCTTCTTCGATCAATATCTTATTGTCAAACATCTAAACCCAAACCAAGACTCAGCTTGGTTAACCAGGTCAACCTTGACCTGAGGGATTTTGCACCAACATTTACATCATATACATAATCATCATGTTAACTCCTATACTACACACCATACATGTGTGTATACTACAGAGTAAAAATATCCAATGTAAAATTGTATGAGCAATGAATAGATCATCTCTAAGGTCAAGCACGTACGTATCAAGCATGGATAAATACGAGTGGATTTAAGGTAAAGAAACATAATCCATTAATTAAAAATCATGCACTAAGTTCAATGAACTATAGAGGCTAAGGAAGAAGTACTCGCCTCAATATAACTCATGTCAAAAATAACCCCCACGTTATGCTACTCTCCGCAAATCAAGGTTTTGCATCACATGTGTAATTTATCTAATTACATATGTTGCAAATAGCTAAATCACATTTCAAGATAAATAGCGAACCCCAAATTATTATTTAACCTTAGTTAATTCTCCTTTATTGATTGAATCAGATATATTCCCAACCCTAGTTTAATCCATCCAAGTGATTACATTATACACAATTCTAGATTATCCTTAATTGTCTCATAACTACATTCTAGATTACCCTTAATTATCTCACAGATACATTGGATATAATAACCTTAATCATTCCACAATCCAATTAGACTAGTTATTCATAACCATTCACCATCCAAATTAAACTCATTAACCTCTATCTATTCCATAATCACACTAGGTTAGGCTAAACATGAATCAATTCCAATAACTTGCCTAAACTTATCCAAATCCGTAGACTCCGCTATTGACTCATAGTTGAAGATGCTTGTTGTCGAGAAAAGTGGTCGGAGCAAGGTGAACTTGTAGATTTGTAAATCAAATATCCCAAATCAGCCCTTGCCTCCTTTGGAATCAACTGTTCTAAGGTGGTGGTCAAGAATTCAGTAAGGTTGTAGACGCTACAGCTTTGGACCTGAAGCCAATCGTGTCGATTAGATGACCACATTGGCCGACAATTGGATAGGAAACAGAGCAAAGGTAGGGAGGGCACACCATACCTTCTCGTGGCCAGAAGCTTCTCGTCAAACCAAAGGGGTAGGTCCAACTCTAGTCCTGAAGATAGATTGGTGATTGGAGGAATGGATCTGGTGCCTGCAATTGACCACCGGCGGCCAGAACTGAGCCACAATCAAGTACTCAATAGAGGAGGAAACCTGGAGTGAGAGAGCTCGGTCTCCAACAAAGGTTGACTAAGATAGAGAATTTCGATGGTCGGAGCCATGGCGCACAGGTGCGACAATGGAAGATCGATGCTAGGGCTCCGATTTCCCCTTCTTGGCCAAAGGTTAGCCCATGCAGGGGCAGCGACTCAGGAAGGAAGACGGTTGGATGAACTCTAGCGATATGAGGAGGAGAAGGGAGGCTCGGCTAGTGGTGGGTCGAACAACACCGATGCGATTGATTCCTTGTGACATCAGGGGAGATGGTGTCGGGTAGAGACTGTTTAGGAAGAGGAAGTCGGGATTTAGGCTTAGGTCATGTAGTGGTATTTATATATTTAGGGTTTAATTATCTTAAGCCTAAGTTAATTTCTTCAATCAACTTCCACTTAATGGTTATTCTAAACAGACTTTCTGTTGGATCATGGAAGTCTCTAGAGGGGAGGTGAATAGCGATCGAAAAATTTGAAGCGAGTACGTAGTAGAAAAATGAAAATCACAATGCTAACAAGAACTAGTTTTACTTGATTCGGAGTCTTCGTCGACTCCTACTCCAAGGCCCGCGCTCGTTGAGTGCTTTCGTTGAGCAATCACTAATAGTTCACAAATTGATTACAACAGAAGGTACAGGAACTATTAAATCGAAATACCAACAACAATAAGAAAAAAAAACTTGAACCGCAAGTTGTCGGAGTAGCTTCGCAGCGTCGCAGGGGTAGAGCGCAACAGAGCAGTTATAGAAGAAGTTGTGTTTTAGCTCTAGAGGAAAGCTCCTTTTATAGTAGTGCTCTAGGCGCCCGGATCCCTTCCGGGCGCTTGGACCATGACGTTGGCCCAGCCAATCAGCGCGCTCCATGTTGCGACGAGGATGAGTTTTACCTTCTGGGCGCCCGGACCAGTTTCGGGCGCCCGGACCAGTTTCGGGCGCCCGGACCAGTTTCGGGCGCCCAGACCAACGTCGGGCGCTCGGATCCCTTTCGGGTGCCCAGACCATCATTTTCCATAAAATTATTTTCCTGCAAAAAAATGTTAGTCCAAGATAAAAATATAATTTATACTACCCTGTAAAATAAAGTGTTAGCACAATTATATTCAAACAGAGTAGTAATTAGATTCTGTCTCCTCGAGACCAGAATCTAGTCAAGATCTCAACTTAGACTTCCGAAATGGATCTAAGTTGGATCGACACCTGTTGTTTCCTTGAACGGGGAACGCGTCCTCACCAAGTCACTTCCCTCCAATGACTTACCTTAACTTACCTGCCAGACATTCGGTCAGTCTATCGATCTGTCTGGACTTCGTGTCAGCTACCTGATCAGCCTGTCGACCTAGCTGAACTCCCCTGCAATACTGAGTTAGCACAATAGATAAGGCAAAATAGTGTTAACAGAATTTAAGTATAACCTAGGGTTATCTCCCCCTACGGTTGTCTACCTTCACTCACTAGGACTTCCATTGCCTGACTTCACTCACCAGGACTTCCTCCACCTAGCTTCACTCACTAGAGCCCGACTTCACTTACCAAGACTTCTACCACCTAACTTTACTCACTAGGGTCTGACTTCACTCACTAGGACTTCCACTGCCTAGTTTCACTCACTAGGGTCTAGCTTCACTCACCAGGACTTCTACCACCTAGTTTCACTCACTAGGGCCTGGCTTCACTCACCAGAACTTCCACCTTACTTATCCTTTGGTTAGGACTTACATTTGCTAGTCATCTAGTTCTGACTATACTTCTCTCTTCCAAACATCAAGTCCTGTTTGGATTAACCCTTGGTCAAATTGACCAGACTTAGATATATTGTCAAACATCGAAACCCTAGAGGTCGACTGCACCAACACTTTCTTCAAGCCTAATAGCTCTATTCCCTTAAAGCATATCACACGAGTTCTATTTAAATCTTGAAAAATTTCTAAAATTCTTAGAAAATTCTATAAGGTTATTTCTCTAATAACACTTATTATTTAATTATCGTATCTTACAATCACCTCCTCTTATTCTCCCGAATCCCTTCGAGTCGATGCCTTAGCTTGCAATCGTCCCATCTCTGGATCACTGCAAGCACTAACACCATCATCGCTAGAAGGGAGGAGTCGACGCAAGGGGACCCAGGGCTACCCCTTCCTCTCACTTGCTGACCTAAGCAAAGCATCAGTCGTTGCTGTTGGTGCAACCTTAGGTCAAGGTTGACTTGGTTGACCTGACTCGAGTTGACCTGACTCGAGTTGTGTTTTGATGTTTGACGATGTTTGACGAGAAGAGAGTTGTATTCTTGATGTTTGACAAGAATAGGTGTTCGGGAGATTGTAGGTGCAACCTTAGGTCAAGGTTGACCTGGTTGACCTGATTCGGGAAAAGTCCAAGCAGGGAGCTTGGCACGCGAAAAGTCCAAGCAGGGAGCTTGGCATTGGAAAAGTCCAAGTATAGAGACTTGGCACTGGAAAAGTCCAAGCAGGGAGCTTGGCACGCGAAAAGTCCAAGCAGGGAGCTTGGCATTGGAAAAGTCCAAGTATGGAGACTTGCATGGGAAGGTGAGCTTGGCACGCGAAAAGTCAAGTATGGAGACTTGGCACGGGAAAGTCCTGAGTGAAGCCAGGCGGTGGGAAAGTCCTAACTGGATGTTAGGCGGTGGGAAAGTCCTAAGCGGGATGTTAGGCGGTGTGGAAAGTCCGGTGAGTGAAACGGCGGTGGGAAAGTCCTAACTGGGATGTTAGGCGGTGGGAAAGTCCTAACTAGGATGTTAGGCGGTTGGAAAGTCCGGTGAGTGAAACCGGGCAAGGGAAAATCCAGATGGATCGGGGATGATCGGACTTCCGGTGTTGGAAAGTCAAGTAGGTCAAGAGTGATCGGATACTTGGCACGAAGAGGAAAATCCGGATGGATCGGGGATGATCGGACGTCCGGTGTGGAAAAGTCAAGTAGGTCAAAGGATTGACCGGACACTTGGTGGAGAGTCTTAGCGGTCAAGGGTGACCGGATGCTAAGCATGATATACCAACAGTCAAAGTTGACCGAATGTTGGCTTGGAGACTTGGGACTTGGTTTGGGAAAAACCAAGCTCGGATCGATCTGCGGACCGATCCGGTGTCTGATTGAGTATCGATCGGTGCGGTGACCGATCGGATAACAACGGCGATCATGGTTACGTGGGCTTCGATCGGTGCGGGACCGATCGACATGGGCTGATCGGTCCGGGACCGATCAGGGCGAGGTGGGATCGGTCCGAGGACCGATCAGATTCCACACAGAGTTGGGCAACTCTCTGGTCTGTCGACCGATCAGGCCAGACCTGATCGGTCCCCACGACCGATCGAGCACGATAGCGGAGTTCGGAGGCGGCGATGCGTGGACCGATCAGGCACCTCTGATCGGTCCGCGACCGTCGGTGGCGATCCACTTCCTCCACGATCGGTGCGGACGATCGAGTTCTTAGATGCTGGCGGCTAGTTTTTCGCTAGTTTTCTTTGTCTTCTTGGCGGTATAAAAGGATCGAGGGCATCTTCTGTGCGACAACTCTTCTTCCTCCTTCCTGTTGCTAAGTGCTGTTGTGCTTGAGTTTTGTTGAGCTCGTCCAAAGCTTCGCGTGAGCTTCCCCGACTGGAACAGCTGCTGCTGTTAGAGTTTTTGAAGCTGCTGCTTCATCCGGACTCCAGTCGACGAGAAAGCAAGATTGGTAGAGTGCTTGTGTATTCTTATTGTATTTCTTGCTTACTCTTTGTTCTTGTACTCTTTGTTTGCTGTTGCAAACATTTGTGGCGAGGTTTCTCCACCCACAAGGAGTATAGTGTATTAGCCGGTTCTCCAGGGACTCATCCGACGGATTGACTGGACTCGTCCACCTTACGGACACGCCGAGGAGTAGGAGTAATCTCCGAACCTCGTTACATCCTTGTGTTAAGGTTTGTTTTTCTTCTCTTTTCTTTCTTTGTATTTCCGTTGCACTAACCTAATCGTAGGAAGAAACGCGAAAGATTTGGGGTCGGCTATTCACACCCCCCTCTCTAGCCGTACGAAGGATCCTAACAAGTGGTATCAGAGCGAGGCCGCTCTTCATCGGATCAACACCCGTGGGAGCAAAGCTAGAGATGGATCAATTCGGAGAAGACATCACGATTCCACCCTTCTACAACGACAACTTCACATATTGGAAGGTAAGGATGATGTATTTTCTTAGGACTAATATGTTGAACTGGTTTTGTGTACAAGAAGGGTTTTCTCCTCCAATGGATAAAGAAGGAGAGCCTCTAGAGAAGAACAAGTGGACGAAGGAACAAGTCCACCAATCCACGATCAACAATGAGGTAACTAAAACAATTGAATTTTCATTACCTACTAATATTTTGTGTAAGATAGGTAAATACAACAATGCCAAGGAATTGTGGGATAACTTGGCCAAGTACCATGAGGAGAGCTTCACTTCAAGCCATGAAGAGGAGCCTAGTGAGCCAAGTAGCTCACATCATGGAGGGAGCAAATTGGGAGTTGAGGGCTACTCAACATCCAAGGAAGAAGAGGAGGAGAGTTCCTCTTGCTCAAGTTCGGAGCAAGAAGAAGAAGTTTCCACCTCCGGAAGGGTTGAAGAAGAAAGCTCATCTCCATCCACAACCCTAGGTAACTCAAACACTGTGATTTCAAGCAAATTACACATAATGTGTTTTGAGTGTAGGAAACATGGGCACTACAAGAGTAAGTGTCCAAGGAGGGTTAGGAAGACTCCACCGGCACCAAAAGTCAAGGGAGCCGGAGTCCCGACACGCAAAGGCAAGGAGCACGTGGTATGCTTCCAATGCAAGCGAAGGGGACATTATCGGAGTCATTGTCCGAGGGGGAGGCAACCTCACAAGGGCAAGAGACCGAGCACTTCTATAGGGGGAGCTAAGGCAAACCCTAAGGTATCATTTAAGTCTCATTCGTGCAATACTAGTAAGATGCATGCTAGAAATTTTATTGCACTAGTCAATAATGATAAGCATGATAACATTAGAAATCGATACACATGCTTAGGTGCCAAACATGTGAGCCTAGATAAGGATAACACTAGGAAAGCCAACCCTAGAATTACCTCATCTAAGGTTAAGGAGAACCTAGGTAGGAATCCCAAATCAACTAGACACATGCCTAGGAATGCCTCAAAGAAAAATGACAAATCAAAAATTGAGGTACTAGAGAAGGAGAATCAAGTCTTGAGGTCAAGACTTGATAATTTAGAAAAGGCTCTTAAAAACATGGAGAAGTCATCTCTAGGGTTTAAGGGTCAAAAACCAATGTCCAAGGACAAAAAGGGTTTGGGTCACAAACCTAAGTCCCAAATGGTCAAGCCCACTTATCACAATGTTCCATTCGATTATGGAACAAAACCTAGGGCTAGGAAGACCATTACCAAGGTTACAAGGGGAGTCACCCCTATAGTTGACCTTGATGAGACTTAAATGACCAAGGCTTCAAAGCCTAAGAGGGTCATTAGGAGGGTTGCTAGGGAAGTTATCCCTAGTGAATATTTAGTGAACCCAATGAGCTCTAATAGGTATTGGGTTCCTAGGAGCATCTTCTCTACCCCATAGATGGGTTAGAGAGTGTCAACTCCGATTAGAAGGGTAGTTAACCCAACTTTGAGGAAATTGACACTCAAGGAGCATTTTCAAGGTTTTGTTAACCTTTGAAAATGAAATAGAATTACTAGTTACTCCTTAAAGAGTAAATTGTGCCATATTTGAAAAATATCGATTTCAATCTTATTTGGCACAATTTAAGAAAACCTAGAGAAATACCATAATTGGGATTTTGGTTTTCTCTAAGGGATATATGGGCAATCTAGGGTTAGATTCTAAGTTAGCTAAGGCTAAGGATACTTAGATAGGGAATTTAGGTATTTTATTTGTGCTAACTTCCCATGATTGGTTGCCATATGCCATGCCATGACATCATATTTATTTTATTATCATTTGAAATGTCATGATATGATAATGCTTAGGTTATCTATATGTCATGTGTTAGTTTAGTTTCAAACTTTATGCCATGACATCATGACATTGGCACATGTTTTCATTTATGATACCATTTTATGTCATGTCATCATCTCTTGCATTAAGAATCAATGAAATTGATTTAAGGATAAAAACACATTTTGGTATTGAGATCAAAGTGTAGTTTAGAAAATGCATGAGAACTTAGCCTAAGTTGACCTTAACCCATATCTCACATCAAATTGACTTGAATGTGGTTTGATACACCTTAGATGTGTGTGAGATATTAGGATCATGAGTTAGGATCAAGGTGCATAGTCTTTGTACCTAGATGAGCCTAATTCAAGAAAAGGAGGATCATAGGGAAAGCTTGTGTACAAGTCATGTACATTTAGCCCTAAGATTATGGTCCTAAATTCAAATGGTTTTAAAATCATTTTAAAATTGATTTGGAAAACCTTGATGAAGCCATCTTAGTGATTGCATTCATCATTGAACATTGTGATACAAAGTTGACTTAACTTTGAACTATTTCAAAGTTTTTGAATTTTGTATCAAGATTGAAAAATGGAAACTATTCTCATAGAAAACTATTTTTCCATGATAGTATATGTTATGAGGAATGTATCCTCAAAATTTCACATTTTTTCGAATTTTCTGGAATTTTTTAGGAGTTTCTGAATTTCCGGGAAGGGAAATCAGAAATCTCTGATTTCAGAGTGTGGATCGGTCACCGGACCGATCCAGGGAAGTTCTGATCGGTCTGGTGACCGATCAGTGACGATCCAGTGCGATCGGTGAAGCGTGGATCGGTCTGGGGACCGATCGGTCTGGGGACCGATCAGGGCGTGCCGAATTTCTGATTTTTCAGCTGTTGGTCTGAAATTTCAGCTGAAAGTTGGGTTTTGTGGATTTCTAAAGGTTTGAAACTCTCCAAGACATTGTTGGTGCAATGGTCGAGGGGGAGTTGACTTTTAGGGGGAGTTTTTACTCCTTGAGGATTAGTGATATGGGATTATCACTAAATTGGTTGTTGAGTTTAGTATCAAGGGGAAATTAAGAGTTTCAATGAAAGATATGGGACTTTCATTAGGAAGAAACTTTTGACCTTGATACCCTCCTTTTCTTTTTGATGTGTGTCAAAAAGGGGAGAGCGTTCATTGGAGAATTATTGGAGAACCCAAGTTAGGTTATCGGGTTAACCTAAGCTAGGGAAGAATGTCAAGGAATGTTCAAGGAAGAACATTGGAATTCTTTTTGATGTATGTCAAAAAGGGGGAGAATTATTGGAGAACCCAAGTTAGGTTATCGGGTTAACCTAAAGGGAGAATATCCAGAGAATGTTCAAGAAAAGAACATTGGACATTGGAAGATGGTTGGAAAACCTAAGTTAGGTTATCGGGTTAACCTAACTTGATTTTGGATTTTGTCAAACATCAAAAAGGGGGAGATTGTTGGTGCAACCTTAGGTCAAGGTTGACTTGGTTGACCTGACTCGAGTTGACCTGACTCGAGTTGTGTTTTGATGTTTGACGATGTTTGACGAGAAGAGAGTTGTATTCTTGATGTTTGACAAGAATAGGTGTTCGGGAGATTGTAGGTGCAACCTTAGGTCAAGGTTGACTGGTTGACTGATTGAAAAGTCCAAGCGGGATTCGCGAAAAGTCCAAGCGAGGAGCTTGGCATTGGAAAAGTCAAGTTTGGAGACTTGCTTGGAAAAGTCAGCGAGGAGCTTGGCATGAAAAGTCAAGCAGGAGCTTGGCATTGGAAAAGTCCAAGTATGGAGACTTGGCTTGGAAAAGTCCAGCGAGGAGCTTGGCACGCGAAAAGTCAAGTATGGAGACTTGGCACGGGAAAGTCCGAGTAAAACCGGAATGGAAAGTCCTAACTGGGATGTTAGGCGGTGGGAAAGTCCTAAGCTGGGATGTTAGGCGGTTGGAAAGTCTAAGTGGGATGTTAGGCGGTGTGGAAAGTCCAGTGAGTGAAACCGAGCGGTGGGAAAGTCCTAAGCTGGGATGTTAGGCGTTGGGAAAGTCTAACTAGGATGTTAGGCGGTTGGAAAGTCTGGTGAGTGAAACCAGGCAAGGAAAATCCAGATGGATCGGGGATGATCGGACTTCGGTGTTGGAAAGTCCAAGTAGGTCAAGAGAGTGATCGGATACTTGGCACGAAGAGGAAAATCCGGATGGATCGGGGATGATCGGACGTCCGGTGTGGAAAAGTCCAAGTAGGTCAAAGGATTGGCCGGACACTTGGTGGAGAGTCTTAGCGGTCAAGGGTGAGCGGATGCTAAGCATGATATACCGGTCAAGGTTGACCGAATGTTGGCTTAGGAGACTTGGGACTTGGTTTGGGAAAAACCAAGCTGCGGATCGATCTGCGAGCCGATCGGTGTCTGATTGGTATCGATCGGTGCGGTGGCCGTCGGATAATAACGAAGCGATCATGGTTACGTGGGCTTGCGATCGGTGCGGGACCGATCGACATGGAGCTGATCGGTCCGGGACCGTCGAGGGGCCGAGTGGGATCGGTCCGGGGACCGATCAGATTCCACGAGAGTTGGGCAACTCTGCGAAGCCTTGATCGATGCGGGGACCCGATCGGCCTGGCTGATCGGTCCCACGACCGTCGAGCACGATAGCGGAGTTCGGGGCGGATCGATGCGTGGACCGATCGGGCACCTCTGATCGGTCCGCGAGCCGTCGGTGGCGATCACTTCCTCCACGATCGGTGCGGACCGATCGAGTTCTTGCGGCTAGTTTTCGCTAGTTTTCATTGTCTTCTTGGCGGTATAAAAGGATCGAGGCATCTTACGTGCGACAACTCTTCTTCCTCCTTCCTGTTGCTAAGTCTTGTTGTGCTTGAGTTTTGTTGAGCTCGTCCAAAGCTTGCGTGAGCTTCCCATTGGAGCAATTCTTCTTGTTAGAGTTTTTAAGTCTTTGCTTCATCAGGACTCGATCGACGAGAAAGCAAGATTGGTAGAGTGCTTGTGTATTCTTAGTGTATTTCTTGCTTACTCTTTGTTCTTGTACTCTTTGTTTGCTGTTGCAAACATTTGTGGCGAGGTTTCTCCACCCACAAGGAGTATAGTGTATTAGCCGGTTCTCCGGGGACTCATCCACCGACGGATTGACTGGACTCGTCCACCTTACGGACACGCCGAGGAGTAGGAGCCCTAATCTCCGAACCTCGTTACATCCTTGTGTTAAGGTTTGTTTTTCTTCTCTTTCGTTTCTTTGTATTTTCCGCTGCGCTAACCTAATCGTAGGAAGAAACGAGAAAGATTGGGGTCGGCTATTCACACCCCCCTCTCTAGCCGTACGAAGGATCCTAACAGTTGCCACCAGAGAGGTCATCGCCTCGATCTCCTTCTTCCTTTTCATAGCTGCGCCACTCCCTTTGTCGGTGTTGTACCCGTGGCCACCTCCTGATCCACTCTAGTGACATCCCCTCTTTTTACTTGCCCATGCTCATCTCAGAGAGCTTGACATCGCCGCCTTTACTCTACTCCGGCCGCCCAGCCAATCGGCCAAGTGAGGATGGTTGTCCATGAACACCACCATGCTACCATTCTGCTAGTCCGGCCATCACAACCGTGTGACTAGACACGAGCAGAAACTCTGTGGCCACTAAGGTTGAGTTGCAGCCACCAATTGTTATGTGTTTCTACTATCAACTTAACTAACCATCTGGCCAAATCTTCGTCCGCAAAACCGCCACTACCGAACCTCTGTCGCCAGCTGTGAGCTACCATCGGGAAGAAGTAACGAGTTGCCATTGTGAGCTAATGCCAGATTTGGTGAGCATTATGCTTTGTGATATGGCTAAACCTAATCTAATTATTAGGTTAAATTCATTAGGGTCTCCTAATCAGTTTAGGATTAGAATTCGTTATCTGATCTATGTTAGATTTATGGTGTTGATATAATTTTGTTATACAGGACTCTTACAGAGGACAGACATTTTTGTGTGGAGATAATTTAGGACAATCTATAGATCAAGGCGGGTATTTCTTCCCTTGCTCTCACCAGTACATGATTTATTATTTTGGTTGATAGTTGTATTTATTTTGACTCTATTCGCATTTGCTTCATGAGTTTAATACTTATTTGCTTGATCTTTAAGTTGATCAGTTTATATCCATGCAATCTTGTTTGTTTTCATATCTTGTAATGAACACATATGTCTAGTGTGTACAATAGGAAGATGCTTATGTTATATGATGCATACCATGTAGTGTACCCAGATGTCTGGTGTTTACTATAGGAAGATGCTTATGATTTGTTATGCATATATTATGTAGTATACACATGTGTGTGATGTGTATAATAGGATGCTTGTTAATATGGTCATGTATATTCTGTTAGTAGTGTTAGGACCAAAAGTAGCTAGAGGGGGGGTGAATAGCTCGTCGCGTTCGCTTGGTGCGCTTTAAACCCGACGCAACGGTCGGATCCCGATCGATTCGAATGTTCCGAATCGATCGGGGAGGCTTTGGATCGATCCACGGATCGATCCAGAGCGCCTCTGTGCTCTGGAAACGCGCCTGGATCGATCCACGGATCGATCCGGCGCTGCTCATGGCGACGTCGTCGATCGATCGGTGATCGATCGGGACCTGAATCGATCACGGATCGATCCGAAGCTTCTGACCGGCGGGAAGAATGGATCGATCCGCGATCGATCCACATCTGAATCGATCACGGATCGATCCGGCGCAATTTTGCCCAAAACCAAGTCCCAAACCTCCTCACCAACATCCGGTCAACCTTGACTGTTGGTACATCATGCCTCGCATCGGTCACTCCCTTGACCTGCTGGGACTCCCCACCAGTGTCCGGTCAATCCCTTTGACCCACTTGGACTTTTACTCGTCGTGCCAAGTATCGGTCACTCCATTGACCTGCTTGGACTTCCACTAGATGTCGGTCAACCTTGACCCATCGGACTTCCTTCCTTGCCAAGTATCCGGTCAATCCCTTTGACCTACTTGGACTTCCCAACACGGATGTCCGATCATCCTTGATCCATCTGGATTTCCTTCCTTGCCAAGTATCCGGTCAATCCCTTTGACCTACTTGGACTTCCCAACACCGGATGTCCGATCATCCTTGATCCATCTGGATTTCCTTCCTTGCGGCTTCACTCACGGGACTTTCACCTAGCTTCACTCACTAGGGTTTTCCATACGCTAGTTTCACTCACTAGGACTTTCACCGGCTTCACTCACCGGGACTTTCACCTAGCTTCACTCACTAGGACTTTCACGGCTTCACTCACGGGACTTTCACCTAGCTTCACTCACTAGGGTTTTCATTACGCCTAGCTTCACTCACTAGGACTTTCACGGCTTCACTTACTGGATTTCCTTGCCTAGCTTCACTCACTAGGACTTTCACGGCTTCACTCACCAGATTTCCCGCCTAGCTTCACTCACTAGGACTTTCACGCTTCACTCACCGGGATTTCCTACGCCTAGTTTCACTCACTAGGACTTCCTTACGCCTAACATGCGGTTAGGACTTCATCAAGTATCAGGTCAACCTTGACCTGCTTGACTTCTTCGATTGATGTCTTATTGTCAAACATCTAAACCCTAACCAAGACTCGGCTTGGTTAACCAGTCAACTTAGAGATATGCACCAACAATCTCCCCCTTTTTGATGTTTGACAATACCACAATAACACTTACAATCCCACATGTAAGTTAGGCTAATCCTATAGCCTCCTTCTTCATGCCACTAGGTAATGAACCCATAAATTAAGCTTTCCATTCTCCCCCTAAGAGGGCAAACTCCTCCCTCTAGGTAAGGAAAACCTAACTTACTTCCTTTCATTCTCCCCCTATTGGCACACATCAACCCCCTAAAAAAAACATCAACCCGTCTTTGGACACACATCAACCTATGCTCCAATTTTGGGCACACTTCAACAACTCCATTTGTTGAAGACTCTCCCCCTGAAGAATTGCTCATCGTGATCACACTTTTACTCATTGTGATCAACTCAATATTGAAGGTCCCATACCCTTCATTTAACCTTAACTTCTTCCTCAATGTAGACAAATACCCAACCTTGAGCATTTTCTAACATCTTGAGTTCCCACTTGAAATGATGAGGATATCCACTCCCCATTTATCCCCATTTCAAGTTTAAATGCTCAACCTTGAGCAAGTTCACAGCAGAAGGTTAACCACCTTCCAAGGTTCATGAAAAATAATTTTCATGTCTTTAAAGAGTCCCTCCCCCTAAAGACATGGTGGAAACTTCATCATTGCACCAACAATGACTTGGAATCCCTAAACCTTTAGGAAACCCAGTTTAGAAGTTTTGAGGTTCAAATGTTCAAAATTTGAAACAAACCTCAACCTAAACTTCAACTTAGCCTTCCTTTACCATTCCATCCTTGTTTTCAACACGAAAACACCCTTTTATGTATCCAAATGTATTTTAAGGGTTTGGAATGGTTACCTAGACTAAAATAGGTTCAAAGTGTTGAAATCAGCTTTCCCAGCCAAAATCAGCAACTTGGATCGATTGGAGTTGGGTTCAATCGATTGAACCTTTCCGAATCGATCCACGGATCGATTCAATACTGAATCGATCGGCTGATCGATCCAGTGAGCTTCTGCTCATGATATTCCTTCGAATCGATCCACGGATCGATTCGGGCCTCAATCGATCCATGGATCGATCAGACTCGATAGTTGCTGAAATTCCATTTCGGTCAACTTGAAACCCTAGAAAATTCTACAAAATCCAAAATTATGAAATTTCGTGTAGACATTGTTTAGGGCATATATTATCAAGGAAAAATAGTTTTCTATGAAAATACATCATCTTTTCAAAGATTGACACAAACTTGAAAACTTGCAAAAACTTTAGTGTTTTCTTCAAGTTTGTGTCTAACTATTCAATGATGATTACTATCAAAAGATAGCCTTCACCAAGGTTTTCCAAAGTCATTTTGAAAACTTTTTCAAAACCAATATCCCACCATGTTCCTTGGGCATAATGCACATGACTTGTACATTAGCTTTCCCAATGATGGGAAAAACACATATCTATGTGTTTTGATGAAACTAAAACTCAAAAGAATGCACTAAATCAACATCTTGAGTTTTGTTCATCATCCTAACATCTCACTTGTATCTAATGTGCACTAAAACACATACAAGTCATCTTATAGGTCTTTGTGAGATGTAGATTTTGGTTTTGCCCTAATCTAGGGATCATGCATATCTATCTAAGCATTTTGGAGATATTAGACACCCACCTAGGATGTCACTTGTTAATAAGTGTTGTTAAATGCCTTTTGTCCTTAATTACAAGGAATTAAACTTAATACATGATAATGTTATGACATACATCAAAAAGAAATAATTTTCAAAAGAAAATATCCTATAACTACATGATGTATGAATGTCATGACATGGTATTCTTGTATTTTTCATAATAAGTCATGAATGCAAAATACACATAAGATAAAATATGATGTCATGGCATATTATGAGCAAACAATCATGGCAAGGTTTAGCATAAATAAAATATACCTAGATTACCTATCTAAGTATCCTTAAAACCTTAGCTAAACTTACAACTTAAACCTAGATTGCCCTTAAGTGCGTCAAGAAAACGCCAAATCCTAAATTGGCATTTCTAATTCCCTTGATTAATTTATGCCAATTGAAATTAAGCATATTCCTCAAATGTTGGCATATTTCATTTTTCCACAAGAGTAGCACTTTAAAGTTAAGGCCCGGATTGCCTTAAATTTCCTAAGAACATACCAAAATCCCAACTTGGTAGCTCTTATGAATTTCCCAATATGTGCCTTTTAAGATTAAAATCAACTTTTCACCACTAGGCACATTTTACTCTTTCAAGGAGTAAATAATAGTTCCATTTCATTTTCAAAGGTTAACAAAAACCTTGAAAATGCTCCTTGAGTGTCAATTTCCTCAAAGTTGGGTTAACTACCCTTCTAATCGGAGTTGACACTCTCTAACCCATTTATGGGGTAGAGAAAATGCTCCTAGGAACCCAACACCTATTGGTGCTCCTTGGATGCTCTAGGTACTCACTAGGGATAACTTCCCTAGATACCTTCCTAGTGACCTTGTTGGGCTTCTTAGAAGCCTTGGTCACATTTTCTAGGTCAACCCTAGGGATAGCCTCCCTTGTGACCTTGTTAGTGACTTTCTTAGACTTCTTAGAAGTCTTAGTCACTTTGGTTGCAAAAATACTCTTAGGGATGACTTCCCTAGTATTCTTAACTTGACCTCTAGACCTAGGGTTTATTCCATAACTATATGGAACTCTATGGTAAGAGGGCACATCCTTCTTAGCCTTTGGTTTGTATCCCAAACCTCTATGGCCGTTGGATGACCTTTGTGCTCCTAGACCTAGGCTATGCTCATTTTGCCCTAATAGGATATTTTCCATCCTTTTTAGGGTCTTTTCCATTTTATCAAGTCTTGATCTCAAGACTTGATTTTCTATCATTAAATCCTTAGAATTTGGTTTTTCATTAAGTCCATGAGCATTTTGGTTTCTAGGCTTGTATCTAAAATCCTTAGAGTTATTGCCTAGACTTTTACCTACATTCCTAACCTTAGGTGTAGTAGTCTTAGCATGAAGAGCTACATGTTTTTCCTTAATGCTATCATGCTTCCTATGTTCATGGTAAATAGCATTGAAATGATATAAATTTGACCTAGCATGCTTTTTACCATAACGTAAAGGGGTAGGCTCAATAAATGATACCTTCTTCTTTACCTTGGAGGCTCCCCCTTGATTAGTGCCTCCTTGAGCCTTGACCATCTTCTTCCCCTTGGGGCATTGACTACGGTAATGCCCCTTTTGATTGCAAGAGAAACATATGATATGCTCCTTGCTCTTCTTTGTATTGGAGATGGTCTCCTTGGGCTTCACCTTGCCCTTTTGTGCCACTTGGCCCTTCTTCTTGGCTAATTTAGGGCACTTGCTCTTGTAGTGCCCATGTTCCCTACATTCAAAGCATATAATATGATTTTTATTATTAATTGAAACATTTATACCTTTGCTTGTAGGGGTGGCATCTTTTTCTTTGGATCCGGAGGTAGAAGCTTCCTCTTGATCGGACCTTGATTCTCCTCCATTTGATTTTTCTTGACTTGTGGAGGTAGAAGCTTCTTCCTCCTCTTCTTCTCTTGACCCGGATGTAGAGGCTTCTCCTTCTTCTTGATCCGGTGTCACCAAGGATTGCTCCCCCTCAATCCTAGAGGTGGAGGCTTCATCATCTTGAATATGAAACAAGGAGTATGCTCCCTCCTTGTTCCCTTCGTTGCATTCCCTTGAGGATGAAGCTTCTTGGATTTCCTCTTCTTCGGAGGTTGAGCATCTCTCAACCTCGGAATCCTCCTCTTGGTCTTGCTCCACAGAGTCTCCCTCTCTGGATTCTTCTTGATCTCGTACAGTGGAGGGGATCTCTTCATGAAGCTTGGCCAATTTGCTCCAAAGCTCCTTGGCATCTTCGAATTTTCCAACTTGAGCCAAGATGTGGCTAGGCAATAAGTTGACCAAAAGCTTGGTCACTTTGTCATTTGCCTCGCCCCTTTGAATTTGCTCCGAGCTCCATCTGCTTTTCTTTAGAAGCTTGCCCTTGGAGTTTGTTGGAGCTTCGAAGCCTTCCATTAGAGCAAACCATTGCTCTATCTCCATCATAAGAAAGGTTTCGATTCTTGATTTCCAAGAATCGAAGCTTGTGGATGTGTATGGTGGAGCCACCCTTGTGTCAAATCCAAGTCCATCTTGGAATTGCATCTTGAAGTTGAGCTTGATAAAATCTTGAACTTGAAGAATTTGCTCCAACTTCTTCACCCTCTAGCTTTTCTTGATATGCTTGACCCTTCCGGCGATGATTCCGGTGAAGAGCGGCCTTGCTCTGATACCACTTGTTAGGACCAAAAGTAGCTAGAGGGGGGGGTGAATAGCTCGTCGCGTTCGCTTGGTGCGCTTTAAACCCGACGCAACGGTCGGATCCCGATCGATTCGAATGTTCCGAATCGATCGGGGAGGCTTTGGATCGATCCACGGATCGATCCAGAGCCCGTGCTCTGAAGCGCGCTGGATCGATCCACGGATCGATCCAGCGCTTATCGCGCGACATCGTCCCTCGATCGGTGCATCGATGGATCAGATCGCGCCACGGATCGATCCGAAGCTTCCAGAAGAATGCGGATCGATCCACCGATCGATCCACATCTGAATCGATCCACGGATCGATCCAGCTCATTTTGCCCAAAACCAAGTCCCAACCTCCTCACCAACATCCGGTCAACCTTGACCTGTTGGTACATCATGCCTCGCATCCGGTCACCCTTGACCTGCTAGGACTCCCCACCAAGTGTCCGGTCAATCCTTTGACCCACTTGGACTTTTCTCGTCGTGCCAAGTATCCGGTCACTCCCATTGACCTACTTGGACTTCCACTAGATGTCTGGTCAACCTTGACCCATCTGGACTTCCTCTTGCCAAGTATCCGGTCAATCCCTTTGACCTACTTGGACTTCCCAACACCGGATGTCCGATCATCCTTGATCCATCTGGATTTCCTCTTGCCAAGTATCGGTCAATCCCTTTGACCTACTTGGACTTCCCAACACCGGATGTCCGATCATCCTTGATCCATCTGGATTTTCCTTGCCTGGCTTCACTCACCAGGACTTTCACCTAGCTTCACTCACTAGGGTTTTCCATCTGCCTAGTTTCACTCACTAGGACTTTCACCTGGCTTCACTCACCAGGACTTTCACCTAGCTTCACTCACTAGGACTTTCACCTGGCTTCACTCACCAGGACTTTCACCTAGCTTCACTCACTAGGGTTTTCATTCTGCCTAGCTTCACTCACTAGGACTTTCACCTGGCTTCACTTACCAGGATTTCCTTCTGCCTAGCTTCACTCACTAGGACTTTCACCTGGCTTCACTCACCAGGATTTCCTTCTGCCTAGCTTCACTCACTAGGACTTTCACCTGGCTTCACTCACCAGGATTTCCTTCTGCCTAGTTTCACTCACTAGGACTTCCTTCTGCCTAGCATGCCAGTTAGGACTTCCCAGTCAAGTATCCGGTCAACCTTGACCTACTTGACTCTTCTTCGATTGATGTCTTATTGTCAAACATCTAAACCCTAACCAAGACTCAGCTTGGTTAACCAGGTCACCCTTGACCTGAGGGATATTGCACCAACAAGTAGTACACACGTGAGTGGTGTATACTGATGATAGTTTATCATACTAGATGTGATTGGGTATTGTACGTTGCATAGAGTTCATATACTCCTATATTTATGATCATTTACTATATTCGCTACATTACACTATTTATTTCTTGATGATCATGTCTCCCCTACGATATTGAGAAACTTGGCAATGACTGGTATTATCTTGTCGACAATTTTTCCTATGAGTGGTTGACGGAGTCGTCAGTGATTGTGAGATGTTTGTTTGTTTGTTAGTTAGTTATTATTGGTTATTATACCTTAGGTTGCCTATAGGTATTCATAGTAGAGCGTTCTCCCACAACCCGTAGCTAGATAGCTAACTCCTGTCCGTCCACAAGTATTCATGGTAGAACATTTTCCCGCAGACAGGGACCTCGACATTTCAGACTGCCCACGGGTATCTGTGGTAGAACATTCTCCAACAATCCATAGTTATATAGCTAGGTATCTTGGTCACTTATATTTTCATGTGATGTAGCATTGCTCTCACATATGATGATATATTATTATTATTTGTACTGACACATGCTTAGGCTAAGTAGTACTCATGTTGACCATTTCCTAGCACTGCTTATGGTATTTTTACAGTTGAGTAGGTTGATATATAGTAGATGCATTTATATGATATCTTCAGAAGGTGAGTATTTTCCTTTGAGACTGTATACCTTTACTCTCCTTATGTTTAAATCATGCACTATCTTTTATTACCCGTTGTGCCATTTGGACTCACTATCCTGTTATATTTTTTTTTCTTCATGTAGCAGGTAGATGATATATATATAGAGTCGGTTGGAGGATCCTGCCTACTAGTCCCACATCGTATCGAGAGTTTTGTTTCCACTATTGTTTTTACTTATATTTTAGTTTTTCAAACATGTTTATGTAATAATTAACTTGAGTACAAGTTTTTATCTTGTATTGGTCTTTTGTTCAATTATGGTACTTGTGTATTAAGTTGTGACAACACGCAGTCAAGTCAGTTTTATATTTGTGTGATTTGTGTTTGTATTAGTCGTGTGGGTTGTATCCTGTTGTATCATACATTGTCACTAGGGGGTACCGTCCATTTTGTCGGACAAGTATATTTTTTGGGCATGACAATTTATACTTGTTACTTCAGTTGGCAGCTAATCCTTCTGAAGTGCACCTCACTCTGACACCAATTGTAGGTCCAAGTGAAGCCGACTAGAGGGGGTGAATAACCCTAAAAAAAGTTAGAAAATTCTCTTGCTATTTAAACTTAGCAAGGGCATAATATTAGCAAAAATAGGTAACTAACATAAAAAGTGCAATTTAACAAAAAAGTAAGAAGGGAAAAATATTTACTTGGTTATAATCGGGATGGTTGTTAATCCAAGGCAATGAAAAAAACTCCACTAGTAAAAACTCCTTCGATTAAAGCAGAATGCCTCTTACAAACTTTTACAAACTCAGAAATAACTAAGAAAATGAATATAGTTGTTGATATTTAATTCCTACCTTCAGGGACTTTTTATACTCTCCTAGAAGTTGTTACAATTGTGTTAATGTGGCATGGAGACGCCTTGGATCAGGTGGAGGCTCCTTCAGTGTGGACAAAACTTTATTCGAACTCCAATGGTTATCCAACAATTTTGGTCAATGGGAGGCACCTTGGTTGATCCAAGGCACCTCCAAGGGAGGCGCAAGGGTGCCTCCATGATCCAACAAGGCGCCTCCTTCTTGAGGCACGAGGGTGCCTCCATGATCTAGTAGAGCACCTCCTTCTTGAGGCGTGAGGGCTCCTCCATGCTCCTTGGAGGTGCCTTCACTCTGGCGGTTGGCAGATTCAAAGTCAACTTTAGAGTTGACTTTTTCAAACTTTCTTTGCATGGGTGATGCTCCGGTCATCTGGAGTTGAGCTCACCTGAACCCAACTCCGACCTCCTTTTCGAACAAGCTTCCTTCCATCTTATCGTCCCTCAAACGCTTTGCGCGTGTCCTTCTTGTCTATTAGTGTAGTCTTTTGTAGCTCTTCATCCCTCAGATCCACCAAGCCCGCCGACTAGCTTTCCATGTCATTTTTCTCGTTCGTTGCATCTTTTGCTAGACTTCTTATGTTCTTAAATCCTTGTACACTTAGACACAAGGCATAAAAAACTACAAAGTCTAACTTAACTAGATTGATCACATCAAAATCAACCCAGGGTACTTACATTCCATACGTGGTCCCTAAGCGAACTAAGGAAGAGTTACTAAAACTAAACTTTAGGGATTGATACCAAGGGATGGACGAGGAGGAAGACCTTGCCACCATCACAAAGATCGACACAAACGATAGTAGATAACCAAAGGCATATCAGTGAACATTCAAATAGCTAAAAAATCTTGGAACTTACTTCGGTACAAAAACACAAGGAACTTAAAGCAGAAGTGAAGACAAAGGTCAGCGGATACAAAAACAGGATTGCATAAAATGATGAGGGCTCTTTCACCATATTCATACACGGTAGCGTTTAATCAAAACCCTTAGGTCAAGATAATTAAGAAGTAGGAAAACACTATTAGCTGTCCAATCGAGCTCGCATTATGAGGATGAATAATCATTATGCTAGATATAGGCGATTGTTCTTCTTCGCCAAAGGTCACATCACATTAATTTGATATAACCTCAAAGACAAGGATATTCTCTAGGATTGGAAGGCCGAGGTTGACAAGGCTTGTTCGACATGTAAGAGGCGTGTCAATAATTAAAGCGAGGATCTCATTGAAGATGCGATGGAGATTTTGTTTTTGTCCATGTGTACAATGAACCAGACTGAGACCTAGTCAAATAATGATGCAGTCCAGTCAGTCAGACTTGCACTTCCTTCGACCATACTTAAAGGGAGAATTAGTGATGCAAGGATATTCCATAAGGGCTATGTGGCTAAGAAGGTTAATAATCGAGTCAGGTTGGTAGATAAGGTCAACAAGGGGCGACTCTCGACTATGCTCGACTCCCGACTACACTCGACTCTTGACTATGTCTGACTCTCAATTATGCTCGACTCTTGGCTACACCAAACTTCTGACTACACCTAACTCCGGCTACACGCGACTCCCGGCTACGCCCAACTCCCGATTACTCCCGACTCCCGATTATACCTGACTCCTGGCTACACCAGACTCCCGACTACTCCCAACTCTCGACTACACCTTGTAGGACCGTTGGTCAAGTGAGAGGGAGGGGGGTGAATCACATGTATTTGAAAATCTTATATTTTTTAGTTTTTAAAATAAAGTGTATAGCAAAAGAAAATAAAGCATGAGGAAAGACAAACAAAATTGATTTACTTACTTCAGATCCTTCAATGACTCTTACTCTAAAATTCAGACCCTTTGAACCTATCGATGGATAATCTACTAAATTCTCTACTAGTAAACTCCCGGTAGAATAATCAAATATAAGAACGAAGACAAAGATAAGTATAACAACCTACACTTTTCTTTTGCAAGTATAATTAAAAGCACGATTAAATAAATAGTTACCAACACTTAGAAGACGTGAACTCGATCAAGCTCGTGTGTTGTTGTTGGTCTGTCGATAGTGGTTTGGAAGTCGTCGAATAGTAGTACGGCGACAATACAAAGTCGTAGCAGCAAAGTGGTCATAGGAGTTTGTGTCAGATCTGATATTAAAGTGTTGGTCGAACAAGGCTTATATTGAGTGTTGAGGGCATCTCCAATCTCATCTGAGGCACCTCCAACCTCAAAATCAATCTCAAAAACTTCGGTCTTTATCATCTCTGAAGCTCTCGGTCTTTATTTGCGTAAGGACGCCTCCAAACACTCTTAGGCACCTGCAATGCATCTCTAAAATGTCTCCAGCGCACTCCAGGGCGCCTTCGCACAACAAACTTCATCCCCAAAGTTTATCTGCATTCAAGCACCTCCATTGGGTCAAGGGCACCTCCAAGTGTTGCTCCGAGGCACCTCCATACACCTCTGAGGTGCCTCCAATTCTGTTCATCCAAGACTTAACTTTGCACACTAACTACTGCAATACACGTTAGTCTAAATAACAACAAATGTTATGCAAAACAGAGTTAGCATAATAAAATAAAATGATTATTAATTAGATTTATCTTCCCAAGACCAGGATCTAATCATGGTCTCAGCTTAGACATCCGAAATGGTTCTAAGTTGGATCGCGCCTATAGTCTCACTAGGACTCGTCCTCACTGGATCACGCTCCTCTAGTGACTTACCTCATTTACTAGTTGCAATCACTTGACTTGCCTCTTGACTCACTAAATCTTCCTGTCGGAATTTCATATCCAAACTGTAGCCAATCGTTTGGAATCGAACATCCCGATTGAACTTTAACCAACTGTATGGTCTTTACTGACCCAGCTGGACTTCCTGCAATTAAGAATCTTACTTCTAAACTTCAACCTGGTGTCAGGTCTTCTAGACCCGTCAACTCCTGCACACTTGATAAAAAGGTTAGACAAACATAACATCTAACTTTAATTCATTTGTCATTCATCAAAATCTTGACTATTAGTGATAATTGTACCAACACACCCAGCTCCCGATTACACCCGACTCTTGGCTACACCTTACTCTCGCCTATGCCTGACTCCTGGCTACACTCGACTCCCGACTACGCCTAACTCCCGGCTACACCCGACTCCCTCCTGGCTACACCCGACTCTCGACTTCCGACTACGCCCGACTTCTGGGCTTCATCGATTTTAGGTGGTCCTCAGGCAAACCATTGTGTAGGGAGAAGTGAAGATTACGCAGGTATCATGGAGAAAGCGGCAGAAATAAATGGGCAATAATAGCCTTTTATGTCGGAGAATATGATAATGCCTACGAGTAACGGGGGAAAACATGATAATGTTTATAGATAATGTGGAGGACGTGGTGAAGCTATCCAGCCTTATAAAAATTAGGTGAACTCCACGGGAAGTGGTAAGTGCACATAAACTTTCCAACCCTAATTTTCAGTAACTACTTTCTTGTTCACTGAAAACTTACTTGAGCATTGGAGTGGCCTCGTTGGGGACTACCTTGACCATCACTCTAGCCCACTTTCTTTGAGTGTTCCTTCTCGCAAGCCAAGAGTCACACCACCCTCCTAATAACCAATAAAAGCAGCGCATTACCGGCAAGTCAAATGTCTCCTCAGGCAGGATCAATACATTTTGTTCCTAACATTTTGTTACTAATATTGTGCTTAATCTTAAAATATTAGGAAATGAATTTAACTATAGGATAGAGGTGAACAAAACTTCAATTAAATCGAAATAATTAACTGATCCAAATTAATTTGGAAATTCAATTTGATTTATTTGGGAGTTCATTCTATTTTAAAACATTAGTTATTTCAGCTAAATCAGTTTAGTATTCGATTTTGAATTTTAAAAATCGATTAAACTGTTTTTTTAATTAAATAATAAAAAAATTACATTGTTAAATTTCTTTATTAAATTTTATTGAAATTTTTAATAATTTTTATTTTTTAAAAAAATAGTTAATTTGGTTAATGATTAAATTATTTAATTTTATATCAGTTCGATTTGTTCAATTTTAATGTCAAAATTCAATCGATTCTCTTATTAAAAAAAATTGATTTATTCCGTTTCAAGTAGTTCAGTTTGCTTCTAACCAAATGCTCTGCCCTATAGGAGTGTAAACGAAGTAAAGGGTAGTGCAACAACAATTGATTATGTACGCAATGTCAATCATGGATCATCAAACATATTAGCAGAATAAGTGTGTAATATTCCATATCATATTAGGCTCCACCATATAACTTAACAAGGACATGAAAAACAAATTCTTCTCTTCATTTATGTTAGCCAATGTCTTACAATAACATTAATGTGACTATCTGTTTATTTTCTTGGTTCTTTCCTGGTCTCTCTCTTCATTTTCATCCATTTTTTTACCATTTGCTATCATCATCAAAGTTAGAATAGAAATAAATTACTTTGTCATATATTACCTGACCTAATTACCTAATCTTTAGATTAGTTAGTTATTTTGTAATTTACAAATAAATATACTGTTTTCCTAGTTGTATATCCACAGCAAAAATTTAGAGAAGGATCGCATACCCTCTCCTCTTCCTTCTTCCCTTGCCCTCTCCTCCTCTTCTTTGCCTCTCGGCTCTCCTCTGTCATCCCCTCTTCCCGCCAAAACTTTAACTTCTTGAACTATGAATGTGAACTTATGTGTATGCTAAAAAATCTTAGGTTAATTGGTATGTTCTCCTCTTGCTCTATCTTTATTGAGATCCATCTTCATGCAAAAATTGACATTTTTTAGTCTTTTTTAAATTATTATTTCTCCTTGAAATTTTGATGGCTTTATTCTCCTAATCCTCATTCTTTTGAAATATGTGAATGCTTTATGCCCTCCAATTTCTTTAATAAGGAACAACAACTGGAGGGCAGGTTTGACACTTTGGCTTGCAGTTATGTGTGTAGTTTGTATTGTGTTCATGTAAATTTTAAATTTGTAGTTTCCACTTTTAATCTTCTTAGTTTCGGTTATAGGCAAATTCTCATACAAAATATTCGTTGGATGATTTTGTTATGATTCTGGGTTAATGTGAACTCGCCTTCTGCTGTCTCATATCATATATTTTACATTTTAATAAACTAATATGCATGTTGATTTTTACGATAGGTAGAAAATATTCATCCTATCTTTCTATTTCCTAACTAAACAGCGATGGATCACATTAGTAAGGGTGATCAAGAAAATATGCTATATGCACAGTTGGCGTTATGGCCATTCCCAAACAAGTATGACCTTGAGGCAATTTTGGTGCTTGTTTCAAGAATGATTGGTGAAGAAATCTATTTAGTTTGTTGCAACTGCTCTACCTGCATGGGACTGATCAATTAATTAGATATCTTAGATGTTTTATTAAAAAATGAGGTATATATATATGAGAATATCATTAATAGGATAAAAAGTTGTTGATCAATATAGAGAGAACCTTCTAGAGTCTTGTATGGCCATTTAAGCCTCATATAAAAATGAAATATTTTGCATTGTGGTATGACCATTTATACTTTATGGTCAAGTATTTGTTAGTTCGGAAAGAGCCTATATATATATATATATAATAGTTAGCAAAGTTGTTAATGTTAAGATGAATTAATGAGTTCTTAGAAAATAATAAAATATGCTATTCAGAAGAAATTTGGTGTAGTTCAATGATAAAATTAGAGACAATATGTTAAAATGGTATATTGGGAGACTAAAGAGATCTTCATTTAATATATTTTTTTTTAAAAAAAAATCTGAATGTTACTAGTAATATAGTTATATATTATGTTTAATGGTGGATAAGAATCCCAAACGAGTAAGATTTATCTTGTTGTACTTTCTAACTTCTAATAGTATGATTTTGTTGCTAACTAATATAATAATGCGGTAGGATCATATTTGTTGATCATTACAAAGCATGAATGTGTTTCCATGCAATAATTGTCTCAATAATTTCTCTACTGAATAGGTTTGAACTAAAATTTTAATTAATAAAAATTGCACACCGACTAATACGCTATTAAATAATACACTATTAAATTAGTAGCTACTAATTATTATACTCTCTACTAATCATGCTAGGATTAATACAATAGTTTGATAGATTTGTACATAGAATATTTTATCTGTGTTTTATATTAGATGATAATCTAATGCAATCCTTTTTCTTTATTTGAGCTTGGGACTGACTATAACAGAGTTTGTTCACCATCGGCGAGGTTCTACTCATCATTCTAAAACATATAAAATATAGATAATAATCAAATGTACACAAAATCATTTACTATTTACTAATTATTACTAGAGCTGGTGTGAGTTATAGTATATATTTATACTTACACAATTATTAATTGGTTTAGTTTGATTTTATGACATAAATTGAACCGAGCCTCAAAATGTTGACTATTGTGCAACTTGATAGCAAACTAAAAATTCAAAAAATTGAATGTTTTTAATCTCAGTCTAGTTTGATTTGGTTTATTGATTTTAGACTAAACATATTTCATATTACTTTATAATAATTACTAACTTGAAATTCTTCACATAAAAAATCTCATTTATATTACTAGCTCGTTTTTAATGATACATTCAGTGTAATAATCTTAACTTCTTTTTTATACATTTGTGGTTTAAACATAGAAACTTCAAAATTTCTTTGTTCTCTATTTTCTAATGTCCATAATGATAATTTGTGTTTCAACTTTAAGAAGTTATATCAATTGAGAGAAAAATCCTCTCTCTTTGGAGAGAGGTTCAATTTTTTTACTCCTAACTTATAAGTGAAATTACTTGTACTTTATAGTAGTTTGTAGTAATTTAAAAGAGTTTTGAATAAGAGTTAATGTTTAATTATTAAAAAGTATTAAATTTATTGAAGTTTTGAGGCTTTATGTTGTATTTGGTTAAATAAAAAAAATTGAGTTCTTTCTTTTATTTCCTTTCTCTGAACATGAGTGGATGCTTTAATGAAAGCTATCTCGCAGGTAAAAACTTAGATTTGTTTGGAATAGCTATATGTTGGAAGTAATTATTGATAAAAAAAAATGTGAGATATATGATTATCTGAAATTGTTTCATGAAGCTAGCATGAACTTTCAGATCAATATTAATTTGTTGACTTTTATTTTGTAGCTGGATTCTTACATGCTACCCATCATCCAAGGAAGTATCCTATATTATCTTTTACTTGTTTAAATGTTTTGCAATCCTGTTTTTCCAGTTTAAAATGATTTATTTGGTCATTGCAATATACTTAATTAGATATCAGTTTCCAAACTTTTCAAGCTGCCATAGGTTCACAAATTATTAATGTTGCCTTAATTGCAAGTAGATGTATGATGAGAGCAGGTTTACATGTTTATTGTCTTTTACTTGTTTACATGTTTTGCAATCCTATTTTGTAAGTTTAAAGTAATTTATTTGGTCATTGCAATAGCCTTAACTGGATATCAGGTTTCCAAACTTTTAAAGTTGTCATAGGTTCACAAATTATTAATGTTACTTTAATTGCAAGTATATGTATGATTAAAGCAGGTTTATGTCAAATATAAAATCCCTCTATTATTTTCTTAGTTATGTTATTTATTTGAAGTATAACTACTAAGAGCTCGGAAATCGAAGTACAAATCATAACATGATATTTAATATGTTTCATCCGCTCTAATTTTAGTTTCTTCTTTTTCAAAAAATTGTTGTACCATTGAATATGTATTTGCTTAAAGGTACTTGGATGTGGAGAAGAGGAGCTGATTCACAAGGCAACGTTGTAAATTTTGTTGAATTGGAACCGATTTTGCAAAGTAATGGATTTATAGCATCCTTTGTCCAAGTATATTACTTCTTTTTCCTCATGTCTTTATAATGTTAGACTGAATTTGCTTACTTCATGTCTACCAAAACATGTTTGCTAGGTTTGTTTGTATGTGATTGTAGTTTGGTTGGTTGTAGAAAACTAGAAATTGTCTTATGTTTTCATAGGATGCACTTGTGCACATAGTAAATTGAGACACTTTTGAGCATTATCACGAATTTAGATTACTCTTCTACTTAGATGTATCTATAGTAAAAGAACTGGATATATATTTATATGAACCACTTGAATATATTGAAAATAATTTTATACATTAAATAGGATATTTTTAGCATTTAATAAAAACAAGCATATAGTTTATGAGGTTCTAAATCAAGTGAATTTCTCTTACTGATATATGATACGATACTCAGGGGTGAATATTTAGTTAAAATTAAATTAAATTAACTAAATTAAATTATTTTTTTCAAACTAACGGAACAGACTGAATATTTTTTAAAAAATAAACAAACCAAACCAATAAAATATCTATTAATTTGATAAAAAATTCAGTTTTGTTTAATTCTATCAAAACCTGAATTAACCGAATTTTCTAATTATAATCTAAAAGTTCGCTTTTGGTTAATAAAATTAGATTAGGTCTTAAAAATAGGGTCTAAAAATTAAATTTGGTCCAAAAATTTGGTTTATTCGATCTATTCAATTTAAGCAAATAATAAATTTTAAAATGTACTCAAATCGAATTAATCGATTTTTTAATAAACAAAATAAAATTCTGAATAAACTGCACCGAATTTTAAATTTTGATCGGTTTATTCAATGTAATTGAAATTTTGCTCACCTTTAAGGATACTAAAGCATTGATAATGTGTAGGTTAAGTGTCTATAAAAAAAAAGCTGACTTTCTATCAATTTAACAAGTAATTTAACATTTTTGATATAATCAAATTGAATTTAGCATATTGTTACTTAATAACCTCTTTTTTTTTGTTTATTGTCCTTTGTTTTTTTGGGTGGTTAAAACATTTTAGGAAAAATACATTTTATAACAAGCTTTTTTGAAAGAAGATTTATTAAATCAATGCTTGTAAATTTGTGGATCCATGTTATTTTTATGGAAGCATATTGTTGACTTGTCATATAATCCTAAATTTGAGATTGTTAGGCCTAGTTATGTGATAAGATTTATCTATTGTGTGCCTCTTAACTAGACTATCTTGTGTAGTGCAATATTTCTTTCATTATCCTCTTTTTCTTTGACAGCCTCAAGTGGTGGAAAGACATTTACTAGATTTAAGGAGAACATAGGATCGTTAGTGCAATATTTTTTTATTATATTGCAAATTATGTCTATGCATAGTATTTACTTTTGTAAATTTGATGTTGTGCCTTATTTTACATAGATCTATCATTTGATCTCCATGTGTTTTCTCCATACACATATGGGCTGAACTATTTGCACAACATTAGTAGGTATATACTTTGTGGTCACAATTATATTTTGTTCACGTATATTCATAAATATTCTTCCTATTAGATAAGTTTACTATGAATAATATGTGAAAATGAGAGATCCAAACCCAAATTGTTTCAGTGAATCAACTTAAATAGATTTTACCTTGTGAAGTAAAGAAAAATAATCTAACTTGGTTGTCTTTGCCTTCATGTGCGAGTGGGTCTGTATGGGTAATTATGTGCATTGATATTATATTTGAGATTAGTCCAAGTTCAAAATGCTATGCTAATGTTTGCAAGGAAACTTGATTTTTTTAATCTCAAGCATACTTATGGACAGTGATCTTTCTTAGTACAATAAATAAGGTGGTTCAAGTTAATTAATTGAAAGGGGGCTTTGATTTATCTAAATATTATGAAAGTTCGAATTTTTATGGAAGAAATAATCAATAACAGTATACCTCAACTTCATATGAAATAGTATGGTGGTGCATTGTGGCACAACATATGTTCTGATATGATAAGGATTAATTAACTTTTCTAAAGTTGTTTTTTCAAATAAGTTTATTTGATTTTTATTACTTCTACTCACTGGTTATTTGTTAAGGCATAATATGAGAATACGTGTTGAATTGTCCATGCAAGCTTTCATAGATGTCATTGCTTTTATTATTGTACATGTGTTACATTGTAAAATTATTTATCTTTTTGTGTATATAAAAGACAATTTTAAGTTATACAAATTCTTTATCTTTATTACAATTGGCACAAGGATCAGCATGGAATAAAATATTTGCAAGTGTCAATGATTCAAGATGATGCAGTCGATTCAAGATGATGAAATTATGAAATTAGGTAATGGAGTACATGACTTTCTTTAAAAATTCAGTTCAAATTTTTTTAGAATTTTAATTTTTTTAAAAAAATAGTTAATTTAGTTATTTCAGTTTGAATTTGATTTTAAAAATTTTTATCCGATTAAACTAAAATACATCGAATAAATTGATTTTTTAGACTAAATCAAATTGTTCGACACTAATTTTTAGACCGAAATTAAATTTTATTAAATAGAATTAAATTTTTAGATTTTAATTAGAAATTTTTAATTTTTTAAACTTAAATTTTTTAACCAAATTAACTAATGTTTTATCAGTTTAATTTATTTGATTTTTATTAAAAAATTAATCGATTTAGTTAGTTAAAAAAAATCAATTACATTCTATTCGATTTTAGTCAATTACATTTATATTAATACATACCCATATTATTTTTGATATCAATATATACTCGTTTAGCTAGTGTGCAAAATATGAAAATAATGTAAAATTGAATCATGTCTTTAACTAATATTTATATTTTCTCAAGGTACATACATTTTGACTTCAACCAGATTTGTTGTCGTATGCAATTTGAGCATCTTTCTATCCTTTATAACGAAATAGAAGATTTTTTGAATACACATGTGTATGTATTTTATTGTGTCTTTCTTTTTATTCAGAATCAATTTGATTTTCATTTATAGAGACAATTTTTTACTTATTTAATATTTCGAGAATTTAAAAATTATGTTGTTAGTTTTACATATTATTTTTTTTAAAAATAGTTAATTTAGTTATTTCAGTTTGAATTGGATTTTAAAACTTTTATTCGATTTTAAAACTTTTATTTGATTAAACGAAAATAGATTGAATAAATTGACTTTTTAGATTAAATCAAATTGTTAGACACTAATTTTTAGACCAAAATTAAATTTTATTATATAGAATTAAATTTTTAGATTTTAATTAGAAAATTTTAATTTTGTAACCGAATTAACTAATATTTTATCAGTTTAATTTATTTGATTTTTATTAAAAAACTAATCGATTTAGTTAGTTAAAAAAAATCAATTACATTCGATTCGATTTTAGTCAATTACATTTATATTAATACATACCCATATTATTTTTGATATCAATATATATATATATTTTGGTGCACAAAATATGAATAATAATGTAAAATTGAATTATGTCTTTAGCTAATATTTATATCTTCTCAAGGTATATAAATTTTGACTTCAACCATATTTATTGTCATATGCAATTGCAATTTGAGCATCTTTCTATCCTTTATAACGAAGTAGAAGATTTTTTTTAATACACATATGTATGTATTTTACTCTATCTTTCTTTTTATTCCGGATTAATTTGATTTTCATTTATAGAGACAATTTTTTACTTATTTAATATTTCAAGAATTTACCAAATTATGTTGTTAGTTTTACATATTATTTTTTTTAAAAAATAATTAATTTAGTTATGTCAGTTTGAATTTGATTTAAAATTTTTATTCGGTTAAACTAAAATAGATCGAATAAATTAATTTTTTTAGATTAAATCAAATTGTTAGATACTAATTTTTAGATCGAAATTAAATTTTATTAAATAGAATTAAATTTTTAGATTTTAATTAGAAATTTTTAATTTTTTAAACTTAAATTTTTTAACCCGTTTAATTTATCAGTTTAATTTATTTGATTTTTATTAAAAAAATTAATCGATTTAGTTAGTTAAAAAAAATCAAGTACATTGGATTCGATTTTAGTAAATTACATTTATATTAATACATACCTAGCTATATTATTTTTGATATCAATATATATTTGTTAGCTGGTGTGTAAAATATAAATAATAATGTAAAATTTAATCATGTCTTTAGCTAATATACATATATATCTTCTCAAGGTACATACATTTTGATTTCAACCATATTTGTTGTCATATGCAATTTACTATCTTTCTATCCTTTATAACGAAATAGAAGATTTTTTGAATACACATGTGTATGTATTTTACTCTTTCTTTTTATTCAGAATCAATTTGATTTTCATTTATAGAGATAATTTTTTACTTATTTAATATTTCAAGAATTTACCAAATTATGTGGTTAGTTTTACATATTATCCAAAAAGTATAGTCTATTTTTAAATTATTCAAAAAACGTAACTCGTTTTGTTTTCTTTCCTATAATACCTCTCTAATTCCTTTTTATTTTATTTTATTTTATTTTAAAAAACAACTTAATCTCCCGGCCCTCCTTTTTCATTTTCATCTTCATTTTCTATCTCATCGGAACACCAACATGGTTGTCCATCATGCTAGTTGTTTTTCTTTGTATAAATTCCAAACACAAAAGACAATAGATTCTAGTTTTTCGGATTTGTTATTCGAGTTTGTGTTTTTGTTTTTCGAATTTGTGATTCGATTGTTCCTTTTGGTTAAACCTAGAGTTACATAAGGAAATTAAATATTAACTTTCCTTAAAAGACTTTGTCTAGGAAGTGGTTGTTGCTCCCATATCCAAGAAAGCCTAGTGCCTCGCCATGTTTAACCAAAAATTAATATTTAATTGAATTTATAACATAAGTGAATTTGGATCAATAGTGTTAAGTTTTGTTTGCGATCCAAATCTAAACCACTAAGAACAGATAAGTTAAATTTGGAATCAATAATGTTAAATTCCGTTTGCGATTCCTAATTTAATTTCTAAAGAACACAATAGGTTATTTAGGAAAGGTTCGACACTTGTACAAAATTTTTGTAGGAACCCGGTACGATCTTCATAGGACTAACCAACACCGTGTTCACCTAGGGACGGGTTGACGGAGGCACTAGGGGCGAGCGAATCACTTTTTGTTATCATAAATTTTGAGAGATCATAACTTTTAATTCATTTTGAATTATAAAACACGTAATATATCAAATCGAAGATCGTTCAGTAGTTTAACCTGAATCAAAAGTTATGACATTTTAAAATTGAACTTATAGTTATAGCAATTACAATATATTATTGATCTTAAAGGATTAACAACAACATGTTGTTGATCTTCATAAGATTAACAACAATGTGTTGTTGATCTTAAAGGATCAACATGTTGTCGATCATTCTGAAGATCAGCAATAATACGTTACTGGTCTTCAAAATATTAACAACAAAGACCAGATACAACGTGTTGAAGTATAAATTTTGAGATGTTATAATTTTTTATTCGGATTGAACCATGAAACACACAGTATATCAAATCAAATCTCGCTAAGAGATCTTCAATTTGATATATAATGCATCTTATAATTCAATTTTAAATAAAAATTATAACCTCTCAAAATTTATAATTCAACACGTTATTGTTGATCTTTGTTGTTAATATTATGAAGATCAGCAAGACCCACAGGTTGCCATTAGCTCAAACATGGATATCATGCCTCCAACAAGGCAAAAAGGGAAATTAGCACTCTGATAAAATCTTCATGGGTTGTATTTCAACTGTCCATGATGCTTGCTATGTGCAAGATCCTAGCCTGAAGGAGTTTCAGCAAGTGTACGCGCTCTAAGCACCACATGTTTAGAGGCCAAGGCATCGTCGGTAAAGCATTTATGACAAATCAACCAGGCTTCTTGTCGAATATAATAGAATTTAGCAAGATCGAATATCCGTTATCGCACCATGCTAAGCTATTCAACTTGAGGACTGCAGTTGCTATTAAGCTCTGATGTATTCATAGTAGAAATGTAGACTTTGTGTTGGAGTTCTTTTAGCCTGTCGATTGCATAGAAATTGATGCTTTGTTCTTTGTCCATCACAATAGAATAAGTTAGCAGAACGTCAAGGGTTGTGACAACCAAAGAATTAGAGGAGATTGTATCCTAAAATAATGAGAAAAATAAATTATGAGGATGAAATTATGAGAAACTAAATAAAATATAGAATACAAAATTAAAATTTCTCAATTAATTAGGGATATAACTATAATACTCGAGAATATTTTGATTATTTAAAAATTGAAGTATTTTCTCCTTTTTCAAAAGAAATTCAATAGAATGTAGATAGAATATTTTGTTATAAAGAAATTAAGAAAATCTTCAATAGTCACAAAGCATGTCATCATACAAAGAAATCTTAATATATTTCTATGCTTTGGATGAAAAATTAGAGTTTGAATTCCATTTTTCCCATAATATAGAAATCTATTTTTTTTTTTTAATATTTTCATTTGTAGTCCTTCTGGTATTGGCACTGGTGTTTTGTCGGCTTATGTTCACTTTCATGTCCCTTCCATAAGGTAAGCTTTGTAATAGTAGTTTCTGAAACTTTGGGATAGTTCTTGTAACTTAGTATTATGATAATTCATATACATCAGGTTTACCTTTTCATGTTAATTACAAGTCAGTATCTTAGCAAAATTTAGATTCTTGTTTTACATTGTATCAATTTGATTGTCTGCATAATCAAAATGTTTTGCATCCTCCAAGACTGTAGTTTAGATTAAAGATTTGGAGTTTCGTGAATATTAAAGCCGCATGTTTTTGTAATGCTTGGATATAATGAAAATGTCTCCATGTCTGTTGAGAACAAAGCAAAGAATGTAGTGTAAAAATTAATAAAGTGAAGGAGAGAAAGAGGTAGTCGCAAAAAAAGTTAACAAATTGTATTACGAAAACTTAGGTTTATAAAAAAAAGGAAATATAAATAAATAATAAAAATAATAAAAAAAGACTAATCTATCCTTATATAATAATAATTTATCATATACGAATATTCCCCCACAAACTCACGATGAATCAACAAAGAGCATTGAGAATTTGTTAATCAGAAATTGAAACCGTACAATGGAATGTGCCTTGATGAGCAAGTCTGCAATTTACATGAAAGATGAGATAAATGACAAAGTGATTGTGTCATTCTGATAGTGATAATGAGTGAAATGACAATCAATCTTGATATGCTTTGTGCTCTCATGAAAGACAGAATTGCGAGTAATTTGAATGACACTGGAGTTGTCATAATGCATAGGGGTAGAGTTCAAGAGAAAAACACTCATATCAGCAAGTAGACAATGTAATTAAACAATTTCAGCAGTAGTAGAGGTCATAGCACGATATTCTACTTCGGTAGAAGAACGAGAGATAACATCTTGCTTTTTACTCTTCCAAGAGCTCCCAAGAAAATATAATATCCTGTGGTAGACTTACGATCTGTAGAATTACCATCCCAATCTGCATCTGAATAGGCCCGCAACTCTAAGGTAGAAGTAGAAGGATAAAGAAGACTATGAAACTGGATACCTCAAAGATATCGAAGGATGCGAAACACAGCTCCCCAATGTACGAAGTAGGAGAAGCAACAAACTGGCTAACAATATGTACAACATAAGCAATGTCAGGTCTAGTAATGGTGAGATATACTAGACTGCCAACTAGAGTGCGATATAAAGATGGATCTGGTAAGGGAACACCATCAGTAGAAGAGTACTGAGCATTAACCTCATGCGAAGTATCAACAGTGCGAGTGTCCGATAGATGAACTTGATCTAGAATGTCACTAATATATTTGGATTGCGAGAGAAGATAGTCACGAGGAGAATAAGCTACTTCAAGACCTAAAAAATAACGTAGAGGACCCAAATTTTTCATATCAAACTCACGAGCCAAATGGAATCTCAACTCTTCTATTCCACTTAAATCATCCCTTGTAATAATCATGTCATCAACAAAAAGAGAGAGTGATGTACGCCCTGACGAAGTACAACGAACAAAAAGAGTAGAGTTGTGGGTAGGAAGAAAGTCAAGAGATCCAATTACAATGGAGAACTTGTCAAACCAAGCTCGAAGAGCTTGTTTAAGACCATAAAGAGCCTTCTTTAGTCTGCAAACTTCACCAGAGTTGTGAGTGACACCTGGTGGAGGCACCATGTAGACTTTTTCTTGAAGATTTCCATTTAAAAAAGTATTTTTAACATCCATCTAGAAAATAGACCACTGACGAACTGATATAACTGCAATGAGAGTACGGATAGTATTAAACTTGGAAACTGGAGCAAAGATTTTCTCATAATCCATATCATACTGTTGAGAAAATCCTTTAGCAACCAAACAAGCTTTATACTGCTCAACTGACCAATCAGATTTAGTTTTGATCTTATACACCCATCGAGAACCAATCGCTTCCCCAAAGGAATAGGAACAAGATCCCAAGTACCTATAAGAGAAAGGCGTGAGAAAATCCTTTCGCCGTAGCCTGCTGCCAAAGAAGATCAAGAACAGCCTCTCTATAAGAGAAAGACTCAGACAATTGGTGAATAGAAGTCAAAAAAGAAGAAAAAGAATTAGAATAAGTAGAATACACCAAATCAGGTAATTGAGTAGACTTACGAGATCATTGAGGGTAACGAGAAGGAGGATCCGCTATCACAAGAGCATCATGGGAAGCAATAGGTGCAGAGGGATCATCGGGGAGCTAAAGACCAAAATCTGTATGACTATCAATCCTGCAAGTAGCATCATTAGAAGAAGAGGTGCTAGGGTGGTTTAATTGTGGGGAAACATGAGATGGTATATCATCAGAGTTAGTGCAAAAAGGACCAATACGAGTGAGATCAGATTTTCAAAGATTAAGAGTCTCAGAGGGAATGGAATAGAATGAGATGTGTTCAAGAAAACTAACTTGATGTGAGACATAGAGTTTTTGACTAACTGGATCATAACATCTATATTCCTTTTAGCCCTCGCCGTAGCCAAGAAAAACACAAAGAGCGAACTGAGAACTAAACTTACTACGTTCAACATAAGGACGAAGGACAAAACATATGGATCCAAAAACTTTTAAGACAGAATAATCAGGAACATAACCGTATAGTTTTTCAAATGGAGACAAACGAATGTAATAGGAAATGAAATTCCATTGATAGAATGTGTTAGGATCGACGGTCGCGGCTAGAGAGGGGGGGCGTGAATAGCCGACCCCAAATCTTCGTTTCTTTCTACAAGTTGACGTTAGCGCAGCGGAGAATAAAACAAAGAAACAAAGACAAGAAGATCAAACCTCAACACGCAGCGATGTAACGAGGTTCGGAGATAAACTCCTACTCCTCGGCGTGTCCGTAAGGTGGACGAAGCCTACCAATCCGTCGGTGGATGAGACCCCGGAGAACCGGCTAATGAACACTCCTTCTGGGTGGAGAAACCTCGCCACAAACTTTGCAACAGCAAGCAGAAGTACAAGTACAGCAAGACGCTAAGAACATAAATGTAACAACACTAGCTTGCCTTCTTCTCTTCGACTGGATGAAGCAGCAGCTTCACAAGACGCCTACAATAGCAGGAACCAGCCGATGAAGCTCACACGAAGCTTCAAGCAGAAGCGAGCTCAAATCACAGCAGTGAAGAAGAAGAAGCAGAAGCTTCGAACCAGCAGCCCTCGATCTCCTTTATATAGCCTGAACCTGCAACTGCACCTGCAAAGCAGACAGCGAAGAAGACGGAGATACCCGTTGAATCTCAACGGATATACCTGGACCGATCAGGACATATCCTGATCGGTCCAAGAAGACCCTGATCGGTCCTGGGACCGATCAGAGCTTCCTCTGATCGGTCCTGGGAACGATCAGCATGCATGTCCCTTCCTTTTCTCCCTTCTGATCGTTGTTTCCTGATCGGTCTGCAGACCGATCAGATAACACTCAGTAGGCTACTATTTGGTTACTGATCGGTCACCAGACCGATCCAGATACCTAGTGTATCACTGGATCGATCCACTGATCGATCCAGAGCTTGGTTTTTGCTCAAACCAAGTCCCAAGCCTTCCAAACCAACATCCGGTCAACCTTGACCTGTTGGTACATCATGCTTAGCATCCGATCACTCCCTTGACCTGCTAAGACTCCCCACCAAGTGTCCAGTCAATCCCTTTGACCCACTTGGTCTTTCCAATACCAGATGTCCGATCACCCTTGATCCATCTGGATTTTTCCCTTGCCCGGCTTCACTCACCAGGACTTTCACCTAGCTTCACTCACTAGGAATTTTACCTGGCTTCACTCACCAGGGTTTTCCATCTGCCCGGTTTCACTCACCAGGACTTCCAAACTGCCTAGCTTCACTCACTAGGACTTTTACCTGGCTTCACTCACCAGGGTTTCCCATCTGCCTGGCTTCACTCACCAGGACTTCCAAACTGCCTAGCTTCACTCACTAGGACTTTTCCCGTGCCAAGTCTCCATACTTGGACTTTTCACCAGATGTCTGGTCAACCTTGACCCATCTGAATTTCCCTTGCCTGGTTTCACTCACCAGGACTTTCCAACTGTCTGGCTTCACTCACCAGGACTTTCCCACTGCTTGGCTTCACTCACCAAGGTTTTCCCTTTCACCTAGCTTCACTTCTAGGATTTTCACCTGGCTTCACTCACCAGGATTTCCCGACTGCCTGGCTTCACTCACCAGGACTTTCACCTAACTTCACTCACTAGGATTTCCAATCTGCCTAACATCCCAGTTAGGACTTCCCAGTCAAGTATCCAGTCAACCTTGACCTACTTGACTCTTCTTCATTCAACCTGATCAGACCCTGATCAGTATCTCTCCGCATGGACAACTGCACCTGCATTGTCCATGTCTACATGTCTTTCTGTATTGTCAAACATCGAAACCATGACCAAGGTTTACGCTTGGTCAACTAGGTCAACCTTGACCTACTGAAAATTGCACCAACAATCTCCCCCTTTTTGATGTTTGACAATACCTTTAAGTTAGGCTAATCCAATAGCCTCAACTTTCTTCATGTCACTAGGTAATGAAACATAAGTTACAACCTTACATTCTCCTTCTAAGAAGGCAACCTCCTTCTTAGATAATGAAGGCCTAACTTAAACCCTTCATTCTCCCCCTATTGGCACACATCAACAAACTCTCCCCCCTGAAGAGTAAGTCATCGTTGTTCACAACTTCACTCGTTGTGATCAACACAATAATAATGGTCTCATACCCTTCATAACTCTTCATTCTTCCACAAACTCCAATGTTCTTTCTTGAACATTTCCTAGACATTCTCCATTCTCCCCCTTTTTGACACACATCAAAAAGAGTGAATCAAGGTCAAGAGTTTCTTCCTAATGAAAGTCCCATACCTTTCATTGAAACCCTTAATTTCCCCCTTGATATTAAAGTCAACAATCAACTAAGTGATAATCCCATATCACTCATCCTCAAACATAACTCCCCCTAAAAGTCAACTCCCCCTTGACTAATAGGTAACACTCCCCCTAAAGATCAACTCCCCCTTGACCATTGCACCAACAATGTCTTGGAGAGTTTCAAACCTTTAGAAACCTAAAATACCAATTCTCGAGCTGAAATTTCAGACAACCAGTCGAAAATCAGCAATTTGGCACGCCCTGATCGGTCACCAGACCGATCAGGAGCTCCCTAGATCGGTCCAGTGACCGATCCAGCATCCCCTGGACCGATCAGGAAACCTCCTGATCGGTCACACATCTGATTTCCTTCCTCCCGAAATTCAGAAACCCCTACAAAATTACAAAAAATTCCAAAAATTATAAAATTTTGAGGATACATTCCTCATAACATATACTATCATGGAAAAATAGTTTTCTATGAAAATAACTTTCATTTTCAAATCTTGATACAAAGTTTAAAAGATTTTGAAATAACTCAAAGTTAATCAATCTTTGTATCAACTTACTCAACGATGAATGCTATCACTAGAAAAGCTTCATCAAGGTTTTTCAAATCAACTTTGAAATGATTTTAAACCATTTAATTTAGGACCACAATCTTAGGGCTAAATGTACATGACTTGTACACAAGCTTTCCCTATGATCCTCAATTTCGAATTAGGCTCATCTAGGTACAAGAACTATGCACCTTGATCCTAACTCATGATCCTAATATCTCACACACATCTAAGGTATATCAAACACATCCAAGTCAATTTTGATGTGAGATATGAGTTTAGGTCATCTTAGGCTAAGTTCTCATGCATTTTCTAAACAACAATTTGATCTCCATATCAAATTATGTTTTTGTCCTTAAATCAAATTAATTGATTATAAATGCAAAAGATGATGACATAGCATATAATGATATCATAAGTAAAAACATATGCCAATGTCATGATGTCATGGCATAAATTATAAAACTTAAATAGAGCATGACATTTAACTAACCTAAGCATTATCATGACATTTCAAATGATAATAAATTAAATATGATGTCATGACATGGCATATGGCAAACAATATATGGCAAATAACATGTAAAGGTATAGAAGATACCTAATTCTAGCCTTAATTGCCATTTTTTATAGTTTTGATCATTTTGCCATAGGTTCTATATTCCTAAGTGTAATAGACCTAGCATCATATACCAAGGATGTTTAGATCACTATGTGCCAATTAAACTGACCTAAGAGAACTCCTCAAATGTAGTTGGCACATTCTAATCACCTTAGGAATAATTCTTAATTTCATTTTCAAGGCTTGATCACACCTTGAAAATTCCTAAAGTGCCACCTTTTGCCATGATTAGGTTAACTACCTATTCAAGTAAGGTTGGCACATCCTAACTCATCTAGCGTGATGAAATCACGCTCCTAGGAACCCAATACCTATTTGAGCTCATTGGGTTCACTAAATATTCACTAGGGATGACTTCCCTAGCAACCCTCCTAATGACCCTCCTAGGCTTTGAAGTCTTGGTCATTTGGGACTCATCAAGATCAACTCTAGGGGTGACTCCCCTTGTGACCTTGGTGATGGTCTTCCTAGTCCTAGGTTTTGTTCCATAATCGAATGGAACATCATGGTAAGTGGGCTTGACCACTTGGGACTTAGGTTTGTGACCCAACCCTTTCATGTCCTTGGACTTGGGTTTTTGACCCATAGACCCTAGAGTTGACTTCTCTAAATTTTTAAGGGTCTTTTCTAAAGTGTCAAGTCTTGACCTCAAGACTTGATTCTCCTTTTCTAATACCTCAAGTTTTAATCTGTCATTTTTCTTTGAGGTATTCCTAGGCATATGTCTAGATGATTTGGGATTTCTACCTAGATTTTCCTTAGCCTTAGATGGGTTAATTCTAGGGTTGACATTTCTAGTATTATCCTTATCTAGGTTAACATGTTTGGCTCCTAAGCTCATGTATTGGTTCCTAAAGTTAACATGCTTATCATTATTAACAATTGTAACAAAACTACTAGCATGTGTCTTATTGCAAGAATGAGACTTAAATGTTACCTTAGGGTTTGTCTTAGCTCCCCTTATTGACGTGCTCGGTCTCTTGTCCTTGTGAGGTTGCCTCCCCCTCGGACATTGACTCCTATAGTGTCCCTTTCGCTTGCATTGGAAGCACACCACGTGCTCCTTGCCTTTGCGTGTCGGGACTCCGGCTTCCTTGACCTTTGGCGCCGGTGGAGTCTTCCTAACCCTCTTTGGACACTTACTCTTGTAATGCCCAAATTTCCTACACTCAAAGCACATTATGTGTAATTTATTTGAAATTAAATGGCTTGAGTTACCTAGGGTTGAGGATGGATGTGAGCTCTCTTCTTCATCCCTTCCGGAGATAGAAGCTTCTTCTTCTTGCTCCGATCTTGAAGAGGAACTCTCCTCCTCTTCTTCCTTAGATGTTGAGTAGCCCTCAACCTCTAAATCCATGCCTCCATGATGTGAGCTACTTGGCTCACTTGACTCCTTTTCATGACTTGAAGTGGGGTTCTCCTCATGGAACTTTGCCAAGTTATTCCACAACTCCTTGGCATCGTTATATCCACCTATCCTACACAAAACATCATTAGGTAAAGAAAATTCAATGATTTTCGTTACCTCATCATTGATGGTTGATTGGTGGATTTGCTCCTTCGTCCACTTCTTCTTCTCCAAAAGTTCTCCTTCTTTATCCAATGAAGGAGTAAAACCTAATTGCACACACCTCTAATTTTCTAGGTTAGTCATAAGAAAGTACTTCATTCTTACCTTCCAAAACGCGAAGTCGTCGCGATCGTAGAAAGGTGGAATTGTGACGTCTTCTCCAAATAACTCCATTCTCTAGCTTGTGCTCCCTTGGGTGTTAATCCGACGAAGAGCAACCTTGCTCTGATACCACTTGTTAGGATCGACGGTCGCGGCTAGAGAGGGGGGGTGTGAATAGCCGACCCCAAATCTTCGTTTCTTTCTACAAGTTGGCGTTAGCGCAGCGGAGAATAAAACAAAGAAACAAAGACAAGAAGATCAAACCTCAACACGCAGCGATGTAACGAGGTTCGGAGATAAACTCCTACTCCTCGGCGTGTCCGTAAGGTGAACGAAGCCTACCAATCCGTCGGTGGATGAGACCCCGGAGAACCGGCTAATGAACACTCCTTCTGGGTGGAGAAACCTCGCCACAAACTTTGCAACAGCAAGCAGAAGTACAAGTACAGCAAGAAGCTAAGAACATAAATGTAACAACACTAGCTTGCCTTCTTCTCTTCGACTGGATGAAGCAGCAGCTTCACAAGACGCCTACAACAGCAGGAACCAGCCGATGAAGCTCACACGAAGCTTCAAGCAGAAGCGAGCTCAACACAGCTCAAATCACAGCAGTGAAGAAGAAGAAGCAGAAGCTTCGGACCAGAAGAAGAGTATCCTGTAGCAGCCCTCGATCTCCTTTATATAGCCTGAACCTGCAACTGCACCTGCAAAGCAGACAGCGAAGAAGACGGAGATACCCGTTGAATCTCAACGGATATACCTGGACCGATCAAGACATATCCTGATCGGTCCAGGAAGACCCTGACCGATCAGCATGCATGTCCCTTCCTTTTCTCCCTTCTGATCGTTGTTTCCTGATCGGTTTGTAGACCGATCAGATAACACTCAGTAGGCTACTGTTTGGTTATTGATCGGTCACTAGACCGATCCAGATACCTAGTGTATCACTGGATCGATCCACTGATCGATCCAGAGCTTGGTTTTTGCCCAAACCAAGTCCCAAGCCTTCCAAACCAACATTCGGTCAAACTTGACCTGTTGGTACATCATGCTTAGCATCCGATCACTCCCTTGACCTGCTAAGACTCCCCACCAAGTGTCCGGTCAATCCCTTTGACCCACTTGGTCTTTCCAACACCAGATGTCCGATCACCCTTGATCCATCTGGATTTTTCCCTTGCCCGGCTTCACTCACTAGGACTTTCACCTAGCTTCACTCACTAGGACTTTTACCTGGCTTCACTCACCAGGGTTTTCCATCTGCCCGGCTTCACTCACCAGGACTTCCAAACTGCCTAGCTTCACTCACTAGGACTTTTACCTGGCTTCACTCACCAGGGTTTCCCATCTGCCTGGCTTCACTCACCAGGACTTTCAAACTGCCTAGCTTCACTCACTAGGACTTTTCCTGTGCCAAGTCTCCATACTTGGACTTTTCACCAAATGTCTGGTCAACCTTGACCCATCTGAATTTCCCTTGCCTGGTTTCACTCACCAGGACTTTCCAACTGCCTGGCTTCACTCACCAGGACTTTCCCACTGCCTGGCTTCACTCATCAGGGTTTTCCCTTTCACCTAGCTTCACTCACTAGGATTTTCACCTGGCTTCACTCACCAGGATTTCCCGACTGCCTGGCTTCACTCACCAGGATTTTCACCTAGCTTCACTCACTAGGATTTCCAATCTGCCTAACATCCCAGTTAGGACTTTCCAGTCAAGTATCCGGTCAACCTTGACCTACTTGACTCTTCTTCATTCAACCTGATCAGACCCTGATCAGTATCTCTCCGCATGGACAACTGCACCTGCATTGTCCATGTCTACATGTCTTTCTGTATTGTCAAACATCGAAACTATGACCAAGGTTTACGCTTGGTCAACTAGGTCAACCTTGACCTACTGAAAATTGCACCAACAGAATGGACTGCAGTAAGAATAGCTTCGCCCCAGAACTTGCTAGGAACATATGCAAATAATAAGGGAGAACATGCAGTTTAAACAATATGTCTATATTTTCTTTAAGCAACATCATTTTATTTAGGAGTGTCAGTACAAGAATTTTGACGAAGTGTACCATCTGAGACAAGTAATTAAAAAAAAGATTGGATGTATATTCACCACCCAAATCACATCGAAAATATTTAATAACAGCATTATGTTGAAATTTTTACCATGGCAGAAAACATTTGATAGATACCAAGGAAATCATAACGATCTTTCATTAGATAAATCCAAGTGTAACGAGTACAATCATCAATAAATGAAACATAATAATGAGATCCACCAAGTGTATGAACAGGAGATGGACTTCACACATCAGAATGAACTAACTCAAATGGTGCAAGAGAAACAGAGATACTTCTATAGAAAGGTAAAGCAGAGAATTTTACCAATTTGCAGCCACAACAATCTGAAATATCATGAGTTTGTAATTTTCCTAAATTTCCTTTAGAAACTAAGTATTTCAAATGAGAAGAAGAAGATGAGAATGCTACAAATAAAAATCAGAAAAAGTAGAGCTTAACCGAAAGGATGACAAAGCAACACTAGAAACTGCAACATCTTGAACTTTCAACTCTTCTAATACATATAGTCCCCCTGCCTACGACCTATCCTAATCAGCTTCTAGGGTCGCGGATCTTGCACATAACAAGAAGATAAAGTAAAATAAACTGAGAAATCAGAGTCACATAATTGACCGACCTAGACAAGATTCAAAGTAAGATTAGGAATATGATATACATTTGACAGAGATAAATTAGATGTATGAATAGAGCCAACACCAACTAATGACATGGGAGAATCATCAGCGGTCATGACCGACACAGAAGGTGATGAATTTATAGATATAAAAGAATTGACATTAGGCGACATATGATGTGAAGCTCCAGAATCAAGGATCAAGATGGGGAATGTATACCTGAGGTACCACTAGAGGGCAAACGTATGTGAGAAGAGACAGACATGGCATGTGGCTGAGATGCAAGAAACTTTTAAAATTGTTCGGTAAGAGTAGCATCACCATAACCACCATAGCCACCTCCAGAAGCAACACCCCCGCCACCATAGCCACCACTACCATAGCTACCTCCATAACCACCACCACTACCACGAAATTCACCCGTTCGATCAGTAGCATAATTAACTCTAATCATCTGGCCGTGAACATCCTTTCCATCCATGCCACTAATGGCAGCAGAGGCTTCTTCACTAGAAGTAAATGCCACAAATCCAAATCCCCTGGACCATCCAGTTTCCTTGTCTATGATAACTTGAGCTTCAACCACTTTACCAAAACTAGTAAATACTTCTCTCAGATTTTGATCATCTGTGCCATATGAAAGTCCTCCAATAAAAGCTTTTGAGGATGACATCCACACCTTGCTGCTTAAAATAATGGATCGGAAGTTACAGCTTCTTCAAGAGATTACTAATTCTATTTGCAAAAGTCATCCTTGTGTCGAGGATTCGTAGAGGTTGACATCTCCACGCAACCAAAACTCAATAGTCACATTTTTTGCTTGCCAGGTGAACTTAAAGAACTCAAAATCCGATCTCCACCGTTCAAAATGTAGCCCTGGATGTGAGGAACATTTTGTCAAAGTTTCAAGACGATCTAACGATTGAAACTCAAGAAAATACAATTTTTCTACAGCCGCCTCAAAGAATTCCGAAAATAAAACTATTTTACGATTCACTAAGAGAGGAGATGAGGAGATAGATTGACTCTGATACCATGAGAACAAAGCAAAGAATGCAAATAGAGTGTAAAAGGCAACAAAGGAGGTAATCGCAAAAAAAGGCTAGCAAATTGTGTTGTGAAAACTTAGATTTCAAAGAAAAAGAATATAAATAGATAATAAAAATAATAATAAAAGACTAATTTATTTATATACTAATATCTTGCAGCTATTTTCTTTGGCAACCTGAAACAATCTTAGATCTATCACTTATTTGGGCTAACTTGACCCTGAGAATTGTTGGGTTTGTTGGAGTCAATGGTAGAGTTTTCATTAGCCAGCCTCAACTTTCAAGACACTAAAAACAATAGGAGGTTAGTATTATATTGTTAAAATTTTGATTGGATGATTGTGATAATAACATTTCTACTATCTTGATATAGTACCCGTTTTTAATTAGTCATTTTAGTATTTAATTTATCAATAGTCAATAGCTAATTAATGATTAAAAATTTATTTGGTCATTAATTAGCATCAATTCTAAAGCTGTTGTTAAATTAGTCATTGATTTTAAAGTCAATTGTTAATTAATGACCATAATTATTAAATAATTATTATTTTCACTAATTAATAATCAAAATAAATTTCAGCATTAATTTATGAATGATAATAATTGTCGGTATGCAAATTAACGATGAAATTATTTTTGATCGAATATCGGTCGCTAATATAACAATCGATAATTTGATATAGTCGCTATTTAACAACCGAATCAGCTTGGAACTTTAACTTGCAGTTAGGTTTGCAGTTTGCATCATGCTCATGTAAATTTTAAACTTGTAATTTTCGGTGTTAGTTTTCTCGATTTTAATTATTAGCCTTCTGCTGCCATATATTTTTCATTTTCATAAACTCATATGTATGTGATTTTTAGGATAGTTAGAGAATATAAGTTTTATTTTTCAGAATAAAATTTCAGCTGCTAATTAGCCACAAAATAAAAAAAGCAGTCATTAATTAGCAACCGAATAGAAATTGGATAGTTAATTAATGACAGAATAAATTTTTTATCACTAAATTAGTATTTGAATAAAATTTTCAATAATAAATTAATGACAGAATAAACTAAATTAAAATTATGCTAAACAACCAAAACTATATATAGCGACCGGCAAAATAGGTTGTTAAAAGACTGACCAAAAATTAAAGTGTTAGTCGCAAATTTGATAATTTTCTTGTAGTGCTAGTTGAATTAGTAAAATTAAAGTTGTGAGTGCATGGTAGATTATAGACTACTAACTTCATGTAATATGAAGGTACTTTAATAACCTAATTATTAGAGCTTAATTGTGTGTGTCATTGTGATTCCCTTTAGTTAATTGAATATCTTGAACTTTAAAAGAACTTGAAAGGTCGGATTGCTTGAAGATTGTTAGCTAGGCGAATGCCTTTTATGAAGTCATAAATTTTCGCTGATCATGTTGCCAGTTGAACATTAATGAATAATTGAACTTATTTCTCTCTCTGGTTAGCCAACTTGAGAGAATTCTCATTTTTCTAGAATTCATTTCTCTACAATTGTTTAAAGAAAATTTTGTGTTTCCCAATTTACCCGTCCTTGTAAGCTGCGCTGTTCACCTTCGGCTAGTTCTAGATTAACTTCTTTTTTTTTGTTTGTTTACAGAAATTTTGACTCTGAGTTCTAGAGAATTATTAGCTATTAGGAAAAAATTTCATTAAATTTAATCTCTTTAGTACCATGAACCGTTCAACTTCCAGCATGAGCATAACACACACTCCGAGAGTTTGCACGATTTTTGGTTTGATTGACATGCTTAAACTTTAGTAGGTATTGCATTTTGTTCTTAACTTTTGGTGTTATTATTTTTTTTTTCTCACTAAAACAGGAGCATTGAGACATATGCCTTAAGTTGAGACATATTGAATATTTTAAGTATTTATCCATTTTATTTTCTATAAATTTTAAGAATTTTAGTTTTCTCAAAACCCTAATTTCTTGAGAAATATTTTTATTTGTAATCTTTTTACCTTAGCATTTGCTTTGGTGTTGTATCCGTTGTTGTAAATCTATAATGTATGGTTATCATTAAATAATAAAATATTGATCGCACAGATATAGTTAATTAAATATTAATTAATTTTACACAATCAATTATCTAGATATTCAAAAGATGATTCAGTCACTAACACTTGAGAAGAGAGAGAGATTGAGAGAAGAGGGAGGGAGGGAGGGGGAGAATGAGCGTAAGTGAATGAAGGATGATAGATTATAAAATTTTGATTTCATGATGATACTAATTAATTCCCTTATATATTGTTCATCTACCTAATTCCATGCTTATATTTTTATAGAGCTTTTAACTAAAGTCCAACACAACTCGTGCAGGTCGCACCGGAGAATTTAGCCAAGTTCTAATACCATTAAGTAAAGAAACAACTATAAAAAGTCTAGTTAAAGGGATATCCTAGGCCCCCAGTCATACAATCTCTAGGGATTTAGGAACATAAGAAGTAGAGCAGAAGACGCAACAGACGATAATGATGGCACAGAAAGTGATTCGATGGGCTTGATGTATTCGAGGGACGAGAAGTTGCGGAAGAGTATAAGGTGGAGTGAGAAGGATGCGCGCGACACTTTCGAGGGATGAGAAGCTAGAGTGGAAAACTGCTCAAAGAGAGAAGGTCGGAGTTGGGTCCAATTGAGCTCAACTCCGGATGGCTTGAGAATCATCCAAAGTACCATAGCAGAAGTTAGACAAGTCAATATAGAGTTGACCTATCCAGGCATAGTTCAGGTGCCCAAACTCCGGGAGCCCGAGACCTCTCCGAGTGCTCAAACTAGCCTGGTACCGAACGTGAGCCTCTTTGAACCGTTGCAGCGTGGATAAGTCTTGAGTCCACGCCAGCCACAATCCAGGTGCCCGGACCAGTCCAAGCGCCCAGGCAGGGATAAAATGTTATTCCTAAGACGTTGTGAAGCTGATAAACTTGCACCGCTGGGGTGCTTGAATCAGGCCTAGGTGCCCGAAAATGCCACATCATCAAAGTTAGAGGAGGATGTGACAATTAAAGTTAGGGTGATGTGATAAGTTAATTCGAGGTCAAGGGGCATTCCTCACTTAGATATGTTTATCAGGGCTCTTGGGTCTTGATCGTGCAGTCCTACAACAAGACACTCAAAGAGGCCGACCGGTTATAAACCCAGTTGGGTATAAGGACCTTAGGATTCTACTCCGAAACTCAGGAAATAATGCGCTTAGTCAGACAATAGATGGTCGCGTTTAGGGAAGCTCAATCGGTTGAAGGGTCGTCCGAGCTCTAGATACTTAAGACTTAGCCCTATAAAGCTCTTAACATAAGATCAGTTGGACGAAACCCGATCGAACGCAAAGCTCTCTATGTACGCTCAACCGGGCAAAGCCCAGGCGAGCCTAAAGACAATTAGCCCTATATAGCTCTTAACATAAGATTGGCCGGACAAAGGTTGATCAAGCGTAAGGCTCTCTATGTGTGCTCAACTAGGTAAAACCTGGGTGAGCTCAGGGACAATTAGCCTTATATAAAACTCTTGACATACGGTCGGTCGGGCGAAGCCCTATCAAACGCAAAGCTCTTTATGTATGCTAGATCGGGCAAAACCCAAGCAAGCCTAAGGCAATTAGCCCCATGAAACTCTTGACATAGATCGTTCGGGTGAAGGTTAATCGAACATAAATTCCTCTAGGTGTGCTTGACTAGGCTTAATGTTCTTGATGCCAGTAACTTTCATATGATAATCAGATTTCAAATTGACCAAGTATAAATGCAGAATAGCTTCATATGGGGCGCTAAATATATTTATAACAGACTGTCTATCAGACAACTTACATACGATCGACATAGGGATCGGTTGAAATATGTTCAACAGAAAACATTTATATATGGGCACCTTGATAACTGGCTGAGATACTTTCAGCAAAACACATTCTAAATATCTGGTCGGCTCAATGACTGGCCGAGATACACCCAACAGACAAACAGTCGACGACATTAGAACAACCTGGCAAACTTGTCGGGGAATATTTCTTCGAAGTTTTTTCATTGATTAATTAGTTACCACGGCACACTCCTTCAAGTATTTCATCAAGGGCCTAGTTCAAAAGCGACAAAGGAGGTACATCTGTGGATAGAAAAAAGATTCTTCAGAATTATCATGAAACATCCAGGTTGTACTTTCTTCCATCACCTAACAAACTTTAACAAATCGAGGACCACCTCACAATCGGTGGTATAAAAAGGGGAATCCTCTCCGCTAGCAAGGTACGCAAACATTTACATCTGAAGTCCTACTTTCTGGCACTTGCTCTACTATTCTTCTTCCACTTTCAAGAGAGGAGACTGACTTGAGCGTCAGAGGGCCTAGCCAGGGATTCCCACCCGGTCTTAGGTCACTAACGCTTTATTGCTCGTCTGATTGTGTGCAGGATCATTGAGGAGTTCCTTTAGATCGTAAGAAGATTATTATTCTTTGACCAACCATCCATCGGAGCCAGCGCGCTATCTCACAGCCTTCAGACATGATCAGGCTATAAATGGAGCTCGAATCGTAGAAGTTCAGTACTACATTTGTTTCAATTGTTTATTGCTTTCCAAGTTTTCTGTACTTAATTGTTATAAAAGGCTACTTCGGCAGAAAGAGCTTTTTAGTGGAGCTTTAAAAGTTCTAGACTAGTAATCTTTTAATTGTAAATCAAGTAAATCGATCTTGTCTCTTACTCTTTTTCATGTTTATTTTGATTAACTAATATTTGTTTGTCTTTACTAAAATCAGAAAGCAAAAGAAAACGTGTATTTTTTTAACAGGGCAATTCATTCCTCCCTCATGTCAGCCGCACTAGGACCAACCGCTATAATATTCATTTTCTAGGGATTGTATTGAGTTTTATCACTTTGTACATGTGTTTTTATTTATTTACTTTTTGTGTTTTACATATGATGATGAGTTGAGGATGGGAGCATGATTTTTTCTATTGTTGTCTTATTTTATTATTCTTATTTCCTCAATTTTATTCCTTTTTATAAAGATGTTCTCTCCAGCTTTCATTTAATTAATTATGCATATTTTAATATTTCTTCATCTTTAAACAATTCTAAAAATACTTATTTTCAAGTAAATTATACATTTATTATTTAATTGAGGTGTATTATTATATCAAATAATAATATATTATTTAATACCGTAAAATTTATATTTATCTAAATTAGATAATCAAAATATGAATATAAAAAATTAATTAATAATTTTACATTAAAAAGTCAGAAAATTAAATTTTATATAAAAAAATATTTTTTTAAATTTATATTTTAATTTATTTAATTTTTTCAGATCCATCATTTTCAACCTAAAGTTTGAATGTTTGTTGGTACCCAATGAAAAAGAGTGAGAAATTTTTTTTAAAAACAACATCAAAGGTCCATTTTTTTCACCCGGCCCGGGCCTTAAATAGACTTGATCCGAACCTCCACTCATTAGACAAATATATCATCTTACTAGTTAAGCCCGTTACTAGTTAAGCCCGTGGGGACATATTTTTTGTGAATCATGAAGCTTAGTGGTGAATACAGCTTCTGTTCAATCTTGCTAAATCAGACTAATTTAATTTTTTAATTCAGTTTATTCAAAACTTTAATTTTTTTAAATAAAACATAAATTATTTTAGTTAAATCAATTTGATTTAAATTTAAAATTCTGGAAATTAGTTAAATTGATTTTTTATTAAACTGATTAAATTGTTATTAAAAGTTTTAATTTTCTTAAAAAACAATTAATTTAATTACTGACTGAATTAATAAATATATATTTAATTTTAATAATAAAATTCAGTATCCAAAAAAAAATTAGTTAGTTCAATTTTAAATAACTCAATTTGGTACCTCTAGGTCTTTCCGTTATTTGACTCGAGCCTTTTTCTTTGGCTGACCGAATTCATCTTCCGCATTTATTAATGCCACTTATTTGGACTGACTTGAGTCTAGCAATTTCAACATTTCTTCGAGCAAATGGGCAGATAGATTTTCACCAACAGGCCTCGAGTTCATTACTCAAGGGGCTGAAGAGGATCTTTCATCCACACAGAACAATGATATATCATCTTTGATCTCATAGCACTTTTTTTTTTTCATTTGACTTGGGATTTTTTTTTTCCAATCTTGCTTAGATATTTTGCAGCCCACTTTCTTTGAAGGCTCAATCTCAAATGTTAAAGCATTACTTAATCCCATAGTTAGTTTATTATATTAATCAACTAAAATGATCCAAATATCATGGATTCATAAGCCTTTCTCTTGGTATTTTTGGTGAAATTATTTAGCTAGATAGGTGTAATTAGTCATCCTCCCAACTATAAAATAGCTAAAAGACCGTTATAACAACTTCCATTTAACTTGAGAGATTTGAAACGCCCTTCATCTCCTTTTCTCTTCCTCACACTCTTCCATAATATTATATAAAAGTATTAAAATTCTCTTGAGGGTTCATAGTGAGCATTTAGTTATGTTCTTTCTTAGATAAAAATAACACTAAAAAACTCATAAAATTTTAGGAAAAAAAAAATAGTCGACCCATACCTTGTAATTAAGTTATTTGGTTCCTCACAGTTGCACTTGCTTTTATCAATCGAATTTTACACTGGGATCCAATTAGTCAATATGTTGTAATTTATAAAATGCAATAATTGATAACTATATATGGACAAATGCTATAATTGGTAAATATCTATGAGATCGAAAAAAGAATCATTCTATGAATTATCTAAAGATAGTATCTCGAACTTCAATTATTGGCTTTAATAAAGAAGTCCGATACACCACTTGGTGTGCTTAAACAACTGGGGCAAATTAAAAAAAAAAAGTAGGAGTTGAACTTTTGATGGATGTTTACATCATGGATTTAGGGTTTGCGAACAACTCAAACTCCCTTTGTTTTGCAGCTGGCATCCACTCAATTAGTCAAACCATGCATCTATACCATTTAGTGAATTTCACTTTGCCCCTAACTTTGCCTAATTTTTTTCCCCTCCAAATCCTACAAGTTTCTTATAATATTAATTCCAACCTCGGACGAGTTTCAATTTTCTTACGTGTAGCTACACCGTGAGACGGATCTATGTTATGGCTGTAGTAGGCTGTAGCACATCCCAAATTTACTATTAATTACTAATAATGAGGGCTCACATCATATCAAGGTGTTGAAATGAGATTCATTTCCTTACCTGGTACCTTGTTATGACATCTAATCAAATGGAAACAAATCAAGTGACACAATATAAATTATTGGAGGAAAATCATTCCTTAAAAAAAATTCTATTACCTCTAAATCATATAACAATTTTATTGCATAAATAATAAAAAAAAATATAATTTGGATGCAGTGTCGGTCTTGAGGTGGTCAAGGTGGGGCCGGTGCACAAGACCCATTTCCCTAGTGGGCCCCATTTTTTAAATTTTAAAATAAAATTTTGATATTTTTCATAGTATTAACTAACATTTCTATATCAATAAAAAAAATTTAATTAAAAATGTTCTAGTTATAAATTATAAATTATTATGGACTTTTTTTTTATAAAAGTGCTAAAACAAAGATAACACGAACATTTTCTTCTTCCTCCACTCTTCTATTTCCCTAAACCCCTAAATGCCAATGCTCTTCCAACATTTTGCCTTTTGCTTTTTGAACCTTTTCGCCCGTGCCCATGTCGACGCCGAGGCTGACGCCGAAGGCTCGACAAGCTTTATAAGGGGTAGACAACCCACCGGTCACGCGAAGTCGTGAACGACAACCCCTAATGATCTCGAGCGCCATCATCATAAATTCATAATTTCACAGTCACCTTTGGTCTTCGTGACTGTTATCGCTACATCCGATTGGCGTATTAGGTTTCCATTTCTACTTACGCATTTAAGGTCAATTGTTTTACTTAAATATGTTTGATTGGATTATACTTTCCATTGATTGTTAGTTTCAATATCAAATTAAAATATTTTTTTCTCTGAAATATGTGGTTTTTGGATATCTAGGAATTAAGGTGGATAATTAAAGGGTGCGCCATATGCATTATGCCATTAATATGTGGTTTTAACATCAATTGTTTTTTGCACCGGACCCTTCAAAGTTTAGGGCCGGCCTTGTTTGGATGAATAAATTTGTTTATATCATAGTCATCCAGAGTAGTGAGTTTTCTAATTAATTAATTATGTCTGTCAAATTTGATATAACATTAATGTGATGTGCTAACATACGGACGCAACCGAGTATGCCTATGTATATACTGTTGGGTTTGCCACATTTCTTCATCGTATATCTCGATGATATTAAGGATTTCACCTAATATAATGGACTCAATTTTATAGACCTAATATATTAAACGATATTTAGTTAAGAATATAGATATAAATTCTATTATAAATAATTTTATAATTTAAAATTTCATATGCACAATCTCATTAAACAATATCATGTACGGAGTATATCTTTATTTTTTTTATTTTTTTTCTAGCTCTCAATTATGTCAATTAAAATTTATCTTTCGGATTTAGGGGTTGAGTTATGATATTAAACAAAAAAAATGAAAAAAAAAATTAGGTGCTATATATATATATAATTTAAGCCCAATCCATCTTTTATTTTTAGATCCGTCCCTGGCTGCACCATAGTCTTAAGCTTACCTTATGTTCAACGCCAAATGGATAACTCACCATGAAAATACCTTGTTACTTTTTATGAATCATGTTTTTCTTTTCTTTACATCTCTTGGCATGTGTCACCTATCACTTATAAGGGTGGAGCCATTCTTGGGCTAAGTGGACCTCAACCCCACCTAACCTATTTTTAATTAGATTTTCCTCCCAAGGTTAATTAGATTGCATATAATACAATGAAATTTATTAGGTTCCATCACAGATTTTGATTAGTGGTTTTAAAGTTTTTTTCCCCAGCTCCATCATAAATTCATTGGTCATTCCCAAGTAGTCAGTCTTAGGTAGTTAGAGTTGTAAATGAATCAAATATTCAAGAACAAACTTGGTATTCAGCTTGATAAGAACTTGTTTATGTTCGTTCAATATACATAAGGTTAGTTAAATAAATAAGTTTGGACAGCTCGTTAAGCTAAACAAACAAGTTTAAACACATATGTGTTCAGCTCGTTAACATTTATGAACAACGTTTATGAACAATGTTCATGAACCATATTTATTAATAAAACTCTTTTCAATATGCTAAATAAATAATAAAATAAAATAAATAAATTTAAATTATCAAACTCAATAACCAATCAAACAACTAAAAGTTTCAAACAATCAAACAATCATGAATTGAGAGTTTGATAACATCTAAACGAACAAAACTCAAACCAAGCTTGAATTGAGAGTTTGATAATATCTAAACGAACCAAGCTCGAACCAAGCTCAAGCTCATAAAAAATAAATCAAGCCAAGCTTAAGCACTCGTTTCAAAAACTTGATTCATTTTAAGCTCGGCTCGGTTCGACTTGATTACATTATCAAACAAACTTAAACACCCTAAAACTTAGCTCAGCTCGGGTACAATCATAATTTTAAATCCTAACTATATCCCTACACCTATCCCTTTCTCATATTGTCTCTTTTTCTTTAGCCCTCACATGTCACATGTATTATTTTTACTATAGTTCATTTAGCACAAAATAATTATATCATTCAATTCAATATAAAACTATAGAAAATAATATATAATTGTTTTTATATATTAGTTTTAATAATGTCAACTCTAAGCATGGGTGCAAAGTTGATATTTTAAAAGTGTCCAAGAGTGATTTTGAAAAAAAAAAAACGAAAAAAAATGGCAAATGGTAAAGCTGTATAAGACTATAAGGAATTGAATAGAGATTTGTTGAGAAGTGAACTAATTTATTTTTCGTTGTTGATGGCATCGATAGTCATCTTCTTTAAACAAATTAAGGAAGGGAACAGATTTAATTATCTGCATCGACGTCATTGTTTGGCCCTCAGAAATTCAACCGCTTGGCTTCTAATTAGGGAGCAAACCAACCTTTTCTCTTGTGAAAGCAACTCTCATTCCTCATTCTAATTTTCAAGAATAAAATTCACACAATTTCGTAAGGACAAAAGAAATGTACTTTATTTTGTACTAACTGTTCTACAATCAGTTGAATCTTAAATTATTGTAGTGAGAACTCAATATTTTATGATGAAAAGAAAGTTGGATAAAAACATAAAAAAAATAAGATGATATATAGTGTCTTCCAAGTTTACCTTGTTTGTGTGTTTTTTTTAAAAGAAAATCCTTCAAGCTTAGGGATCATTTTCCTTTTAAATATACCAAGGAAGAACAAAAATTTTTTAAATTCAAATTTGTTAGAACTTTAAAGAAAGTTCTAAGTAAAAAATTTAAAAATATATATTGAATAATGTAACAGATAAATGTAAGATGATATTATTATTATCAACTAATTTTTTCTATGGCAAAAAGTCTTACGTTAATCCATAACACATTATATGATCGGTATCACAGTCGTCATTTAAAAAATATGTCCTTTCGGATGGATCTAATAGCTAGCGCATGAAATGTTATCATCATAAGGTCTGGGGTTCGAATCTCGATAAAGCCGAGGTAAATACCTCCCTTATGTGTTAGTCATTATTCCAAAGGTTAGTAGTCGTCCGTGATTTACCTCCTCTGTGTTGGCATTGGGACGAGTTGACGGAGACGCTGGGATGAACATATTCACTTTTTATCATCATTTAAAAAATAAATACAAAATTAAAATTTCTCTATTCAGTAGGGTACAACAGAATAAATATAAAATTGAAATTTCTCTATTAAGTAGGGTACAACAGAATATTTTGATTAATTAAAAACTGAAGTACTCTTTTTGGTTAAAAACAAAAAAAAGACTTTTAAGTGGACAAAAATGACTTCATTCAATCCAACTTTTTTGAGAAAAAGGATATTAAGCCAGTAGGTCTGTGGTTTATAAAGCATTGGCATTGCTCCCTCCACGTCCTCCACTCAATCAAATATATATATCTATATTGCAGTTAATTAATTCATATACTGATTGATTAGTAAAAACCTTTCTTGTAACCAAGAACAAGTAAGATTGGTGTGCCCCATTAACTCTGAAATGGAGGTAACATCCTTATCCCAAGAGGAGAGGAAGGAAGGATACGCAAATGCTCGATGGTGATGGAGCTGTGGGCAGCCATTTTTTCTCCCTTTTTTTTATTTATTTGCTTGTTTGTTTTCTAGTCATCTCTTGTCACGAACGAGTCGCCATCTGAAATCCTCAAGTCAATTTTGAGCCTTTTGTTTCCGTAGCCAACTGGATCGGACGTTTTCATCTCATCTCGTTGGTCCTCGTTTTTTTTAAAAAAAATAGTTCCAAGGGTGTGACAGTGGCAGAGTGATGGCGATCGCTTGGCGAATTTCTTTGCAATATATCCCTGGAGTAGTTCATCATCATGTAGTAAAAATTTGAAGATTCTTGCACGCCTTTTGTTTTATTTGGTGAAAGATTCTTGCAAATCTTAGGACCACCACCATGTGGTGCCAACTCGTCTGAATTTCCGTGCGAGATTTCTACTTTTTTTTAATAAAAAAGGATTTTTTTTTTAACAGAGTGTGAATCATGAATATCTCCCGAGATCCCAAATGAGAATGAATAAGAATCTGGATTCGTATTTGCTTCTTGGTCAACACTTTGCCGTGCTCCTGGTGACGCACCTCCTTTGCCCCTGGGCTCTGTTCTTCCGCAGGGACAGTCCTGGTAATTTCGTTGCTGGTGGGACAACCGCTTCAAATTCCTCGCCACAAATTCTTCAGGATTCAGGTTTGAGGACGAAGATACTGCTTCTGGTGAGGAGCGTTGATGCGAACCTGAAGATTCTTGATGGCGCCACACAGACTCGCAACTTTTCTCCTCCTCCTTTGCATCTGATGCAGTAACCTCCGGGAGAAAGACTACTTCTTCTGGAAATGGTTTCTGTAAAGTGTAAAGGTAGTACCTTCTTGCAAACGAGTTTGGATTTTTGGACCGGTGGGTCCAAATTGTTGCATCTCTGCCGTCAATTTTCTCCATTTCTTGTTGCTACTGATTCCCCCTTTGGTTTGTTCTCTTTGTGAATGATGTGCTTTTTGCAGTTTGTCTCGCATCTCTTTGATTGCTTGCTACGGGGCTGTGAAGAGGGAGAGAGAGAAAGAGAGAGACTTTCTCATGGAAGAGTCTGGGATCGATTTGGACCTGTTGGATGAGTTACTATCAGGGACGGACTTTGATTACTCTGATTTCCAGCAAACAAGCACCTCTACCTCCTTAGCACCATCAAGCCCTTCCAACTTTGTGACTGTTGATGCAGGGAGACCGGTTTTTGCTGCTGTTCAATCTTCCACGCAAGTTGGGTTGGTAGCCGAGGATTTTAGTTATGAACCAGACAAGATCTGGCAGACTCAGCCTAATGATTCAATGTCCACTGTGAAACAAAGATTGAACCATGCTCTTAGGTACATCAAGGAGTCGCATAAAGACGGCGATGTTCTTGTTCAGGTTTGGGTGCCTGTCATGAGAAGGGGAAAACAGGTCCTCACTACCTGTGGCCAGCCTTTCTTCTTAGATTCCAACTGCCAAAGGCTTATCAATTATCGGTCGGCCTCAACTAGGTACCAGTTCTTGGCCGATGAGGACTCTCATCAAGCCGTGGGGTTGCCCGGCCGGGTGTTTCTGTGGAAGTTGCCCGAGTGGTCACCGGACGTCCGATTCTTCAGCAGCTATGAGTACCCTCGTGTGAAGGATGCTCAGCAGTACGATGTTCGTGGCACGATAGCCCTGCCGGTTTTTGAGAAAGATAATCAATCTTGTTTAGGGGTTGTGGAGCTAGTGATGACCACACAAAAGGTCAATTACAGTTCTGATATTGAGAAGATTTGCAATGCTTTTCAGGCAAGTTCATAGTTTGATTCCTCCTGCTTTTTTTTCCCCCACTTCTATTTTGCTCACCGTTCCTGTTTGTTATTGCAGGCAGTTGATCTTAGGACTTCTGAAGTTTTTAGTGTTCCACATTTAAAGGTGAGCTACAAAAACTCCTGAAAACAAATTGAATTTAGCATCGCATTAATACACATGTGTTCTTTGCCAGATGACTGGTGAATCTTACCGAGCTGCCTTATCGGAGATCCGGATGGTTTTGCAGACTGCTTGCAAGAACCACAGGTTGCCATTAGCTCAAACATGGATATCATGCCTCCAACAAGGCAAAAAGGGAAATTGGCACTCTGATGAAACCTTCATGAATTGTATTTCAACTGTCGATGATGCTTGCTATGTGCAAGATCCTAACATGAAGGAGTTTCAGCAAGCGTGCTCCGAGCACCACTTGTTTAGAGGCCAAGGCATCGTCGGTAAAGCATTTATGACAAATCAGCCATGCTTCTCGCCGAATATAACAGACTTTAGCAAGATTGAATATCCATTATCGCACCATGCTAAGTTATTCAACTTGAGGGCTGCAGTTGCTATTCGGCTCCGATGTATTCATGCTGGAAATGTAGACTTTGTGTTGGAGTTCTTTTTACCTGTCGATTGCATAGGAAGTGAAGTGCAGAAATTGATGCTTAGTTCTTTGTCCATCACAATACAACAAGTGAGCATAACGTTAAGGGTTGTGGCAACTAAAGAATTAGAGGAGACTGTGCCCCAAAATAATGAGAAAAATGTCCCTTCAGTACTACTTTCTGATAAATCTGTTTCAGAGATTGATCCAAAACCACTTGTTGACGGGATGAAATCACAAGAAGGTTTGTCGAAATATCTTTTACCAGCCTCAACACAAGGGAAGCCTGTGAAAAAGGAATTTGAGAGATTCAGAGTAACAACAACACACCCCTCAGATGCAATGATGCCTACTGAAAAAGTATTGCCGGAATTCACTCAGCTGTGTGATGATTCCCACAATGACTATACAGTTTCTTTTTCAGCTGAAACTAGTGTTCTGAATATGGAAAAGGCGACGGAGAAGAGGCGCACGAAGACTGAGAAAACTGTTAATCTGCAGGAGCTTCAGAAATATTTTGCTGGTAGCTTAAAGGATGCTGCCAAGAGCCTTGGAGGTAAGCATTATACCTTATGAGTTCTTCGAATATGGGCATGTTGCATGTTATTCATATACTTGGATAAAGAAAAATTCTTGTGTTTGTTTTCAGTGTGTCCTACTACTCTGAAAAGAATATGCAGGCAGCATGGGATTAGTCGTTGGCCTTCGCGAAAGATCAAGAAAGTCGGTCATTCCTTGAAGAAACTACAAGTGGTGTTAGATTCTGTCCATGGTCCTGCAGGAGGCATTCAGTTCACTTCCCTGTATGAGAACTTCATTAAAACCACTTGGTCAGATAATAACCTAACAGTGGAGAACATATTTTCCCCCTCCAAGCAACATGATCACCCCGAGTCCTCGAACGTGAACGAAGTGGCAGAAGGTCGATTCACTTCACGCACCTCTGGGTCGAATTCTCTTTCCTCATCTTCGTGCAGTCAAAACTCTAGTTCAAGTCAGGGTTGTTCCATTGAACAAAAGCAGTGCACGCATGATGATCATGAACTTGCATTTGTAGAAGATACTTTAAGGGACAAGAATCAGAGTGGTATCCACAAGGAGGCTCAAAGCCACATAGAACTGCATTTCCCAACTGAACAAGCACCGGACTCTGTGGCTAGAACTGAAAGTCGAGAATTACAAATTGATCATCATTCTTCAGGAAATAAGTCCCTTTGGCCATTTCATCGACGCGATTTGTTAAAGGTCAAAGCAATTTGTGGGGAAGAGAAAGTGATATTCAGATTACATCCTGCTTGGAGTTTCCTAGATTTAAAGCAAGAGATAATGCGGCGGTTCGGTATAGCTGATGCAACATCAGTGGATATCAAATACCTTGATGATGACTCTGAATGGATCCTAATAACATGCGATGATGACCTTAAGGAGTGCATTGATGTGTACAAACTTACAAATGCTCATACCATCAAACTTTCTGCTCATCATGTCGCCCAATCAGCCGCCAGATCATCATGGGGAAGCTCAGTGCTTTCTTGATCTTTGAAGGTTAGCCTCTTCGAACAGAAGAATAGGAGATGGTGTCTCTGAACTCTTCATTGGTTCCTCCAAAGAAATGTGGAATATAAGATTCTTTCCATGAGCTAGCTTATGGTGGCTCTAAGCATTTCGTGGCTACGAAACTGGTTTCGGAAATGATTGTTCCTACTCCAGCCATCTTGAAACTAAGCTTCGTGTAGTTTAGTTGTAAAGGTTTTTGATTATTCTTGTGTCTACCAGAATTGCTAATGCGCCAACACCCTTCACACCAAATTTGGAGTCTGTAATCATGTATAGTTTTGCAAAGTTTGGTATATGCCACAGTTTCTAGGCACGTCCAATGACTTTCTTTCTGTTTTTAACATTTGGATTTCTAGGTTTGTGTACAGAAGTACTTCCAGTTTGGCTTTATTTTGAAATTTCCAATATTTCAATTTACATGATCTTCTCTTGCTGTTCTTGAACATTTTCAGCTCCAGTTCTTTGAGCTCTTTAAGTTCTTGGGATTCCAAAGTATCAAAATTTCGAACTTTTGTGAGTGTCTGAGCATTGAGTGTTGACTCGAGCTAGAGTATGTGGTCACCCTTAAATCGTGGTGAGTTGAGTTCAACCAAGATACTAACAATTCAATTGAGCTGGTTGATTCACTCGGACAAAATGGCTCGAAAAGTCGTCGGAAAGGATCCAGACAAATTGATAAAAGGATACCATTTAAGCTCTTGTATGGCAAGGTACAATTCCAAATAAACGAAGAAAATACATTGGAATCATGTTGAGAGCTAGGTTCATACTTAATCCTACAAATTCTTATAAACAATTGTATAGCAAAAAAATCCATTTATAACCTTCACTTTGCAAATATCAAGGTCAACATGGATAGAAATTGAAGATTGATTCCAAGCTGCATTGACTAGAGCAAAATCTTTTCCAGTCGCCTTGCTCTTGTAGAATTGTAGCTACCTTGAGCACCATTTGGAGGTGTATGACTTGGAGTTCGCGGTGATCTCAGTTGCATCAGGCCAAGACATTGGTTTCAATGCCGGCTCAGTCACATTGGCTTAGACTTCTTTGGTTTTCTCTTTATCTCTGCAATTTGCTCAAGAATCTCGACCACTTCCTTCATGGATGGCCGGCCTTTTGGATCAACAGAAATGCAACTTAAGATAAGTTGCGCTGCCTGCTGAGCAGCTGTTAACGGATACTTCCGCCCCAACCTAGGATCCATCAGATCAATCAACTTGCGGCAGTCCACAAGCAATGGCCTAGCAAAATCTACCAAGATGTATTGAGCATTTGGGCGACTATCATCAAGTGCCCGCAAACCGGAGAGCAATTCTAGCAACACAACTCCAAATCCATAGACATCACTTTTAACATATAGATGTCCTGAACAATGAGACTTGTCTCATATACAAATTAATATGACAAAGATTTGGGGTAAAAAAATCTATCAGCATCTAAATCATCATGAGTTTTGGAACCACAATACAAATTCTATTATATACTCAGAAAAGCTCGATTACTATTTCTCAAAATAATCCACTCTAATGTAATGAACTGTGAAGAACCTGCAACAATGACGGAATGCCTCCAAATAGTTGACAGTCATATGAATGCATTAGCAAGGTCACACACATTTTTAACAAATGTTAATGGCGGTTGGCATGATTTGTATAGAACCACATTCATTGATTTTAAAATAGTGCATTGAAATTGTCTCATTTAAGTGTAATAACCTACTTGAAAAGTAGTTTAATTGACATGGCAAGAAAACAAAATGCTGGATACCTGTCGCGACATACTCCGGAGCTACATATCCCTGAGTGCCCATAACTCGTGTGGTAACATGTGATTGCCCTCCAATTGGCCCATTCTTTGCCAAACCAAAGTCAGAAAGCTTCGCATTGAAGTCCTGCACAAGTAAAAAACATTGGCCATTGGCATCTCTATTGAAGAGAATGCAGGCTCTGGATGATCAAACAAGCAGCCAGTGTACCGAGTCAAGAAGGATATTCGAGGCCTTAAAGTCTCTGTATATAACTTTTCTCTCAGATGCATGTAAAAATGCAAGACCACGAGCAGCACCAATTGCTATCTTCAGCCTGAGCTCCCATGGAAGTGGCTCATAAGCTGTCCCTTCTGCCAATTATCAAAGTATTCAATTCTTTTAAACTTGAGTCGATAATGAGATTAAACTTTAGAAAACAAATAACTGTCAAATGCAATATTTTTCAATTGGCACAGATTGACAAACAAATTTTACATTCCAAGTATCACTCTTGTGTCTAAAATTAAGATGATTTTCAATTATATCATAAGGCTTCTTTTCCAATCATCGCTAAAGTAACAGATTTATAAGCTTACTCACTATATCATAATTTAGCAGCATCAAGTTGGTATAAACAATTTAAATTGGAGAGAGCAACAAATACAAACTTCGGAAAAGGTGATTCTCCAAGCTCCCTCTGGCCATGTACTCGTAAACAAGTAGAAGCTCCGTGTCCTCCCAACAATAGCCTAAGAGTTTAACAAGGTTGGGATGTGACAACCTTCCAAGAAAGTTCACTTCAGACTGCAATTTAAGAAGCATGACAGAGAAACCAAACTAAGTTCATCAGATGAACAAGAAACTTAGCAAAGTGAGCAGCAACCGAAAGAGATGGTATCAATCGACTACTTCAGATTGCTCATTTTAGCAATGAACAGTATAAAGGATACTTAGTTTTCATTGACGAAGAGTTTATATTGAAAAACTTTCACATATTCCACAAATTAGCTTAATGTTTAAGACTTCTGGCAACATGTGACATATCATCATTTCCACTTGTTCAAAGGAATTAACAAAGTTAGAAGCGGCATATAGTTCACTTATTTTAGGAAGCAAAAAGGATCACACAGCTAACAAAGGTAATTTCCATTTCAGTTAGTGTTTATTTCAATGAAAAAAAACTCACAAGAGAAGGAAGTCTATCATTTCTTTTAGTTTCTATTTCTAAATCCTCAAAAACTAACAAGATTTTAGTTAACCATATCTACAAAATGGATAAAGCAAGTGACCTCCCATTCCTCCAGCCCTTGTACACTCTCAGGATTCAGTTTCTTCACAGCTACAATGATCCCAACCCCACTCTTTGTTGGATTCAGTGTTTTCTTATCAACCCATCCCTTGTAGACCCGGCCAAATCCTCCTTCCCCGAGAACTGATTCAGGTTTGAAATTCCGAGTGGCACTCTTCAATTCAGCAAAGGTAAATATCCGGAGATTTGGAACCTCGAGGATCTGGCCTTCCAAACATACATCTTCAATATTCCTAATGCTGCTGCCTACCGACTGCCCCAAAGTAGTGCTAGACAATCTATCAGATACAGGAATGCTCTGGCTGCCGGTCTTCTCTGCAGATCGACCTGTGTTCCAAGAAAACAAGAAACAAAGATGAAACCATGATCATCGGTTAGCAAAAGGGCATTCTGATGTCTGAACATTCAACACTGTGAGCAAGAATAGATGAAGAAAATCGCACAAGTATCCAAGTCTTCTGTAACCTTTTTCACAGAAGATAACTTTCCATGTAGAATATATAATTTCTTGCTGATAAATCTTATTGTAACAAAACAAGAAAAAATAAACTGACATAAAGGTATTAAGCAGCTTTTGGGGATCAAGGAAAGTTTTCACCTTTCCAAGAAATAGACAACCCCTTAAACAAATTAGGGTTCCAAAGATGCAAACTTCAAGAGGTGGACATAGTTTACCTGCACCGGATGGTCTGGAATCATGGGGGCTCAAGTGCTTGACAGGAGAACTAAGACAGCTGCCCATGATAAAAAAAGCAAAGAAGATCACCTTTGTCTATATTTGCTGTTCAACTGCCTGAATTTGTCTATCCACTGACTTTCCTCTCTGCAAATGGAGATTACAGAAAACAAAGGAAGCAACAAGGTGAGGATAATGAAAGGGACGAACCAGGCAAGTGTTTGTTTAATACTGACAACAACTAGAGATGTTCTTTGATTACCTTGTTTTTAGCTTCACCTTCACCTTCACCTTCACTTTCACTTTCACCCACTTTCACTTGCTCTCAATTTCACATCATTCAATGACTGCCAGACAGGTGAGACTCAGCTAGCTGGATGTCACAAAGCAAATGGCTGAGCGCCTCAAGAATTTCTTAGTTCGTAGTTTATCGTTTGGTCAACGGTCTTTTTTTTTTTTCCGACCAAATCGTCAACATCAAAAGGACGTTGATCTCCTATAAAAATAAGAAATTGTTATCCCCATTTTCTAAATTAGTTGGGTGTGTTATAATAAGGGTAAAGTGGAGAAATTTTTTTAATCATAATCATAACTATAAGATTGTATTTATTATATAATTAAAATAGTTATGATTTCATAATTATTATAATATGAAAAAAAAATTAAAATAAATTATTCAGAATCTCTGAAAAGAATTTAAATCATTTTTTATCTTAAACATGATCATTACGAGTTTTATCCCATAATTAATTATAGACTACTGAACAAATTTCAATTTGATAAATTATATATCTTGTGATTCAATCTGAGTTAAATATTATGATATCAGGGTTTAGTATCCACGTTATAGTAACTACGAAATCATATTTACTATAACTGTGTAGCAACTAATAAACCATAGCTTCTATAACTACATGATAGCTCAATTGTAACAGCTATGAAACCTTAGCTACTACACAGTGGTAGCAACTATTATTTCAAAGTTCTATAACGTGAATGTTAGATCCTAAATTTTGAGATACTATAACTTTTATTTCGGATTGAACGACTAGACATTCAATATATTTAATTGAAGTCCATTAAAAATTCTACAACTAGTTATAAGGTGGAACCTGCAATATCCCTATTTTAGATTTAAAAAATATCGTTTAAAGTTTTTTAAGAGACTCTGAACAATTTTAATTATGGGCGCCCCTCTTATGATTTTATTTCAAAATTATCTCTTGATTTAACGTTGTTGTAAAAGTTACTGGATAACTTCTATAATGTGTAGCGGCTATCGAGTAATTTTTACAATGCTATACCATGTATATATATGTAGATTGAGTTTAGGATTTAACTTAAGATTTAATATTTATATCGTATAAAAATTACCAATATTTAATACAATATCTAAAAATTATCTAATAGTTGCTACAACATATATAGTGGTATTTTATTTCATTTCTACTCTTAATTTTTTCCCCCTTACTAAAAAAAAAAAACATTTTTCCTTTTTTTTTTCTTTCCTTCTTAAAAAAAAAAAAATCCTCCTACTGCACTTAACTTTTTTTTTAATTATTTTTTTTTGAAAGACTCTCTTTACTTATCTTTTAAAATCTCTTTACTTAAAATTTTTTAAGTCTAAAAATCTCTTTACTTAAATATTTCTTTAAAAAAAAAACTCTACTAATCTCTTTACTTAAAAATATTTTTTTAAAAAAATCGCATTACTCTAAGCTCACACTAAACACATCGTAACAGTTATTGATAGTTTCTATAGGTTATAGCAATTATCGACTTACTTCTATATATTGTACCAACTACTAATAACTTCTATACGGTATACATTTTAAATCTTAAACTTATCCTAAACATGTTATAGCGGCTATTAAATAACTTCTACCCTTTGTGATAGTTATCGAATAATTTTTACGATAATATTAGTTCAAAGGATAATTTCAGAATAAAATTATAAGAGAGACACCTATTTAATTTTTAATTTTTGGGAAAAAAAGAATGCCCAACTAATGTTCTCTTAAGTTTAACTCAAATATTTTCTACAAAATTATATTTTTTTCAATGGAAGATGAGATTAAATTATTAGATAAGTAAGAGACAATATGATGTCTTTATTTCCTTAAAATTTGATAAACTTAATATGTTTGTGTAAGTGATAAAAAATGCTTAAATTTATTTAACAGGAGAAAAGGAAACGATGGGTCGTTAAATTTATTTAACAAGGGAAAAAGAAATGACTCTAGGATCGTCCCATTCACCTAACGATATTTTTTTTTAGAAAAAAGAAATTTAGAATTATCAGAAATTACTAAAGGTCGCACGTAAAATTCTAAAATTCCTAAAAGATGTACTAATATTTTATTATTTTCAAAATGCGTACCAAATTATAATTTTACCTCTCTACATGTATGAAACATTTCTTTATATGAAGTTATAGGCAGTATCAATTTACACAAAATCTGAATTTTCTAAACATTTTAAGCAATGCTAAAAATCTTTTACGATAATAATAACAAAGGGCACATTTGGACTTCTAGGTATTATAGAAATCTACGTGAGTTGAATGAGTCTGATCAGAGCTATCTAAGTCCATCAATGAGTTTTGACTAAAACTCATTGATGGACCTACACGACTTGGATTTATGAAATTTTATATTGAGATGGAAGTGTGAAGTGTGTAAAAGGTAGATATGGTGAGAAATCTTGATCCTAAATTTTTTACACGAAGTTATTGTTGGATCGGGTCACACGCAGGGGGGTGAATCACATAGTTTTCGAAAACTAGTTCTTTTTTATTTTAAAAACAAAGTATACACAGCGGAGAATAAGCAAAACTAATGAAAATAGAAAATACCAGAGAAACACAGTCGGTTTTACTTGGTTCGGAGCCTTCGGTGACTCCTACTCCGAGACTCAGGTCCCGCGAACCTATCGATAGGTAATCCACTAAATACCTCTTCCGGGACCGCCGGAAGAGAGGATCGAGTACAATTAAAGAGTAAGAAAGAGTGTAACACGCTACACTTTTCTTTATGCAACAATTAAGTACAGTATTAAAAATTTCGTTTCCAGTACACTCAAAGATGATCAAATCAGGCTCGGTGTTGGACAGCTTCTCAGCAGTAATCAGGCGTAGCAGCATCGTAGCAAAGCAGCAGCAGGAAGTCGGAGCAGTCGGAATGTAACGACCCGACCCCTCGGCCCCTTGGGCGGCTCAACTCACTAGGTCTTCCCACCCTTGGCCAGTGGATTTTTTGCCTTCCCCAGGATTCGAACTCTAAACCTCTAGGTTAAGTACTAGAGTTTATGAATCCTGGTAGCCAAGTGAGCGCCGCTCATTTGGCTACCAGGATTCATAAACTCTAGTACTTAACCTAGAGGTTTAGAGTTCGAATCCTAGAGAAGGCAAAAATCCACTGGCCAAAGGTGGGAAGACCTAGTGAGTAACGACACGACCAAGAGTCGTCGGTCAATGACATAAGGGGTCGCCAAATGGGCCACCAGTTGGGCCGCCCAAGGGACCGCTAAGGGGCTGCCAAGGGGCCGCCAAATGGGTCGCCAGTTGGACCGCCCAAGGGGCTGAGGGGCCGGGTCGTTATAATAAAAAGGCGCCTTTTATTGTAATGACCCGGCCCCTTGGGCGGCCCATTTGGCGGCCCCTTGGAGGTCCGTTGGGCAGCCCAACTAGTGGCCCAACTAGCGACCCCTTATGTCGTCGACCGACGACCCTCGGCCGTACCGTTACTCACTAGGTCTTCCCACCCCTGGCTAGTAGATTTTTGTCTTCCCCAAGATTCGAACTCTAGACCTCTAGGCTAAGTACTAGAGTTTATGAATCTTGGTAGCCAAGTGAGGCGCTCACTTGGCTACCAGGATTCATAAACTCTAGTACTTAGCCTGGAGGTCTAGAGTTCGAATCCTGGGGAAGGCCGCTCACTTGGCTATCAGGATTCATAAACTCTAGTACTTAGCCTGGAGGTCTAGAGTTCGAATCCTCGGGAAGACAAAAATCCACTGCCCAGGGGTGGGAAGACCTAGTGAGTAACGACACGGCCGAGGGTCGTCAGTCGACGACATAAGGGGTCGCCAATTTGGGCCGCCCAAGGGACCGCCAAGGAGCCGCCAAGGGGCCGCCAAATGGGCCGCTAGTTGGGCTGCCCAAGGGCTGAGGGGTCGGGTCGTTACACGGAACCTCAATTAGATGCGTAGAAGCTTGTATATGAGTTGTGTCTTGAATCATGCACAAACAGGGCTTATATAAGCTGTGGAAGGCACCTTCAACCTCCTCCAAGCCGCCTCCATAAGCAAATATTGTTGGTGCAATATCCCTTGGGTCAAGGTTGACCTGGTTGACTAAGCTTGAGCTGACTCAAGCTTGAGTCTTGATGTTTGAGTTTCGATGTTTGACAGTACATGGAAACTGACAATACATGAAGATTGCAGGTGTACTCGTTCATTTGGAGAGATTGTTGGTACAATTCTACTCTAATCAAGGTTGACCAGTTAGATGTGAAGAAGAGTCAGGTACATCAAGACTGACTGATACTTGACTGAGAAGTCCTGATGAGTGAAGCCAGGCAGTTGGGAAATCCTGGTGAGTGAAGTCAGGCAGATGGAAAGTCTTGGTGAGTGAAGCCAGGCAGATGGAAAGTCCTAGTGAGTGAAGCTAGGCAGAAGTGAAATCCTGGTGAGTGAAGCCAGGTGAAAGACCTAGGGTTGTAAATGAACCAAGCGTTCGTGAATAAGCTTGGTGTTCGACTTGGTAAGAGCTTGTTTATGCTCGTTCAATATACATAAGATTAATAAATAAACAAGCTTGAATGGCTCGTTAAGCTAAACAAACAAGCTTGAACACATATGTGTTCAGCTCGTTAACGTTCATGAACAACGTTCATGAACAATGTTCGTGAACAACGTTCGTAAACAATGTTCGTGAACAACGTTCGTAAACAATGTTCGTGAACAATATTCATGAACCATATTTATTAATAAAACTCTTTTCAATATGCTAAATAAACAATAAAGTAAAATAAAATAAATAAATAAATTTAAATTATCAATCTTAATAATCAATCAAACAATTAAAAATTTCAAACAATCAACAAGCTTGAATTGAGAGCTTGATAACATCTAAACGAACCAAGGTCAAACCAAGCTCAAGCCAAGCTCGAACCGAGCTCAAGCCAAGCTTGAATTGAGAGCTTGATAACATCAAAACAAACCAAGCTCAAGCCAAGCTTCAAACAAGCTCAAGCTCATAAAAAATAAACCAAGTCAAGCTTGAATACTCATTTCAAAAGCTTGGTTCATTTTAAGCTCGGCTCGGCTCAGCTCGTTTATAGCCCTAGAAAGACCTAGTGAATGAAGCTAGGCAGTATGAAAATCCTAGTGAGTGCGCTAGGTAAAAGTCCTGGTGAGTGAAATCAGACAGATGTAAAATCCTGGTGAGTGAAGCCAGATAGATGGGAAGTCCTAGTGAGTGAAGCTAGGCAGAAGGGAAGTCCTGGTGAGTGAAGCCAGGCATGTGAAAATCCAGGTGGGTCAAGGTTAACCAGACACCTGGTATTGAGAAGTCCAAGTAGGTCAAAGGGTTGACCGGATACTTGGCACGAGGAGAAAAGTCCAAGTGGGTCAAAGGGATTGACCAGACACTTGGTGAGAAAGTCCTAACAAGTCGAGGGTGACCGGATGCTAGGCATGATGTCCCAACAGGTTATGGTTGATCAGATGTTGGATTTTAGGAGGTTGGGACTTGATTAGGACAAATCAAGTTGGATCAATCAATCAATCAATCGATTGACTCATGCCCAATCGATCGGTTGATCGATTGGGTGAGGTGTCGTGACAAAATCTTCTCCCAATCGATCGGTGGATCGATTGGGGAGAATCGGCGCAAGCACAGAGACCCTCACAATCAATCACCCGATCAATTGGGAGCCTCCAATCGATCGAGTGATCGATTGAGAGACTGGAATTGCGCGAGGGTTAGTGAATCGATCGGGAAATTGATTCAAACGAGTTTCAGAGAGCGCATAGGTGCTCTAGATCGATCAATCGATCGATCCAAAGCCTCCCCAATCGATTGAGAGCAATTCAATGGATTGGGATCCGACCGTTGGCACTGGATAAAATCGTTGTGAGTGTTTTCTTCAGCACTTCTTCACCCGATCATTCTCTGATCTTCACAGCGCTTTCTTCACTACTTACCGCCAATTCTTGAAGCTTCTTGGAGCAAGGTGTTTTTGCACTTCTAAGGTCAAGAGGCGTTCCAAACAAGAAGGGGAAGCTAGCTAGGGTTTACTGTGTAAAATCTTGTAAGGTTTACTTGTATTTTGCTTCTTCTTGTGGTTGTGTGAGTTTGTACGAGGTTTCTCCACCTCCGACATCGATCGAGAAGAAGCGTTTTATTAGTGGAGTGTGTCGTGTATGGATCCTTGGATTAGTCACCTCTTCTTGATGTGGATACCAAGTAAATCCTTGTGTTAGCATTGTATTTTTGTTTCTTGTACATTCCGCTGCATATCATCACCAAGAAACAAGCAACGACAAGCTATTCACCCCCCCTCTAGCTACATTTTGACCCTAACAAATATTATCCTCCTATCTTTGATGATGATAAAATCTATAAACTGCAAGTTTTATCCTCTAGAAGGCACCTTCAAAGCACTTCAAGGCGCCTTCCACTACTTGAAGGCGCCTCCAACTACTGGTCTAATACAACAATTTTTCGAAGGTCATAACTTTTGAATCTGAACTTGGAATCAAGCTCTGTCAATTACTACGCGTGCAGAATTCGAATGTCTACATTTTTCTCTACAACATAGAGTTAAAAAATATATTCATGAATATTTTATAAAGATTTATGAGTTAGATCCTATCTTCCCAAGACCAAAATCTAGTCAAGGTCTCAATTTAGGTTTCTAAAATGAATCTAAATTGGACTGACGCCTACTGTCCCCTCAAATGGGACACGCCCTCATCGAGTCACTCTCCTCCAATGAGTTACCTTTACTTAACAATTTATCAGTTGTCCGGTCTATAGACCCAACTAGACTTTCTGCCATATATCCGGTCAACCCGTCGACCTATCTAGACTTTTTCTCAGATATCTGGTCGGTCTGTCGACCTATCTGGACTTCTTGCCATATATCTGATCGTCTTGTCGATCTGGACTTCTTGCCAGATATCCGGTCGGCCCGTCGACCTATCTGGACTTCGCACCAGCTATCTGGTCCCACAGGCCTAGCTGGATTTCAGCCTGGTGTCTGATCCTTTGGACTTGTCAATTCCTACACACTCGGTAAAGCAATTAGACAAACACCACATCTAATTTAAACATATTTGTCATACATCAAAACTAGATTATTAGTACAACCAGCACCAATAGTTATAAGTGTAGGTCCCTTGCGACCGACAAAAGGAGGGTGAATTGCCCTACACGATAAAAATAAGAAATACCTTTCTCGATCTTATAGCTTGATTAAAATAAACACTATACAAAAAGAATTAAAAAGCTAATTAACAAAAAGAAATAGACATGGAGATTTACTTGATTTGCAATCAGGGAATTGTTAATCCAAGACGTTGAAAACTCACTATCATATCTCCTTCTAGCGGAGAAGTCTTTTACAACAATTAAAGCACTAGATTATAAATCTAAACAAAAAGAAGATCATTTACAAATGTTCTTTTTAGCTACTGAGATCAAGGTTGTATTCATAGCCCTAATCCGGGCGCCTAGAAGGGTTCCGGGCACTTGGGCGTGGATAAAATGTTATCCACGTCGCAACGAATCGCAACAATTGGTGTTTCAATAAGATTTCTGGTCTAAGCGCTTAGACCAGGTCCGGGTACCCGAATCGAGCTGAACCAACCCTTAACCAGGGTGCGAGCCCGGGGCACCCTGGTTACCCCGGGGGTCCAGGCGCCCGGACCAAAGTCAACTCCGTGTTCACTTTCGATCCGAGTCTTCTACTCTAGCTTCGCTCGCTTGGGTGATTTCGGCCATCTGAAATCAGGCACACCCGAACTCATTTTCCGACCTCCTCGAGCAACCTTCCGCTCTGGCTTCTCATCCCTCGGAAACGTTGCGCGCTTCATTTTCGTCCGCCAACATACTTTTCCACAGTGCCTCGTCCCTCTGACGCACCGAGCCAGTCGACTCTCTCTCGTGTCATCCTTCTCACTAGCTGTGTGTTTCGCTCGACTTCTTGTGCTTCTAAGTTCCTGCACTTAACTTATTAAAACTACCACAGGGTACTTACAATAAGCCCTTGCTAATTTGTAAAAAGTCTGAAACTTATTAAACCTTTTGAGCAATGTTGGAAATCCTATACAATGATAACGAAGGGCACATTTAGACTCCTGGGCTCCGCAGACACCTATATGAGTTGGAATGAGCTTGATCGAACCCCATTGATGAACCTAGACGATATGAATTTCTAAAATTGTATAATGAGATGGAAGTGTGGAGTGTATAGAAGGGAGATATGGTGAGAAATCCTGATCTCGAGTCTCCTTCACGAAGTTACAGACTTGTGCTAATTGGTACCAAGTTTGAAATTTTATAAATCTTCTAAACAATGCTAGGAATCTTTTATGATGATAACAGAGGGCACCCTTGAACTTTAGGGCATCGTAGAAACCTACAGGAGTTAGAATGAGTCTGATCAGAGCTCTCTAAATCCATTAATAGATTTTGGTCAGCTCTCTAAGTCCATCAAAGGATTTTGACCAAGACGGTGGAAAGACCTATTAATGGACCTAGATGACTTGGATTTATGAATTTTTGTAATGGATGGAAATGTGAAGTGAGTAGAAGGTAGATTTAGTGAGAAATCTTGGTTCTAAGTCTCCTTCATGAAGTTATAGGCCTATGTCAATTGGCACAAAGTCTGAAATTTTCTAAACCTTCTGAGCAATGCTGTGAATCTTTTACGATGATAACAGAGGGCACTGTTGACTTCAAGGAACTATAGAAACCTACATGGTGACCAGCACCATAGTGGTGTTGATCTTAGGAAACCAACACCACAGTGTGTGATCAGAACCAACATTGTGGTGCTGGTCTTCAAAAATCAGCACCATAGTTTGTGCTAATTGGAATGCAATCATAACTTTGGTTATGTATATTAGGACCAAGATTTGACACCATATATATATTCTACATACTAACCTCTCCCATTTCATGGCAAAATTTTAAAAATTCAAATACCATAGATCCATCATTGGGTTTCGGTCAAAACTCATTGATGAACTTAGAGAGCTCTAATCAGACTCATTCCAACTCATTTAGGTTTCTACAGTGTTCAGGAGATCAAATGTGCCTTTTGTTATCATCATAAAGGATTTTTAGCAGTGTTTAAAAAGTTAGAATTTTTCAAACTTTATGTAAATTGGCACATGTTTATAACTTCGTGTAGGAGACTCAGGATCAAGATTTCTTACCATATCTATCTTTTACACACTCCACACTTCTATCTCATTATAAAATTTTAGAAATCTAAGTCGTCTAGGTTCATCAATGGGTTTATGTCAAATCTCATTAATGGACTTAGATGTTGGGACCGAAAAGTAGCTAGAGGGGGGGGGGGGTGAATAGCTCATCGCGTGCTTCGTGGTTGGCGTTGCTTGTTTCTTCAAAGATGTGCAGCGGAAATGTACAAGAAACGAAATACAACACTAACAAATAGATTTTACTTGGTATCCACCTTACAAGAGGTGACTAATCCAAGGATCCACACACTCACGCACCCTCCACTATGAAACACACTCATCTACGGTAACTACCGAAGGCGGAGAAGCCTTTACAAACTCTCAATACAAGAAGAAAGGAAAGGATATGAAATACAAGCAAAAGCTTACAATAAACCCTAACCCTAACTTCTCTTCTTGCTTTTGATCCGCCTCTTGACTTGGAAGAACCTCCAAGAATCTTCAAGAACTGGCGATCTGAACTTAAGAGAGAGCTATGGAGTCGCTGGTGAAGATCGGAGATGAATCGTGTAAGGGCTGCTGAAGGAAACGCTCGCCTGCAGCTAAATACGACGCCAACGGTCGGATCCCGATCGATTGGATTGCTCACAATCGATCGAGGAGGCTTTGGATCAATCAACCGATCGATCCAGATTGCCTCTGTACTCTCTGGAATAGCCTGGATCGATCAGAGCTGATCGATCCAGGGCTTATCACGCACAAACAGCAGCTCCCAATCGATCCACTAATCGATTGGGACCTCTGGATCGATCCACGGATCGATCCAAAGGGGTTCTATTCGTGGGGACTCACCCGATCGATCAGCTGCTCGATTGGGCATGATCCAATCGATCAGCTGATCGATCTAGATCTGCTGGATCGATCGACTGATCGATCCAGATCTACTGGATTAATCGGCTGATCAATCCAGATCTTGGTTTTTGCCCAAAAGCAAGTCCAAAGCCCTCTAAACCAATATCCAGTCAACCATGACTTGTTGGTACATAAAACCTAACATCCGGTCACCCTTGACCAGCTAGGACTCTCTCACCAAGTGTCTGGTCAATCCCTTTGACCCACTTGGACTTTTCTCCTCTTGCCAAGTATCCGGTCAATCCCTTTGACCTACTTGGACTTTCACCAGATGTCTGGTCAACCTTGACCCATCTGGATTTCCCCGTGCCTGGTTTCACTCACCAAGACTTCCCTTCTGCCTAGCTTCACTCACTAGGATTTTCACCTGGCTTCACTCACCAGGATTTCCCTTCTGGCTAGCTTCATTCACTAGGACTTTCACTTGGCTTCACTCACCAGGATTTCCCTTCTGCCTAGCTTCACTCACTAGGTCTTCTCATCTGCCTGGCTTCACTCACCAGGACTTTCACCTAGCTTCACTCACTAGGGTTTCCTTCTGCCTGGCTTCACTCACCAGGACTTTCACCTAGCTTCACTCACTAGGATTTTCAGTCAAGTATCCAGTCAACCTTGACCTACTTGACTCTCCTTCACAATCTCCCCACATGAACAATTGCACCTGTAATGTTCATGTGTTGTATACAAGTATTGTCAAACATTGAAACCAAATCATCAAGACTCGAGCTTGACTCACTTCAAGCCCAGTCAAACAGGTCAACCTTGACCTAGGGAATATTGCACCAACAATCTCCCCCTTTTTGATGTTTAACAATACCACTTGTAAGTTAGACTAATCCCATAGCCTAAACCTCCTTCATGCCACTAGGTAATGAAAGCATAAGTTAAACCCTTCATTCTCCTCCTTAGAGGGCAAACTCCCTCTAGGTAATGAAGTCCTAACTTAAACCCTTCATTCTCCCCCTATTGGCACACATCAACAACATGTTCCATCCTTGGGCACACATCAACAAATTCACTTGTTGAAAACTCTCCCTTTTGAGACTCTCCCCTTTGAGACTCTCCCCCTGAAGAGTTGCTCATCGTTGTTCACAACTTCACTCGTTGTGATCAACATGATAATGAAAGTCTCATACCCTTCATTATCCTTAACCCTACATTCTCCCATTAATGTAGTCAAATGCTCATCCGTGAGCTTTTTTAACTTAAACCACTTGAACAATGAGGATATCCACTCCCCATTAAAATTCAAACGTTTAACCTTGAGCATGTTCTGAAAAGAAGGTTAACCACCCTCTAAGGTTCATGAAAAAATAGTTTTCATGTCTTTAAAGAGTCCCTTCCTCTAAAGATATGGTGGTAACTTTTGTCATTGCACCAACAATGACTTGGAATCCCTAAACCTTTAGGAAACCCAAATTTAGAAGTTTTGAGGTTCAAAAATTCAATATTAAAATAAACCTCAACCTAAACTTCAATTTAGTCTTCCTTAACCAATCCATCCTTGTTTTCAACATGAAAACACCCTTTTTATGTATACACATATATTTTGAGGGGTTAGGAATGGTTACCTAGACTAAAATAGGTTCAAAATGCTGAAAATAAGCTTTCCTAGCCAAAATCAACATCTTCGATCAATTGGAGTTGGGTTCCAATCGATTGAACCCTGCTGAATCGATCCACTGATCGATTCAGTCTTCTTGGATCGATCGGCTGATCGATCCAGCGAGCTTCTGCTCGTGAGAAATACCTTCTCAATCGATCGGTTGATCGATTGATCGATTGAGGCAAGATTGAGGCACTCCAATCGATCCACTGATCGATTGAAGGCCTGAAATTGCTGAAATTCAATTTCAGCCAATTTCAGAAACCCCTAGAAAATTTTACAAAATTTCAAAAATCGTGAAAATTTGTGTAGACATTATTTAGGGTATACTTTATCATGGAAAAATAATTTTCTATGAAATACATCATATTTTCAAAGATTGACACAAACTTGAAAACTTGCATAAACTTTAGTGTTTTCTTCAAGTTTGTGTATAACTATTCAATGGTGATTACTATCAAAAGATAGCCTTCACCAAGGTTTTCCAAAATCATTTTAAAAACCTTTTCAAAACCAATATCCCATCATGTTCCTTGAGCTTAATGCATATGACTTGTACATTACCTTTCCCAATGATGGGAAAACACATAACTATGTGTTTTGATGAACTCAAAACTCAAAAGAATGCACTAAATCAACATCTTGAGTTTTGTTCATCATCCTAACATCTCACTTGTATCTAAAGTGCACAAAACACATACAAGTCATCTTATAGGTCTTTGTGAGATGTAAAGTTTGGTTTTGCCCTAATCTAGGGATCATGCATATTTATATAGGCATTTTGTAGATATTGGACATCCACCTAGGATGTCACTTGTTGATACACTTGTACCACTTGTTGGTACCACTTGTTGGTAGCACTTGTTGGTACTTGTTAATAAATGTCATTTGTCCTTAATTTTAAGGAATTAAAAATAATGCATGATAGTGTTATGGCATACATCAAAATGAAATAGTTTTCAAAAGAAAGATTCCTATAACTACATGATGTATGTATGTCATGACATGGTATTTTTGTGTTTTCATAATAAGACATGAGTGCAACAATAATCATGATGTCATGGCATATAATGGGCAAATAAACAATCATGGCAAGGTTTAGCATAAATAACATATACCTAGATTATCTATCTAAGTATCCTTAACCTTAGTTAATCCTAAAACTTAAACCCTAGATTGCCCAAAGTGCTTCAAGAAGGTGCCAAAACCTAAATTGGCATTTCTAATTTTCTTGATTAATTTATGCCAATTGAAATTAAGCATATACCTCAAGTGTTGACATATTTCATTTTTCCACAAAAGTAGCACTTTAGATTAAGGCTTATATTTGCCTTAAATTACTAAGAAAATAGCAAAGTCCCAACTTGGTATTTCCTTATGTTTTCCCAATATGTGCCATTTTAAAATAAAATCAATACTTCTCAAATTTTGGCACATTTTACTCTTTCAAAGAGTAAATCATAAATCCATTTTATTTTCAAAGGTTAATAATAACCTTGAAAATGCTCCTTGAGTGTCAACTTCAACATGATTAGGTTAACTACCCTTTCACTTAAAGTTGACACTCTCTAACCTATCTATGGGGTAGAGAAGATGCTCCTAGGAACCCAAAACCTATTGGTGCTCCTTGGATGCTCTAGGTACTCACTAGGGATAACCTCCCTAGATACCTTCCTAGTGACCTTGTTTGGCTTCTTAGAAGCCTTTGTTACATTTTCTAGGTCAACCCTAGGAATTGCTTCCCTTGTGACCTTCTTTGTGGCTTTCTTAAACTTCTTAGAAGTCTTAGTCACATTTGTTGCAAAAATACTCTTAGGAATGACCTCCCTAGTATTTTTTGCTTGCCCACTAGGCCTAGGGTTTGTTCCATAACTATATGGAACTCTATGGTAAGTAGATACATCCTTTTTAATTTTAGGTTTGTATCCCAAACCTCTATGGCCTTTGGATGACCCTTGTTGTCCTAAACCTAGATTTTGCTCATCTTGCCCTATTAGGATATTTTCCATCCTTTTTAGGGTCTTTTCCATTTTATCAAGTCTTGACCTCAAGACTTGATTTTCTTTCCATAAGTCCTTAGTTTTTGATTTATCACTAAGTCCATGAGCATTTTTGTTTCTAGGCTTGTAGCTAAAAATCCTTAGAGTTCTTGCCTAGACTTTTACCTACCTTCCTAATCCTAGGTGTGGTAGTCTTAGCATGGAGAGCCATATGTTTTTCTTTAATGTTACCATGCTCTCTATTCTTATGGTAAATAGCATTAAAATGATATAAGTTAGAACTATCATGCTTTTTACCATTATTTAGGGGGATATGCTCAATGAATGATACCTTCCTTTTTACCTTGAAGGCTCCCCCTTTAGTTGAGCTTCCTCCTTGAGCCTTGACCGCCTTCTTCCCCTTGGGACATTGGCTCCGGTAATGTCCCTTTTGATTGCACAAAAAGCACACAATGTGCTCCTTGCTCATTTTTGTTCCGGGAGCGGTCTCCTTGGGCTTCTCATTGCCCTTTGTGCCATTTGGTCCTTCTTATTGGCCAATTTAGGGCATTTGCTCTTGTAATGCCCATGTTCCCTACATTCAAAGCATATGATATGATTTTTATTATTAAATGAACTATTTATACCTTCTTGTGTAGGGGTGGCTTCTTCTCCTTTGGATCCGGATGCGGAGGCTTCCTCTTGATCCGATGATGATTCTCCTCCAATAGATATGTCTTGATTTGTGGAGGTGGAAGCTTCTTCATCCTCTTCTCTTCTTGACCCGGATGTGGAGACTTCTCCTTCTTCTTGATCCGGTGTCACCGAAGATCGCTCCCCCTCAATCCTAGAGGTGGAGGCTTCATCATCTTGAACATGGAACAAGGAGTATGCTCCCTCCTTGTTCCCTTCATTGCATTCCCTCGAAGATGAAGATTCTTCTTAGACTTCTTCTTTGGAAGTTGAGCATCTCTCAACTTCGGAGTCCTCCTCTTGGTCTTGATCCAATGAGTCGCCCTCTTTGGATTCCTCTTGATTCGGTACAGTGGAGGGGATCTCATGGATTGATGCCAATTTGCTCCAAAGCTCCTTGGCATCCTTTAACTCTCCAATTTTTCCAAGAATGTGGCTAGGCAATAGATTGACCAAAAGCTTGGTCACTTTATCATTGACCTCACATCTTTGGATTTACTCTTTACTCCAATTGCTTTTCTTGAGGACTTTGCCCTTTGAATTTCTTGGAGACTCGAAGCCTTCCATTAGAGCAAACCATTGCTCTATCTCCACCATTAAGAAGTTTTCGATCCTTGATTTCCAAAGATCGAAGCTAATAGATGTGTATGGTGGAGCCACCCTTGTGTCAAATCCAAGTCCATCTTGGAATTGCATCTTAAAGTTGAGCTTCTTGAATTCTTTGACTTTAATGAATTTGCTCCAACTTCTTCACCCTCTAGCTTTGCTTATTTTGTTTGCCCCTTCTGGCAATGATTTCGGTGAAGAGCGACCTTGCTCTGATACCACTTGTTGGGACCGAAAAGTAGCTAGAGGGGGGGGGGATGAATAGCTCGTCGCATGCTTCGTGGTTGGCATTGCTTGTTTCTTCAAAGATGTGCAGCGAAAATGTACAAGAAACAAAATACAACACTAACAAATAGATTTTACTTGGTATCCACCTCACAAGAGGTGACTAATCCAATGATCCACACACTCACGCACCCTCCACTATGAAACACACTCTTCTACGGTAACTACCGAAGGCGGAGAAGCCTTTACAAACTCTCAATACAAGAAGAAAGGAAAGGATATGAAATACAAGCAAAATCTTACAATAAACCCTAACCCTAACTTCTCTTCTTGCTTTTGATCCACCTCTTGACTTGGAAGAACCTCCAAGAATCTTCAAGAACTGGCGATCTGAACTTGAGAGAGAGCTGTGGAGTCGCTGGTGAAGATCGGAGATGAATCGTGTAAGCGCTGCTGAAGGAAACGCTCGCTTGCAGCTAAATACGACGCCAACGGTCTGATCCCGATCGATTGGATTGCTCCCAATCGATCGGGGAGGCATTGGATCGATCAACCGATCGATCCAGATTGCCTCTGTGCTCTCTGGAATAGCCTGGATCGATCGGCTGATCGATCCAGGGCTTATCGCGCACAAACAGCAGCTCCCAATCGATCCACTGATCGATTGGGACCTCTGGATCGATCCACGGATCGATCCAAAGGGGTTCTGTTCGTGGGGACTCACCCGATCGATCAGCTGATCGATTGGGCATGATCCAATCGATCGACTGATCGATCCAGATCTGCTGGATCAATCGGCTGATCAATCCAGATCTTGGTTTTTGCCCAAAAGCAAGTCCAAAGCTCTCTAAACCAACATCCAGTCAACCATGACTTGTTGGTACATAAAACCTAACATCCGGTCACCCTTGACCAGCTAGGACTCTCTCACCAAGTGTCTGGTCAATCCCTTTGACCCACTTGGACTTTTCTCCTCTTGCCAAGTATCCAGTCAATCCCTTTGACCTACTTGAACTTTCACCAGATGTCTGGTCAACCTTGACCCATCTGGATTTCCCCGTGCCTGGCTTCACTCACCAAGACTTCCCTTCTGCCTAGCTTCACTCACTAGGACTTTCACCTGGCTTCACTCACCAGGATTTCCCTTCTGGCTAGCTTCATTCACTAGGACTTTCACCTGGCTTCACTCACCAGGATTTCCCTTCTGCCTAGCTTCACTCACTAGGTCTTCTCATCTGCCAGGACTTTCACCTAGCTTCACTCCTGGCTTCACTCACCAGGACTTTCACCTAGCTTCACTCACTAGGATTTTCAGTCAAGTATCCAGTCAACCTTGACCTACTTGACTCTCCTTCACAATCCCCCCACATGAACAATTGCACCTGCAATGTTCATGTGTTGTTTACAAGTATTGTCAAACATCGAAACCAAATCATCAATGTTGGTGCAACCTTAGGTCAAGGTTGACCTGGTTGACCTGACTCGAGTTGACCTGACTCGAGTTGTATTTTGATGTTTGACGAGAATAGAAAAGTTCTATTCTGATGTTTGACGAGAGTAGAAAAGTTGTATTATGATGTTTGACAGAATACAAACTTGGGAGATTGTGGGTGCAATCTTTGGTCAAGGTTGACCTAGTTGACCCAAGGTGAGTCGACCTGATTTGGGAAATCCTGGTGAGTGAAGCCAGGTGAAAGTCCTGGTAAGTGAAGCCAGGCAAGGGAAAGTCCTAGTGAGTGAAGCCAGGCAGTTGGAAAGTTCTGGTGAGTGAAGCCAGGCAAGGGAAATCCAGATAGGTCAAGGTTGACCAGACATCTGGTGAAAAGTCCAAGCAGGGAGCTTGGCACGAGAAAAGTCCAAGTATGGACACTTGGCACGGAAAAGTCCAAGCAGGGAGCTTGGCACGGGAAAAGTCCAAGTATGGAGACTTGGCACGGAAAAGTCCAAGCAGGGAGCTTGGCACGGGAAAAGTCCAAGTATGGAGACTTGGCATGGGAAGTCGGAGAGGGCTTGGTAGCTCGTTCTCCGGACTAGGTCAGAGAGGGCTCGGGAGCTCATTCTCTGGACTGGACGTGGAAGTCGGAGAGAGCTCGGTAGCTCGTTCTCCGGACTAGGTTAGAGAGGGCTCGGGAGCTCGTTCTCTGGACCGGATGAAGTCGAAGAGGGCTCGGTAGCTCGTTCTCCGGACTAAGTCAGAGAGGGCTCGTTCTCTGGACTAAGTCGGAGAGGGCCTCGGCACTGCTCTCCGGACCAGGCCGAGAGGGCTCAGCTCGCTCTCTGGACCGGACGAAGTCGGAGGGCTCGGCAGCTCGTTCTCCGGACTAGGTCGAGAGGGTTCGATAGCTCGCTCGGGACCGTAGGGTTTAGGGTCGAGTTTAAACCGGATCGGCCCGTGACCGATCCGATATGGTTGATCGATCGGTCCGGTGACCGATCAGAATAAGCAGTGATTCAGAGGACTCCCGATCGGTCCGGTGACCGATCAGAATCATCTGAAGCAAAGAAAATCGAGAAGAAGAGGGGATCGGTGCGGACCGATCCACTGAGTCCCGACGGTCCACAGACCGAACGAGAACTTGTCAGCGGGCGTGCGTGGATCGGTCTGGGGACCGATCAGCATAGGTCCTGATCGGTCCCAAGACCGATCAGAGAAGGTCTGGACCGATCAGGGTGGAGCTTGATCGGTCCAGGCCCTAGCCGTTGCGACACAACGGCTAGTTTATGTGTCTTCTTCTTCGCAGGTTATATAACAGGTCGAGGGCTACAGGAATTGCCGCTCTCTTTTCTTTTCTGATCTTACTGCAATCAGAGCTTTGCTGAGCTCTCATTCTCCTGAAGCTTCGTGGAAGCTTCCTTCGGCTAGTCCTTGCTGTTGTAGGTGTTTCGTGAAGTTGCTGCTTCTTCCAGTCGACGAGAAGGCAAGCTGTGTTTTTACATTCTTACTGCCTTTGTATTGTGCTGTATTTTTTTGTACTCCTATCTTGCTGTTGCAAGAAGTTTGTGGCGAGGTTTCTCCACCCAGAAGGAGTTTCTATTAGCCGATTTTCCGGGGTCTCATCCACCGACGGATTGATAGGCTTCATCCACCTTACGGACACGCCGAGGAGTAGGAGTATCATCTCCGAACCTCGTTACATCATCTGTTTGAGGTTTGATCTTCTCCACTTTCGTTTCTACATTGTATTTCCGCTGCGCTAACCTAAATTGTAGGAAGAAACGAAAATTTGGGGTCGGCTATTCACACCCCCCCTCTCTAGCCGCTATCCGAAGGTCCTAACAAGTGGTATCAGAGCCAGGTCGCTCTTCGTCGGATTAACACCCGGGGGAGCACGAGCTTGAGAATGGATCAACTTGGAGAAGACGTCACGATTCCACCCTTCTACGATCGCGACGACTTCGCGTTTTGGAAGGTAAGAATGAAGTACTTTCTTATGACTAACTTAGTTAATTGGAATTGTGTACAAGTAGGTTTTGTTCCTCCAAATGATGAAGAAGGAGAAATTCTTGAAAGAAGAGGTGGACGAAGGAACAAATCCACCAATCCGTAATCAACGACGAGGTAATGAAAATTTTTGAATTCTCATTACCTAACGATATCTTGTGTAAGATAGGTGGTTACAACAATGCCAAGGAATTTTGGAACAACTTGGCCAAGTTCCATGAGGGAAACTCCAATTCAAGTCATGAAGAGGAGTCAAGTGAGTCAAGTAGCTCACTTCATGGAGGTAAGGAATTAGAAGTTGAGGGCTACTCAACATCTAAGGAAGAAGAGGAGAAGGGTTCTTCTTCAAGATTGGAGCAAGAAGAAGAAGCCTCTACCTCCGGAAGGGATGAAGGAGAAAGCTCATCTCCACCCTCAACACTAGGTAACTCAAGCAATTTAATTTCTTGTAAATTACATATAATGTGCTTTGAGTGTAGGGAATATGGACATTACAAGAGTAAGTGTCCAAGGAGGATTAGGAAGACTCCACCGGCGCCAAAGGTCAAGAAAGCCAGAGTCCCGATACGCAAGGGTAAGGAGCACGTGGTGTGCTTCCAATGCAAGCGAAGGGGACACTATAGGAGCCAATGTCCGAGGGGGAGGCAATCTCACAAGGACAAGAGACCGAGCACGTCTATAGGGGGAGCTAAGGCAAACCCTAAGGTAATCTCTAAGGTACATTCTTGCAATTCTAGTAGGATGCATGCTAGTAGCCTTATTGCTATTGTCAATAATAATAAGCATGATAACTATAGTAACCGATACACGTGCTTAGGTGCCAAACATGTTAGCCTAGATAAGGACAATACTAGGAAAACCAACCCTAGAATTAACTCATCTAAGGTTGAGGAAAACCTAGGTAGGAATCCCAAAACAACTAGACATATGCCTAGGTATACCTCAAAGAAAAATGACAAATTAAAACTTGAGGTATTAGAAAAGGAAAATCAAGTCTTGAGGTCAAGACTTGACAACTTAGAAAAGACCCTTAAGAATTTGGAGAAGTCAACTCTAGGGTCTAAGGGTCAAAAGCAAAAGCCCAAGGACATGAGAGGTTTGAGTCACAAACCTAAGTCTCAAGTGGTCAAGCCCACTTACCATAATGTTTCATTCGATTATGGAACAAGACCTAGAAAGACCATCACCAAGGTCACAAGGGGAGTCACCCCTAGAGTTGATCTTGATGAGTCCCAAATGACCAAGGCTTTAAAGCCTAGGAGGGTCATTAGGAGGGTTGCTAGGGAAGTCATCCCTAGTGAATATTTAGTGAACCCAATGAGCTCAAATAGGTATTGGGTTCCTAGGAGCGTGATTCCTTCACGCTAGATGGTTTAGGGTGTGCCAACCTTAATTGAATAGGTAGTTAACCTACTCATGGCAAAAGGTGACATTTTAGGAATATTCAAGGTGTAATCAAGCCTTGAAAATGAAATTAAAAATTATTCCTAAGGTGATTAGGATGTGCCAACCACATTTGAGGAATTTTCTAGGGTCAATCTAATTGGCACATAGTGATCTAAAAATCTTTAGCATATGATTTTAGATCTATTACACTTAGGAATATAGAATTTATGGCAAAATGATCAAAATTATCAAAAATGGCAACTAAGGCTAGAATTAGGTATTTTCTATACCTTTATATGTTATTTGCCATATATTGTTTGCCATATGCCATGTCATGACATCATATTTATTTTATTATCATTTCAAATGTCATGATAATGCTTAGGTTAGTTATATGTCATGCTTTATTTAAGTTTCATACTTTATGACATGACATCATGACATTGGCACATGTTTTTACTTATGATATCATTATATGTCATGTCATCATCTTTTGCATTTATAATCAATTAATTTGATTTAAGGACAAAAACACAACTTGATATGGAAATCAAATTGTTGTTTAGAAAATGCATGAGAACTTAGATTAAGATGACCTAAACCATATCTCACATCAAAATTGACTTGGATGTGTTTGATACACCTTAGATGTGTGTGAGATATTAGGATCATGAGTTAGGATCAAGGTGCATAGTTCTTGTACCTAGATGAGCCTAATTTAAAATGGAGGATCATAGGGAAAGCTTATGTACAAGTCATGTACATTTAGCCCTAAGATTATGGTTCTAAATTGAATGGTTTAAAATCATTTTAAAATTGATTTGAAAAAACTTAATGAAGCTTTTCTAGTGATAGCATTCATCATTGAGCAAGTTGATACAAAGTTGAGGTAAACTCGAACTATTTCAAAGTTTTTAAACTTTGTATCAAGATTTGAAAATGGAAGTTATTTTCATAGAAAACTATTTTTCCATGATAGTATATGTTATGAGGAATGTATCCTCAAAATTTTATAATTTTTGGAATTTTATGTAATTTTGTAGGGGTTTCTGAATTTCGGGAGGAAGAAATCAGAAATAAGACATGTGTGACCGATCAGGAGGTTCCCTGATCGGTCCAGGGGATGCTGGATCGGTCACTGGACCGATCCAGGGAGATCCTAATCGGTCTGGTGACCGATCGGGCGTGCCAAATTCTTTCTGAAATTTATGAAATTTTAGCTGAAGGTTGGGATTTTAGATTTCTAAAGGTTGAAACTCTCCAAGACATTGTTGGTGCAATGGTCAAGGGGGAGTTGACCTTTAGGGGGAGTCTTACCTATTAGTCAAGGGGGAGTTGACTTTTAGGGGGATTTTTTACTCTAAAGACTTGAGTGATATGAGATTATCACTAAGTTGATTGTTGACTTTAGTATCAAGGGGGAATTTAAGGGTTTCAATGAAAGGTATGAGACTTTCATTAGGAAGAAACTCTTGACCTTGATTCACTCTTTTTGATGTGTGTCAAAAAGGGGGAGAATGGGAGAATGTCCAAAGAATGTTCAAGGAAGAACATTAGAGTTTGGGGAGAATATTCAAGGAAGAACATTGGAAAACCTAAGTTAGGTTATCGGGTTACCTAACTTGATTATGATTTTTGTCAAACATCATAAAGGGGGAGATTGTTGGTGCAACCTTAGGTCAAGGTTGACCTGGTTGACCTGACTCGAGTTGACCTGACCCGAGTTGTATTTTGATTTTTGACGAGAATAGAAAAGTTTTATTCTGATGTTTGACGAGAGTAGAAAAGTTGTATTCTGATGTTTGACATAATACAAACTTGGGAGATTGTGGGTGCAATCTTTGGTCAAGGTTGACCTAGTTGACCCAAGGTGAGTCGACCTGATTTGGGAAATCCTGGTGAGTGAAGCCAGGTGAAAGTCCTGGTGAGTGAAGCCAGGCAAGGGAAAGTCCTGGTGAGTGAAGCCAGGCAGTTGGAAAGTTCTGGTGAGTGAAGCCAGGCAAGGGAAATCCAGATAGGTCAAGGTTGACCAGACATCTGGTGAAAAGTCCAAGCAGGGAGCTTGGCATGAGAAAAGTCCAAGTATGGAGACTTGGCACGGAAAAGTCCAAGCAGGGAGCTTGGCACGGGAAAAGTCCAAGTATGGAGACTTGGCATGGGAAGTCGGAGAGGGCTTGGTAGCTCGTTCTCCGGACTAGGTCAGAGAGGGCTCGGGAGCTCGTTCTCTGGACCGGACGTGGAAGTCGGAGAGGGCTCAGTAGCTTCTCCGGACTAGGTTAGAGAGGGCTCGGGAGCTCGTTCTCTGGACCGGATGAAGTCGGAGAGGGCTCGTAGCTCGCCTCCGACTAAGTCGAGAGGGCCCAGTAGCTCGCTCCGGACCGAAGTCGGAGAGGGCTCGGCACTGTTCTCCTGACTAGGTCGAGAGGGCTCGTAGCTCCTCTGGACCTGACGAAGCCGGAGAGGGCTCGGCAGCTTATTCGACTAGGTCGAGAGGGCTCGGTAGCTCGCTCGTGACCGTAGGGTTTAGGGTCGAGTTTAAACCTAGATCGGTCCGTGACCGATCCGGGATACGTTGGTTGATCGATCGGTCCGTGACCGATCGGAACAACAAGGTGTTTCAGGATTACCGATCGGTCCGGTGACCGATCGGGCGTGCTGAAATGAAGAAAGAGGGGGATCGGTCTGTGGACCGATCCACCTGAGTCCTGATCGGTCCACAGACCGATCAGAGAGTTGGGCAACTCTCTGTGAAGCGTGCTGATCGGTCTGGGGACCGATCAGCATAGGTCCTGATCGGTCCCAAGACCGATCAGAGAAGGTCTGGACCGATCAGGGTGGAGCCTGATCGGTCCAGACCCTAGCCGTTGCGACACAACGGCTAGTTTATGTGTCTTCTTCTTCGTAGGTTATATAACAGGTCGAGGGCTACAGGAATTGCCGCTCTCTTTTCTTTTCTGATCTTACTACAATCAGAGCTTTGCTGAGCTCTCATTCTCCTGAAGCTTCGTGGAAGCTTCCTTCGGCTGGTCCCTGCTGTTGTAGGTGTTTCGTGAAGTTGCTACTTCATCCAGTCGACGAGAAGGCAAGCTGTGTTTTTACATTCTTACTGCCTTTGTATTGTGCTGTATTTTTTTGTACTCCTATCTTGCTGTTGCAAGAAGTTTGTGGCGAGGTTTCTCCACCTAGAAGGAGTTTCTATTAGCCGGTTTTCCGGGGTCTCATCCACCGACGGATTGATAGGCTTCGTCCACCTTACGGACACGCCGAGGAGTAGGAGTATCATCTCCGAACCTCGTTACATCATCGTGTTTGAGGTTTGATGTTCTCCACTTTCGTTTCTACATTATATTTCCGCTGCGCTAACATAAATTGTAGGAAGAAACGAAAATTTGGGGTCGGCTATTCACACCCCCCCTCTCTAGCCGCTATCCGAAGATCCTAACAATCAAGACTCGAGCTTGAGTCACTTCAAGCCAAGTCAAACAGGTCAACCTTGACCTAGGGAATATTGCACCAACATTAGAGACCTTTGATTAAACTCATTCCAACTCATGTAGGTTTCTGTAATGCCTAGGAATCCAATGTGTTCTCTATTATCATCGTAAAGTATTTCCAGCATTGCTCAAATGGTTTATAAAGTTTCAGACTTTATATAAATTGGCACAGGCCTATAATTTCGTGAAGGAAACACAGGATTAAGATTTCTCACCAAATCTATCTTCTACATATTTAATATTTTCATCTCATTATAAAATTTCAGAAATCCAAGTCGTCTAGGTCTATCAATGAGTTTCGATTAAAATCCATTAATGAACCTAGAGAGCTCCGATCATGCTCATTCCAACTTCAATGGATTTATTAGGTGAACATTAGCCTAAATAAGCTCTCTTTTACTATTTTAAAGTCTTCCCAATGATGCTCAAAATGATTTAAAACTTTTAAAATATTGTGGTACTGATTTTTAGAGACCAGCACCATTGTAGTCCTAATTTTTAGAAACTAACATCATCGTGGTACTGTCAAATCAGTACCAAAATGATTTTTTTTATTTTTAATTAATAAAATCAACTCTTGTTATTAATTTATTTTTTTTACTCTTTTATAATTACATATTAAAAAAATTAAAGATATTAAAAAATAGGGAAAAAATATTTTTCATGTTTTATTAACCTTATTTTTATTTTTAAATTTTTATTAAAGTTTTAAAATTAAAATTAAAATTAAAAAATAAATAAATAATTTAGAGAATTATTTATTAATGGTTAAATGTTGTTTAATTTAATTTAATTTAGGAGGAAAGGAAAAAAGAAGAAAGATAATGCATGCACAATAGGAAAAAAAAAAGTTCCATACAGAAGGATGAAATTATAATTTGATATGTCTTTTGGGAATAATAAAATCTTGATAGGTCTTTTAGAAATTCTACAATTTCATGTATGAATTTGCCGCAAGATTAACGGTTGAATTGGTCAATTAACGATGTAACCTGCGTGGCGTGGAATACTTTTTTTGAAATTAAAAAAAAAAGATTATTCTGAAAAAGTAAATAAATTTTTCTCGTTTTTTAAAATAATTTAGACAAACATTTTTATAAAAAAATAATAAATTAATTAATAAAAAAAGAGACACAAAAATTTATGTAGTTTGTAATAAGAAAATCACTAATTTAAGACTATGAAAAATTTAATAGAATTCTTTTCAGACGAAGTAGCCTTTTATAACGTTGACAACTCATAATTAAAGTAGTAGAATAGAAAATGAATTCGTGTACAAGTGATGATCTGAACTACTGAGACTAGGACTCTATTTATATAGTACTGGTCGAATCTGACAATTTGCTGACGTGATAGCTCCGGACACTTGAAAGGATTCCAGGCATTTGAGCGTGGATAAAACTTCATCCACGTCCCAACAGTTCACAACGGCTGAATCTGGATAGACCTTCCAGAGCACCTCCGGATGCCCGGACCATGCTGATGCGGCCCGTTCGAATCCCTGGAGCAGTCAATCTTTGTTGACTACTTGTTTCTCCTCCATTCCAGCTCCATTCGCTTGGGTGATTTTGTCCTCCGGAATAGGGCTTACCTGAGCCCATTTTTCGGTATTCTTTTAAAACAAGTTTCAGCTCCGGCTTCTTATCCCTCTGAAATGCAGTGCGCTTCCTTCTCGTCCGCCAGCGTATTTTTCTGTAGCATCTCGTCCTTTGAATGCACCGAGCCCGTCAACTCTTTTTCGTGTCATTCTTCTCGCTAGCTGTGTCTTTTGTTATACTTCTTGTGCTCCTAAGTTCCTGCACACTTAAACACAAGGTATCAAACACACACAATACCTAGGTTAACTTGGTTGACCACATCAAAAATATCTCAAATTACCTATAATCTCTCTCTTTTTGATATGCATCAATCCGAGTTAATGTTAGGGTAAAAACATAGAATTAATATAATGTGAATTAAAACTAGAATTTTGCAAACTACAAAATTACAAACATAACTTCCCCTAGACTTAAAGCTCTCATTTCCATTCTCCCTTTTTGATCACAACAAAATAAAGTCAGGGAAATAACAAAGTTATATAAAAAAAAATTAAACTTATTCTAAGGGTTAAGGAAACAAAATTCAAAGTAAAAATAATTACAAAATATTTTTATAAAAATATGAATTTCCTGTTGGATCGTGATCGTTTGATAAAGGGGGGGCGTGAATATCGAAAAACTTTCGTAAAGAGTTAAGCAGCAGAAAAAGAATAAGCGAAAAGAACAATGCTGACACAGTTCGATTTACTTGGTTCGGAGCCTATGTCGACTCCTACTCCAATGCTCACACACAAGGGTGTTTTCGATGGGCAATCACTAATTAATTCGAAATATTATTACAGGACTAAGTACAAAATTAATTAGGAAAAATAAAAATTGACAATTAGTAAAGGAGCGAACTAGAACTTTGTTGGAGAGCTTTCGCAGCGTTGCAGGAGCACCAGAGATTGAATTGAGAGTTGTTTTGGAGCTTCAGCCTTAACCCTCCTTATATAGGAGGTTCGGGGCGCCTGGAACCTTCAGGGCACCTCGACCATGACGTAGCCAAGCCAACCAGTGAACTCCACGTGGCACAACGATGTTGGGGATAAAATTCCGCCTCAGGGCGCTCGGGGACCTCCCGGGCGCCCGGACCTCCGGACGCCTGGACCTCCGGACGCCTGGGTACCTTCCGGGCGCCCGGACCCTGTTTTCCAACAGATTCCTTTCTGCAAGAAAAACGTTAGTCCGAGACACTCATATCTCCTGCAAAACAGATTATTAGCACAGTTCATAATTCAAAATAGAAAGAGTATGACTTAGATTCCATCTTTTCGAAACTGGAGTCTAGTCACGATTTCGACTTATAGTTCCGAAATGGTTCTAAGTCGGATCGGTGCCTAAGTTCCCTTCCCGGGAACACGTCCTCACAGTCACTCCCCTCCAGTGACTTACCTTCACTTACCTGCCAGATGTCCGGTCAGCCCTTCGACCTAGCTGGACTTCATGCCAAACGTTCGGTCAGCCCGTCGACCCGTTTGGACTTCATGTCAGCTATTCGGTCGACCCGTTGACCTAGATGGGCTTCGTGCCAGACATCCGGTCAACCCGTCGACCTGTCTGGGCTTCTCCTGCACACTCGGTCAGAGTGTTAGATCAACAACAAAACTAACTTAACATATTTTATCATTCATCAAAATCTGGGTTAGACCGTTAGTGCTAATCGCAGTAATATTTCCAAGATTTAATAATCACAATTGCAAATTTAATTTAAAAATAAGTTTAATATTTTGAAAAATTTTAAAAATTTATCATAAATATCAGCAGAAGTATATGAATATGTAAAAAAAAATCTTGAAAATTGTTGAAGTATTTTAGTATAAATGAAAAATTTTATATAGAAACATAGTTTTTGAAAGATAAATTTTAAAAATTTATTTTTATTTAAATAATCTCTCAAGTTTTTCTAAGTATTGAGAACAAAATGCATAACTAATAAAAAATTATTTTTTAAAAAAAAAAATTAAAGACTTTTTAGTTTTAAAAATAAGGTTTTCGGTAAATAATCCATAAAAAATTTATTATTTATCAAAAATTTACAAAAAATATTTTCAAATAGAAACTCAATGATTCTATCACTATAAATAATTTTGGATAAGAATTTCGAATAGAAAGGTGGTATAAAGAATGCTTAAAACAGACATAATTTTTTCAAAAAAAAATATTTTAAAAATAATTTTATTAATTTAAAAATCAAGTTATTTTTTATTTTTATTCAAATATAACGGTAATTCTATAAAAATTAGGTTTATAAAAATATTTACTCGAAGAATTTTAAAATTTAAAATTTAAAATATGATATTTTAATTAAAAATTTATAAAAAAATTTAATCGAACAAAAATTCTAAAAAATTTAATACTAAAAGATTTTTTATTCAAGAACAGAAATTCAACAATAAATGTTAATAGTAAGCATATGGATTTAATTTTGCAAGTAAAATTAATATTCCTAAATATAAAACATGCTTAATCATTTATTTATATTAAGTAAGATTTTGGGATCCAAAATAAATTTTTACCTACAGAATTGATAAAAAATTTCTTTGAAATATATTTTTGCGATATTTTTCTAATTTGAATCTTATGATATTTAAGATATCAATTTAAGCTTCTATAATCTCGCCAGGTATTTTGATTAACACATGCAGAATTTCTTAATTTTTCAATTTGATCCTTCAATATCATTTTTATCCTTTAATTTATCATACATTTCTACAGGACATCTATTTATTAAAATTATTTTCAATTTTAAAATTTTCTTTTTCAAATTATTATTTTTAGACTTAAGTTTATATAATGATCTAGTCATTGATTTAATACCTGAATATAATTGGTCAAAAGGTAGTAAATATACCTCACTTATCAGATTTGCTCTTAAGTTTGTCTCTTCCTCCAAGCTGCAACTTTCTTCTGAGGAGCCTCATCCTTAGTCTATGCTCTTTGTTGGCGTTCCTTGGAATTCTGTTTTGTTTCTCCTGTACAAAAATTTGTACAAGTACAGAACTTTTCTTAGCAACCCATGTGTTCTTCAAAAGTTAAACTTGGATTGCAAACGAAACTTAACATTATTAATCCAAGTTCAACTCATGTGTTCTTCAAAAGTTAAACCATATTACAGAAATTGATTAAATATCTATTTTAAGGATTGACTTCCAGGTCGTTGGCAAGACACTTGGCCTTCTTGGTTATGGGATCATCCACCACTTCATAGACAAAGCCTTTCAAAGAAATTGAATATTTAAACTCCTTACAGTAAACTCTAGGTTTAACTACAGAGAACTCAATTGAAGCACAAAATTGATAACCTCTTGTGTGTTGGAAGATCGGTGGCTGGCTTGAAGGAGGGTTGGATAGACGGCACCCCCAAATAGTCGCTTCCTACATATTTGTTAGCACAGCGGAATACAAACAATACAAATACAAATACGAAAGCTAAAGACTAAGAATGAGAAAGACAAGCAAACCAATTGACACGTTCGTTTACGTGGTTCGGAGATAACTTGCTCCTACTCCACGGCGTGTCCGTAAGGTGGACGATCCCTCAATCCGTCGGTGGATTAATCCCCGGAAACTCCGACTAGCACAATCCTCCTTGTCGGTGGAGAAACCTCGTCACAACTCGATCAAGAGCACTTGGATTGCTAGGGCACTAGTTGACTACTAATTAAAGGTTACCCACCACTAATTTCGTCAACTCTAACCAAGCTCCCAAGCTTTGGTTATATAGGCCGCGGGTTGAAAACCCCGCCTACTAGTCGACTGCCAAAACATGCAGTCGACTGCCCTCAGTGGAAATTCGACCGTTACATCCCAACGGCTCGATTCCATACGAACAGAGACATTCTGTTCGCTGCTAGTCGACTGCCCCAGTCGACTGCTAAAACATGCAGTCGACTGCTACAGTACTACTATAGTAGCGCTACAGTACTGCTACAATAGCGCTACAGTACTGCTACAGTAAAACCCTAAAACTAGGATTTTACTCCAAGTACAATCTCTCATGCACTCGTACCCTCACCCTTATGACTCATTTGACACTTCATTTGCAGCTTTGACCTCTTGCCTTCAAGCCTACTTCCTTTGGCTCTCGTCCCTCGGATGCATTCAAGCCCGCGGCTCGTCCCCAATGCCACCCTTCGCGTATGCCTTGAAGTCGCTTCCCTCGGCCCTTGTCCTCGCTGCCTTGTCCATGGTCCCTCGGATGCTCCATCCTTCACCGGACCCGAAGCCATCAACCTGAGTCACATGTGTATCCTGCAAACCTGCACAACTCAAATACACATATCAAATACAAGGGTGAACCTAACTTAAATCCTTTGCCCAAACACCAAAACACATGGTCACACGGACCATTGAGATTGCTCCAACAATCTCCCCCTTTTTGGTGTTTGGCAATACGTTTAAGTTAGGGAAGACAAATAGAAAAACAATATGCTAAAAACAATTGGACTTACGTTGCCAATGCTACACACTTGGACTTACACCGCCGAATGGACTTACGTTGCCAAGGCTACACACTTGGACTTACACTGCCGAATGGACTTACGATGCCAAGGCTACACACTTGGACTTACAACGCCGAATGGACTTACGATGTCAAGGCTACACACTTGGACTTACACTGCCGAATGAAAAAAAACAATGCAACATGCATTTGAACCTATCCCAAGACTCCCCCTACACCTATGCTCTCCAATGAGCTAGGATTTTCACAACAGGCTTTTTAACAACCTATCCCAAGGCTCCCCTACACCTACGCTCCCCAATGAGCTAGGATTTTTACAACGGGTTTTTTAAGAACATATCCCAAGGCTCTCCCTACGCAAAGGCACTTTCAGGTTTTCCTAACTAAACCTTACTTCTCCCTCTTTGCCTAACATCCAAAAAGTCCTCCAACAATATCCCAATTATTGAAAACTTGTCATTCCAATTGACCCTAAACTCGTGTGTTTATCCCCCATGGATTTCATACACTTGTATGAGTTGACTTGGTCAAAATTCAGTGCTGAAGACAATTTCAGACTGGTATCAGTCGACTGCAAGAAGTACCAGTCGACTGGTCACCACTAGCTGAGCGAACAGAATGCTTCTGTTCGCTGCCAGTCGACTGCAACTTTAACCAGTCGACTGCTAAAACTAGCAGTCGACTGGCACAGTTTTTCAGCCTTTTTCAACATTTCTGACCCAATTTCAGAAATGCACTAATAATTCCACAGACCTCCAAAAATCCCCAAATTTTGTGGAGAGGTCTGTTTTACCCATGTCTACTTGGGAAAAATACATTCAAAAATGTATCTATCACCAATCCCAAGATTGACACAAAACTCGAAACTAGCTAAATGATTCAATTTAACCTTGACCTAAAGTCCTAGTTTTGGCTTCCTCTTGATGTATTTGCCCATACTAACCCACAATACATCTCTAGCATTGGTTTATATGGCATCTATACATCCAAAATCAATTATCATGCTATATGACCCCAATGTCATATTTCTAAGCATGAAACAAAACTAAATTGTGCCAAAATCCTAGGTTTGAGACTCAAGTCTGTCTCCAAACCACTTGGCACATCCCATGACCCCTCTAAACTCCCAAGTACAACCCACCTGAGATCCATTGGCCATGGGTCCCAATTTGACTCTTAGAACTCCCCCTAGAGCCCTTAACCTTAGCCACCTCCCTAGGTGACTCATCCACAATGACTAGGCCACATTGGTTCACCTCCGGTGACACTTGGCCTACAAACCTAACTTTCTTAACCTTGGACACTTTGTCCTTGGTTAATTTATCCTTACCTTTAAATGGCTTTCCCTTGACATTTATTGGTTTCTCCTTGCCATAGTCATATGTCACCCTAGCATAAGACTTTCCCTTAGCATTGGAGCCACTAGATCGATATCCCAAACCCGATCTATCATTGTTGGGTCTTTAGCTACCCAACACCATACTTAAACCCTTAGATCCAACATTGAATCTTTCTAGGGTTTTCTCCAATTTATCAAGCTTTGCCTTCAAAGCTTGATTTTCCCTCTCTAAGTTCCTAAACCTAGAGTCAACATGTCCACCATGGACATTCCTAGACCTACCCTTTCTAGGCATGTGTCTCCCCTTCTTGGGATTAATGCTTTGAGTCTCCTTAGGTCTACTATTTCTTTGTTTATCATGCATTGGTCTTCTAGGGTTTTGATCTACAATTACCTTACTCCTATCATGATATTTAAATCCAAAATTTTGCATTGCTACATGATGATAATCATTATTTCTAGCATGCATGGAAGAATGAAAATTCGAATTAAATTTTAAATTAGGATGTACCTCCCTTACCCTTGAGGCTCCCCCTTTACTCGAGCTCCTCTTCTTCTCCCATTTCTTTAGATGTGCTAGCTTCTTAATTTCCCCCTTCTTGGGACATTTGGTGTGGTAGTGACCCTTCTCCCCACACATGAAGCACACAATGCGCAATCTCCTCCTTTGGGCTTCTTCTTTCCTACAACCCTTGTTAGTGTTTAAATTAACTTGAATGAGTTTAGGATTTACCTTCTTCTTACCCAATGGACATCTACTCTTGTAGTGTCCCTTCTCATTGCACCCGAAGCAAATGATGTAATCTCTTGATTTTGCTTCGGTGGAGGTGCTCACTAGGTTGACCACTTCCAAGACCTCCTCTTTATTCTCTTCACTTGTCTTGGATTTTTCTTCAACCTTTGCGGACGTCTCCTCATCCACACTAGTGGATGACATTTCTTCATCCTTCTCCTCTTTCTCCTCGGAAGTTGAGTGCTCTTCACCTTCCAGTTGATCCTCCTCTACTTGAGCTTCTTCATTCGTTTCTTCGGATTTTTCTTCTTCTTGTGTAAGCATAGGTTCTTCCCATTGAGCCTTCTTTATCTTGCTCCACAAATCATGAGCATTCTTGTATTTTCCTACAAGGCTCATTACGTCATTAGGCAAAATATCAATTAATATAGATATTACCTTGTCGTTTGCCTTTGATCGTGTGGTTTGCTCCTCCGTCCAATGTCGTGGTTGGAGCTTCTTTCCCTTCTTGTCCTTCGGGACCTCGAACGGTTCCTTTACCACCATCATGGTGTCCCAATCCGTATTGAAGAACACCTCCATCTTCATCATCCAATATGTGATGTCTCATAAGCCTCTACCTTCAAGCTTTAGCGGTTCTATCAAGCCAGTCATCTTGTGCTTCCTTGGCGGTTAATCCAACGGAGAGCGTCCTCGCTCTGATACCACTTGTTGGAAGATCGGTGGCCAGCTTGAAGGGGGGTTGGATAGACGGCACCCCCAAATACTCGCTTCCTACGTATTTGTTAGCACAGCGGAATACAAACAATACAAATACAAATACGAAAGCTAAAGACTAAGAATGAGAAAGACAAGCAAACCAATTGACACGTTCGTTTACGTGGTTCGGAGATAACTTGCTCCTACTCCACGGCGTGTTCGTAAGGTGGACAATCCCTCAATCCGTCAGTGGATTAATCCCTGGAAACTCCGACTAGCACAATCCTCCTTGTCGGTGGAGAAACATCGCCACAACTCGATCAAGAGCACTTGGATTGCTAGGGCACTAGTTGACTACTAATTAGAGGTTACCCACCACTAATTTCGTCAGCTCTAACCAAGCTCCCAAGCTTTGGTTATATAGGCCGCGGGTTGAAAACCCCGCCTACCAGTCGACTGCCAAAACATGCAGTCGACTGCCCTCAGTGAAAATTCGACCGTTACATCCCACCGGCTCGATTCCATACGAACAGAGACATTCTGTTCGTTGTTAGTCGACTGCCCCAGTCGACTGCACCAGTCGACTGCTAAAACATGCAGTCGACTGCTACAGAGACATTCTGTTCGCTGCTAGTCGACTGCCCCAGTCGACTGCACCAGTCGATTGCTAAAACATGCAGTCGACTGCCCCAGAGACATTCTGTTCGCTGCTAGTCGACTGCCCCAGTCGACTGCACCAGTCGACTGCTATAACATGCAGTCGACTGCTACAGTACTGCTACAGTAACGCTATAGTACTGCTACAGTAAAACCCTAAAACTAGGATTTTACTCCGAGTACAATCTCTCATGCACTCGTACCCTCACCCTTATGACTCATTTGACACTTCATTTGCAGCTTTGACCTCTTGCCTTCAAGCCTACTTCCTTTGGCTCTCGTCCCTCGGATGCATTCAAGCCCGCGGCTCGTCCCCAATGCCATCCTTCGCGTATGCCTCGAAGTCGCTTCCCTCGGCCCTTGTCCTCGCTGCCTTGTCCACGGTCCCTCGGATGCTCCATCCTTCATCGGACCCGAAGCCATCAACCTGAATCACATGTGTATCCTGCAAACCTGCACAATTCAAATACACATATCAAATACAAGGGTGAACCTAACTTAAACCCTTTGCCCAAACACCAAAACACATGGTCACACGGACCATTGGGATTGCTCCAACATTGTGCTAGTATTTTAGGATCTATACAAAGAAAAATAAAACTAGTTTCGCTGCGGAATAAAGAACTAGTTGTACTTTTCTTCGTAGACAAAGACCTCTTAATCTTCTGCTGTATTCCTCTCCTCCTCTTGGACGTCATGTGGGTAACAATCAATCAAGACAAAGCACCTGAACCTTTTCTTCTTCTCCTCCAAGCACCGCCGGCCACAAAGGTTGAAGAAAGGTGCTGCCGGCCTCAAGAGAAAGAAAAAAACAATAGAAGAGGGTCGACCACATAAGAGAATAAAAGAAAAAGAGCTTAGGTTATCTTTGGGCACCACCCTCCTCCTCTTTTATATTCTTTGCTAGCGGCAAAAAAAGTAAAGTTTTAATAAAATTTTCCTTTTATTTCTATTGTGGATGGTTTACAAAAAAGGAAATATTTTAACAAAATTAAAATCTCTCTTTTAAACCATTATAAATAGTTATAAAAGGAAAGATAACAAAATTTTGTTTTAAACAAAATCTTCCTTTTATTCCTATAATGGTTGTTTACAAAATAAAGGAAAGATTTTAACAAAATTAAAATTTCTCTTTTAATAAAATTTTATTTTAAATAAAAACTTCCTTTTCTCTTTTTTTATGGTATGATCGACCCCTTGCTTGGACACCAAGCAAGGCTTGGTCGGCCCACATCTTGGGCACCAAGCAAGGCTTAGCCGACCCCTTGCTTGGGCACCAAGCAAGGATGTGGCCGACCCTTTTCATGGGTAGGAAGGATAATCAAAATGGGTGAATGCGAGACTTTATAGAGGCTACAATAGGGACCTAGAGGAGGAATTAGTTTTCACCTCCTGATGAGCTTGAGCTTCCTTGTTGGTGCAACCTTAGGTCAAGGTTGACCTGGTTGACCTGACTCGAGTTATATTTTGATGTTTGACGAGAATAGAAAAGTTCTATTCTGATGTTTGACGAGAGTAGAAAAATTGTATTCTGATGTTTGACAGAATACAAACTTGGGAGATTATGGGTGCAATCTTTGGTCAAGGTTGACCCGAGGTGAGTCGACCTGATTCGAGAAATCCTGGTGAGTGAAGCCAGGTGAAAGTCCTGGTGAGTGAAGCCAGGCAAGGGAAAGTCCTGGTGAGTGAAGCCAGACAGTTGGAAAGTTCTGGTGAGTGAAGCCAGGCAAGGGAAATCCAGATAGGTCAAGGTTGACCAGACATCTGGTGAAAAGTCCAAGCAGGGAGCTTGGCACGAGAAAAGTCCAAGTATGGAGACTTGGCACGGAAAAGTCAAAGCAGGGAGCTTGGCACGAGAAAAGTCCAAGTATGGAGACTTGGCACGGAAAAGTCTAAGCAGGGAGCTTGGCACAGGAAAAGTCCAAGTATGGAAACTTGGCATGGGAAGTCGGAGAGGGATCGCCTAGGTCAGAGAGGGCTCGGTAGCTCGTTCTCAAGACCAGGTAGGGTTTAGGGCTGGGAGCTCTAAACCTGGATTGGTCTGGTGACCGATCCAGTGATACGCTGGTTGACTGATCAGTCTGGTGACCAGAGGGGTCCCGATCGGTCCGGTGACCGATCAGGATCTGAAGCGAAGAAGATCGGGAGAAGAAAGAGGGGATCGGTGCGTGGACCGATCCACTGAGTCCCTCGTGTACAGTGCCATCAGATTCTATGAACGTCCGATCGGTCCGGGGACCGATCAGAATAGGCCCTGATCGGTCCCAAGACCGATCAGAGAAAATCTGGACCGATCGTGGTGGAGCTCGATCGGTTCAGCCGCTGAGTCACACGGCTGAATTTCGTCTTCGCCCTCTTCACAGGTTCGCAGGTTCAGGGATATAAAGGGGTCGAGTGCCTCTACAGTAGGAACTGCCTCTCTTTTCTTTCTGATCTTACTGCAATCAGAGCTTTGCTGAGCTCTCATCTTCCTGAAGCTTCGTGGAAGCTTCCTTCGGCTGGTTCTTGCTGTTGTAGGTGTTTCGTGAAGTTGCTGCTTCATCCAGTCGACGAGAAGGCAAGCTGTGTTTTTACATTCTTACTGCCTTTGTATTATGTTGTATCTTTGTACTCCTATCTTGTTGTTGCAAGAAGTTTGTGGCGAGGTTTCTCCACCTAGAAGGAGTTTCTATTAGCCGGTTTTCCGGGGTCTCATCCACCGACGGATTGATAGGCTTCGTCCACCTTACGGACACGCCGAGGAGTAGGAGTATTATCTCCGAACCTCGTTACATCATCGTGTTTGAGGTTTGATCTTCTCCACTTTCGTTTCTACATTGTATTTCTGCTACGCTAACCTAAATTGTAGGAAGAAACAAAAATTTGGGGTCGGCTATTCACACCCCCCCTCTAGCCGCATCCGAAGGTCCTAACAAGTGGTATCAGAGCTTGGTTGCTCTTCGTCGGATTAACACCCAAGGGAGCACAAGCTAGAGAATGGATGGACTTGGAGAAGACGTCACGATTCCACCCTTCTACGATCGCGATGACTTCGCATTTTGGAAGGTAAGAATGAAGTACTTTCTTATGACTAACTTAGTTAATTGGAATTGTGTACAAGTAGGTTTTGTTCCTCCAAGGGATGAAGAAGGAGAAATTCTTGAAAAGAAGAGGTGGACGAAGGAACAAATCCACCAATCCATAATCAACGACGAGGTAATGAAAAATTTTGAATTCTCATTACCTAACGATATCTTGTGTAAGATAGGTGGTTACAACAATGCCAAGGAATTGTGGAACAACTTGGCCAAGTTCCATGAGGGAAACTCCAATTCAAGTCATGAAGAGGAGTCAAGTGAGTCAAGTAGCTCACTTCATGGAGGTAAGGAATTAGAAGTTGAGGGCTACTCAACATCTAAGGAAGAAGAGGAGGAGAGTTCTTCTTCAAGATTGGAGCAAGAAGAAGAAACTTCTACCTCCGGAAGGGATGAAGGAGAAAGCTCATCTCCACCCTCAACACTAGGTAACTCAAGCAATTTAATTTCTTGTAAATTACATATAATGTACTTTGAGTGTAGGGAATATGGACATTACAAGAGTAAGTGTCCAAGGAGGATTAGGAAGACTCCACCGGCGCCAAAGGTCAAGAAAGCCGGAGTCCCGATACGCAAGGGTAAGGAGCACGTGGTGTGCTTCCAATGTAAGCGAAGGGAACACTATATGAGCCAATGTCCGAGGGGGAGGCAATCTCACAAGGACAAGAGACCGAGCACGTCTATAGGGGGAGCTAAGGTAAACCCTAAGGTAATCTTTAAGGTACATTCTTGCAATTCTAGTAGGATGCATGCTAGTAGCCTTATTGCTATTGTCAATAATAATAAGCATGATAACTATAGTAACCGATACACGTGCTTAGGTGCCAAACATGTTAGCCTAGATAAGGACAATACTAGAAAAACCAACCCTAGAATTAACTCATCTAAGGTTAAGGAAAACCTAGGTAGGAATCCCAAAAAAACTAGACATATGCCTAGGTATACCTCAAAGAAAAATGACAAATTAAAACTTGAGGTATTAGAAAAGGAAAATCAAGTCTTGAGGTCAAGACTTGACAACTTAGAAAAGACCCTTAAGAATTTAGAGAAGTCAACTCAAGGGTCTAAGGGTCAGAAATCAAAGCCCAAGAACATGAGAGGTTTGGGTCACAAACCTAAGACTCAAGTGGTCAAGCCCACTTATCATAATGTTCTATTCGATTATGGAACAAGACCTAGGGCTAGAAAGACCATCACCAAGGTCACAAGGGGAGTCACCCTTAGAGTTGATCTTGATGAGTCCCAAATGACCAAGGCTTTAAAGCCTAGGAGGGTCATTAGGAGGGTTGCTAGGGAAGTCATCCCTAGTGAATATTTAGTGAACCCAATGAGCTCCAATAGGTATTGGGTTCCTAAGAGCGTGATTCCATCACGCTAGATGGTTTAGGGTGTGCCAACCTTACTTGAATAGGTAGTTAACCTAATCATGGCAAAAGGTGGCACTTTAGGAATTTTCAAGGTGTAATCAAGCCTTGAAAATGAAATGGAAAGTTATTCCTATGGTGATTAGGACGTGCCAATCACATTTGAGGAGTTTTCTAGAGTCAATCTAATTGGCACATAGTGATCTAAAAATCTTTGGTATATGATTTTAGGTCTATTACACTTAGGAATATAGAATCTATGGCAAAATGATCAAAACTATCAAAAATGGCAACTAAGGCTAGAATTAGATATCTTCTATACTTTTACATGTTATTTGCCATATATTGTTTGTCATATGTCATGTCATGACATCATATTTAATTTATTATCATTTGAAATGTCATGATAATGCTTAGGTTAGTTATATGTCATGCCTTATTTAAGTTTCATACTTTATGACATGACATCATGACATTGGCACATGTTTTCACTTATGATATTATTTTATGTCATGTCATCATCTCTTGCATTTATGATCAATTAAATTGATTTAAGGATAAAAACTCAATTTGATATGGAAATCAAATTGTTGTCTAGAAAATGCATGAGAACTTAGCTTAAGATGACCTAAACCCATATCTCACATCAAAATTGACTTGGATGTGTTTGATACACCTTAGATGTGTGTGAGATATTAGGATTATGAGTTAGAATCAAGGTGCATAGCTCTTGTACCTAGATGAGCCTAATTCTAAATTGAGGATCATAGGGAAAGCTTGTGTACAAGTCATGTACATTTAGCCCTAAGATTATGGTTCTAAATTGAATGGTTTAAAATCATTTTAAAATTGATTTGAAAAACCTTAATGAAGCTTTTCTAGTGATAGCATTCATCATTGAGCAAGTTGATACAAAGTTGAGGTAAACTCGAACTATTTCAAAGTTTTTAAACTTTGTATCAAGATTTGAAAATGGAAGTGATTTTCATAGAAAACTATTTTTCCATGATAATATATGTTATGAGAAATGTATCCTCAAAATTTTATAATTTTTGGAATTTTCTGTGAATTTTTAGGGGGTTCTGAATTTCGGGAGAAAAATCAGAAATTCCTATCAGAGCTTTATGGACCGATCAGAAGGGATGCTGATCGGTCCCGGGAGGTCTGGATCGGTCACTGGACTGATCCAGGGAAGTGTGGATCGGTCTGGTGACCGATCCAATAAAGGGCTGAGCGTGCCAAAATGCTGATTTTCGACTGTGTTGTCTGAAAGTTAAAACACAGTTTGTATTTTGGATTTCTAAAGGTTTGAAACTCTCCAAGACATTGTTGGTGCAATGGTCAAGAGGGAGTTGACCTTTAGGAGGAGTTTTACCTATTAGTCAAGGGGGAGTTGCCTTTTAGGGGGAGTTTTTACTCTAAAAACTTGAGTGATATGGGATTATCACTAAGTTGATTGTTGACTTTAGTATCAAGGGGGAATTTAAGGGTTTCAATGAAAGGTATGGGACTTTCGTTAGGAAGAAACTCTTGACCTTGATTCACTCTTTTTGATGTGTGTCAAAAAGGGTGAGAATGGGAGAATGTCCAAAGAATGTTCATGGAAGAACATTAGAGTTTGGGGAGAATGTTCAAGAAAGAACATTGGAAAACCTAAGTTAGGTTATCGGGTTAACCTAACTTGATTATGGTTTTTGTCAAATATCAAAAAGGGGGAGATTGTTGGTGCAACCTTAGGTCAAGGTTGACCTGGTTGACCTGACTCGAGTTGACCTGACTCGAGTTGTATTTTGATTTTTGACGAGAATAGAAAAGTTCTATTCTGATGTTTGACGAGAGTAGAAAAGTTGTATTCTGATGTTTGACAGAATACAAACTTGGGAGATTGTGGGTGCAATCTTTGGTCAAGGTTGACCTGGTTGACCCGAGGTGAGTCGACCTGATTCGGGAAATCCTGGTGAGTGAAGCCAGGTGAAAATCCTGGTGAGTGAAGCCAGGCAGTTGGAAAGTTCTGGTGAGTGAAGCCAGGCAGTTGGAAAGTTCTGGTGAGTGAAGCCAGGCAAGAGAAATCCAGATAGGTCAAGGTTGACCAGACATCTGGTGAAAAGTCCAAGCAGGGAGCTTGACACGAGAAAAGTCCAAGTATGGAGACTTGGCACGGAAAAGTCCAAGCAGGGAGCTTGGCACGGGAAAAGTCCAAGTATGGAAACTTGGCATGGGAAGTCGGAGAGGGCTTGGTAGCTCGTTCTCCGGACTAGGTCAGAGAGGGCTCGGTAGCTCGTTCTCTGGACCGGACGAAGTCGGAGAGGGCTCGACAGCTCGTTCTCCGGACTAGGTCAGAGAGGGCTCGGTAGCTCGTTCTCAGGACCAGGTAGGAGAGGTCGGCTCGTTCTCCGGACTAGATCGGAGAGGGCTCGGTAGCTCGCTCGGGACCGGTAGGGTTTAGGGTGGGAGCTTTAAACTGGATCGGCCCAGTGACCGATCCACATATGACTGTGTTGATGATCGGTCCGGTGACCGATCAAGTGTGCTGAAGTGATTACCTGATCGGTCCGGTGACCGATCGGGCATGCTCGGTGAAGAAGATCGGGAGAAGTCTGCATGGACGAAAGCTCCACAATCGGTCCACGGACCGATCATAGAGTTGGGCAACTCTCTGTGAAGCGTCTGATCGGTCCGGGGACCGATCGAAAGGGTCCTGATCGGTCCCAAGACCAATCGAGAAGGTCTGGACCGATCGGTGGAGCTGATCGGTCGACTCTAGCCGCTGAGTCACAACGGCTAGATTTCTGCTGTGTCTTCTGCCCTCTTCACAGGTTCGCAGGTTCAGGGATATAAAGGGGTCGAGTGCCTCTACAGTAGGAACTGTCTCTCTTTTCTTTCTGATCTTACTGCAATCAGAGCTTTGCTAAGCTCTCATCTTCCTGAAGCTTCGTGGAAGCTTCCTTCGGCTGGTTCCTGCTGTTGTAGGTGTTTCGTGAAGTTGCTGCTTCATCCAGTCGACTAGAAGGCAAGCTGTGTTTTTACATTCTTACTGCCTTTGTATTGTGTTGTATCTTTGTACTCCTATCTTGCTGTTGCAAGAAGTTTGTGGCGAGGTTTCTCCACCCAGAAGGAGTTTCTATTAGCCGGTTTTTCGGGATCTCATCCACCGACGGATTGATAGGCTTCGTCCACCTTACGGACACGCCGAGGAGTAGGAGTATTATCTCCGAACCTCGTTACATCATCGTGTTTGAGGTTTGATCTTCTCCACTTTCGTTTCTACATTGTATTTCCGCTGCGCTAACCTAAATTGTAGGAAGAAACGAAAATTTGGGGTCGGCTATTCACCCCCCCCGTATAGCCGCCTCCGAAGGTCCTAACATTCCTATGTTTGACCCGAACACCCAACTCAAATTTATCAATAATAATTCATACCACTAATGAGTTATTATTGAACTATCGCACCAATCCCATATTACATTATGGGCTCCTTCTTATCATGAGTGCGCTAATCTCCCTGTGTTTAAGATATCGAATGCTCATTAATTAAATGAGTTACTGACAACTCATTTAATTAACATCTAGCTCCAAGAGTAGTACTACTCAACTTCATTGTCATGTCGGAACTAAGTCCACCTGCAGGGTTTACATAACAATCCTTATGAGCTCCTCAAAGGGACATCATCATCCTAATAAATAGGACACAATTTTCTTCTATAATCAACAACACACCATATAAATAATATTATTTCCCAACTTATCGGGCATATTGATTTAACGAATAAATCTCACCCTTTGATAAATTAAAAAAATAAATACTAAGTATATGTGCTTGTTATTATATCGGGATTAAGAGTACGTATATCCATAATAACAGAGGTTCTATTCTTTTATGCAGTCAGTATAAAAGAAACGACCTCAAATGGTCCTGATCAATACACACATAATGTACTAGTGTAATTTTATAGTCAAGATAAACTAATACCAAATTACACTACAACCATTCCAATGGTTTGTCCCAATCCATCTTGGTTATGAGCTACTATTTATAATTTATAAGGAACTGATAACATGATCTTCTGTGTGACACCACATACCATGTTATCTACAATATAAATTAAATAGACAACTGCATTTAACTAAATGCTGACATTTGACCAATGTGATTCTCATTTCAAAATAAATGTTTATACAAAAAGCTAGGCTTTTAGTATACATTCTAACACTCCTCCTGGTGACTCGCTAGGGGTGTCAATTCGGATGGGTCAGGTCGGGTTGGGTCGGGTTGAGTTTTTTTTTTTTTAACCCAACCCGAACCCGACCCGAACCCGAGTTCAACCCAAAACACCTCAACCCGAACCCGAACCCGAACCCGACCAACCCGAACCCGACCCATATAACTCGAAAATCCGATTCAAAACGACTTTTTTGGGTTATTTTCCCTATAATTCTTCACTTTTATCTCAATATTCCATCATTATCATACAAACATGATATTAATATACATAAAAACATCTAAATTTTTAAAATAAAATTTGATTTAACCTCAAAAAAACCCACAAAACCCTATATTTAAGCCAACCCGGGTCAACCCGGGTCAACCCGAACCCGACCCGACCCAACCCGAAATTTTTTTACTCTCCAACCCTCCAACCTGAACCCGACCCGAACCCGAAAATGCCCAACCCGAACCCGATTTTTTTCGGGTCGACTCGGGTTGGGTCGTCGGGTCGGGTTCATTTTTGACACCCCTATGACTCGCCATCAGTGCAAGTTCAGCATACTCCAAATCAGATTCTGATGATGACTCGTTCCAAGTCACCTTCAAAGTCTTGTGCTTGGTCCTTTCTTGTTGTCCTTATTCTTCATCTTTGAGCAATCCTTTTTGATGTGCCCCTCTTCATTACAGTTATAGCATCTTATCTTCCTTGCTCTTCTTTTCTTCGCGCTGCACTTGATTAAATTTATTAGATCTAAAAAATTTATTAAATTTCCTTACCATATATGTTGATTCGTCATTGTCGAGAGAAATGTCGACGTCTGATTCGTCCTTATTGGCTTTTAGAGCAATATTATTTTATTTTTCTATTTATTAAGTATCTACACAACAAGACTAGTGAAGTTCAAACATAGAAATAAACTTTTAAGCGTACTTGCTTCGAGGTCCTTAGAAATATAGTAATCATCTACTAAGGTTGACCGCTCTTGAGTTCTTGAAAAGGTGTTAAGTGTGTACCTTAAAGAGTCACGATTTGTTACCTTTTCTCTGAGGTTGTTGAGTTGGGTGATCAGATCTTCGATCCTTGCATGGAGTTGGCCTACCATTTCTCCCTTGTTCATTCGAAGGTTCATCAGTTGGTTTCAGAGGATATCTCGCTTTACTAGTTTGGCTTCCGAAGTACCCTTGTAAAACTCTAGGAATTTTTCCCAGAGATCTTTGTCGGAGTCATAGCTTCCGATCTGGCTAACCTCCTGGGGCGGAAGAACACTAAGTAGATGAAACTCTACTTTTCCATTAGCCATGAAGTCGGCTTGTTCCTTCTTCGTCTATGTGTACTCTTCTTTCTTAACTCCGTGTTGATCCTTAGGTGCTACAAAACCGTATTTTATAATTAATAAGATTTCAAAATCGGTCTTAAAAATACCTCCATGCGCTTTTTCCATGTTGTGAAGTTTCCCTCAAATTTTGACGAGTAGATGTCGGATCTGACCATTTCTTTTGTTTCGACTAGCAGTTAGTCCTTTTGAAACAAGCCTGGTTCTGATACCAATTGATGGTCCTCGGTCGGCTGGCAAGAGGCGTGAATTGCCCTAAAAACCAAATAGACCTTTCTCATTTTTTTGAAATAATTTAGAGAAACACTTGTATAAAAAGAAATAATAAACTAATTAATAAAAGATAGAGGCACAGAAATTTACTTGGTTTGTAATTAGAAGATTGCTAATTCAAGACTATAAAAAGCTTACTAGAATTCTCCTTCAAACGGAGTAACCTCTTATAACGTTGATAGCTCACAATTAATGAAGTAAAACTGAAAATGAATTCGTGTACAAGTGATGATGGCTCTATTTATAGCCTGCTGGTCGAATCTGACCGTTTGCTGATGTGGCAGCTTTGGGCATCTAGAAGGGCTTCGGGCACTTGGGCATGGATAAAACTTTATCCACATTGCAACTGCTTGATCTGGATAAACCTTATATGGTCTGGGCACTCGGAGCACCTCCGGGCACCTGGACCGTGCTAGTGCGGCCTGTTTAAAGCTCGCCAAGGGAGGCACCCTCGGCTGCCCCAGGGGTTTGGGTGCTCGGAGCACCTCCGGGCGCTTGGAGCATCCGGGCGCCTGGAGTTGCTCCAGGTGCTTGGAGCAGTAAACCATTGTTGACTGCTCATATCTCTTCCATTCAGGCTTCGTTCGCTTGAGTGATTTTGGTCATCCGAAATAGGGTTCACCCGAACTCATTTTTCGACCTTTTTTCCTCGAGCAAGCTTCCGCTCTAGCTTCTCGTCCCTCGGAAATACCATAAGCTTCATTCTCATCCACCAGCGTACTCTTTCGCAGCACCTCGTCTCTTGGACGCATCGAGCTCGTGACTCTCTCCCGTGTCATCCTTCTCGTTAGCTGCGTCTTTCGCTCGACTTCTTGTGCTCCTAAGTTCTTGCACATTTAGACACAAAGCATCAAACACATAGGATCTAACTTAACTCGGTTGACTACATCAAAACTATCTCGGGGTACCTACACCATCAAATAATTAATCAAGCATCTAAAAGTTGAATCCTAACTACTGTAGAATTTTTTTTCAATGGGATAGCAACTCTAAGAATATTGACTATTTAAATAAGCCTTCATGAATATTTCTCAATTTATCTTGATAGTTGATAAAAAAAACTTTCATAAATCTGGATGAATCATCTTCAAAAATAATAATACCTAAATTTAAAAAAAAAACATAATTTTTGAGACAGAGTGTGGAAAAATATAGGATGAAGACCGACACTAAGAGCATCTCTAATGTAAGGTTTTTAAAGCGGTTTGTAAAATGAAAAAGCTAAATAAAAAAGTTCTAACCATTGTGGATGTAAGGTTTGAAGTTTATTGTTAAAGAGCAGTAGTGAAATTTCAAAACTGTTTTTTTTGTTAAAATTAATGTAATATGCATGTAGTCATGCAATTACATATTATAAAATGAAGTACACAAAAATTATTTAAAGCTCTAACTATTGGAGATGTTTCAATAGATTTTTAGAATGTTGATGTGACATATTGAGATCATAAAAAAAGTTGTTGTAAAATTCTAACTATTGAAGATGTCCTAATTATCTTGCTTTGGTTTTTGATGAGAACCAATGAATATTTGCATCATGTGTATTATGACTGATTTTTCTAGGAAATAATACCATCATGCTACTTATGATCCTATCACAAAGTATTTACATAATAGAGTTTTCCTAAGTATATGTAGCTCAAGATTTTAAATAATAATAAAATAAATCTCCATTTTATTTTTTTTGGTCAAAAATAAAGTTTCTGTCTATCTCACATTAAACACGGTAATTATTTAATGTTTTTTTTTAATTCAAACTTTTTAACCCTTCTCAATTTATTTGTTTAGTCTTCTTCTATAAAGATGTTGAAAGGCATTTAAATATATTGAAAATTCCCATTTTAAAATTTGGTTCTCCAAAAATAAAAATAAAATTTAAAAATAAAGCAAATATTTACTATTAACAGTCTAACATTTTTTTTATCTAGGTAAAATCGGGTTAAAACTCTACAAGAAATGTATTTAAACCATGCTCCGTGGGACATTTTAACATCTTGAATTTGGTAGAGGTGAATACTGCCAGTAATTTAATGATAAATATTTGTTTTATTTCATTGTCCAATCTACAAACAATTCTTCTATATGGAATCATCCTTTTTTACCTCGTGATTGGTCTTTGTTAGCCCTTTTGTCTTAGATTCAAAGATGGAGCTCTGTCTGTGAACATGAAGGCAGGTTCCGGAGCATAAGGCTGGGATGCTACAACGTCTAGGGTAGCCACAACATCGGTCATGGTCGGCCGAACATGAGCCTGCTCCTTCAGACACATTGAGCTTATGTAAACCAACTGTTGGAATGCCTGTGGAGGAAAGCAGTGTCGGAGATATGGATCAGCCAGCCGCAAAATTGTCTTCCTGTGGTTGAGAAAGGGATGCACCTTACAGAAAGACAATAGACAAACTAAAGCATCAGTAAAGCTTGAAAAGGGACAAAGGAAAGCAAAATATTTTCTTTACCAAGGCTACCATACGATACGATAGCTTTCTAACATGAACTGATGAGATTGCCCTTGATCTCTGAAACTTCTAACGAATGCATAGTTATGTTTCAAGAAATGGATTTACAATGCAGTTTTACTTCATCAAAGGAGAACTAAAGATAAATCCAATGAGAACAAGGATTTTGAAAGTCATAGTTTGCGCTATCACATATTGATACCGATGCAAAAAAGCTTAACATACTGATTACTCAACCTGAAGAGTTATGTCTAGCTCAGTAAGTATTACCATCACTGTTGAAGATCCTAACATTCCCCACTTCCAACCTTTGCTATAGAATTAACTTACTAAGAATCATAATGATTTCGATCAAAATAAGCAATTAACGGGACATGATAAAACTTGCACTGACTCACCCAAAGTGTCAAGTTCCGCTGTGCATAAGGCCTCAAAGGGTCAAAAGCTCGTCGTCCTGTTATCAGCTCCAGAAGCAGCACACCGAAACTGTAAACATCAGATTTCAGAGTGAGCTTACCAGTCATGGCATAGTCAGGGGCACAGTAGCCGTATGTTCCCATTACTCTTGTCGAAACATGTGTATCGTCGCCAACGGGTCCTAGTTTTGCAAGCCCAAAATCAGAGAGCTTCGGGTTGAAGTCGTTATCCAACAATATATTTGCAGCCTTCATGTCTCGGTAAATAACAGGTGGGTTTGCAACATTATGCAAGTATGTGAGCCCTTTTGCAACTCCAAGAGCAATCTTCATTCGCGCATTCCAGTCGAGAGGTGGTCTCTCTGGTGATACATCTGCCAAAACGACAGTAATAGATTGATAAACATTTGATTACCAAAGCTAAAACATGATGCAATTCTTGATGTATTATTACAAACATCTGTCAATAACCAGAGGATTATAATCTCTGGGTTATTCAAAATAACTTCAAGCCAATCTAAATATCATAATGATTCTCCTAATTTCTGTCAATAAACTTGATATTGCAACATCTGATTGAAAGTAAAGATCCCTAACGGACCCAAAAGCATTTCTCTGAAGATCAAATTGATTGATTGAAGCCATAAAACAAAGATCATAAGTTTGGATCGACAATGTAACAAGGGAAACAACAAAGCTTACTGAATAAGTGATCCTCCAAGCTTCCTTTAGGCATGTACTCGTAAACTAACAGTCGCTCACCTCCCTCAGCACAATACCCTACCAAACTCACAAGGTTCGGATGCCGCAACACCACCAGCATCAGAACCTCCACCAGGAATTCTTTACTTCCCTGCGCACCGTCATGGTCAAGCTGCTTGATGGCCACCATCTGCTCCCCGAGATGCATCAAAAGGCTCAGTTTTGTTCAGTAGGAAGAGAAGGAAAGAAGAAGAAGAAGAAGAAGGGGGAGGGAAATCACTTGCCTGGCCTGTATCAAGTCGCCCTTTGTAAACCCTACCGAAACCCCCTTCACCGATTACACTGGTCTTTTGAAAGTTCTGGCAGGCCATGGCGAGATCCTTAAAGGCGAACTTTTTCGCGGATTCTCTCCTCCCGCTCTCTTGATATGACGCATTCTTCTCATTCCCTATCGCGCGTCCAAAAAAGAGCTAACTTTTGAACCAAGCAAGCATGAGGAGGTAGTTTAGGGTTTGAGACGCCCACCTGAAGAAGCATCGACCGCTACTCCCGAAGTAGAATCGGAGCGAGGGGCGTCTTCAATCCTACCGTCGATTCCCCTCCGGCGAGGGCTGAAACAGGGAAAACACCTCATTTATAGCAGCAACCGAAATCTTCTCTTCGCCAAAACCATTTCACTTCTCGCCGATGCAATGACGAAGGTAACGCATTTACATAAGGAGATTGGGATTAGGCCGCCCGACGGGCATTTCAAACTGGAAAGCTCTGAGTTATAATTTCAGCCGGAAATCGAGACGAGAATGGAGTAATTTTGGATGAAAATTTTCCTTAAATGACATCGAGATCAACAAGGAAGCTTTCAGCACCTTACTTTTCTTTCATTTTAGTAAGAACTCGAAGGCCTTTGCTGCGAAGCAGTTGCGTACATATGAACAACAGCCCTTTCTTTTCTTTTTCTTCAAAGATATCAATCATCTTGATCCTTAGAACACATGTTTTTTATTATGTAAAAAACCAGTACAAATTCAGCACAAGATTCTTGCGGCCACGCTGCAAGGAAATTAAAGAGATCGTGTTGTATCTTGTTTTTTTAACTTTCAAAGACTTTGCATTCGTCGGTCGACGGATTGGTCTGACAGAAGTCCTCGAGAGGATCTCCACTCGCCTGTGCAGGGGCTCCAGGCCACTGGCTCGCCACCAGATGAGCCAAATCGACAACTCTTTGGCTGCATCATCGAAGCATCATGAAATCATCACGTCGAACAATTCTGTTCTGATTCATCGTCTACGATCGACTATGCGAAAGCAATGCGATGATATATATACCTGTATCCCCATTCGTTGTCGTACCAAGCCACCACCTTGACCATGTCCTCCCCCATCACCATTGTCAACGAGGAATCTATCGTGGAGGAGACGTCGGTGCATCGGAAGTCAACGGAAACCAGGGGAATGTCGCACACGGCCAGGACGCCCTTCAGCGGCCCGTCAGCGGCCTTTCGGAACGCGGCGTTGACGTCTTCCGCCGAAATTCCCTTCTTCTCGACGTTGATGACCAGGTCGACGACCGACACGTTGGGCGTCGGCACGCGAAGCGCGATCCCGTTGAGCTTCCCCTTGAGCTGCGGCAGCACCAGCGACACCGCTTTTGCTGCGCCGGTGCTCGTCGGCACAATGTTCAGCGCCGCCGCTCGCGCGCGCCTCAAGTCCCTGTGCGACGCATCTAGCAGCCTCTGCAAAGTGCTAACCACTTTGATAGATATCAGTCAATCAAACCATGCGTAAGAGAAGACATCAGACCTGATCTCCTGTGTAAGAGTGAGTAGTCGTCATGGTTCCCTTCACAATGCCTACAAAAGTAACAAGAAACACAAACAAGAATTACAAGAGTACGTAGCGTTCATTTAGCTTGAAGTTCAAGAAGCACAAGCAATGGATGTATTACCGAATTCTTCGTCCAAGATCTTGACGAAAGGAGCGAGGCAATTGGTTGTGCAAGATGCATTGCTATGCGACGATCAAATGAAAGACATCAAGAGGGAGAAGAAATATTGTGTTCGATCGGGAGCAAAATAAAGGCTGCATACCTAACTATATTTGAAACCTCGTGACTGTAATCTCCCTCATTCACCCCCACAACGTACGTCGGAATGTCTGCTCCTTTTGCTGGTGCTGTGATGATCACCTTCTTTGCACCGGCCTGTATGTGTTTCCCAGCTCCCGGACCATCGACAAAGACTCCCGTCCCCTGTTCTTGTAAGGGATTAGCAAATTTGTTGTAGTAAGTTCACAATTGCTTGTGAAATTTAAATAGGAATCATGTACCTCAATGACGATATCGATTCCGAGCTCGGCCCAAGGTAACTTGAGAGGATCGCGATTGGCTACGACCTTGATGGGCTTGCCGTCGACGCTGATAGTCTCATTGTCTACAATCTTCACATCAGCTTTGAAGGTCCCAAGCATTGAGTCATATTTGAGAAGGTGAGATGCCTGTTACAGAATAACTTGTTCTAACATTGTTTTGTTTCCTAGGAAAGGCTTAAACATCAGATGTGCCATACATTCTTGACACCGCCACTGTCGTTGACGACGATGACCTCCAGCGGTGAGTCCTTCCGGCCGTGCCAACAGCGGAGGAAGTTTCGACCTATTCTCCCGAAACCATTGATTGCAACCTTCAACTTTGCAACAGTCACCCCTTTTGGAGGAACAGCTCTAGCTGCCTGGAAGGATACACAAAAGCATAACTACAAGCATGGTTTCTACATTTCATGCTGAAAATTGTGGAAGAACTTGCCTTGGTAGATAACTGGTAGGCCAACGCTTCCGAGAAGGATGCTTCTCTGCTGTGCCCTGCAAAAGTGATGCTCGAGCATGATTTTAGTCCGGAGAATTCAGCAAACTCTAGCCTCTGCAATCATGAAATTGGATTCAGATCCTTCGACATGACACTCATACACCTGCAAATTACTGTTAAAATCACTTGTAGAATGAAAGAGAGAGAGAGATCACCTTGGTGAAGCAGGGTGAGTTGGTCTTGGAGTGGAACCCCATGCTGCAAGGGATTCTGGAGGAGGCAAGAGTTGCATGGCTCGCCATGGCTGCAACTGAAGAGCACCAGGGTTGCTGATAAGAGATTTATATGCCAAGTGAGGTACTCAAGAAAAAAAGAAGAAAAGAGAAGCCATTGGAAATGGCATCATCACTCATTTTTTGTATGGTGATGGTGGAATGAAGTGCATGGGGAAGGCCTCAGCTTTCTCATTGTGGAAGAAACAATCTTGTTCAGATAAGGTGGTTGTGTCTGATATCAATCTTCAAAGGCAGCCACACATTTTATTTCCCAACCACCGCAAATTCAATTCAGGATTATATATTGAGATAATTTTCTAATTGTAACAGAAGATGATTACTACGTTCATTTCTGAAGTTCTGCATAGCTCATTTTCAGATTATATGACTAAATATAAATCACGGACTATAAGTAGACTGTCAAGTTGTCAGGGATAAGTGCACCCCTTGCAGAGATAATTTCCCAACAAGTTTCAAACTGAGGTTATATTTGTTTAAAATGACCCTAGATGGGTACCCACATGAAGAAGTTAATCTTCCACTAACGGACCTCAAAGGCCCTCAAGAAATGGCGCCAAGCTGTACAGAGACAAACAGCCAACCCTTCTACTCAAAATGAGATGCAAATCACATCAAAAGCCGATAAACAAGAGCCTATAATAACTCAATGATGCAGCCTAGGTAAACCCAGTCAGGTCACCAATCTTTCAGGATCAGATACACTCAACCAATCTCCTTTCCCAACTGGAGAAACCCAGTTAGCTTTGGGCTAAATGGCCCCGTTAGGGGCCTGCTATAGAGGAGCCTGACTGAGCGATCTAGGATTTTAAATTTAGAGAGATTTAGGATGGTGGTGGTGGGATCTCCCAGCTGTGGGATGACTTGTTCCATGAAAGCGTCGTCGTCGTAGGATAGTGTGATCAGTCGTTCGACAATCCAAACTCTTCCTTCGACTTCTGGGGAGGGGAGGGGTGTGGCCCCTAGTCCTATAGTAGATCCACTCCTAACTGACTTTTTTGGATGTTTACCCTCTAACCATCTATGATGCAGGATCAGTATCCACCAATTGGTCCCCTTATGGATTCTCTTTGGCCGAGGCTTTTTAAATCTTTACAAAGGTAGGTAAGGTAGGTAAAGGTATGATCTTTTTAGATATTTGCAAAGGCTATTTCGTTCCATCTTTTTCTTTCGAGCTCCTTACGGTCCTTTGTCCATCCATTGACTTGATTGTTAGATGGGCAATGTCAGCCCCCTACTAACGTTCGCTGATCCTCAGGCTGCACTTCTTGAAGGACATCCCTTGCGATCATGACCCTAAGAGAAGGAAGGAAAAAAGAAATCGAAGTGGATGAAAAGAGACACTATCACTGAAGATGACTTAAGCACAGCAGAACATAAACACAAAAGATGAACTCACAGGTTAAGCTTCCCTCAGAAGGATGCTCAATCATGCGGACGGGCTTGGCATGATTTGTTACAAGCATTCTATGGAACTAAGGAATACTGATGTTCAAGTTCGACAAGAACACTGGAAGTGGAGTATCATTCAACAAGGTGATCCCTGCCATTTTGTCAAATCTCTTTCTATAGATTCAACACCAAATAATGTGGTTAAAAGACAACTTCTACTGGTGATTGGTAGTCCTAGCAAAACATCAGGTGCTACTGATGCGGTGATAACGAGGGTTTCACCCCGCTGTCACGGTAAAAATCAAAGGAGGGTAAAGTCAAGGTGGTCAATACGTAGATGACATCGTCCGGTCGAGCAAAGCATGCCCCGACTAGGGAGAAGGCTCCGACCCGTCGTCGCCTTCACTACAAAGAGAAGTCAAATAACCAACGCTCAAGGGAGACGACGTGCAGAAGTCGAGCCGAGCGGCTACCCTACTCGGCCAAACAGCAGAACCTGACATCGACAGAATTCAACTTGGGCAGAGCGGCTACCCCGCTCAGTCTAGCAGCAGGTCTCGACAGTGGCAGAATGGAGCTTCGGTCGAGCAGACACGCAAAGGAGTATCGAGTTTCTGACCGATCGGACGGGGCACCAGAGCGACGAATCACCAGTCGAGCAGCCAACCCACTCGACCTAGCGGTAGAGTACATTGATATCCATCAACATCCTTTTGAGAGTTGATGTCGCTGACACCGGGCATGGACTGCTAGAAGATCATACGGCGGAAGCTTCCACTATCACTTCAGAAATATGTTCGACCTATTAAGGTACTGTGTCAGGGACACTTTACTGACAAGTCTTTTCAGAGAAGTTTTGAGAAGCGTGCTCGTCTTGGGAAGCATGCACACGCGCTACCGGAGCTCTATATAAAGGGAGGTCTAAGCATCGACGGAGGTATGCGATATTCATTATTTGTGCTATAGTCTTCTTGTTACTCCACTTTATTCTTCATCGTCGGTGACTAATTTGAGCATCGAAGGGCCAACGCCGGGGACCCCTTCCCTAACTCGGCACTAACGTAGTCTATGTTGCAGGTCCGAACGAAGTCCACAAGAGGTCAGCGTGAGCGTCACATCCCCAGCTTTCCGTCTCTTCGACTTTCGGACAGAATCATATTTGGCGTCGTCTGTGGGAACGTAGCCTGCGTCCGAACTGAGAAATGGAGGACACTGGACGACTCACCACCGTGACGCTCACCCAGGAAGAGCTTGAGATGCTCGTTCAAGCATGAGTGGCAAAAATGATTGAGCAGCAGCAACAACAGGTGTTAGCCGATCGGCAAGCGTCGCAACCTACAACATCGACGGTCAACAGACGAGCAGGGTAAGAAGAACGAGCGGAGCAAATCTCCGTATGGGGGCAGAACTGAAGGTCGACCGGTACACAGGGGGAAGCTCCACCCGCGCTGATTCCCTTCCATCGCGCCTTGTTCCAAACCCCCTTGGAAATAGCCTAAGCAAATCAAGAGCGGGGATCGTCTTCGGATGATGCTCCTGTTTGGGACACACGAAAGGGCAAGGCGCCCCGAGGCAACACGTCGCCCGAACGGATCAACTGACAGTTCTCCGAAGAGATCTTACAAGACCACCCTTTGCTTAGACATTACACCCTGCTGACGATCGGGACTTACAACGGATCGATCGATCCAGATGATCATCTAGATAGGTTCGATAATGAAGCCACGGTGCACCAATATACAGATGGAGTGAAGTGCTGAGTCTTCCTCACTACCCTCTCCGGATCGGTGCAACGTTGGTTCAGAAGATTGTCGGACGACTCAATACGCAACTTTAAGGACTTCCGAGCTGTCTTCTTACATTACTTCACCAGCAGTCGACGCTATCAAAAGACGAGTGTCAACCTCTTCTCCTTGAAGCAAGGATCAAAAGAAATGCTCCGAGCCTACATACAGTGTTTCAATCAAGTAGCCATGGACATCCCCTCGGTCTCATCCGAGACGATGATGTATGCCTTCACTCATGGGCTCGTCGAGGGAGATTTTTTCTGATCGCTCATCCAGAAGCTGCCTAAGGACTTCGATCACTTGCTCAGGAAAGCTAATGAGTACATAAATATGGAAGAAGCCCAAGCAGCAAGGAAGAAGGAAACGCCGACCGAGCCCCCACTGGCGCCTAAGCGATGATCTGCAAGCAGCCACCAACTGTCCAAAGGGCCGAGAGCGGAGGGAGTGCGCCCATACCAGGAGGCTACGACACATGACGCGCAGCATGTGGCCTCCGGTCGGCCAAAGATGACAAGAGGCAAGGTGTGGATGCCCATGTTTTGCTCCTTTCACTAGTCGCCGACTTACAACACACGTGATTGCCGTAGTATAACGCCAATCGTTAGTCGACCAGCTCCCAGAGGATACCGCCGCTGATCTCCAACTCTCGATCGGCGACAGAGGCAATGGTCTGCCGGACGACGAGAGTACGAAAGAGGAGCGCTCGAGCGGTCCGATCGGCACCAGGGGAGGGATAACGTTAATCCTTCCCGAGTCCCTGCCGAGTGAAATAGGCCCTCCACTCGGGAAGAAGAAAATAGAATCAATGCTGCCCGAGGAGAAATAGACATGATCATCGGAGGGCCGACCGGTGGCGACTCCAACAGAGTCAGGAAGTCATACGCTCAGTGGTTGGAGATCCACGCAGTGGTATGCTGCAGGGAGAAGGCCGAAGGGCCCGAGATCAACTTGGACCCCAACGACTTGGAGGAAGTGGAGATCCCTCACGACGACGTGCTGATCATTCGAGCGGTAATTGCTAAGTATACTATTCATCGAACTTTTGTTGATACAGGGAGTTCAGTGAACATCATATTCAAGAAGGCGTTCAATCAATTACAAATTGATCGAAGTGAGCTACTGCCCATGACAACCCCACTTTATGGCTTCACGGGCAACGAGGTACTGTAGCTCGGACATGCCCGACTGACTATCTCGCTCTGGAAAGAGCCATTGAGGAGAACTAGGACTACAAACTTCATCATGGTGGACGTACTATTGGCCTACAACGTTATCTTGGGTCGACCGGCCCTGAATGAGTTTCGGGCGGTGGTGTCTACTTATTGCCAAAAATCAAGTTCCCGGTAGACGACCAGGTGGGTGAGGTCAAAGGCGATCAATTGGTCACTCAGTGATGCTATGTTGAGATGATCAAGTCTGAAGCTAGGAGCGCTCGGAAGAATCCACGCTTAGAGGTGAACGTCGTCACCAGAAAGCTTCAGGGGTTGGTTTACGAAGAAAAGTCCAGAGTCACCCAAGCCGAACGAAGGCCACCATATTAATTATGATTGATTGGAAACCCGAGAAGAGGGCAGAGCGGTCGGAGAGCGGGAATCATCTCCAACCCTACAGGGCTAGGATGAGAGGTGCGCGAGTGAATTTGTTTTTTTTGCATGATTCTTGAACGCAGGGCAAAATATGAATAAAAAGCGAAGGTCTCTTGAAATATATCTCTATCGACGGTTTAGCGATGACCTTAAACCCTTGTCTCCATCGATGGTCGAGCAGCGACCTTAAATCTTTGTCTCCATTGACGATCGAGTGACGACCTTAAACTCTTGTCTCCATCAATGTCGAGCGGCGACCTTAAGCCCTTGTCTCCATCGACGGTCGAGCAATGACTTTAAACTCTTGTCTCCACCAGCGGTCGAGCAGCGACCTTAAACTCAAGTCATCATCAACGGTCAAGCAACGACCTTAAACTCTTGTCTCCATTAACGGTCGAGCGACGACCTTAAACTCGGGTGTACGTCAACAGTCGAGCGGAGACCTTAAACTCGAGTCGTCATCAACGGTCGAGCACGACCTTAAACCCGGGTGTACATCAACGGTCAAGCGGCGACCTTAAACCCCAGTGTTCGCATAATCTTCCTCGACGGTCGAGCGACGACCTTAAACTCTTGGCTAAGTAAGGGCAAGCATCGATGAATAGCTGACCGTGAACCCGGGCTACTCAAAAGCTCGAAGTCTTCAAAGTATAGTGAACGTTCGACACTATTTTTAGAAATGCTCCGACGATCGATCGAAGTTACGAGGCCACAAGTTCTTGTAATGCTCAAAAGAGTTGAAAAACATACAAGGAGATAAACCTTGTCCAAGCGGACAAGTATTCATTAAGACTTCAAAATTTTATGAAACTCAAAATTAAAAGAGCTCTCCGCCTCACTCAAGGTAGTCAAGGACGTCATCAGGTAGTGACGAGGTAAGCTTGTCCCAGCTTATGATGTTACTGGTCAGAGCTGCCGACAGGTAACCTCCCTCGTGAAGCTGGTCGATCGTCCCATCGATGGATAGATCAAAAAGACGCAGAGCCCGATCAGCGACATTCTTGTTGAAAGCATCCGAGCGAAGGTAATTCTTCTTCATATCGTCGAAACGGCTAGGCTCGGTATCTTGGTAGGTCTTCAGGGCCGCTCGGGAGGCTTCCAGCTCATCCTTGGAGGTGGTAAGCTCATTGTTTTTGGCCGCGATCGAGTTGGCTGCAAAGAACAACCTCTTCAGTCAATCGGCTATTTCGCTCAGCGACCAAAAAATCTTCAACTTCCTTGAGTTTTTGGGCGAGGGTCCGGACCTCCTTATTCTTCAGCTCAAGGTCTTCGATAGCCCGATTCTTTCTCGCATTGGTCGACTCGATTTTATTGTCGAAGGTGGTGACTTGCTTATTGAGCCGAGCCAGAAGGGTGGCATGCCCCGAACTCTTTTCCCGTTCGGCCTCGAGCGGTTTGTTGCTCTTCTCTAGATCGGGCCGCAGTTTGGCCACCTTGACGTTTGTTTGCTCTTGAGCGGTGGAGGATTGGCTGCCTAACGCCTTCATCTTCTTCATTTCCTCCTCCAAAAATGTGAGCCTTTGGCACATGGCCAGACTCTCCACCCAGTACTACAAGCAACACGAAGCGAATATTAGCGTCAATTGGGAATAAACTATGAAGATGCAAAACTTACCCCAGTAGACATCTGGGTTGTCCGCGAGCACCCCTGGAGGTATCATCGCCGCACGGCCCCGGGTATCGACCCATATTTGGGCGAGCGGCCCTTGGATAATAATTTCGTGCTCCGGAGCTTAGGATTCGGCGTTGGATTCACGCCATTCTTCTGTCGGCAGGTGAAGAACTGCCGTAATGTGGCGTTGGCCGCTCGAGGCCGATTCTGCAAAAGTAACTCGTCCGGACGACCGTGATAAAGACACTGGTCGGATGCCCGACTTCTTGGCCTTCGGTTTTGGTGGCATAAAGGCCACGGGGCGGCGCGCAGATGGTTCCTTGCGGCAGACTGGACAGGGAGGGAGTCCAGTCAGATGATGTAGGAGTTGTTGTCTCTTGAACTGGAGTGGGGGTCGAAGTCCCAACCCGCTCGACGGATCGCATCGCTGAGGTAGCAGAACGCGATGGTGTCTTCGCCCAGCGCCTCTTGCGCCTAATCAAGGGCTCTGCTGAAGAGACTGAGCCTGATGCTACCTTAACTTGAACGACCGGATGCCGTTCGGGGGAGCCACCGGTCGCTCCACCACTTGCCAAGGCGGGAGCCGCTTTGCTCTCGTCCTGAGGTTCCTCTTGTGAGCTGACCGGCTGCAGCCTGCTGCTCCCCAGTTCTTCCACAGCGGTCGCATTGATCGCAGCATCCGTGAGCTTTGCCTTGTCGGCCAGACGTGGCCGAAGCATGACTTCGGCTGCAAAAAAAAGGAAGAAAAATCAGTTAAAATCAAAGGAAGGAGTAAAGAGGTCACATACCTAGGCTAAACGGAAGCCGGGTGTGGATCGGACCCAAGCCGAAGATATAAATGACACCCTCCAGCAGCAGCTTGTGGATGCTATACTTCTGACCAGCCAACATTGAAGCTACGTTGAGGTAGTCCGATCGGCTCTTGTACTTTTTTAATGGAGGCTGAGCCATCACATCGAGTTGCCAGGAGGTGGGAAAATCCAACCGCTCGGGAAAGCGCACAAAAAAAAAGTACTCGTTCCAGTGTTTGTTGGAAGTTGACATTTTATCAAAGAAAATCAAACTCACTCGGGCTTGGAAAAGGAAAGTCTCCGGCTCGGATGATTGGGGATAATAAAAGTAATGAAAGAGCCGGGGAGTAAGTGGAATGTCGTGCAGGAGAAAAAGAACCACCGCCTCGCACAACAGTCGAAAGGAGTTCAACACTAGTTGATGAAGGGAGACTCGAAAATATTTACATACGGAAGAGAAAAAGGGATGGATGGGAAACCGCAGACCGGTGGTAAAATGATCCCTAAAGAAGCAAATACAGCCAGGCGACGGAGAATTCGGTCGATCGAAGGGAGAAGGAAGGACAACTTCGTATTCAGGAGGAAGCTCAAAAGCAGCTTTCAGACTCTCAGCATCCCCGGCGTCAAACCGGGACTCGGTAGAGGTGTACCAGAGCCCCGGGCTACCAGCGGGAGGCTGCGAGGAACTTGCCATTGCAAAACAAGAAAGAAAGAGAAGGAATGAAGTGGCGGAATTGTCGTCAGAACACTGAGACGCCGAAAAACTCTAGGACGAGGAAGAATAGACGCCGGAAGACGTGAAAATAAGGGGAGATGGGGAGAAAGCTTACTGGAAAGGTCGTCGGAGGAGCGAAAAAGAAGGATGTCGCCGGAGCACAGGAGCGTCGTCGAAGAATTCGCTTCAAGTGCGCAAATGTGGCGTCATGCACGGGCTCATAAGCCTGGGGTCGGCCAACCGAAGCCTTCCGATTTAGGTCACGGAAACCCGGGTCAAGATCTCACCGTTGAATTTGAACTGCCAAAAGTCACATCATAGTGGATATCCACCTATCACATCAGGCGTGCGACGACAGAGAGCAGGACACGTGGCGATCGCCATGGGTCGGCATTTAATGAGGGCATGGGGGCGTGCTCAGTCTTAATGCGAAGAGATTTGTATGTTTTCCCAGAAATTTGGGTGACGTAAGCCTGACTCACGTTCACCCAAGACAGTCCTAGCAAAGATTTCATAAGTACAAACCTTCGTTGTGCCGATCGGATTGAGGGAGCATATCTGCGGCCGAACGACAAGCTTCAACGGGTCGATCGACAAGGAGCGGTCGCATCCCAAACAGAAACCACATAGGGTCGAAGGCCGATCGGGTGGAAGACTGCTCAGACAATTGTCCAGTCAGTCGGACTTACAACCTCCTTCGACTAGACTTGAGTGAGAGGCATGTGATGCGGTGATAATGAGGGGTCCCACCTCTGCTACCACGATGAAAGTCAAAGGAGGCCAAATTCAAGGCGGTCAATGCGTAGATGGCATCGTCAGGTCAGGAGAAGCATGCCCCGACCGGGGAGAAGGCTCCGACCTGTCGTCGCCTTCGCTACGAAGAGAAGTCAAACAATTGACACTCAAGGGAGACGACATGCAGAAGTCGAGCCGAGCGGCTACCCCGCTCAGCCAAACAACAGAACCTGACATCGACAGAGTTCAACTTCGGCAGAGCGGCTACCCCCGCTCGGCCTAGCAGCAGGTCTCGACAGTGGCAGAGTGGAGCTTCGGTCGAGCAGACACGCAAAGGAGTATCGAGGTACTGGTCGATAGGACGGGGCACTAGAGCGGCGAATCACTGACCGAGCGACCAACCCACTCGGCCTAGCGATACAGTATATTGATATACATCAACATCCTTTTGGGAGTTGATGGCGCCGACACCGAGCATGGATTGCTAGAAGATCATATGGCGGAAACTTCCATTGTCACTTCAGATATAAAGGTATCGTGTCAGGGATACTTTATTGACAAGTCTTTTTAGAGAAAGCTTTGAGAAGCGTGCACGCGTACTACCAGAGCTCTATATAAAGGGAGTCCAAGCATTGACGGAGGTATGTGATATTCACTGTTTGTGCTACAGTCTTCTTGTTGCTTCGCTTTATTTTTCTTATTGTTCTGCTTTATTTTTCATCGCCAATGACTGACTTTAATGTCAGAGGATAAACATCGAAAATTTCTTTTCTGACTCAGTTAGAGCTGTCAGACGGGCCAACCCGTGGCGGGGCGGGTCGGCCCGTGGCGGGTTAATCATTTGGCGGGGCGGGGCGGGCCAACCCGCCAAATTGGCGGGTTGGGAAATTTCCAACCCAACCCATTCTAAGGCGGGTTGCGGGTTTGGCGGGCCAACCCGCGGGCCCATCAAAATTTTTTTAAAAAATTAAAAAATATTTCATATCTTCAATATTTTACTTCGACAAAGTTTTCTACAATTAAATGTATACATAAACATGTATTTTAAATATAAATGAACATGAACGAGTACTTATGTTGGATGAAAATTACTATTTTTATTTCAAAATTATAACAAAGAAAGATAATAAATTAATCTAAAACTTAACTTACGTATGTTTTCCAACCCGCGGGCCAACCCAAGCCCGAGCGGGCCGACCCGCGCGGGTCGCGGGCCTAGGCGGGTCGGCCCACGGTGGACTTGGGTTGATAAAATTCCAACCCAACCCACTTAAATTATTTGGCGGGGCGGGTCAACCCGATGGGCCCAACCCAAATTGACGGTTCTGAACTCAGTACTAATATAATCTATGTTATAAATCCGAACAGAGTCTGTAAAAGATCAACGTGAACGTCAAATTCTTAACTTTCCGTATATTCAACTTTCGCACAACATCGACTCCTTTATTTTTAACAGGTTCAGAATCTGCAATCGCAGATTCATTCAATGCCAGGGATGTGTCACGTTGAGCTCCACTATTCCTTGTCAGGGATTGTAAAGCGATGTAGAAGGTGCATTGAGATACTCAACCTCTTTCATGCAAGTGAGGCCTGTCATTCGACATAGTGGCTGCAGTTTTTGGGGGTGCTACCGCAAGTTCTAGGAAGACTCCATACAGAGATCTCTTAAAAAGGTAAATAAAGTCGATTAGGGATGCCAAATTTTCTATATACATTCTATTCCATCCGAATCAGAAAGGAAATGAAAGAATTTTTTTTAATCCGATTAAATAATTGAGTATAAAGAATTAAAGACGGTTCTGTAGAATACTATCAAAATAACTGATTATATATATATATATATATATATATATATATAAATGAAAAAAAAATTATAAGTGTAATATGATATTTGAGTATACTATGGATATCGGATTTCTCATAGACCTGAGAGGAGAAAAATAAAAATTGAATATTCAATAAGAAATAATATGAATTAATCATCATACATGCGCCTCAGGCTAGGCACTCAAGAATTCTGACTATGCTTGAGAATCCCAATAACGAGTTATTATAAAAGATTTTTTTAATAAAAAATTAATTTAATTTTTTATATCAAATATCAAATTATTTTTTTATATCAGATATTAAATTGATAAAAATAAAATAGATACTATATTTGATCTTAGTCAAAAGGTTGAGAAAATTATATTTTTTAATATTATCTGTCTAAAATTTTTATAAAATATTCTCTGGTACTATCACTTTTAAAGTATGAGACTAAAAAGAAATATGACAATATATGTTTTTATATAAAAATGATAAAAAAAATTTATTAATAAATCTTAAAATTATTTTTAGTAGGTAAAGAAAAAAATAAACAATTTAATCAAAATTAATTATTAAAGATTATATTTTAAATTAAAATAGTAAGTTCTAATAAATAAGGAGGAAGAAAGGATATACTTTTATTATAGTTGTAATAGCAATCCTGAAAATTTTAGAGGTATTCTGTAAAATTTTGAGCGATCGTTTTAGAAAGATGGTAAATTATAGATAGCAAAACGGAAATTATACTTTATTATTTATTTCAAGGCAATTAATTGTTATCGAATCCCAACAGCTGTGAGCTCACTCCACAGTCGCACGCCCTTCTCTTCGATACGCCAATGCCCCGGGCGGCGAGAATCCTGCAGGCGAACTCCGATGTGCTACCGGCGACCCAGCCATCGGATCCGTTCGCAGTAGACTCCGACGTGGTGGTGATCCTCGCGGCGCTTCTCTGCGCGCTGATCTGCCTTGTCGGGCTCGCGCTCGTGGCCCGTTGCTCCTGTCTCCGCCGGGGAGCCTCCGCAGCGCCGCCGTGCAAGGGGCTCAAGAAGAAGGCGCTCGGGGATCTTCCCAAGGTCGCTTACGCCGCCTCGGCGGACGCGAAGCCCGCCGAGTGCCCAATTTGCCTCGCGGAGTTCGTGGGTGGCGACGAGATCCGCATCTTGCCACAGTGCGGACACGGATTCCACGTCGGGTGCGTCGACACCTGGCTCATGTCCCGTTCCAGCTGCCCCTTCTGCCGCCGGGTCCTCGTCGTCGCGGCCCCCGCTGCCCAGCCGTCGCCGCGGCACGGAGCGAGCTCCGAGAATTCATGCGCTTCCACCTCCGCCGCCTCTGCGACGGAGGCTAGAGAGGACGGCAGCGCCGGTACGTTCCTCCCCTAGCTTTAACCTTTTCATTAAAAATACCTGTAAAATTCATCTCTCTGGTTAGGGTTTGTTCTTGTAATGGATTACAAGGCCATTGTTCTGTAAATTGGTGCCTTTGTATTGTTCAATACCGCAAAAATCGAGCAAAACTTCGACTTGAAACATCTTGAATATGTAAGCACCTTTAGATGTCGATTAAAACTTTAAAAGAACTTTTTCATCAGTTCAAGAAACCTAAAGCCATTATTTTCTAGTCCTTTGTTGACATCTTAAGTTTGATCGAGAAAGACAACTCTTCCTCCACCGGACTGTATTTTACTCCACCAATTGTCTTGGATGGTGGATTTTATTTTTCAGTAGTAGTAAGAGTAAAAGAATGATAATTTGATGTTCTTTCAGTGCACCGAAGTTCTGGAGGCATATTCTCCTAAGAAGCTGAACAGATGGGAGTGTTTGATTGATTACTTTTCCTCGAGATTTTCTTCTCCCACTAACTTATGCCGACTTGGGAAACAAGGTCATTCATTGGCAAATTGATGTCTTAGGATTGTAAAATACCATAGAAATCAAACGAAAAGCTTGTGGAAAACAACCTAAGCTGAAGCATCTGAATATGAACTGAAGTTGGCCATTTCTAGTCTCCTTTGTAGTCATCTTTAAGTTTGATTGAGAGAGGCAACTCTTCCTCCACCTCTGAATTAATTTACTCCACCAAGGGTCTTGGGTGGTGGATTTTTAAAGAAGCGAGATAGCATGACACTAAAAAGAAATTGGAATTTTCCTCAAGAAGTTAAAACAAATGGAAGTGTTTGTTCTGGTGATGGATTACATAATCACCATTGGACTATATCTTAACATCTTTAAGTTTGAATGAGAAAGGCAACTCTTCCTCCACCATTGGACTATATTTTACTCCACCAAGGTTCTTGGCTGGTGGATTTTTAAAGAATTAAAGAACAGAATGCACTGAAAAAGAAATTGGAATTTTCTCCAAGAAGCTAAACAAAAGGAAGTATGATTATTTGATTTTAAATTCTCCTTGGATCAAAATGAGAGGTGGGAGCAGGAAAATAAAGGGGAAGAATCATCCATATGTAGTTTGGCAAGTTTGGTGGGAGTAATTATTGGAGTGGGTTTGTGCTTGGGGCCTACATGCCTGCCTTCAAACTAGAAACCATGCTGTAAAGTTGTTTGCAGTTTGAGAATTCAAAAGTGGCGGCTATAAAATACAATAATTCTGTTGATGGACAAAGTTTTGAAGCATGATCTCCATTCATTGTTTTTTTTTAATGTGCTTTTGCAGCTGCACCATGCCAGGGGCACATTCATTGGATCCTCTATAGATGATTACGTTACATCAAATTCCTATGCATATAAAGCAGGAGAAGATTCTGCTTTTCTTCTAGTGTTTGGCTGGTTGTCAGTTGAATATGGATGAAAAATCTAAGTGGTTGACTGCTGAATAAGAAATTGCTCATGCTTCCGGATTTACCTAATGGACGAATTGGGAGAAGACCATCCACCTCCATAATTAGTTGAGTCGGTAAAGATGATACCTGGATTATCAAGCAAAAATAATAATAATAATAACAGCTGCAGGACTAAAGTACGGCCCATTAAAAAAACTTACATCTTTAATATCTCCAATGAAATCCATGATATACTGATCTGTCTGTTAAGCATGCTTGATAGGTAGGCAGCAAACCATGTTTTCACAGTAAAAAACACAGCTTTGAAGAATCTTCTTATAGGCCACCCTCCATTCAATGGCCAATTTCCATCTCTCCAGATACCTCCTAACTTTCAGCAGTTGAATATGATCATACCCTTCCTCTTTGATGCCATGTGCTTGAAAAAAGTCCCTAATTTCGTTGTCCTGATAGAGAGTCTCTGTCGATCCTAGACAAGAATACTGGTCAATCATTCTGTCAATCTTGCTAAGTAGCCTGTTATCTTCACCAATTGTAGTGTTCAACCTTCCTAATATACATGTGCAGCGTTTAGCTAACCATTTCATGATCAAACGCTCATTTTCCACCGACACTAATGATCCACTATAAATTCGACTCCCAATTGTCTTACGTAGTTTTGCCGGAGTAGCCCACAAGCGTAAAGCACATAACAAGGCAAATGAAGGAGTTCCATCCGGTTGGATGTAAAGAGAATCTTTAGGCCAACTAGTTGATGTGCACATTCCTCCATTTAAGTCAATGAACACCTTGTCATTTGGATTTTCTTTCAATAGAAAACCATAATGTTCTAGAAGCTCTAAGTTAGTATAGGTCCCATACCCAAGAAGTACCTGAAAGGAAAATTTCAGGTACAACAGCCAAGTTAATCACAGTTGCGAAAAAATTAAGTGTAAAACATAGAAGTTCAACAATCTATTAGTCATTTATGATCCGAAAGTTCTAATGGCATAACAGTTGTAATCACAACATCTCCAGCTTCAACCTAAGAGCAGAGTGATAATAGAGGTGTACAACAGGCAACAATATTCAAATTAATTAAATTATTTTTATTACATTAACTCTTTTTGATCTCTCTATCCCTTACACCTTCAAATCTAATCAATTCAACCCTTCTAATCGTCTGGCTTTGAACATGTGCATAGTATCTCAACCTATTTTCTCTCATTTTACTAACCAAACAAAAAGCTCAAAAAAAAAGAAGAGTATACTATGAAGGAAAATATCTATGGAGAAAACCAAAACTTAGAAGACGTTACACTATGGTGGCTCTAAGAGTATATGATTCAAACATGTCAGCAAAGTACCTGCTCTCCTTGCTTGTAATTTTTTCTTGCATAAAAGCAGTATGAACTTTTACTTTCCTCATATCCACCATCAGTTAACCTCGATACTGGGACATCAGGATGTGTATCTTCTGAGTTTTCAGGAGAATGTTCTTCATCAGGTGCAGCATAATTAAACAAATCGCCGATGGGGCATAAGCAACCAGCACTGTCCCAGGGTATGTGCAATGTCCGAGAGGATACCTGCAAGCAGAAAACAGATAAAATTACTAATAATTAAGTGATTGGAAGAAACAATAAGCAAAAATGGTTTAGGATCCATGACCTACAGTTGCTGAAGCCCAACGCCAGGAACTAAAAGTTAAAAATTGAGGCTTAAGGTCCAATTCCTTCAAGACGCCAACAGCCTCTTTCCAGTCTGACTTTGCCAGAGCAATGGCTTTCTCAGAAGCTCCAATAGCATCTTCAACCTGACAATAATAAGAATAGTCTTTTTGGTGGCACATAAGTATGCTAGACAATCATAAATTACAAGAAAACAAGGGAAACAACTATACCAAACATTACTTGAAAAGCTTTAACTTCAAAATTGGTGAAGTTAGCTAATGTATCATAACTACGAGGTAAATTCTCCAAGTAAGGGTACCACTGAGAACTTCTTCCTTTTCCCACTTCAGCCAACAGGGATACTGCTAGCATCTGAAAATGAACCATTAGTTGGTCATAAAAATAAGAGGAATTTCGGAAGGAGAGAGAAGTTTTATGAAACGGTCTAACTTCTCATAAGATGTAGATCCGCTACATTAACGGCCCCCCTAGTGCCGGCCCCACGGATATGGAGGGAGGTACATGCAGGTTCAAGCGCATGGTGGGGTAAACCCCAGGTCGCCAATTTCTGAGAATCGACCCCTGGCTATTACGCCAGAGATGTCATGCGCCCACCGTCTATGCTACGCCCTGGGGGCCTCATAAGATACAATTATATAGAATGGCTATGTGGCTAGTTTACAAGATATGTTATGAAAAGTCTTGTATATATAAAATTTACAGCATAAGTCCAGATACATATACAATCCACAAAAGTATGTATTTGAGATTTCTGATTCAACACCACGAATGATGAAACTACCATTTATTTTATATTATAGATCTTGATTTAGTAAACTTGTCAAGTTGAAATGCTAAATAAACTGTATTGTAAAAGGATAGACATAGTTGATTGACCATGAAATCTGCTCTCAGGGATTTTCTGATTCAGTTAGATTTAATGGGGCAAAGAATAGATTAGTTTGATGACAAAATGATTTCAGTTGTACGATTTTTCTTTGTTATCCAACATAGTGCCAATATAAAGGGAAAACCCACATAAGATACAGAAATTAAAGTTTAGATGGCATTTCCATTTGCACATTTAGGCAAACACAATAACTCGAGTACTCGACAGGTTTAACTGATGGTATTTAGAAGGTCTTAGATGAGATTTAAAACTACTTGGTCAGTCAGATGTACTCAGACCAATAGAAGCAGAAGCTAACAAGCAGGAATTGTTTTATTTTTATATACTTCAAAATAATATAACAAGAGATAGCCATTTTTTTAACCAATAAAATTCTCTTGCGCATAAGACATTAACCTGATGACCAATATGATTGGCTATTCTTAGGTTGTTTCACCAAACTCTATTGTGATAATTAATATATTTTATTTTATCGGGGTATGCCCTAAATCAACTCTCCAATAATCTACCCCCAAACACACACACACACACACACAAAGGAAAAAGAAAAAGCAAAGCTATATAGCTATCATATAACCAAGAGAGCTTATAATAAGATACAAATGGTCTGTACTTGTAGAATTGGCCATTTCCAGAGGTCCTGGACAATTCATGGTCCACAACTCTCACATGCAAAACTAGTGATCCAATTTGTTATTGCGTGCATATGTGCCTCTCATACACACATGATTAATCTGTATCCTTCAAAAGATTTCAGAAACTGGGTTACATATTGCCTTCTTTACAAAAGATCTCAACCATCAGATTTACTCTATTCTCCTTCACATTTCATTAAACAGTGTTTAATACCCAAGAGGATGAATACTTCAAAAGTTCAAATGTCTAATACAATGCTAGAGTGCTTTTGCAACAATATATCAACTGAGTGTCCATAGAATTGTCAGATATCCTACATAAGCATTACATGCAAGGAGCGTTTAATTATCATGGATTCAGACAGTTTTCCACATTCAACTTGTATTACTCCATAACAACACCAAATAAATTACTATTTTTTCCCTGCTCTTTTATCCAGGATCATTTACATATGTGCTTTCTCAAAATACAAGCATAGGGTAAAATTTTAGGTCCAGTTTCAGGTTGAGAAGGATTAGTTTGTCTATGCAGTTAACTGGATCAAGGATGACCAACAAAGATTCAACCTTGAGAAGAAATTGCAGTGGTTGATGGCCGGGCTATCTCTCAACTTATTCATCCATTAAATTCGAACATCTTCATCTGCATACTTATGTCTAATAATTCCATCTTATGCAAACAACACTAGAACATAGAAATGAAATGGAACAAAATCTAAATTAATGAAACGAGCCGACCTGAACGGGGGAGAGGCGATGTCGATGCCTCTCAAGGCAAGACGCCAATTTGGCATCAGCCATCGCGCTATCCGTTGTAAAAAGAGCAGCCTTTGGTACTCTTAGAATCAGCTCGCCCTTCTCGAGGTCTCGGGCAGCGGCCAGTCCTCGGCTGCAGACCAAAAGGAAGATTATGAAAATTCAAGAGCAATAGAAAATAGCAGCAAGTAAAGAACGAAACACTTACCCGCCGGCATCGGGGAAGTAGAAGACGAAAAGGGAATGACCCAAACAAGGAAACGAGGAGGTAAAAGAAGAAGGATGGCCAGAGTTAGTGGAGAGAGTAAGCGATGGAGAGGGCGGCGAATCGGATATGCCCAGCTGCGCCGCCAAACAGAGGAGGGCGGCGATGCAATCCTGTTCGGCGGATTTAGCCATCTTGAGACTTTGAGTCGCCCTTCCGCCTATCCCTTCCCCTTCGTAGCTTAACTAGGTAACAAAATGTTTAAATACTAATTTTAAAAAGAAAAAAAACATTTTAACATTAATGAAGTCCCAAAATATTTTTAAAAATTACCTTTTGATTTTCCTTTTTTTTTTTCCATTTGGTTCACAAAAAGAGCCTGAAATCGAGGAAAATGTAAGATACAGAGAAAATAAAGTGTGAAAAATATTTAATAATTGAAACTCTCGACAAACTAATCTTTAACATCATGAGTAGCAGATATTAATAACTTAAATTATGTATTAAATTCTTCAAATCTCAGTATAGATTTAATTGTTTATTTTTTTTTTTTCAATTTTGAACATCCTTAATTTAAATGTAAGAACTCTAATATTGACATTAATATTTCTATTATGAACAAGCAAAGTGGGCTACTAAACTAACTCTAAGCATCACTTGATTTGGCTCTCTTTCCCTTAAGTTCATCAAACTCTTTGATATGAGGTTTGTTCTTGGGTTCCTCCATCTCCACTTGATTTGGCGTTCTAACTTCGAATTCATTTCCACTCAAATCGTGCTACCAACCTTAGCTTGAGCTTCAAAGTTATCATTATTAACCTAACATATATTTTTATGAATGTGAATATGCACATTCATGCGTATGTAATTTAAGTTATTGTATACTCCTTAATACCCAAGGTTTGAACTAAATGATTTTTATAATATGATACTTAAAAGTAAAACATACTTATGATGACCTTCAAGTATGAAAAAATTAAAATTTCTTAAACAATTATATTTCTCTATCTTGACCTCTCTTCTTATTTAACTTTTTTAATGGAGCAAAGACCTATATATTGGATAGAGAGAGAATCATTTTGTCACTTTTCATTTACACATTCCATTAGTGTGTCTGAGCATGTCTTTCTTCATATCTTGATCATTGTACTAATGGTTAGTAGTCACTCATGATTTATCTCCTCCGTGTTGGCCTAGGAATGTGTTGATAAAGGCGTTGGAGCAAGCGAATCACCTTTTGCTATATTTACGCATTCCATCAATGTATACATTCAATTATCTCTTAATGCAATACATTAATTCTCATATTACATGAATATGAGAATGATATTTTCATTTTCCTTTAAATTTATTTGCATGAATACGAAGAGAATTGTCTCTTCATTGGCCAATATAAATATAGTCATTAATAATAATTATGGCTATTTAATCATAATAAAATCATATGAATGAATAGAGAAATAAATGTATGGGTATTAATTAAAAAAGGAATTATTTCTAACATTTTCCCATTTAACTATATAACTTTATTCACTTCAAACATAATGCATAATATGTAAAATAAATCCTTTCTTAAATTGGTCAATTATAAACCATCATTAAGTAAAAACTAATAAGGATCATGACAGTTATACATCATTAATTTGACATACTTCCTTCTATGTATCACAATATTAGTTATATACTTAACTTGAACTAAAATGAGACACAACATAATGGTCCATCTATAATATTTTTTATTAGAAACAAATCTTGCTAATAACGGCATAATTCATACTAACATAGAAAAACATGATGCATTAATGTATCAGAAACAACATTAAAAGAGCTCTGAGAATCATACAAATGAGCATAAACTTAATTATGGAGTCATTAACAATTTTTCATAATGTCCATCCTTATGACATGTTCATTAAATGTCGTTGGTGGTAGTCCTTTAATTAATGGATCTACAATCATAATTGGGTGCTAATATGTTCAATTTGTTGGAATCCCAAGGTTGTTTTGATGTGATCAATAAGTTAAGTTTGGTTCTGCGGTGTTTTAATCTTGTGTCTAAGTGTGCAGGAGCTTAGGAGCATAGGGAGTTGAGCAAAAGACGCAGCTAGCGAGAAGAATGACACGGGAGAAAGCCGACGGGAACAGTACGTCTGAGGTATGAGGTGCTGCGGAAGAGTACGCGGACAGACGAGAAGGAGGCGCGTAGCGTTTCCGAGGGACGAGAAGCCGGAGCGGAAGATTGCTCGAGAAGGCCGAAATTAGGTTCGGGTGAGCCTTATTTCGATTGGCTGAAATCACCCAAGCGAGCGAAACCGGAGCGGAAGACTCAGACCGAGGCGAGCAGCACTAGAGAAGAGGGCTCGGACCAAAAGTCAACTAGGTTGACTTTAGTGGTCTGGGCGCTCGGACCCATTCCGGGCGCTCGGACAAGTTCGGGCACCCGGAGCGATTCCGGGCGCTCGGAATTGGATTTTAACTGGATCACAGTCAAACACGATCCGTTGCTAAGGGGATAAAATTTTATTTCCCTCCTAGGCGCCTGGAACCATCTAGGCGCCCCGACCAAGACTATAAATACAACCTTGGTCCAGAAGCTATTCATTCATTCAAGCAATTAGCAAACCAACACTTCTGCGCTTCCATTTTTAGTTTAGCTTCTATTTTTTTTACGTTATTGCTGTAAGAGGCTTCTCCGCCTGAAGGAGATACTAGTGCGGTTCATTCCTTGGATTACCAACCTCCCCGGTTGTAACTAAGTAAAAATTCCTATGCCTCTACCTTTTTAGTTCTTTCTTTAATTAATGCAAGTATTCTTTTGAAAGTCCGAGAATGGTAGTTTTGTTTTTTTATTTGGGCAGGCTATTCAACCCCCCTTCTAGTCAACCAACGCGATCCAACAAGTGCTATCAAAGCTAGGACGCTTCAGGAGGACTAACCGCCGATCGAAGCACCGAACAAATGGTCGGACCAAGCATATATCCACCAAAGTTCGAGGGGGAGTTCGCCAGCTGGAAAAAGCGAATGCAGGTATTTTTCAAAATTGACTTTGATTTACTTTTAATTATAGAATTTGATTTTATAGTACCGGAGGGCAAAGAAAAATACCAGTGGACGAAAAAGGAGCAGGTCGACTACGTGGCAAACGACAAAGTAGAATTTCATCTGCTGAGCGTCCTTCCGCCATAAGAAGTCAACCGGATTGACAACTACGACTCAGCAAAGGGACTGTGGGAAAAGTTCATTAAGCTGCACGAAGGGATGTCCGAAGCCAAGCTCGCAATATGGGATTTACTTCGCAACCAGCTCACCAGCCTGAGACTTGAAGAAGACGAAACAGTTGTGCATCTGCACTCAAGAATTAAGAAGCTTATCACCGGACTTTCAAATCTCAGAGAAAAGGTAAGTAACCGAGATTCACTAAGGTACGCACTCAATTCATTTCCTAGAAATACTAAATGGGCATCAATAGTAGATGTTTTTTTATATATCCAAGGACTTAGAAACTATTTCCTTAAAAGAAGTATTTTTCACATTTGAAGTGCATGAATCGAGATGTGCAGGTATGAAGGAGCCAAAGCACAACATCGCCCTAAAGGCATCGAGAGACAAACAAGAGTTAGAATCCTCTCTCGACGATGAAGAAATGATAATGATGGTAAGACGATTTAAGAAATTATGTAAATCTAGAAAAACTAACCATTCACAGGGTAGAAAGAAAAGGATGATCCGATGCTACCACTTCAACGAAGAAGGGCAAGTCAAGGACAACTGTCCTAAGCTAAGAAACAAGGACAAAGGAAAGAAGTCTGTCAAATCGAACAAATTCAAGACACTAAAAGCAACGTGGGGCGATATGTCGTCCGAATCGGAAGTCGAGGCCTTCTCCAGACTTGCATTAATGGCAAGTTATCAAGACGAGGGCTACGATTCAAACTCGTCTGAAATGAGCATCGAGAGCATCAATGAAGGGGGAGCTACGTCGAAAAAAGCAACAATTCAGGGGGAGACATGGATAACGAGATCGACAAGGTAAGTCAGGTAGGATCCCTTCCTCCGGATAAATTATTTACGTTTGTTAAATTGTTAACTAAGGATTGATGTAAATTATAAAAAGAGATTAAAAATTTAAAAGTAATTCTAGCTAAATCTCGCCCATTAGAAGAATTAGACAAATTAAAATTAGAAAATGAAAATTTGAAAAGACAAGTAGATAACTTAAAAAATCATACATGTTCATCAAATACAAGCTTTAGAAAATTCACTAATCTAAACTAGTATTTTAGATATCACAAGGGACAAATTAGAAATATTTCAAAAAAGTATATCCCTAAGAAATTCTTAGTTAATCAGTTGGTTGGAACCTATATTGGGTTCCAAAGTCTTGTTTAAACTAAACTCTAAATTAGACTTAGCGCTTTCAGCGAGAAAATTAAACGTTAAATTTCTTTATGAGGCTTTGTCTAAGAAAGTGGTTGTTGCTCCAATAATCAAGAAGGCCTAGTGTCTCGTCACTGCCTGGAAGTCAAAATATTGAAATAAAATATTTAATTAACTTACTGATAAAGCATTAAAATTAGAAATAAATAATTCTTTAAAAAGTTATTTTTTCAAACATTTTTTTCTACAATTTTCTTAAAATTCCTTTTAACCGTAGAATTTTTAACTTAGAAAATTTTCTTGCTTTAAATTTTTTTTACTTAGAAAAGTTCTCAAAAATATTTTAATTTTTTTTTTTGCTAAAGTTATTGCAAATTTGTGATGATATTAATAATTTTAAAATTTTTAAGTTTTTATAACCCTTAGATTTTTCTTGGAACCCCATTTTTTTATGTGATCAAAGGGGGAGAAGGAAAAAGTTAAGTCTAGGGGGAGGTAGATGATCAATTTTTTATTTTTTTATTTTTTTATACTTTATTGCAGTATTATTTGTTTTACTTTTATATCTATTTACCCTAACTTAACTTAGGGTTGCTCACATCAAAAAGGGGGAAATTGTTGGAATCCCAAGGTTGTTTTGATGTGATAACAAGTTAAGTTAGGTCCTGTGGTGTTTTAACCTTGTGTCTAAGTGTGTATGAGCTTAGGAGCACAGAGAGTCGAGCAAAAGACGCAGCTAGCGAGAAGGATGAAACGGGAGAGAGCCGACGGGCTCGGTGCGTCTGAGGTACGAGGTGCTGCAGAAGAGTACGCGGACGGACGAGAAGGAGGCGGCGGCGTTTTCGAGGGACGAGAAGCCGGAGCGGAAGGTTCGAGAATGTCGAAATTGGGTTCGGGTGAGCCTTATTTCGGTTGACTGAAATCACCCAAGCGAGCGGAGCCGGAGTGGAAGACTCGGACTGAGGCGAGCAGCACCGGAGCAAAGGGCCCAGACCAAAAGTCAACTAGGTTGACTTTAGTGGTCCGGGCGCCCGGAACTTAATTTTGACTAGATCGCGATCAAACAAGATCCGTTGCGAAGGAGATAAAATTTTATCTCCCTCTCAGGTGCCTGGAACCATCCAGGCGCCCCGACCAAGACTATAAATATAGCCTTGTCCAAAAGCTATTCATTCATTCAAGCAATTAGCAAACCAACACTTGTGTTCTTCCATTTTTAGTTTAGCTTCTATTTTTTGTATATCATTGTTGTAAGAGGCTTTTCCGCCTGAAGGAGATACTAGTGTGGTTCATTTCTTGAATTACCAACCTCCCCGATTGTAACCAAGTAAAAATTCCTGTGCCTCTACGTTTTTAGTTCGTTCTTTAATTAATCCAAGTGTTCTTTTGAAAGTCTGAGAATGGTAGTTTTGTTTTTTATTTGGACAGGCTATTCAACCTCCCTTCTAGTCGGCCAACGCGGTCCAACACAATTGAATACTTGGCACATTTTATTTGGGTAGTTTTGAATTTCTTTTTTAACGATAAAGTATTTTATTTCCATGTGTTTAGCACATTTTGAATACTTGGCATTCTAAAAAAAGAAGATTGTTGTAGTATTATCATAAAAAAATTTTAACGGCTTAGCAATATTGTCGACTATTCTAAGTCCTGAAATGAAGTTCTGTACCTATAATCCATGAATGTTGGCCTCAAAGCAGGCCACAAACTCAACTTCCATAATTGAAGCATCAATGATTGATTGCTTCACACTTTTCCATAAAATTGTTCCTCCAACTAAGAGGAACAAATAGCCAAATATGGATTTTCTAGAATCCAAGCATCCAACAAAATCTGAATACGAGTATCCTATCACCTGAAGATGATCACATCTCCTATAAGTAAGCATGTATTCTTTAGTCCCTTATAAATATTGCAAAACTTTCTTTGCAACTTTCTAATGATCCAATCTTAGATTCCTTTGATACCTACCCAACATTCTAACAATAAAATTGATGTCTAGTCTGGTACAAGTTTGGGCATACATTAAGCTTCCAACAAGAGATGCATAAGGAATTTGTTTCATTTGTTTGCATTCAAATTCATTCTTTAGGCATTACATAAGACTCAATTTATCACCTTTCAGAATTGGTACAATATTTGCAAAATATTTTTCTATTCTAAATCTTTCTAGAACTTTAGTAATATATGATTTTTGAGACAACCTTAACATTTCTTATGATCTATCATGAAATATTTCAATTCCTATTACATAGGATGCTTCACCCATATCTTTCATTTCAAAGTTTTCTGAGTGAAATTTCTTAGTCTCATGTAATAAACCAAGATCATTAGTAGCAAGTAAGATATCATTAACATATAGAATCAGAAAAATAAACTTATTCTCACTAACCCTTAGATATATATTGATCTACGATGTTTTGTTAAATCCAAAGGAAACTATAGTATCATTAAACTTAAGATACCATTGTCGGAAAGTTTATTTAAGTTCGTGTATTGACTTCTTAAGCTTACACATCATGTGCCCTTTTTCTTTAATTGAAAAATCCTAGGTTGGTGTTGCATCGAGACGTACGTGAGAGGGAGGGGTGAATCACGTGGTTTTGAAAACTTTTCTTTTTATTCTTTTCATTTTAAAAATCAAAGTATGCACAGCGAAAAAATACAAAAACAAAAAGCAAGTAAATGTTGGTGCAATATTCCATAGGTCAAGGTTGACCTGTTTGACTGGGCTTGAAGTGAGTCAAGCTCGAGTCTTGATGATTTGGTTTCGATGTTTGACAATACTTGTAGACAACACATGAACATTGCAGGTGCAATTGTTCATGTGGGGAGATTGTGAAGGAGAGTCAAGTAGGTCAAGGTTGACTGGATACTTAACTGAAAATCCTAGTGAGTGAAGCTAGGCGAAAGTCCTGGTGAGTGAAGCCAGGCAGAAGGAAACCCTAGTGAGTGAAGCTAGGTGAAAGTCCTAGTGAGTGAAGCCAGGCAGATGAGAAGACCTAGTGAGTGAAGCTAGGTAGAAGGGAAACCCTAGTGAGTGAAGCTAGGTGAAAGTCATGGTGAGTGAAGCCAGGCAGATGAGAAGACCTAGTGAGTGAAGCTAGGCAGAAGGGAAATCCTGGTGAGTGAAGCCAGGTGAAAATCCTAGTGAGTGAAGCCAGGCAGAAGAGAAATCCTAGTAAGTGAAGCTAGTGTAACGAACCAACTCCTAGGTACTAAGCTGTGAGCCGGATCACTACATTAACTACTGATGCTACTGTGCGGAAACTGGGTAAAATAGAATTTCACTAGTTGACTCTATTAAACTGACAACTGGTACACCCATGCTGTTATAAGGAAGGGTTCAAGACCTTTCCGGTTGGGGTATATGTGCTAAGGAGGATACTTGACCTCCCATCTGAGCTAGAACTCGAATCTAACTTCCCAGCTAGCTGCTGTTCGATCCACGGATCGATCAAACTTGCCGTGATTCTGTACCCCGCTGGATCGGTCTGCGGATCGATCCAGGTGTGTCTGGATCGGTCTGCACCTGGAGACGTAGGGATACCTTCTGTTCGATGCTGGGTCGGTCGGCTGACCGATCCAGGGAGATACAGTAGGCTATTGTATCCATCTGGATCGGTCGGCTGACCAATCCAGGAGAAGGAATGGCACTGGATCGGTCTGCTGACCGATCCAGGTTCTGATAATCTAAAACGAAATCAGAATTCCTGATTTCCAGCACTGATTCGTGCCAAAACCTCACACTACCACTATCTAATGCATAATAAACATTCTAGCAACATGTAGTAACAATTCTAAACTTAAGCTAAAGCAAGGTTTACTAGTTCATGGCATTTTAACAACTTAAAGTGCATGAAGGTATGAATTTCTAAAAGTTCTAATTGCTTAAAACATGAAACTAAACTAATAAACTGAAAAGTGCTAAAGTAAATGCTAAATCCCCAGAGGGTCTTTTATTCCAGTTCCTTCCACACACATCCTCATCTGCATTGACCTCCAGCCTCCACTGCTAATCCATTTTCCTTTTTCCTGTATCTGCAGTATAAGGAAAATAGTATCTGTAAGCTTTAAGCTTAGTAAGAAATCATCTACCTCACAAAAACATGCAACGATGCGTTTCATGACTTTTAAAACATGCTATTTGAAAACCGAGCTGAGCATGACAACATGGCATGGCATATAAAAGCATAAAATGGAACTGAAACATGGCATAGCATATAAAAGCATAAACTGGAACTGAAACATGGCATAACATATAAATTAAACATGCTTTAAACTGAACATGGCATACTTATAAACTGAGCATGAAACTGAACTAGTCATGCATATATCTAAATCTGTACATGAACTCAAATCATGTAAACTGAAAGCTAAATTAGTGTTCTCATCACTGGTTTCAAATTTGAAAACTATACATATAATAGATGAAAATACTAAACATGTTGTTGGGACCCTGGCAACTGTACTTACTGTGCGCGCATCCCTACGAGACACGGGATTGCAAGTTCCGAATCCAGCAGGGTTACTAGGTTATCTGAACCTAGGGACGACTGTGGGAGTCCAGCCCATGGATATCTGATCCAAATACATTGCCAACTGAATAAAAGTAAAATACTGAATACTGTTTTATTTTACTTCGCTGTTCTAGGTTATCTGAACCTAGAGGCTACCGTGGGAACCCACCCAATGGATATCTGATCCATATAGCTGTAATAACTGAAAATAAACTGAATAAAATGTTTCTAATACATTTTACATGCTGTTAGGACGCCTACTGGTGCATCCTTCTGAACTGGGCATTCTACCGAATGCTTGGTGTGCACTGAGAGCACACCTTATAACTGAAAATTGTAAAACTACTGAACTAACGCCGAAACTAACAAGCGAGAGCAATTATACTGCAGGTGAGGGGTTTCTTACCTCAATCGCAAGGTTTTCCGGAAACTGCTCTGTTCGACGAACCGCTTACGTCCTCGCGTTCCTCTCGCGGAGAAGAACCTTTTTCGTGTTGGAGTCGTCGCTGGAAGATGTTCCCTTGACCCTTGGCTTGGTGTGCCGTGCGTGAGGAAGAGGAGAAGAAGAGAGGTGCGGCGGTTTTAGGTTTCGGGTGAGGAAAAACTACGGTGAGAAATAATCTAAAACTTCTCACTTAAATCCTTATTTATATTTACTAATTAATTCATCCAAAAATCAATTATAAATATAATTGATTCCTTCTTCTTTCAGCACGGCCCTGTTGGGTTCAACTGGTTACTAGCATTATCCCTTACACCATAGGTCTCGGGTTCGATTCTCGCCTAAGCTATTTTGCGGTTCTAATTATTTTTGCTACTTCCGCTACTCGGAAAAATTTCGGAAAAATTTCTAAAAATTCAAGAAAAATCATAGAATAATTCTAATGCAAGTTTGAGAATTTTCGGGCGTTACAATCCCCCATACTTTATAAAAAGTTCATCCCCGAACTTAGTACTTCTGTCTCATGCTGGCCTCTGTCTCCCAAGTCGCCTCTGCTGCTGTGTGATTTTGCCAGCTGACTTTGACTAATGGTACTTCCTTGTTCCGTAATTTCTTTACTGCTCGGTCTATTATCTGAATAGGCCGACTGTCATAGCTGAGATCATCACAGACCTGTACCAACTGGGGCTCAATCACCTGGGTGGCGTCGAATGCTTCTTCAATGGAGACATGAAATACGTTGTGGACGGACATCTCCCGAGGTAGCTCTAGCTCATATGCTACCTTGCCCACTCTTCGTGATAAGGTATGGTCCCACATATCCGGGAGCCAGCTGCCCTTCTTCCCAAAACGCATGACTCCTTCATGGGAGCTACCCGAGGAAAATGTATCCCCAATCGAAAACTCTAGGGGTCTCGGCTGTATCAAGATAGCTCTTCCGACGGCTCTGTGCTGTCTCTATCCTCGCTGAATGGCTGCTGTGGTATCTGCTACTAGATCTGTCTGAAGCTCTAGTTCCTTCTGTTCACCACTCTCATACCAGCAGATTGGTGATCTGCACCTCCGCCCATAGAGTGCCTCATAAGGTGTCATGCCGATAGTGGCATGATAACTGTTGTTGTATGCAAATTCTGCTAGACTCAGATATTTGCACCAACTTCCCTTGAAATCTAGGGCACAAGCCCGGAGCATATCTTCGAGTACCTGATTTACTCGCTCCGTCTAACCATCTATCTGAGGATGGAAGGTTGTGCTGAATTTTAACTGGGTGCCCATAGCTATCTGTACACACTTCCAGAAGTGTGATGTAAATCTGCTGTCTCTGTCTGATATAATGGTTCGTGGGACTCCATGCAGCCTGACAATCTCCTTGAGATACATTTGAGTTAGCTGCTCCATGGAATAGGATATTCTGATAGCTAAGAAGTGGGCTGATTTAGTCAACCTGTCGACTATTACCCAGATGGCATCGAAACCATTCGTGGTTCTGGGTAATCCCACTATGAAGTCCATAGAGATATCCTCCCACTTCCATTTCGAACTGGATCACCGCAGAACTCCTCCGGTCGCCGATGTTCGCCTTAACCCTCCGACAGTTAGACAGACTTGTCGACGATCTGGCGATATCTCGCTCATCCTGTGCCACCAAAATCGTTTCTTTAGATCCCGATACATTTTGGTGGAACCAGGATGCATCATAGGGAGTCCTGTGAGCCTCGTCTAGAATCTGCTGTAGTTCCTCTTGATCCGAACACAAAGTCTCACCACAAGACACTACCCCACCGCGACACTCAACTCTCCACTTTCTCGATTCGCTAACCTTGCTTGATTTTCCGGATTTCGTGATCCCGCTCCCGAGGTTCTGGATATCATCAAGCAAGGTAGATGCTAAGGACATAGCGAAAGCTGCCCGACTATGTCGGAGACTAAAAGCTGTAATCTCCTTCCTTAGGGGTGGTGACATAGCTGCTAAAGATAATAAGGTAGCACTGGACTTCCTGCTGAGTGCGTCTGCTACCTTATTAGCTTTCCCTGGATGGTAGAGGATATCTATGTCATAATCCTTGACCAGCTCTAACCATCTGCGCTGTCGCATATTCAGGTCCTTCTGAGTAAAGAAATACTTCAGACTTTGATGATTTGTATACACTCTGCACTAAGCTCCGTACAAATAATGTCTCAAAATCTTGAGAGCGAACACCACTGCTGCAAGCTCAAGGTCGTGAGTAGGATAGTTCCTCTCATAATCCTTGAGTTGTCTGGAGGCATAGGCGATCACCTTGCCCTGCTGCATCATCAGTACTGCTCCTAATCCCAATTTAGAGGCGTCACTGTAGATGTCGAAGCTGTCTGTGTTTTCTGGTATAGCTAAAATAGGAGCACTGGTCAATCTCCGTTTTAGTTCGCTGAAGCTGTTCTCGCAGTCCTCTATCCATTGAAATTTCTTGTTCTTCCTGGTGAGAGCTGTCAGTGGGGAGGCTATCCTGGAGAAGTCCTCTACGAATTTCTTGTAGTAGCCTGCTAATCCCAGAAAGCTTCTGATTTCATTGGCGTTCCTGGGTCTCTTCCAGTTACTTACTGCTTCTATCTTGCTGGGATCTACCATAACACCATCCTTGGAGATGATGTGACCTAGAAAGGCTACCTGGTCTAGCCAAAATTCACATTTCGTGAATTTGGCGTCTTCTCGTCAAGGATCTGCAAACTCTTCGATGCTCTGCATGGTCCTCCCGAGTGCTCGAATAGATAAGAATGTCATCGATGAACACGATGACAAACTTGTCTAAGTATTCTCTGAATACTCTGCTCATGAGGTCCATGAAAGTAGTGGAGCATTTGTTACGTCGAAGGCATGACTACAAACTCATAATGTCCGTATCTGGTCCTGAAAGTCGTTTTAGGTATATCACCTTTCTTGACTCTAACCTGATATCCCGATCCGAGGTCAATTTTAGAGAACACTGTGGCTCCCTTTAGCCGGTCAAACAGTCATCTATCCCGGGAGAGGGTACTTGTTTTAATTGTGACCTGGTTCAAGGCACTGTAGTCACAGTAGCATGCTTCCATCCTTCTTCTTCACGAACAACACAGTGCTCCCCATGGTGAGTGACTAGGCGATGAAACCCTTGTCAAGAAGCTCCTGAATTGCTCCTCAAGTTCCTTCTGCCTGCTGAGCATGCGGTGCAGTGCCTTGGAAATTGATTTGTGTCGAATGAGCTCTATCTCAAATTCAATCTCCATGTCTAGTGCTAACCCTGTAAGGGAAGATGCTTGGTAGTCACAAACGACTCGAACCTCTGATAGCTGTTGGTTCTTGTCCTGGCCGGTGTTGACTACATTTGCTAAAAATCCCATGCATCCTGAATCCATTAGCTGCTGTGCTTTCAGTGTTGAGAGAAATTTCTGGCTTTTCTCTTTGGTTTTCATGTACTCAAATTGTACTCCTGCTTCAGGTTGGAATATGACCTTCGTTTACGGCACTCTATAGAAGCGCCGTATCTGATCAGCAAATCCATTCCAAAGATGACATCGTAGTCATCATTTCTAGCACTATCGATCACCAAAAGTTCTCTCGCTATAATGGCACCGCCTCGAGCCGCAGTGTAGATGCCATAATGTCTCCCGAGGGTAGTGTTGTCGAACCGACTATTGAGTACCTCTGGAGGTGTTGCTAATTTCTCGGCAAATGCCCGGATACATAAGAGTGGGTTGCCCAGATTTCGAATAAGCAGTTGCATTATCTGTAAAATCGATCGACGACTGTGACAACCGCCGAGGCATTTGCTACGCCCTCTGTCGGTGAGAAAATCTCGCATTCGTGATGGGGCTCTAATCTGCCCTGACTGATCTGTGGACCATCTAAGGCAGCATACATCTGGTGTAGCTGCGCTGGCTGAGCTCCATACTGTATCGGCTGAGGTTGAGGAAGACTGTTCTTGTTCGGGCACTGCTTAGCCATGTGTCCGTCCTGTCCACATTCAAAACAACCTCGCGTACCCTTGCGGTAAACTCCTGGATGATGTTTCCCAAAAGTAGCACACTTGGGATGTCTGGAATGTTTTCCAGCTGGTCCTCCTTTTGGGTCACTGCTTGCCTTGCGTTTCCCCTTCCAGTTGGAGCTATGTCCCTGTTGTTTCTGCTGAGTACCTGAGCCAGCTTGTCCCCTTGGGCTCTGTGGAAACCTGCTTCTGCTGGGTGATGCTGTGCTGATCGAGCACTACTCACTAGCTCCTCTGTGGTTTGTGGCCTATGAACGCCACCAACCACATTCATTGCGATCTCTGGTCTGAGCATCTTCAGCATCAACCGTACTCGTTCCTTCTCTGTGCTGACTAGTTCTGGACACAGCCGGACCAACCTGTTGAATTTCTTCATGGCTTCCTGAACTGATAGGTTGCCCTGACGAAATTCTGTAAACTCGTCATAGTGTTGGTTCGTGACTTGCATGTGAAAGAATTCCTCGAAGAATTATTTCTCGAAGTTGGCCCATGTCATCTGGTTTACTGGCCACTTCGATTTAATCCGCTCCCACCACATGCGTGCATCTCTTGTTAAACAGAAGGAGGCACACTTCACCTTTTCGTGCTCTGGCCAGTCTAGAAGCTCCATCGTGCTTTCCAGTGTTTTAAACCATGCCTGAGCATTCCATGGTTTGCTGGTGCACTCGGGCTTAATTCTCTGCCACTGGATAAGGTAAGCTTCTCTCTTAGCCCCTGCTACTGGGGCTACTGGGACTGGTACTGCAGGCTGAGCTGGTACAACCTCTGTGATTACTGGAGTCGTGAGGTTCGGTACTGGAGTGACTGGGGGAGTAGTCTGCTGGTTGTTCAGCTAACTGCTGCTGTAGCTGAGCCACTAGTGCTGTAAGGTCTGGGGGAGGCACTGAACTACCTGCCTCATACTGGGGCTCAGCCGCTGATGCTTTCTTAGCTGGACGTCCTCGTACCATTTTCTAAATAGCAGAGAACACATATATATAACTAGGCTATCATGTTATAGTTAACTACTGGTAACATGTTAAATACTATCACTGTAAACATGAATTAATTAACTACCAACATGAGAGCAAACATGAAAGCACATATAACTGATATGAAAGCTGAAAACAAAACTGGGTGAGAGATGTTCTTACTTGGAAGCTGTAGGCACAATGCTGATGTGTGTGTAGGAAGTATGGAACACTGCTCTGATACCACTCTGTAACGACCCAACTCCTAGGTACTAAGCTGTGAGCCGGATCACTACATTAACTACTGATGCTACTGTGAGAAAATTGGGTAAAATAAAATTTCACTAGTTGACTCTATTAAACTGACAACTGGTACACCCATGCTGTTATAAGGAAGGGTTCAAGACCTTTCCGGTTGGGGTATATGTGCTAAGGAGGATACTTGACCTCCCATCTGAGCTAGAACTCGAATCTAACTTCCCAGCTAGCTGCTGTTCGATCCACGGATCGATCAAACTTGCCCTGCTTCTGTGCCCTTCTGGATCGGTCTGCGGACCGATCCAGCAGAGGCTGGATCGGTCGGCCAGACCGATCCAGGTGTGTCTGGATCGGTCTGCAGACCGATCCAGGCACCTGGAGACGCTGGGATACCTTCTGTTCGATGCTGGATCGGTCGGCTGACCGATCCAGGGAGATACAGTAGGCTACTGTATCCATCTGGATCGGTCGACTGGATCGGTCTGCTGACCGATCCAGGTTCTGATAGTCTGAAACGAAATCAGAATTTCTGATTTCCAGCACTGATTCGTGCCAAAACCTCACACTACCACTATCTAATGCATAATAAACATTCTAGCAACATGTAGTAACAATTCTAAACTTAAGCTAAAGCAAGGTTTACTAGTTCATGGCATTTTAACAACTTAAAGTGCATGAAGGTATGAATTTCTAAAAGTTCTAATTGCTTAAAACATGAAGCTAAACTAATAAACTGAAAAGTGCTAAAGTAAATGCTAAATCCCAGAGGGTCTTTTATTCCAGTTCCTTCCACACACATCCTCATCTGCATTGACCTCCAGCCTCCACTGCTAATTCATTTTCCTTTTTCCTGTATCTGCAGTATAAGGAAAATAGTATCTGTAAGCTTTAAGCTTAGTAAGAAACCATCTACCTCACAAAAACATGCAACGATGCATTTCATGACTTTTAAAACATGCTATTTGAAAACCGAGCTGAGCATGACAACATGGCATGGCATATAAAAGCATAAACTGGAACTGAAACATGGCATAGCATATAAATGCATAAACTGGAACTGAAACATAGCATAGCATATAAATTAAACATGCTTTAAACTGAACATGGCATACTTATAAACTGAGCATGAAACTGAACTAGTCATGCATATATCTAAATCTGTACATGAACTCAAATCATGTAAACTGAACCTGAACTGAACTGAAAGCTAAATTAGTGTTCTCATCACTGGTTTCAAATTTGAAAACTATACATATAATAGATGAAAATACTAAACATGCTGTTGGGGCCCTGGCAACTGTACTTACTGTGCGCGCATCCCTACGAGACCCGGGATTGCAAGTTCCGAATCCAGCAGGGTTACTAGGTTATCTGAACCTAGGGACGACTGTGGGAGTCCAGCCCATGGATATCTGATCCAAATATATTGCCAACTGAATAAAAGTAAAATACTGAATACTGTTTTATTTTACTTCGCTGTTCTAGGTTATCTGAACCTAGAGGCTACTGTGGGAGCCCACCCAATGGATATCTGATCCATATAGCTGTAATAACTGATAATAAACTGAATAAAATGTTTCTAATACATTTTACATGCTGTTAGGACGCTTACTGGTGCATCCTTCTGAACTGGGCATTCTACCGAATGCTTGGTGTGCACTGAGAGCACACCTTATAACTGAAAACTGTAAAACTACTGAACTAACGCCGAAACTAACAAGCGAGAGCAATTATACTGCAGGTGAGGGGTTTCTTACCTCAATCGCAAGGTTTTCTTACGATTCTATCCGCTAGGTTTTCCGGAAACTGCTCCGTTCGACGAACCGCTTACGTCCTCGCGTTCCTCTCGCGGAGAAAAACCTTTTTCGTGTTGGAGTCGTCGCTGGAAGATGTTCCCTTGACCCTTGGCTTGGTGTGCCGTGCGTGAGGAAGAGGAGAAGAAGAGAGGTGCGGCGGTTTTAGGTTTCGGGTGAGGAAAAACTACGGTGAGAAATAATCTAAAACTTCTCACTTAAATCCTTATTTATATTTACTAATTAATTCATCCAAAAATCAATTATAAATATAATTGATTCCTTCTTCTTTCAGCACGGCCCTGTTGGGTTCAACTGGTTACTAGCATTATCCCTTACACCATAGGTCTCGGGTTCGATTCTCGCCTAAGCTATTTTGCGGTTCTAATTATTTTTGCTACTTCCGCTACTCGGAAAAATTTCGGAAAAATTTCTAAAAATTCCAGAAAAATCATAGAATAATTCTAATGTAAGTTTGAGAATTTCGGGCGTTACAGCTAGGCAGAAGGGAAGTCCTGGTGAGTGAAGTCAGGCACGGGAAATCCAGATGGATCAAGGTTGACCAGACATCTGGTGAAAGTCCAAGTAGGTCAAAGGAATTGACCGGATACTTGGCAAGAGGAGAAAAGTCCAAGTGGGTCAAAGGGATTGACCAGACATTTGGTGAGAGAGTCCTAGCTGGTCAAGGGTGATCGGATGCTAGGTTTTATGTACCAACAAATCATGGTTGACTGGATGTTGGTTTAGGGGGCTTTGGACTTGCTTTTGGGCAAAAACCAAGATCTGGATTGATCAGCCGATTGATCCAGCAGATCTGGATCGATCAGTCGATTGATTGGATCATGCCTAATCGATCAGCTGATCGATCGGGTGAGTCCCCACGAACAGAACCCCTTTGGATCGATCTGTGGATCGATCCAGAGGTCCCAATCGATCAGTGGAACGATTGGGAGCTGCTGTTTGTGCACAATAAGCCCTGGATCGATCAACCGATCGATCCAGGCAATTCCAGAGAGCACAGAGGCACTCTGGATCGATCGGTTGATCGATCCAAAGCCTCCCCGATCGATTGGGAGCAATCCAATCGATCGGGATCCGACCGTTGGCGTCGTATTTAGCTGCAGGCGAGCGTTTCCTTTAGCAGTGCTTACATGATTCATCTCTGATTTTCACCAGCAACTCCACAGCTCTCTCTCAAGTTCAGATCGCCAGTTCTTGAAGATTCTTGGAGGTTCTTACAAGTCAAGAGGCGGATCAAAAGCAAGAAGAGAAGTTAGGGTTAGGGTTTATTGTAAGCTTTTGTTTGTATTTCATATCCTTTCCTTTTTTCTTGTATTGGGAGTTTGTAAAGGCTCCTCCGCCTTCGGTAGTTACCGTAGAGGAGTGTGTTTCATAGTGGAGGGTGCGTGAGTGTGTGGATCCTTGGATTAGTCACCTCTTGTGAGGTGGATACCAAGTAAAATCTATTTGTTAGCGTTGTATTTTGTTTCTTGTACATTTTCGCTGCATATCTTAGAAGAAACAAGCAACGCCAACCACGAAGCACGCGACGAGCTATTCACCCCCCCCTCTAGCTACTTTTTGGTCTCAACAAGTGGTATCGGAGCGAGGCCGCTTTTCACCGGAATCATCGCCGGAAGGGGCAAACAAAACAAGCAAAGCTAGAGGGTGAAGAAGTTGGAGCAAATTCATCAAAGTCAAAGAATTCAAGAAGCTCAACTTCAAGATGCAATTCCAAGATGGACTTGGATTTGACACAAGGGTGGCTCCACCGTACACATCTACTAGTTGCGATCTTTGGAAATCAAGGATCGAAAACTTCTTAATGGTGGAGATAGAGCAATGGTTTGCTCTAATGGAAGGCTTCGAGGCTCCAAGAAATTCAAAGGGCAAAGTCCTCAAGAAAAGCAATTGGAGCCAAGAGCAAATCCAAAGATGTGAGGTCAATGATAAAGTGATCAAGCTTTTGGTCAATCTATTGCCTAGCCACATTCTTGGAAAAATTGGAGAGTTCAAGGATGTCAAGGAGCTTTGGAGCAAATTGGCATCAATCCATGAGATCCCCTCCACTGTACTGAATCAAGAGGAATCCAAAGAGGGCGACTCATTGGATCAAGACCAAGAGGAGGACTCCGAAGTTGAGAGATACTCAACTTCCGAAGAAGAAGTCCAAGAAGAAGCTTCATCTTCAAAGGGATGCAATGAAGAGGGCAAGGAGGGAGCATACTCCTTGTTCCATGTACAAGAAGAAGATGAAGAAATCTCCACCTCTAGGATTGAGGGGGAGCAACTTTTGGTGACACCGGATCAAGTAGAAGGAGAAGTCTCCACATCTGGGTCAAGAAGAGAAGAAGATGAAGAAGCTTCCACCTCCACAAATCAAGACATATCTATTGGAGGAGAATCATCATCGGATCAAGAGGAAGCCTCCGCATCCGGATCCAAAGGAGAAGAAGCCACCCATACACAAGAAGGTATAAATAGTTCATTTAATAATAAAAATCATATCATATGCTTTGAATGTAGGGAACATGGGCATTACAAGAGCAAATGCCCTAAATTGGTCAAGAAGAAGGGTCAAGTGGCACAAAAGGGCAAGGAGAAGCCTAAGGAGACCACTCCCAGAACAAAGAAGAGCAAGGAGCACATTGTGTGCTTCTCTTGCAATCAAAAGGGGCATTACCGAAGTCAATGCCCTAAGGGGAAGAAGGTGGTCAAGGCTCAAGGAGGAAGCACAATTCAAGGGGGAGCCTCTAAGGTAAAAAGGAAGGTATCATTCATTGAACCTACCCCCTTTAATAATGGTAAAAAGCATGATAGTTCTAATCTATATCATTTTAATGTTATTTACCATGAAAATAGAAGGTATGATAAGATTAAGGAAAATCATGTAACTTATCATGCTAAAACCTCTCAACCTAGGCCTAGAAAGGTAGATAGGAATTTAGGCAAGAACCCTAAGAATTCTAGGTATTTGCCTAAGAAGAAGAAAAATCAAGGTTTTAGTGAAAAACCTAAGGGTGAAGAATTATGGAAGGAAAATCAAGTCTTGAGGTCAAGACTTGACAAATTAGAGAGGACTCTTCGAAAAATAACAAATATGACACAAGGGTCCAAGAGTCAAAATCTAGGTTTAGGACAACAAGGGTCATCCAAGGGTCATAGAGGTTTAGGATACAAACCTAAAACCAAAAAGGATGTACCTACTTATCATAGAGTTCTATATAGTTATGGAACAAATCCTAGGTCTAGTGGTCAAGTAAAGAATACTAGGGAGGTCATCCTTAAGAGTATTTTTGCAACAAATGTAACTAAGACTTCTAAGAAGTCCAAGAAAGTCATAAAGAAGGTCACAAGGGAAGCAATTCCTAGGGTTGAGCTAGAAAATGTGACAAAGGCTTCTAAGAAGCCAAACAAGGTCACTAGGAAGGTATCTAGAGAGGTTATCCCTAGTGAGTACCTAGAGCATCCAAGGAGCACCAATAGGTTTTGGGTTCCTAGGAGCATCTTCTCTACCCCATAGATGGGTTAGAGAGTGTCAACTCTAAGTGAAAGGGTAGTTAACCTAATCATGTTGAAGTTGACACTCAAAGAGCATTTTCAAGGTTATTATTAACCTTTGAAAATGAAATAGATATATCATTTACTCCTTGGAAGAGTAAAATGTGCCAAATTTTAGAAATAGTGATTTTAATCTTAATTGGCACAATTTAGGAAAATCATAAGAACTACCAAGTTGGGAGTTTGGTATGTTCTTAAGAGATTAAAGGCAATCCGGGCCTTAATTTAAAGTGCTACTCTTGTGGAAAAATGAAATATGCCAACACTCGAGGAATATGATTAATTTTAATTAGAATAAATTGATCAAGAGAATTAGAAATGCCAATTTAGGCTTTGGCATTGTCTTGAAGCACTTTGGGCAATTTAGGTTAGATTTAAATTAGTTATGGGGTTAAGAATACTTAGGTAGGTAATCTAGGTATTTTATCTATGCTAACTTGCCATGCTTTGTTTGCTCATCAAATGCCATGACATCATATTTATTTATTTGTGTTTGCACTCATGCCTTATTATGAAAAACACAAAAATATCATATCATGTCATCCATACTTCATATAGTTATAAGAAATTTTCTTTTGAAAATTATTTCTTTTTGATGTATGTCATAACATCATCATGCATCATTTGAATTCCTTGTTTATTAAGGACTAATGGTATTAATTAACAAGTAACATCCTTGATGGATGTTTAGTATTAAAAAATGCCTAGATAGATGATCCTGTCCGAACCGGGAATCAGTGGACGCTGGGCACGTGGCGCTTCCTGCTAGATCCTCGAATGCTCCGGTGAACCTGCAACGAAACCGAGCCAGGAGGGGTGTCCCGGCGACGGCCCTCCGACGCTCAAGTCAGGCGAGGAATAACAAAAAGGTGGCTTCAAGATGAAGATTTTTCATACCTCCAGTGGAGAAATGGAAGCCTTATATAGATCTCTCAAAGAAGCCTGGGCGTGCCAATCAAAGCAACCACCTGCCTTTGACCATGCCCAGGTATGGGTCTGTCAGAAGGGCCATGTCTAAATATGGATCTGTCAGGGAGACGTCCAAGAGACCATACTGTTACTGTATCAGCCTTTCCATGATGTGACGGCAAGATCGTGCGATCTTGTGTACGGCCTAATCATCAGACATGCTTCTGCTGATATCTCATATCCTGAGCCGAGCGCATAGGCCGCTCGGCCCCCTTTATACCCTCGCCCCTATTTGGCCGAACGGACAACCCCCTTGGCCCCTGCCGAGCGGACTCCCGCTCGGCCCTTCGGTCTTCCTGCCTTGGCGTCGGAAACATGAGCCCATGGATGGGTTTATCTCTAGCTCCGTTCGGACCTACCCATCCGCTCGGCTCGGCCATCCACCGCACAGCCTTTCATCGGTCCTCAGGCTGAGACCCTTCAGGAAGTGGGTCCCCCCTTCTTACTACCGGATCACTTGCCTTCCCTTCAAGTCTAGTTGAAGGAGGCAGTGAGTCCGACTGACTGGACTATATGTATTCGAGCGGGCTGTCGCCTCCTTTCCGTAGCTTATATTCTTTCTTTAGCCGTTCGGCCCTTATGCCGGATTTAGCCGCTCGGCTCTTCGTTTCGGATGCCTCGCTCAAAGTGGATGTTAGCTTGTCTAAATCTTCTCGAAAATCGCGCAAATCCCTCCCATTAAGTCGCAGCATGCGCGGTATGACGCGCATTAATTGTGCCTAGTGGCAAGACGCCACGTGGCTCTTCTCGCGTGACGTCGATGCTCAATACGATGGGACGCGATTGCTTTGAAATAGACGGTCGGATGACGGCCTCGTCCTTCGTGACCTGCATCCGTCGGCGGAGGCTACCCAGCCTCGGCAGTATAAGGCCCCCGTCTCCTTCCTTCGCTGCTTGCTTGCGCGCTGCCTTCTGCTTCGTCCTGTTGCTGCGGCCTTCGGCGACCCAGTGTCTGTTCTTAGGCGGCGATCACCTCCTCGGTGATTTTTCCCCCCGTTTCCTTCCCAGTGAGTCTTCTGCCTTCACTTAATAGGTCTTCCCTGCTCATTTCGCTCCTTTTGTTTCCCTTCCTTTGATTTCTTTCTGAGATGACGAGTTCCTCTGAACCCGCTATTAACATTTCGGGCCCCTGGTACCTGACCATGGAGAGCCGATTCGATGAGGAGCATGCCCAGCGCCTTGTTCGGACATATGGGCTTCCTGATGACCACGAAATAATTATAGCCGGCCCGACCGACCGTCCAAATGACCCGCCGATCGGCTCCATTTGTTTCTTTTTAGACCAATTCCAGAGCGGCCTTAGATTTCCTACCCATCCATTTATTCTGGAGGTTTGTAATTACTTCCGCATCCCGCTCGGCCAGCTTGTGCCGAATTCCTTTAGGTTGCTGAGCGGGATGGTCGTCCTCTTTAAGTTGCACAGTATTCCTCTTGACCCTAAGATATTCCATTTCTTCTTCTACCCCAAACAATCCGAGCCGGGCACTTTTATCTTCCAAAGTAGAATAGGCTTTAAATTTTTTGATAACATGCCGACCTCCAACAAACACTGGAAGGAGTTTTTCTTCTTCATCCGACTTCCCGATCGGCCAGCCTTCCGCACCCAATGGCAGACCGCCGTGCCGACCCAGCCGGAACTTGGCAAGTTCAGAAGTAATCCAGCCTATCTTCATGCGGCGAACTGGTTGTCCGGCCAGCGATACAAGATCGACCAGTTGCTCCTGAAGGGGGTGCTATATATTTTCGGGTTATCTCCCGTTCGGGCGAATCTCCCCTTCCGCATGAGTAAGGACTCTTTACTCTCTTAGTCTTTTTTGTCTAACTGATTTTAATTTCTTTCACTGCAGCTGATGTCATGTGGCGATCCAAGGCTACCGCTCACTTGAAATTGAAGTCTGTAGAAATTGAAGCGGCCACCAAAAAGGAGCTCGCCGAGCGGGGTTTAATCCCTAGCCGCCCGGCAGATGCAGGAGAGGGAGGGGCACAGTCCGCTCCTGAAACAGAAGCTGCCTCATCCGCTTCAGCGGAGGTTGAGGCGGAAATTGATCCTGTTTCCTCGGCTCCCGCCAAGCTGGGCGTTCCCCAGGTTGGAGATCCACCTTTGGAGGTTCGGCGGAAACGTCGAAGAGACCCCCACCTTCCGTCAACCCAAGAGGGGGAACCACAGGCGCCGATCGGCGTAACTTCGCCCGACCGCACGCCATCCCGGATCGGGACCCCTATGGCTTCACCTGCCGCACAGTCTTCTGGCTCTCCTCCCCGACCTCGCCGCCGCTTACGTCGGTTGGGCGAAACTTCCACCATAGGGGAGTCCTCGCATCAGGCGGCCGCGACTGAAGAGGCGCCGTCCGGCCACCCTACCATCAAGACTACCCTCCGATTCCCATCGGAGGAATATTTACTGTCTGCCGATCGGCCATCGAGCCCCGTTCACGAAATAACCCTGACTGGTCCGCTCGCCAAACTCTTCGAGGACGCCCAGATTCAAGTGGCCCTTATGACGCCCAAGCAGCTCGGCGATAACAATATGCAGCAGGCCACTCAGGTAAACCCATCGTCATTCCCGTGTCATGCTATTGTTTGATTCCTGACATTATTATTTCCCTTACAGCGCTGGGCTGAGCAAATTGCCACTAGCCATCGGCTAGCCGAGTTGGAGGGCCTTCTGGAAAAACTCCAAGTGTCGGAAGGTCCCACGGCCGAGCGGGAGAAACAAGCTCTTGCGGCCGAACAGAAGAAGGCTGCCGACCTGGCTGCTGAGGTAGCTCGGCTAGAGGACTTGGTGAAGAAGCGTGACAAAGATGTGAAGCGCGCCGGTAGCCGGAAGAGGCAGGCGATCGCTGACCTGGACAGAATGAAAGTAGATGTCCATGCGCTAAATCAGCGATCTAAGGATCTGGAGGCCCAGCTGAACGCCGAACGGGAGGTCCGTTCGGCTGAATGCACAAAGGCTGAAGCAAACTTGAAGGCCCTCCAAGATTCCTTAACTTCCAGGCGCTCAAAAATATGAGCCGAGTCGCCTAGCTGTAGCGCGCCAAGAATACATCCACTCAGAGCGATTTGGTGAAAAGTTTGGTGGCAACGTCTCCTCAACCTTCCTCGAGGCGGTCCAGGTCACCACGACGTACTTCAAGAAGGGGGGGCATCTTCCTGCTGACCTGAGCATTCCCCCTCCCGACCTGGCGGCCATGATCGACGACATCCCGGACACCTTTTTTAATTTTGAGGATCCGGAGTGATGTGGGTTATTTCAAGCACTTTTTGTACTTCCTCCACTCGGCGGATGTGACATTTTTGTACGTGCCGTTCGGCATAATTTTTCTTCTAATGAAACGATGCCCCTTTTCCTGTCTTCCTACTCATTGTCCATAATATTCTTCTGTTTGCTTAACATTAATGCTTGTAAAATTTTCGCCAGTCGTGCTCTTAAGGTTTCTCCCTCACGCGTCCAATCGGCTTGGCTCATTGCATAAAGTGCGAGTGAGCAGACCTACTCGCTCTGCACGTATCCCGCTTGCGTGAAGTCAACAAACGCCGAGTGTCGAAGGACCAACCCCCCTTCGGGCCTGAATGCTTTAATATTTATAGTTTCCGCAGTTTCTTACTCCGATATTCGTTCTTCCGCTTGGTATATTTATAGCCGATCGGCGCGGCTCTCGATTTTTAACGACGGTGCTCGTCGGCTTTCCGCTCGGATTATTTATAGACGCCGGCCCGTCTCTCGATTTTTAACGACGGTGCTCGTCGGCGCGGATATTTATAGCCGGTCGGCGCGGATATTTATAGCGGTGCGTCCGCTCGGATTATTTATAGACGCCGGCCCGTCTCTCGATTTTTAACGACGGTGCTCGTCGGCTTTCCGCTCGGATTATTTATAGACGCCGGCCCGTCTCTCGATTTTTAACGACGGGGCTCGTCGGCGCGGATATTTATAGCCGGTCGGCGCGGCTCTCGATTTTTAACGACGGTGCTCGTCGGCGCGGATATTTATAGCCGGTCGGCGCGGCTCTCGATTTTTAACGACGGTGCTCGTCGGCTTTCCGCTCGGATTATTTATAGACGCCGGCCCGTCTCTCGATTTTTAACGACGGTGCTCGTCGGCGCGGATATTTATAGCCGGTCGGCGCGGCTCTCGATTTTTAACGACGGTGCTCGTCGGCTTTCCGCTCGGATTATTTATAGACGCCGGCCCGTCTCTCGATTTTTAACGACGGGGCTCGTCGGCGCGGATATTTATAGCCGGTCGGCGCGGCTCTCGATTTTTAACGACGGTGCTCGTCGGCTTTCCGCTCGGATTATTTATAGACGCCGGCCCGTCTCTCGATTTTTAACGACGGGGCTCGTCGGCTCGGGTATTTATAGCCGGTCGGCGCGGCTCTCGATTTTTAACGACGGTGCTCGTCGGCGCGGATATTTATAGCCGGTCGGCGCGACTCTCCGGTTTAACGTCTGGGCTAGACGGCTTTAGGGCTAACTCCTTACCAGGTCGAGCGACCTTGGCCTTCCGTTTCGCAGAGGATACCCTGTGCTATCATCCTTCTACTTCCTGCATCGCAAGTGCATAGGCGACCGAGGAGCATATACAGTTACATTTAGCGCACCTTTCACCCAGTGTGGAGAACGTATTCCTGGCCGAACGGCTCAGGGTCTGCTTCGTCGAGCATTTTTGCTAAGATAATTTACCGCCGTCCGAACGGTACAGGGCCTTCGACCCACGATAACGTCTCATTTTCGCTCTTTTGACTCTTCCTTTCTGCATTTCAAGCATTCAGTCGAAAAATGAAGTACACCGAGTGATTTACAGTGATACACCTTTCATCCCGCCCGGTAAGGCTGGAGGTGGTTCGCGCTCCACGGTCTATCTAGCTGCCGACCGTCCTTGTCTTCCAAATAATACGCGCCCGAGCGGAGCTTTTCGATGACTCTGAAGGGACCGGCCCATGGAGCTTCAAGCTTGCCGACGTCGCCGACCGGCTTGACTTTCTTCCAGACAAGATGGAATGATCTGGGAATGACGCGCCGGTTGTAAGTTTGCTTCATCCGCTGGCGGTATGCCATCAGCCGAACGGCTGCCTTCGCCCTCTCCTCTTCTACCAAGTCCAGCTCCATGTTTCTTCGTTCGGCGTTGTCATCATCGTAGCTCTGGATCCGGATTGAATCAACGTCAACTTCGACTGGAATGACGGCCTCACCGCCATATACCAAATGGAACGGTGTGACTCCTGTCCCTTCTTTCGGCGTCGTTCGGATGGCCCACAAGACGCTCGACACTTCATCTGGCCAGCTTCCCCCCAAATGGTCGAGCCGAGCATGCAGAATACGGAGAATTTCCCTGTTGGCGACTTCAGCCTGACCGTTGCTATGAGGATAGGCTACAGACGTGAAATGTTGCTCAATGTCGTAGCTCCTGCACCACTCTTCTAACATTTTCTCTGTGAACTGCCGCCCGTTGTCGGACACTAGTCGGCGGGGGATGCCGAACCGACAAATGATGTGTTGCCAGATGAATTTTTTAACCATTTGTTCAGTAATCTTTGCGAGCGGCTCGGCCTCCACCCACTTGGAGAAGTAGTATACCGCCACTAGTAAGAATTTCCTCTGCCCGGTCGCGATCGGAAATGGACCCACAATATCCATTCCCCATTGATCAAACGGACATGAGATGGTTGATGCCTTCATCTCCTCTGCCGGTCGGTGGATGAAGTTATGATACTTATGGCATGAAAGGCATGTAGATACTGTCCGAGCGGCATCTGTTTGTAAGGTTGGCCAAAAGTATCCGGCCAAGAGGATCTTCTTGGCCAACGAGCGCCCGCCCGGATGTCCCCCGCATGATCCTTGATGTACTTCCTGGAGGATGTAAGCTGAGTCTTCCGAGCTTACACATTTCAGCAAAGGACGCGAAAAAGCTTTCTTGTAAAGCTGATCTCCGATGAGTGTAAACCGACCGGCTCTTCTTCTGAGGAGCCGGGCTGCATATTCCTCAGATGGTGTGGTGCCCGAACGGAGGAATTCTATAATAGGTGTCCTCCAGTCACTTGGAAACGTGAGGCCTTGCATCCGGTCGACATGCGCTACCAGCAGTATTTTTTCAATTGGTTGCTGAAGGGCGACTGGCGTTATCGAGCTCGCGAGCTTGGCTAACTCATCGGCCGCCTGGTTCTCCGTTCGGGGAATCTTCTGAATAAGCACCTCTCGGAAAGCAGCTTTGAGTTTTTCAAAGGCCTCAGCGTAGAGTTTGAGCCGAACACAGTTGATTTCAAAGGTGCCGGAGAGCTGCTGAGCGGCCAACTGTGAATCCGAATAAAGTGTCACCCGACCGGCTCCCACATGCCGTGCTGCCTGCAGTCCGGCTATAAGGGCCTCATACTCTGCCTCATTGTTAGTAGCTTTGTAATCCAGCCGGACGGATAGGTGCATCCTTTCTTCCTGAGGTGAGAGTAGTACTATTCCGATTCCACTTCCGAGCCGAGTGGAGGATCCATCCACATATATTCTCCACATATCTTCCGGCTCAGGCCTTTGCACTTCGGTCACAAAATCAGCCAAGGATTGGGCTTTAATCGACGGGTCCGATATTGGATGTCAAACTCACTTAATTCCGTCCACTTGATGAGCCGTCCGGACGCTTCGATTCAACAGCACTCCGAGTGGACTGTTCATCCGGACAATGATGGTGTGAGCCAAGAAATACGGTCGGAGGCGGCTAGAACCAAAGCAAAGGCCAACTTCTCGAGCCGGTGTAAGACTCAGCGTCTTTTAAAATGTGGCTCGGAAAATACACCGGCTGTTCCTCGCCGTGTTGAGCCTACAGCATGCTCAGTTGACGATAGATACATATAAAGTGACTCACCCCCGCTCGGCTTGGCCAGCACAGGCAGAGAATTTAGATATGTTTTCAACTCTTCAAATGCTCGGTCACACTCTTCATCCCACTGGAACTTAGTAGCCTTGCGCAGGATCTTGCCGGTCGGCGGTTTTGGAGATGAATCTGGACAATGCAGTTATCCGACCGGTCAACCGTTGTACCTCCCTTGTGTTTCTAGGAGGAAGCATGTTTTGCAGAGTTTTCACCTTGCTGGGGTTGGCTTCAATTCCCCGCTCGGTCACTATATATCCCAAGAAATGCCCTCCTTTTGCTCCGAACAGGCACTTCTGGGGATTCAGCTTGACTCCATATCTGCGCAGCGTTCGGAAGGTTTCTTCCATGTCCTTGCAGAGATCTACCGCTCGGACAGATTTAATAAGAATATCGTCTACATAAACTTCCAGATTCCGCCCGATCTGCTCCCGGAATACTTTGTTCATCAAGCGTTGATAGGTGGCCCCGGCATTCTTCAATCCGAACGGCATCACGTTGTAGCAATAAGTGCCGTCGACCGTCACGAAGCTTACTTTTTCTTGATCTTCCTGGGCGAGCGGCACTTGATGATATCCTTGGTAGGCGTCAAGCATGCAGATTAATTCGCAGCCGGCCGTAGAGTCCACCAGCTGATCTATCCGGGGCAGAGGATAAAAATCCTTGGGACATGCTTTGTTCAAGTCCCGAAAGTCGATGCAAACTCTCCACTTGCCGCCCGGCTTGGAGACCAATACTACGTTGGCCAGCCAGCTCGGGAACTGCACCTCGCGTACGTGGCCGGCCCTCAGAAGTTTTTCTACTTCCGCCCGGATGATGGCATTCTGCTCGGCACTGAAATCTATTTTTCTCTGCTTTGTCGGCCGAGCGTCCGGTCGGACATGTAACTCATGCTGCGCTATGCTTGGCGAAATTCCGGGCAATTCATGTGTCGACCAGACGAAGACATCGTGATTTCGTTGGAGGCATTGGATCAGCTTCTCCTTCTGTTCTTCCTCCAGATCCGAGGTGATAAAAGTCGTGGCCTCCGATCGGGTTGGATGGATCTGAACTTCCTCCTTTTCATCATAAATTAAAGCAGGAGGTTTCTCGGTTATGACGTGTACCTCGATTCGGGGCGCCTTCCGAGCGGAGCAAGCTTCTGCCCGAATCATCTCTATATAGCACCGCCGAGCTGCTAGCTGATCTCCAGGCACTTCTCCTACTTGGTCCTCCACCGGGAACTTTATCTTCTGGTGCAAGGTTGAGACAACCGCTCGGAATTCGCTAGCGCCGGTCGTCCCAAAATGACGTTGTAGGATGACGGAGAGTCGACCACCACGAAGTTTATTGTCCTGGTCCTCTGAGCGGCTCTTCTCCCAGTGAGGTGGCTAGCCCGTTGCCCGTAAACCCGTAGAGCGGGGTCGTCATGGGCAGCAGCTCGGCTCGATCAATGTGCAACTGATCGAACGCCTTCTTGAATATGATGTTGACCGAACTCCCTGTGTCAACAAATATGCGGTGAATGGTGTAATTTGCTATTACCGCTTTAATGAGCAGCGCGTCGTCATGGGGCACTTCTACTCCTTCTAAATCTCCGGGCCCGAAAGTAATTTCCTGTCCACTTGCCCGCTCTTGGCTACAGCCGACCGCGTGGATCTGCAGCTGCCTAACGCCCGCCTTTTGGCCCTCCAGCAATAACGCTGATCTCGCCCCGGGAAGTATTGCTCCTGTTTTCCTCCTCCCGAGTGGACGGTCGGGACCGTTCTCTGGACGCCCGGCGATTCTCCCGTCTTGGGGATCGGTGCCGATCGGGCGTCTGGTGATGTCGCCTCTCGGTGCGGGTCCGGTCAGCTTCATAGGTCCTTTGTCTTCTGTCGATGGGAGGAGACCGTCGTTCGGCTCTCCTGGGAATGTGATTAGTCACGAAGGGAAGACTTCGACAATCCCTCGTGTTGTGCGTATCTGACTGGTGGAAGGAGCAGAACAGAGGGGTCCACTTCTTCTTCGGTTTGGGCCGAGCGGCAGCCACCTCTTGTACATGCGATCTGGCGTGGGGGGATCGAATTGCTTCGGCCCTCGGTCCTCTAGGTGGCTGCTGAGCGGCGTGCTGTTTCCGCTCGGCCTGAACAGGTGCACGCTCGGCTAGAGTTTCCTTTTTCCGAGCGGCTTGCGCTTCTTCCACGTTTATGTATTCGTTGGCCCGATGCAACATGTGATCATAATCTCGGGGCGGCTTTCGGATGAGCGACCGGAAGAAGTCACCATCTACCAGGCCTTGTGTGAAGGCGTTCATCATCGTCTCCGATGTGGCCGTTGGGATGTCCATTGCCACTTGGTTGAATCGTTGGATGTAAGCCCGAAGCGATTCCTTTGGATCTTGCTTGATGGCGAACAGGCTGACACTTGTCTTCTGATAACGCCGACTGCTAGCAAAGTGGTGGAGGAAGGCCGTTCGGAAATCCTTGAAGCTTGTGATAGATCCGTCCGGCAACCTCCGGAACCACCGTTGAGCCGATCCCGAGAGTGTGGTAAGAAAGACGCGGCATTTCACTCCATCGGTATATTGATGGAGCGTGGTGTGTTATCAAACTTACCCAGATGATCATCCGGGTCCGTTGTTCCGTTGTACTCGCCGATCGTCGGAGGCACGTAGTGCTGGGCGGAGGGTCTCGTAGAATAGCCTCCAAAATTGGCGGTTGGCCGCTCGGGAGATGAGTCCGCCCGGGAGCCTTACCTTTTCGTCATCCCGCCTTGGTATTTCGTCCAAGAAGAACCTCTATCTCTTCGAGTTGGTGCGGCTTCAGGGGTGCAAAGGCCGGTGAAATGCGACGGTGGCCGGAGGTGCTTCCGCTCGGCCACGACGCAGATGTCGCTTGTTGCTCTTGTCGGCTGCTTTCTTTTTGTTCAACAAGTTTGGCGGCCCTTATCTCGACCAGGGCGTAGCTCTTCCCTCGAGCGTCACCGTGTTTTGTCGGCCTCGTCCATTGTTCCGATCGGATGCAGGGGCGTTCCAGACGGCGCCAATTTGATCTGTCCGAGCGGCTGGACGCACGTGGCGCTTCCTGCTAGATTCTCGAATGCTCCGGTGAACCTGCAACGAAACCGAGCCGGGAGGGGTGTCCCGGCGACGGCCCTCCGACGCTCAAGTCAGGCGAGGAATAACAAAAAGGTGGCTTCAAGATGAAGATTTTTCATACCTCCAGTGGAGAAATGGAAGCCTTATATAGATCTCTCAAAGAAGCCTGGGCGTGCCAATCAAAGCAACCACCTGCCTTTGACCATGCCCAGGTATGGGTCTGTCAGAAGGGCCATGTCTAAATATGGATCTGTCAGGGAGACGTCCATGAGACCATACTGTTACTGTATCAGCCTTTCCATGATGTGACGGCAAGATCGTGCGATCTTGTGTACGGCCTAATCATCAGACATGCTTCTGCTGATATCTCATATCCTGAGCCGAGCGCATAGGCCGCTCGGCCCCCTTTATACCCTCGCCCCTATTTTGGCCGAACGGACAACCCCCTCGGCCCTTGGCCCCTGCCGAGCGGACTCCCGCTCGGCCCTTCGGTCTTCCTGCCTTGGCGTCGGAAACATGAGCCCATGGATGGGTTTATCTCTAGCTCCGTTCGGACCTACCCATCCGCTCGGCTCGGCCATCCACCGCACAGCCTTTCATCGGTCCTCAGGCTGAGACCCTTCAGGAAGTGGGTCCCCCCTTCTTACTACCGGATCAATAGATATGCATGATCCCTAGATTAGGGCAAAACCAAAATTTACATCTCACAAAGACCCATAAGGTGACCTGTATGTGGTTTAGTGCACATTAGATACAAGTGAGATGTTAGGATGATGAACAAAACTCAAGATGTTGATTTAGTGCATTCTTTTGAGTTCTAAGTTCATCAAAACACATAGGTATGTGTTTTCCCATCATTGGGAAAGCTAATGTACAAGTCATGTGCATTAAGCACAAGGAACATGGTGGGATATTGGTTTTGAAAATCATTTTAAAATGCTTTTGGCAAACATTGATGAAGATTATCTTTTGATAGTAATCATCATTGAATAGTTGAGCACAAACTAGAAGAAAACACTAAAGTTTTTGCAAGTTCTCTAGTTTGTGTCAATCTTGGAAAATATGAAGTATTTTCTTATAAAATTATTTTTCCATGATAATATATGCCCTAAATAATGTCTACACAAATTTTCACAATTTTTAGATTTTTGTAGATTTTTCTAGGGGTTTCTGAAGTTGACTGAAATGGAATTTCAGCAACTATCAGAACTCCAATCGATCACCCAATCAATTGGAGTGTCTCAATCGATCGGCCGATCGATTGAGAAGGCTATTCTCGCGAGCAGAAGCTCGCTGGATCGATCAGTCGATCGATCCAGACTGGCTGAATCGATCAGTGGATCGATTCAAAGCAGTTCAATCGATTGGGACCCAACTCCAATCGATTGAGGAAGCTGATTTTGGCTGGAAAAGGCTGATTTCAGCATTCCAAACCAGGTTTAGTCGAGGTAACCATTCCAAACCCATCAAAATACATTTGTATACATAAAAATGGTGTTTTCATGTTGAAAACAAAGATGAATTGGTTGGGGAAGACTAAATTGAAGTTTAGGTTGAGGTTTGGTTTCAATATTGAATGTTTGAACCTCAAAACTTCTAAATTTGAGTTTCCTAAAGGTTTAGGGATTCCAAGTCATTGTTGGTGCAATGACAGAAGGTACGACCATGTCTTTAGGGGGAGTTACTCTTTAAGGACATGAAAATTATTTTTCATACACCTTGGGAGGTGGTTAACCTTCTTTTAGAGAAAATGCTCAAGGTTGGGCATTGAAATTAATGGGGAGTGGATGTCCTCATTGTTTAAGTGGAGTTTGCTCATGGATGAGCATTTGATAAAAAAAAAAAAAATGAAATGTATGGGACCTTCATTTGGGTTATTCAAGTGGTTAATGCTCAAGGGTGAGCATTGATGATAATGAAGGGTATGAGATCTTTATTATCCTGTTGATCACAACGAGTGAAGTTGTGAACAACGAATAAGCAACTCTTCAGGGGGAGAGGTTGTGGTTGATGTGTGCCCAAAGATGGGGGCATGTTTATGATGTGTGCCAATAGGGGGAGAATGCATGGTTAAGTTAGGCCTTCAGTACCTAAAGGGGGAGTTTGCCCTCTAGAAAAGGAGAAGAATGGAGGGAACCATCATTCAGATATTGGCATGAAGGGAGTTGAGGCTATGGATTAGCCTAACTTCCTAACTTAACATGTGGTATTGTCAAACATCAAAAAGGGGGAGATTGTTGGTGTAATATTCCCTAGGTCAAGGTTGACCTGTTTGACTGGGCTTGAAGTGAGTCAAGCTCGAGTCTTGATGATTTGGTTTCGATGTTTGACAATACTTGTAAACAACACATGAACATTGCAGGTGCAATTGTTCATGTGGGGAGATTGTGAAAAAGAGTCAAGTAGGTCAAGGTTGACTGGATACTTGACTGAAAATCCTAGTGAGTGAAGATCGGCGAAAGTCTTGGTGAGTAAAGCCAGGCAGAAGGAAACCCTAGTGAGTGAAGCTAGGTGAAAGTCCTGGTGAGTGAAGCTATGCAGATGAGAAGACCTAGTGAGAAAAGCTAGGCAGAAGGGAAACCCTAGTGAGTGAAGTTAGGTGACAGTCCTGGTGAGTGAAGCCAGACAGATGAGAAGACCTAGTGAGTGAAGCTAGGCAGAAGGGAAATCCTGGTGAGTGAAGCCAGGTGAAAGTCCTAGTGAGTGAAGCCAGGCAGAAGAGAAATCCTAGTGAGTGAAGCTAGGCAGAAGGGAAGTCCTGGTGAGTGAAGCCAGGCACGGGGAAATCCAGATAGATCAAGGTTGACCAGACATCTGCTGAAAGTCCAAGTAGGTCAAAGGGATTGACCGAATACTTGGCAAGAGGAGAAAAGTCCAAGTGGGTCAAAGGGATTGACCAGACACTTGGTGAGAGAGTCCTAGTTGGTCAAGGGTGACCGGATGCTAGGTTTTATGTACCAACAAGTCATGGTTGACTGGATGTTGGTTTAGGGGGCTTTGGACTTGCTTTTGGGAAAAAACCAATATCTGGATTAATCAGCCGATTGATCTAGCAGATCTGGATCGATCAACCGATCGATCCAGCAGATCTGGATCGATCAGCCGATCGATTGGATCATGCCCAATCGATCAGCTGATCGATCGGGTGAGTCCCCACGAATAGAAACCCTTTGGATCGATCCGTGGATCGATCCAGATGTCCCAATCGATCAGTGGATCGATTGGGAGCTGCTATTTATGCGCGATAAGCCCTGGATCGATCAGCCGATCGATCCAGGCAATTCCAGAGAGCACAGAGGCACTCTGGATCGATCGGTTGATCGATCCAAAGCCTCCCCGGTAGATTGGGAGCAATCCAATCGATCGCTCCCAATCGATCGGGATCCGACCGTTGGCGTCGTATTTAGCTGCAGGCGAGCGTTTCCTTCAGCAGTGCTTACACGATTCATCTCTGATCTTCACCAGCAACTCCACAGCTCTCTCTCAAGTTCAGATCACCAGTTCTTGAAGATTCTTCCAAGTCAAGAGGCGGATCAAAAGCAAGAAGAGAAGTTAGGGTTTATTGTAAGTTTTTGCTTGTATTTCATATCCTTTCCTTTCTTCTTGTATTGAGAGTTTGTAAAGGCTTCTCCGCCTTCGGTAGTTACCGTAGAGGAGTGTGTTTCATAGTGGAGGGTGTGTGAGTGTGTGGATCCTTGGATTAGTCATCTCTTGTGAGGTGGATACCAAGTAAAATCTATTTGTTAGCGTTGTATTTTGTTTCTTGTACATTTTCGCTGCACATCTTTGAAGAAACAAGCAACGCCAACCATGAAGCACACGATGAGCTATTCACCCTCCCTCTAGCTACTTTTCGGTCCCAACAGTAAAGAGATAGGTTCAATTTTACTTGGTTTGGAGTCTTCAGCGACTCCTACTCTAAAATTTAGGTCCTGTGAACCTATCGATGGGTAATCCACTAAATACTTCTTCTGAAACCGCTAGAAGAGGGGATTGAGTACAAAGAGAAGTTAGGATAAGTGTAACACGCTCTACATTTTCCTTTCATGCAGAATTTAAGTACAGTATGAAATTTTTGTTACCCAACATCTTCAAAGATGATCGGATTGCTTGGTGTTAGACGACTCCTCATCAATAGTAGGGCGTAATAGCATCATAGCAAAGCAGCAGCAGGAAGCTAGAGTAGTCAAAATGTTAATCGAACGTATAGAATCTTGTAGTAGAGATGTTGTCGAACCTTGGGTGAACACCTCTTTTATAGAGTGTGGAAGGTGCATTCTATCGCATGAAAGACACCTCGGGTACTGTTTACCCGAGGTAATTTTTGCTCATTTTGCCTTACAAAACGTGTTAATCCAACACAACAAATAATAACGCGCAAGATAAAGTTAGCACAATAATAATATGATTAATTTATGACTTAGACCCTGTCCTTCAAAGTAGGATCTAGTCAGGGTCTTAATTTAGGTTTTTGAAATAGACCTAAATTGGATCGACGTCTATCGCCCCCTCAACCGAGACGCGTCCTCACTTAGTCGCTCTCCTCCAATGACTTACCTACACTTACCAAGTGTCGAGTTGCCTCCTTGACGTCCAATCTGACCCATCAGGTTTTCCTACTGAAATCACACATCTGGACTTCCTCCCATCAGAAATCGAATATCCCGACCTCCTGCTAGAATTCCACATCTAGACTTCGCTAATCAGGAATCACACATCTCGACTGGACTTCCTGCCTGATGTCAAGTCCTCTTGATTCGTCAGATTAGACAACTTTGCACACTCAATAAATGTATTAGATCACGATAACACCAACTTAACTCACTTGTCATTTATCAAAATCTAAATTTTAGACCGTTAGTACAAATTCCACCAACAAGTCCATATAAACCAATCTATCTAAATCTCTATTCAAAAAGTCTATTTTCACATTCATTTGATGTAGCTCTAAATCATAATGAACTATCATTGCTATAATAATTCTTAGTGAATCCTTTTTGAGACAGGAGAAAATATCTCTTTGTAGTCAACACCATCTTTCTAAGTAAGACCTTTGTCAACAAGTCTAGCCTTCTATCATTCGATATTGACATTAGACTCATGTTTAGTCTTAAAGACCCATTTACATCCAACTATCTTTGACCCTTTAGGCAATTCTACAAGGTCCCAAATTGTATTGTGATCCATTGATTTCAACTCTTCAATCATATCATCAAACTACTTAGAAGAATTAATACTTTCAATGGCTTGTGAAAATGAAACTGGATCTTAATCAATACTTAAGTTAAATTTTGACTCTTATAGATAAACTACATAATCATCAGAATAGTTGATCTTCTTTCGCTTTCAAACCTTCTTAATGATATTGCTTGTGGTTCATCAACATTAGGTTCATTGTGAACAATATCATGGAGTATTTGGTCATTCGCTTATTGTTCTTGTAGTTGTTGGATCGTGAGCACGCGAGAGGGGGGGGTTGAATCACGTGATTTTGAAAATATTTTTTTCTTTTGAAAATTAAATACGCAGCGGAAGTATCGGAAAAGAAAGTGTGACACAAAAAGAAAAGGCAAATGCTAACACAAGTTCAATTTAATTAGTTCAGAGTCTTCGATGACTCCTACTCCAAGGTCCGCATTTGGTGAGTGCTTTTGTTGGACAATCCATTAATAGTTTGAATATATTATAGAATTGAAGTATAGGTGATGTGTAAGAATTATAAAGAAAAGTTACTGACAATAAAGAAAATCAGCAGAACTTGATCGTCGATTGTCAGAGGAGTGTTACAGCGTCATAGGAGCCTTTTCGGAGCAGCACGCAAGAACAAAAGTCGGAGTACTTGTTGTGTTGAAGCTGGTGATCAAACCCCTCCTTTTATAGCCTCCAAGCACTTGGATCAACCTCCGGGCGCCCCCACTGGGCTTACATGGCTACACCTCGTTGAAATTTCATCTTGGAAGTTTATCCATGTTCGGGTGCCCGGACCCCCTCTAGGCGCTTGGACCACTTATGTGGATTGGCCAATCAACGCATGACACTACAACATGAAGATTGATTTTTGCTGGTCCGAGCGTTTGGAGCAACCCCGAGCGCTCGGACTATCAGGTGTCTCGCTATGCACCCCGGGGTGCTCCTCGTTGGCACTTACTTGAGCGCTCGAAGCAACTCCGGGTGCTCGAACGTCCGAGCGGCCGGACGTCCGAGCACTCGGACGTTCAGGAGCCCAAACAAGCTATAGGCGCTTGGAGCTCTATTTTTCCAGCCATCTCTTGCTTTCAATCACCTGCACCACAGAGTTAGAAAGACAAACAATAATATATAAACTAATGTAAATTTTGACAGTCTCCAGACTGTCGAGTCCTGACTTTGAGTTTCACTGAAACGCTAGGTTAGACTGGCGCCTACTGATCCCTCAACTGGAAACGCGTCCTCACTGAATCTCTTCTCCAGTTGATTGCCTCCACTTACCAAACGCAGATTTCCTTGATATAAGGTCCCTTGATCCACTAGGACTTCCTGCCAGATCTCAACTAATCTGGACTTCGTGTCTACTATCGACCTAGCTAAACTTCAGCCTGGTGTTTCGGTCCTCCAGACCCATCAAGTTCATATCCTGCACACTTGGTAGACAGATTAAACAAGCATAACATCTAAATTTAATTCATTTGTCATTCATCAAAACTTGAGTTTGATTATCGGTGCTTACTACACCAACAATCTTTCTCTTTTTGATGCAATGACAATATAAAGTTAGAAAAAAATATACAGAAATAAATGATTTAAGAGAACCTAAACCCTTACCCTCCCCCTTTTTGATGCAATATGATTTTAGATTTAAGTTTTTCATATTTTTCTTACTTAAACCTTTATCCTCCCCCTTTAATATTCATCAAAATAAGTATGTAAATAAGTTACACCAAAAGGATAAGTGAAACAAATTAGTAAGTATAATATTCCTCAGGTTTACATTTAAGGACAGTAAAAATTTTCAAAGAAAGTTTTAAGTACTTTTTGAAAAGGTTTTTAAAGGGGATTTTGGAAAAAAAAAAACTTTCAAAGTAAATTTTCTCAAGTATTTTGCAAACAACCATTAAATATTTTCCAAAAATTTTAAGATAATTTTGGCAAAACCTTTAAGGTTTAGATATTTTTTTGAGTGTTTTCCAAAGTAAATTTTCCAAGTATTTTTCAAAAGTTTGCCAATCGATTTTTCAAGTAAGTCAAAGATTTTCAAATAATTTTCAAAGAATTGTCCAACGAAAGAAATTCAAATATTTTTCAAGATATTTTTGAAATATTTTCAAGGAATTTTCAAAAAGTGTTAATTGAAAAACATGTTTGAATGCATAATTTTTAAAACAATAAAGGCTTTCAAAGGATTATTTAAAATACTTTCAAAATTTAAGGTATTTTTCAAAAACACTTTTTAAGCTATAACTTTGCAAGGATTTTTTTTAAAATAATTTTCAAAAGGGTTTTCAAAGTAATTTTATAAACATTTTCAAAATTTTAATCTTTTCAAATTTTCAAACATAAAATGTTACAAAGTAACATGTTACAAAAAAAATCAAAAAAAATATTCTATAATTTTTAACACAGATCCTCCTCTTTAACATGATATTACTTTAAAATATGATTATCTAAAAGTTTATTTTTAAATATCTAACTTTTAGTTACTAACTAGCTATCAAAAGATAGTAGCGCTCACTGTGTTTGTAAAGTTTAACAAAATTATCCAGCTAATTATTTTTTAAAAATGATTGCCTAACTTGATTAATATACTATGATATTTTTCGTTGAGATTTATATTGATGCACGAATATAAACATCTGAAGTTCATGCAAGACCCTATACATCTCACACCTTTCTATATTTTGAATGCATAAGTAAAGTAGTCCTAATGTGCTTTGTGAGATCATGACTGTTATAACTATAGGTTCATGCTTTCTAGGGAGAATACATAAGCTAAGTCCATACCTAATTTTTAAACACAAAAAATAGGAATTTTTATAAAATATAAGTAAAATTTAACTTAGAATTTGAAAATTATTTGAAAAAAATATCCTCCCTTAACCTAAGATCTTAGTTTTCAAGTAGGAGAAAAAAATATACTTTTAATTTTTTTTTACCAAATTTACAAATATGATAGATTAATAAGTTTAAAAGAATTAATTATTGATATAATGATTGATTACTAAGTTAGAGTCACTCTTTTGTATTCATTAGTATTATTAAATAAATTATTATTTAATTCTGACTTTTCAATTAAATTATTTCATTGGTATTAATTTAGTTAAAAAAGTTATTTCAGATTAATCAATTATTGATTAATTAAGTTTTAGTCAATTATTTATTAATTAAGTTATTACTTTTTGATTATTAGTTTATTAATTTAAATTTGGATTTATTATTAATATTTTGTTATTAAATTGGTATTAATTTAATTATGATAGAGAAGTAGGATTAATTAGTTATTCTTGATTATTTATTAACTTTCATATTAATTAATTATAATTAATTATAATTTAATTTAATTTTTTTAATTTAATTTTTATTTTATTTTATTTTATTTAATTTGTTTTAATTATATTTATTTTAAATTATTCTAATTTAAATTTAATTAAATTTAATTTATTCTAATCTTAATTTTAAATTATTTTATTTTATTTTACTTTTTTAATTTAATTTAAAATTTAAGTTATTTAAATTTAATTAACCCTTTTTTTAAAATTGATTTTTTATAAAGTAAATTATTTAATTGAATTAATTTTAGGGTTTAAAGGCTTAATTGCTTTTTCAAAGGTTAAAAACTTAATTAATTTCAGAAAGACTTAATTTGAAGAAGTTCAATTAATTAATTAAATTTTTTTGGCTAATTTTAAAAAGGTTTAATTTTAAAAAGATTTAATTACGGTGAATTAATTTAATGATTAATTAGTTACAAATTTGTATAATTTGAGAGTTAATTTAATTAAATGGATTTAAAATTTAATTAATTCTTATTTATCCTATAATTTATGAGATACATCATGTTGAAATTTTAGTTTGAAGATAATTTGACCTTGTGTTAAATTTAAATTTATTCATCAGTTAATTAAATGTACATTTTAAAAATTGGCTTCCAAGCTATGACGAGGTATAGAGGCCTTCTTAAGTATCAGAGCAACGACCACTTCTAGACAAAGGTCTTTTAAGAAATTGGACATTTAATTTTTGTATTAATAAACCTTAGTCTAACTAGTCTAGGATGTGGCGAGGTAGCTTCAATTAGTTCTACTTAGCTAAGTAGACTAAATAGGGTACATCTTACTCTACCTGACTTCATAGACCAATTTTTCATAATGTAGTATCATCTCGCCCTATTTTTGACAAGAGTCAAAATACCTTATTTAGGTCTAGTCCTAATTACCCAGATGGGTAGACTATGTTTTTGAGATGTCAACTAATTTAGAGACTCCCTCTAAATTATTAAACTCGAGTTTTATCTTAATTTTAGGTTTATGTCAGTTTATCTTGTAATTGTAGTTTACTTGATTATTCTTTGTTCATGGAATTTAAGTCTTTGCTTTGATTTAGGCTTGTAGCCCAAGGTTAGATTTGATTTAGTTGAGTTGAATTGATGGCTTGGGTTCAGATTTAGTTTGTTAGATTTATTTAACAGATTATCTTGTTTTGTTTTTATATAGTGTATTTTATTTTTAGGTATATAAAATTAGTTTGGCCCTACTTGCTTGGTTAGATAGGTTTTTGGAATCCAAGCTTTGGTTTATTTTTTATTTTGACTTATTAATGAGATGAACGTTTTATTTGTCGAGCTAGACTTGCATCCGAGTCTAAATTTATTATACACAGCTTATTGGGATCTAGATGTCATATCTAGGTACTTGGATCTTGTTGTGAACTTTTCTAAAAGTTCTCTATGTCTTACAGCTTCACTTTTTAATTTAAATTTTTTTCCTCAAGTTTTGCAACTTGAGTTGGACTTTCAAATTGATCTTCTTCAGTTGTTGGGTTTGTTTCAATTTATTCCTTAAGGTCTTGATTTTCCTCAAGGAGTATTTTAATTTTATTTTCAATTTTAATTAACTTTTTATTCAGACATGTAATATTTTAAAGAACTTTTCAGTTAAAACAATTTGTATCTTATTAGGATTATAAAAAATGAGTGTGGACTTATAGCTTGATTCGTATTCAAACTCGTCTTCTTGATCTGAATTGCTTTTCGATTTGGGTTTGATTGCCATGAGCGCGAGGTAGCTTGCTTGTTTTTTATCTTCAGTGTCCGATTCTTCAGAGGAGGAGGAGTCCCAGGTGTCTTGGAGTGCCTTCTTCCTCTTTGTCTTCTTTGATTTGTCTTCTTTTTTATTTGAACATTCGTACTTGAAATGACCCTTCTCATTGCATTCGAAGTATGTTATCTTCACCTTTACATTGTTGGGTGTAGATTTGATCACTTTTTGTAAGTCCTTCTTTGTGAAGTTGTTCTTTCTTCTAGTGAATATTTTATGACCATGTTCACTAGTTGTTCTTCTTCAATTGTTTCTGAGTTAGATTCATTTTCTGTCTCAGGCTTGACTCGAGTTGCAGTCTTTTTTTTTCTTTTGATGAACCTGCAAGAAAAGTCACACCTTTCTCGACTTGTTTTGAGTTAGTCTGTTCTTGGAGCTCAAGTTCACAAAATAATTCATCTAATTTTAATTCGTTTAAATTTCTCAAAACTTTGTAGGCATCTACTATAGATAGTCATAGTGTACTTCGAGGAAAAAGGTTTAAGGCATACCTTATCACATCGCGGTTCTCAAGTTGATGCCCGATCAGGTGAAGACCATTCAAGATATTCTTTATTCTACGTGGAGATTATTGGTGTAATTTCTTCTGGGTCAAGGTTGACTAGGTTAACTAAGCTTGAGTTAGCTCAAGCATAAGTCTTGATGTTTGAATTTTGATCTTTGACAATGTGTGGAGATTGCAGGTGCAATTGTTTGTTTGGGAAGATTTTTGGTGCAATTCCCCTCTGGTTATAGTTTCACCAGTTTGATGTGAAGAAGAGTCAAATAGGTCAAGATTGACCAGATATTTGATTGGGAAGTCCTAATTGAAGGTTAGGCTAGGACAAGTCCAATAGGAAGATTGGCAGAAAATGGAAATCCAAGTGGGTTAGTGTTGATCGGACACTTAGTGTTGAAAGTCCTGGTGAGTGAAGTCAGGCAGTTGTAAAAGCTCTAGTGAGTGAAGCTAGGCAAATGGAAAATCCTAGTGAGTGAAGTCAGGTGAAAAGTCCTGGTAAGTGAAGCCAGGTGAAAAGCCCTAGTGAGTAAAGCTAGGCAAATAGAAAATCCTAGTGAGTGAAGTTAGGTGAAAAGTCCTGATGAGTGAAGCCAAGTGAAAAGCCCTAGTGTGTGAAGTTAGGCAGAAGGAAAGCCCTAGTGAGTGAAGCTATGCAGAAGGGATGTCCTAGTGAGTGAAGCCATACAGTGGAAATCTAGGTGGGTCAAGATTGATTGGACACCTGGTGTTTAGAAGTCCAAGTGGATCATAGAGGACCAGACACTTGGCACGAGATGATAAATCTAAGTGGGTCAAGGTTTACAGGACACTTGGCATGAGGAGAAAAGTCCAAGTAGGTCAAAGGATTGACCGGACACTTAGTGACGAAGTTCCAACATATCAAGGTTGACTAGATGCTAGCCAATGAGTTTCAATAGGTCACGGTTGATCGGATGTTGGAAATGAGAACCCTAAGCTTGAGTCAAGCTAGTTAGGTTTGGTCAATCAATCAGGTGATCAATTGAACTAGAGCCCAATCGATCAGTTAATTGATTGGGAAATTCCTGTGAAGCAAGGGCAGTTCAATCGATCAGTCGATCGATTAGGAGCCATTCTCACGAGAACATAGCGCGCTTCCCAATTAATCGATCGATCGATTGGACTACTCTAATCGATCAGGCGATCAATTGGGGAGGTTTTCTCACGATGGATGTGAGGTAGCAGGAATCGATTGGTCAATCAATTTTAGGGAAATCTACGAGAGCACATAGGCACTCTGAATTGATCGATCAATCGATCAAGCTCTCCCCAATTGATTGGAATATGACTGTTGAGCAAGTTGCGAGGTTTGAATGGCTAGAATCGTGCGGATCTAACATGAAAATCGATTAGGAGGATGCCCAATCAATTGGGAGCTCTAGAAGCACAGATATAAAGGTGATAGCGAGGTTCAAACAAGATAGAGCTGACACACGATTCTCTTCACTTCTTCACCATCGTCGATTCTTGAAACATCTTGGGGACAAGTGTTGTTGTACTTCCAAGAGTCAAGAATCATCTTCAAGCTACACGAGATCAAGCAAGAAGAGTTTTATTTGTATTTGTGTACATTTACTTCTTGTATTGAGTTGTATGCTTGTGTGAGTGTTGTAGAAGGTTTCTCCACCTCCGGTTGTTCTGAGAAGGAGGGTTTACATAGTAGAGAGTGTGCTCGATGTGTGGATCCTTAAATTAGTCACCTCTTATTGAGGTGGATACCAAGTAAATCTATTTGTTAGCATTGAGAGCTTGCTTTAAGTATTTTTGCTACAAAAGATCTTCATCCAGAGTGTCCCAACAAAGCTGACTTGTAGTCTCACCATCCTGCATTTTAATATTAAATAAATTGTTCAAAAGGAAGTCTCTCTTGGTTATCTTTGAATCGATCGTTCCCTCGTGTAATTCAACCAACTTATCCCACAACTCCTTCACATTCTTGTGTGGGCTGATACAGTTCAGTTCTTCCTTTGTAAGTCCCCACTGGATTGTGTTCATTGCCTTCGAGTCGACTTACACTTTCTTCTTCATTTCTGAATTTCACTTTTCTGGGTCAAGTGGAATTCCTATGTTGTCATCAATTAGGGTCGTATATCCTCTTCGGATGCTAAACCTTTGGTCAATGTTGGTCTTTAGGTACACTTCCATCCGCTTCTTTCAATACGGGAAATCATCTTCTTTAAAGAACGGGGGATGAGCAGTGTTGTATCCTTCAATTTGGGCCATTTAATTCTAAAAGCTCAAATTGTATATAAATTCCAAGACTAGGTCTTGGGGTAAGTAGTGCGAGAGAAAAATAGTAAGAAAAAAAAGTCTCAAGTGGTGTTGCACCAATTTCGAAAAAAAATTAAAAAAAAATTATGACAAATTTGTTAGAAGATGTGATTGTACCAATTATAACTAATAGTAAAAAAAATAAAAATGGAAAAAGGCATAAGAATATTTTTTAATAAAAAGTAATATATAATTTCTTTTGAAAAAAAAGAACCCCTTGCTCGATTAGTAGTTTTACCAATCATAGCAACCTGGCTCTAATACCACTTGTTGGATCGTGAGCACGTGAGAGAGGGTGAATTATGTGATTTTGAAAATGTTTCTTTTCTTTTGAAAATTAAGTACGCAGTGGAAGTATCAAAAAAGAAAGCATTGCACAAAAAGAAAGGGCAAGCGTTAACATAAGTTCAATTTACTTGGTTCGGAGCCTTCGACAACTCCTAATTCAAGGTTCGTACTCGGTGAGTACTTTCATTAAGCAATCTACTAATAGTTCGAATATATTATAGAATTGAAGTAGAGGTGATGTGTAAGAACTATAAAGAAAAGTTACCGACAACAAAGAAAATCAGCAGAACTTGATCATCGGTTGTCGGAGGAGCATTGCAGCGTCATAGGAGCCTTTTTAAAGCAGCGCACAAGAACGAAAGTTCGAGTACTTGTTGTGTTAAAGCTGCTAGTTGAACCCTCCTTTTATAGCCCTATCCTGATGCCTGGATCCACCTTCGGATGCCCCCATTGGGCTGATGTGGCTACACCTCGTTAAAACTTCATCCTGAAAGTTTATCCATGTCCGGGTGCCTGGACCGCTGACATGAGTCAACTAATCTCCGCATACACTACAATGTAAAGATTTTTTTTTTTTTTTTGGTCCGGGCATTTGGCGCAACCCCAGATACCCAGACCGTTCGGGTGCTTCGCTAGGCACCCACCCAGGGCGTGTTGGTGCAGGAAGCATCCGACAATCGAACCTATATTTTGATTATGTCAAAGGGTCCAAAGTTAAATTGTTTTGTTATTTAATGTGTTTGAATGAGTTTGCAAGAAAGTCCTAAGTGTACTTAGGCAAAAGTTCTAGCTGCGGTTAGGCAGGTTGAAAATCCTAGGGGGTGGTAATCCTAGGAGGAAAGTCTTGGCGGGTCGAGGGCTTCGGCCAAAAGTCCTAGAGTCGAGGACTCTAGGTGGAAAGTCCTGGTGTCGCTAACCAGATGAAAGACTGGGCGGGTCGTGGAGCGGACGTCCAACGGAAAGTTCAGGAGCCTCGAGCGCTGAGCAAAAGTCCAGTCGGTCTGGAGGACCGGTCTGGCAGCAGGTAAACTGTCCTGAGTGGAGTAGATGAGGACGCATTCCCCGGTGAGGGAACAGTAGGCGTCGATTCGACCTAGGGTTTCCGATTGGGAATCCCAAGTCAGAACCGGACAGTCTGATGACTGGCAAATTCGTTATCCTTTATGTCTATATTATCCTAACTTTATTTTGCTGGGTATGTTGGACTAACATATTTTGCAGGAAGGGAATTGGACATGTTTGCCTCGGGTAACCTGGAGAAGCAACCTCGCAACAAGGCGTGAGGGCACCCTCATGGAGCTTGAGGGCACCCTAGACCTGGCACGAGGGCACCCTAATGGAGGTTGAGGGCGCCCTCAGGAGGATAGGCTATGACCGGGTCGGAGCTCATCCATGCTGCGGATTCGGCACGGATGAGGGTGCCCTCCATGCTGTCGAGGGCGCCCTCAATGGGCTTTATAAGGAAGGTTTGAGCAGCAACAAAGAACAACAACGAAATTGTAATCTGTCTTCTCCGTGTCGCTCAAAAGACGATTCAGAAAAGCTATAGCAAGACCCCGACGACCAAGATCTTCAAACTTATTATTTTTGTTGTTGGTATAAATTTTACTATTGCTCTAATATTGTACTTAAATTGTAAAGAATTTCTATGTTTATAGTGATTGTCTAAAGTAAACGCTCAATGAGTGTGGACCTTGGAGTAGGAGTCGCCCCAGGCTTCGAACTAAGTAAATCTTGGTGTTCGTGTGTTTTATTATTCTGCTGCATTCTATTGTTAAGTTTTCTGAAACGAAAGTGAAATCCACGAGCGTTATTTACCCCCTCCCCCTTCTAACGCTTTCGATCCAACAATTGGTATCAGAGCGGAGTCACTCTGAATCGATACAACTACCGTTCGAGCAATTTTTTGCTTTTTCATTTTTTCCCTCCAAAACTATTTTTAAAAAATTCATTTTCATCTTTTCACTATTGGTCGGTATTAGCTAAATATCGTATTTTCAAAATTTTGTAATAATATATTTTTATTAATATTATTTTCTTTAAAAAAAAATTTTTTTAGTAAATTGTTATTTTTTCTCCCGCACTACTAATCCAAGACCAAGTCTTGGGATATTTGGTTCTTATTCTTTTTGTGTGCGAGAGTTTTCTCCTAATGGTCTGTTTGGGAGGAGGTGAGGGAAGGGGAAGGAAGGGGAAATAAGGGGAATGAGAACTTTGAACCTTGTTTGGGAAGGAGTGAGGAAAGGGAAGGAAAGGGAAGGAAGGGTAAGTTTTAACCTTCATTTTCCATGGAAAGAGAGATTTTCTTACACCTCGAATTGGGGTGTAAGAAAGGGGAAGGGAAAACAAAAGATTTTTTATTCTAATTTTATCCCTGTTCTTAATAGTTTAAGAAATGTTCCAATTTCTAATTTTGCTATGTCGCCGAAGTCCAATTTCCTTGCCTTCTTCACAGCTTGCTTGTTGCCAGATTATTAGAGAAGGAGATCTGACACGTCTTCTAACTGAATTAAAGGGAGAAACCATTTCTGTCCTCAAAATGTAAGAGGATATCTACTATTTTTTAATTTTTCCATCAAAATTTAATAAGTTTTTAAAGAATAGGAATTCTCATTATCAATGTTATCTTTCAAATTTTTTTATTTAAGGTTTCTAAAATCATTATTTTTATTATTTCTCATTTAATTACTTGATTATCGGTAATTCATTGTTTTGTTATGAATAGTATAAAAAGATTAATTTTTTATTAAAAAACAACTAATTTAAATGATAATATAAAATTTTAATTTTATTATTAAAAATATCTAATTTATATTTATAAAATAATTATTAATATTATGGAAAATGTCTAATTTTAAAAGTAAGGGTATTTTTGTAACTTTATCTATTTAACCTTCATTACCCTTCCTTTCCTCCCAAACAAAGTAATACATGTTACGTTAATGAACCTTCCCTCCCTCCCAAACAAGGAGAAGTTAAATATTTTACTTCCCCTTCCTTCCCCTCCCTTCCCCTTTCGTTAATGAACCTTCCCTCACTCCATCCAAACAGAGGGTAAATGGCTCATCAAAAAGGCTACAACACAGATCGCCCTCCGCTCTTCTCCGGAGAAGATTTTGGATACTAGAAAGATCAGATGGAGCACCAAACTGAAAACCCAAGTGGAGATATGGACTATAGTTCAGATCGGATTTATACCCCCCCCCCGAAGGAGGTGTGCCCATTGCCTATGACAAGTGGGATGCACAAACAAGAAGAAAATTTAAGGCAAATGCAAAAGAAACATGGACTCTCCTATGCGGACTAACAAATTCAGAACTTGATGGAGTTGGAAAGTTCAACAATGCTAAGGAGCTTTGGGAGAAATTGCTCAAGCTTCATGAGATTCCTTCAGAGTTAGAAGATCAAGTCGAACCAGGGTTTGAATCTGAGTACGAATCTCCAGAGTCAACCTCTGAACTATACTCAGAAGAATCAGATCAAACCGATTTCATAGCACTGATGGTCAAAGAAGAGATAGCTGAATCTGAATCCGAATTCGAGATGGCAACAATCGAGGGGAGAATCCTATCATGGATCTAAAAGGTAATATTGTAAATTCAAATAATAAATTTCATATAACCTGTTTTAAGTGTAGGGAGAGAGGGCACTATAGAAACAAGTGTCCTACTCATAAGATTCGACCGGCACAATCGGAGGAGAAGGAGAAATCGATCTGGAAAGGGAAGAAGCATATTGAATGCTCCAAGTACAGACAAACGGGACACTGCAAACAACAATGCCCAGAAAAAAGACCCAAGAATCCAGGGGGAGAAATCAAGGTAAGTAAATTTACATTACATGAAAATCCAATTTTGCAACACATGTATGTACCCTAGCTAATTTCGCTTACTCTAGTATAGATTCTCTAGAAAATTAGATATGCATGCTAATAATACAATGAATAAATTTGATTCAAATCTAAATAAGAATAACTCAAAATTATTTAATAAGAAATTAACTTTTAGAAAATTAAAGAAACAAAGTAATATTTTAAAAGATAAAATATATAAGTTAGACAAGATTATTAATAATTTAACTAATCCACAAAATCTAGACTTGGGTTACAAGTCTAAGGTAAAACTTAAACCCTACAATCAAGTACCTTTTAATTATTAAATCTAAACTTAAACTAAAGTTAATCTAACTTAAATCTAACCTTAAATTCAATTAACTTAGATTTAAACTAAATCAAATTAAAACTCAAAAGTTAACTTAAACTTGTTAACTTAAATAATAAATTGTTTGACTTGGTTGATCCATGCCAATTACCATAACCATGCATATGCTAAATTGATAAATGTCAATCATGATTGTTAATTGTATAATATAGAATGGTTAGATAATGACCTAGACATAATTTATACTTGACTAGTTAGCCCTAGGGATTTCAAAAAGAAAATTAAATATTCAATTTCTTTGAAAGACTTTGTCTAGAAATAGTGGAGGATCCAATTAAATATCCCAAGAATGCCTAGTGCCTCGCCACAGCCTGGAAGTCAATTATTGAAATGTATATTTAATTGACTAATTGAAAAACCTTAGTCTAACTCAAATGTAAATTAATCCTTAGATGGTAACCTAAATTAAAGATTAATTTAACTATCTCACAAAACTATTAAGGTTCCCTGAATGATAACCTAGAAAAGGGTGAGATGAACCTAGATTTATAATAGTTAACCAAATCCACATTAATTAGTTCAACTTAATTAATTTTGAAAAATTAATTTAAAAAGGTTAATTATTTCAAATTCTAATTATCATAATTAAATTATTAAAATTTTAAAATCTTAATTATTTCTTAATGATAATTAATTTTCAAATCATATTTAATTTTTCAAAATCTTAATGATAGTTAATATGTAAGATTATAATTTTAAACATTAATATATTTTTAAAATCTTCAAAAATTTAAATGTTTACTCATATTTTAAATTCAAACTCATTGAAAATTCAAACTTATATTTTAAATCTAAATTTCAATAAAGTTAACTCCGACTCATATACACTCATAAGCTGAATATGCTTGATAATCTAGAATGGGTGATATGAAAAATTAGGAAAATAAATAATAACTTTTAATACACATGCTATGACTCTAGAACCCTCAAATATTCTTAGCATTAATTAAGAGGGAGTGCAAAGAAATTTAAAGACTTTAATTTTTATTGTTTTTCAAAGTTAAAAAGTTCAAAATATTTCTAAAAAAGGACCTTTTTTTAAACTAAGTATTTGCTAAAGTTTTTTTATCAAAATAGTTTTAAAGTTAAGTTTTTATTAAAAAAAAAAAATTTTGGCTAAAGCTTTTATCAAAAATTTTTAAGTACTCCTAATTAAGTTTTTAAATTTATCAAAGTCTTTTTAAAAGCTAAGTTTTTAATTAACTTATTTTGAAAACTAAGCTTTTTATAAAAGTCTTTTTAAAAGCTAAATTTTGAAAGCTAAGTACTAAATTTATCAAAGTTTTTTTAAAAAAACTAAGTTTTTTATTAACTTATTTTGAAAACTAAGCTTTTTATCAAAGGCTTTTTAAAGCTAAGTTTTGAAAGTACTAAATTTATCAAAGTATTTTTTTTAATCTAAGCATTTTCAAAACTAAAAATTTGGCTAAATCTTCTTTGAAAAGGTTATGACAGCTTCAAAATTTATGTTTATCTAAGTTTTTTTTAAAAAAGGCTAAGTATTGTAAAAAATTCTCTACTTTAGCTAAGTTTTTTTAGCTAAATTTCACTGAGTGTTATCCTTCAGGGGAAGCTTAAAGTTAAAAAGAATAATTTTTTTTTTACAACCCTCTCTCTATTTAGTATGCTTTTTGATTTATGTCAAAGGGGGAGAGAGAAGTCAAAGTTAAGAATTTAAAAAAGAGGAAGCATAAGGGGGAGCACAAAGTTTTTTTTTCAAAATTATTATATTTATGCTCATGATACTTATGCTTAAATTCCTTCATTTTATTGTTATATTTTACTTAACTTTGAACCGTGTTGTCATAATAAAAAAGGGGAATATTGTTGGTGCAGGAAGCATCCGACGATCGAACCTATGTTTTGATTATGTCAAAGGGTTCAAAGTTAAGTTGTTTTGTTATCTAATGTGTTTGAATGAGTTTGTAGGAAAGTTCTAAGTGTACTTAGACAAAAGTCCTAGCTGCGGTTAGGTAGGTTGAAAACCTTAGGGGGTGGTAACCCTAGGTCCTAGGGTGTGGTAACCTTAGGAGGAAAGTCTTGGCGGGTCGAGGGCTTCGTGCAAAAGTTCTAGAGTCGAGGACTCTAGGTGGAAAGTCCTGGTGTCGCGAACCAGGTGAAAGACTGGGCGGGTCGTGGAGTGAACGTCGAGCAAAAAGTCCTGGAGCCTCGGGCGCTGAGTAAAAGTCCAGTCGGTCTGGAGGACCGATCTGGCAATAAGTAAACTCTCTTGAGTGGAATAGGTGAGGATGTGTTCCCCGGTGAGGGAACAAAGGCGTCAGTTTAATTTAGGATTTCCGATTGGGAATCCGAAGTTAGAATCAGACAGTCCGATGACTGTCAAATTCGTTATCCTTTATGTCTATATTATCCTAACTTTATTTTGCAGGGTATGTTGGACTAACATATTTTGCAGGAAGTGAATTGGACATGTTTGCCTCGGGTAACCTGGAGAAGCAACCTCGCAGCAAGGCACGAGGGCGCCCTCATGGTGCTTAAGGGCACCCTCGACCTGGTGCGAGGGCGCCCTCATGGAGGTTGAGGGTGCCCTCAGGCGGATAGGTTGTGATTGGGTCAGAGCTCATCCACGCTACGAATTCGGTGCGGATGAGGGTGCCCTCCACGCTGTTGAGGGCACCGTCAACGGGCTTTATAAGGCAGGTTCGAGCAACAATAAAGAACAACAACGAAATTGCAATTTGTCTTCTCCGTGCTGCTCAAAAGATGATCCAGAAAAACTATAGCAAGACCCCGACGACCAAGAGCTTCAAACTTATTATTTTTGTTGTTGGTATAAATTTTACTATTGCTCTAATATTGTACTTAAATTGTAAAGAATTCCCGTGCTTATAGTTATTACCCAAAGTAAACGCTCAACGAGCGTGGGCCTTGGAGTAGGAGTCGCCCCTGCCAGAGTGTATACTAAAAGTCTAACTTTTTGTAAATATTTATTTTGAAATAAAGAATCACATTGGTTAAATATCTACATTTATATGCTAAGTGTAGTTGTTCAATTAATTTATATTGTAGATAATATGATGTATGGTGTCACACATAGAAGATCATGTTATCAGTTCCTTATAAATTATAAACAATAGCTCACGACTAAGATGGAAATGAACAAATCATTGGAATAGTCATAGTGTAATTTGATATTAGTTTATCTTAACTATAAAATTACACTAGTATACTCTAAGTGTATTGAGCAGGACTATTTAAGGTAAGTTCTTTTTATACTGACTGCATAAAAGAACAAGACCTTTGTTATTATGGAAGTGTGTGCTCTTAATCATGATATAATAACAAGCACATATACTCAATATCCATTTCTTTAATTTATCAAAGGGTGTGATTTAGTTCGATAAATCAATAGGCCCAATAAGTTGGAAAATGGTATTATTTATATAATGTGTTGTTGATTATAGAATGAAACTGTGTCCTAGTAATCTAGGTTGATGATGTCCCCTTGAGAAGCTCATAAGGATTGTCATGTAAACCCTGCAGGTGGACTTAGTTCGACATGATGATAAGGTTGAGTGGTACTATCCTTGGAGCTAGATATTAATTAAGTGAGTTGTCAGTAACTCATTTAATTAGTGGGCGTTCTATATCTTAAACACAGGGAGACTAACACACTCATGATAAGAAGGATCTTATATAGTAATATGGGATTGGTGAGGTAGTTCACTAATAACTCTTTAGTGAAATGAGATATTATTGATGAACTCGAGTTGGGTGTTCGGAGCGAACACGGGAAGCTCAAGTTCATCGGGAGACCAAAATCAATTCCTCCTCTCGGTCCCTGTCGTAGTCTCTTAATTATAAAGTGTTATATCCACCCATACCCACCTTCTTACCCACCTTAAGGTGGTCGGCCAAGCTTAGCTTGGAGCCCAAGCTAGGGTCGACCAAACCAAGGTTAGATGGGTCAAATAGGTGGTCGGCCCTAGCTTGAACCCAAGCTTAGGTGGCCGGCCATAATAAATTAAAAAGATTTTATTTTTTAAAATCTTTCCTTATGTAGAAGCTATGATTTTAAAAGAGAGTTTAAAATTTAAATCTTTCCTTTTATAGTTTTCTACAAAAGATTAAGAGAGAGGTTTGATATATTTCCTTATTTGTAGTTAAAAGAAAGATTTTAATTTTTTATAAAACTTTCCTTTTTTGTAACCATCCTCATGATTTTAAAAGAGAGTTTTAAAATTAAATCTTTCCTTTTATAACTTTCTACAAAAGACTAAGAGAAACATTTGATATCTTTCCTTATTTGTAGTTAAAAGGAAGATTTTAATTTTAGAGAAAACTTTCCTTATTGTAATCATCCACATGTTTTAATAGAGAGATTTTAATTTATAAAAGTTTCCTTTTATAACCAACCATGAAGGGAATTTTTTAAAGTGAAATTTTTATTTTAAAAATTTCTGGAAACAAATTAGAAAGTTTTAATTTTGTGTTTAAAACTTCCCTTGTTTGGAAGAGTTGTAGGGGTCGACCACATAATAACTAAAAGGATTTTTAATTAAATTTTCCTTTTCATTGGCAATGAAATTAACGAAGTTTTAATTAAAACTTTCCTTATTTGCCAAGACCAAGGAATATAAAAGAGAGGGTAGAGGTGCCTCACCTCATAACAATCTATCTTCTATTATTCCTCTCTTCCTTGTGGTGGCCGACCCTCTCTTCTTCCTCTTCCCCTATTCTTCTTCTTAAGTGGCCGGCGGCATCATCTTCTTGGAGAGATCTTGGTGGCCGGATTTTTCTTGGAGAAGAAGAAGAGATTGGAGACATTGTTTCTTTGCATCCCTTGGAACTTGGTTGGTGGCCGAAGTTCTTCATCTCAAAGAGTTTGTTGATTGGCCAAAACTTGCTTGAAGAAGAAGGAATCTTGTGTGGATTCTCGTCTCGGTAGATCGTCGCCCACATGACGCCCGAGATAAGAAGAGGAATACGGCAGAAGATCGTGGTGTCTATAAGCTATAAAAGGTATAACTAGTTATTAGTTTCCACATCATAACTAGTTCATCCTTTTATTTAGATCTTGAAATACCAAACACAAGAGGCTAATGAATCTAGGTTATTGAATTTATGTTTTTGATTTTGTGTTTCTTTTGTTTTTCAAATTTGTGATTCGATTGTTCTTTTTGGTTAAACCTATGGTTACTATAAGGAAATTAAATATTGAATTTCGTTGAAAGGCTTTGTCTAGGAAGTGGTGGATGCTCCCATACCCAAGAAGGCCTAGTGTCTCGCCATGTTTAACCTGGAAGTCGATCTCTGAAATTAATATTTAATTGAATTTGTAACATGGGTGGATTTGGATCAATAATGTTAAGCATCGTTTGCGATCCAAGTCTTAACCACTAAGAACAGATAAGTTAAATTTGGAATCAATAATGTTAAGTTCTATTTGTGATTCCAAATTTAATTTCTAAAGAACACAATAGGTTGTTAGGAATGGTTCAGGACTTGTACAAAATTTTTGTACAGGGGAACCGGTACGATATTCTGAGTAGCAACCAACAACCCCAGGCTCCAAACCAAGTAAATCTTGGTGTTCGTGTGTTTTATTATTCTGTTGTGTTCTATTCTTAAGTCTTCCGAAATGAAAGTGAAAGTCATGAGCGCTATTCACCCCCCCCCCCCTCTAGCGCTTTCGATCCAACAAGGCGCTCCTCGTCGGCACTGACCCGGGCACCTAGAGCAACTCCAGGCACTCAGACATCTGGGTGCTTAGACAAGCTCTGGGCACCTGGAGCCCTATTTTTCCAGCCATCTCTTGCTTTCAATCACTTGCACCACATAGTTAGAAAGACAAACAATAATATATAAAGTAATGTAAATTTTGACAGTCTCCGGACTGCCCGATCTTAACTTTGAGTTTTGCTGAAACTCTAGGTCGGATCGGCGTCAACTATTCCCTCAACCGGGAACGCGTTCTCGCTGGATCTCTCCTCTAGTTGCTTACCTCCACTTACCAATACAAACTTCCTTGATGTCAAGTCCCTTGACCCACTAGGACTTCCTACCAGATTTCAACCAATTTAGATTTCAGCCAGTTATCAACCTAATTGGACTTCCTTATGTCAGATCTCAACCAATCTGGACTTCGTGCCGGCTATCAACCTAGCTGGACTTCAGCATGGTGTTTCGGTCCTCTAGACCTATCAAGTTCATATCCTGCATGCATGGTAGATAGATTAGACAAACATAACATTTAACTTTAATCCATTTATTATTCATCAAAATCTGAGTTTGATTATCGATGCTTATTGCACGAATAGTAGGTTGTTAAAATGTCCAACAACCATAGGAACAACAATTTGAGAATAAGTAATGAGCAAAGGTATTTGTACCCTAACATCTTGAATTTCCACATCACGTGGTTTAACACTCCCACTAGTTTCACCATTCTTAATGAACCTAGCATTTCCAATTTCAACAATTTTTTAAGAATGATTAGGATAATAAAATCTATATTCTTTAGACTTTTCTTGATAACCAATGAAAATCCACTAGTTGTTTTTAAATCTAGTTTATTTTCATGTGGATTATAAATTTTTTACTTCCGCCCAGCAACCCCAAATATATAGGTTCCTTAAAGTAGGTTTCTTTCCAGTCCACAACTCAAAAGAAGTTTTTGGAACTGCTTTACTTGGAACCCTATTTAACAAGTACATAACAATTTTTAAAGCATACATCCACAATGATAAAGGTAAAGGAGAATGGCTTAACATACTCCTAACCATATCCATTAGAGTACAATTACGCTTTCTACAACATCATTTTGTTATGGTATCCCAGGCATTGTGTATTGAGCATAAATGTCATGTTGTTCTATATATTTAGCAAATAGACCAAGGCACTACCCAGAGTTATTATATTTACCATAATATTCACCACTCATATCAGATATGATAATCTTCACCTTTCTGTCTAATTGTCTCTCAACTTCATTAATAAATATCTCTAATATGTTTACTGATCGAGGTTTTTCATGCAACAAATAAACATAGCCATAGCATGAATAATCATTAATAAAGGTCATGAAATTTTGTCTCCACCAAGAGATGGAACATCAAAAGGTCAGTGTGTATAATTTCTAAAAGTTGTGTGCTTCTTGTACCTATTTTTTTAATTGTGTGTTTTGTATGTTTCCCCTTAATACAATCTACACAAATATCTAGATCAGTAAAATCCAAATCATGAAGGATTCATTCTTTACTAATCTTTGTAATCGTTCTTTGGATATATGACCCAAATATTTATGCCACAAGTAAGTTGAACTTTCATCCATTAAACTATGTTTTATTTTGACATTATGATGCAAGGTTAATAGAGTCTCAGCAAACAACTTATTAAGCTTTAATTTGTATAAGTCATCACAAAGAACACCAGAACTAATAGAGTGATTATTCTTAAATAAACTAAAATATATATTTTTAAACTTAAATGAGTATCCAACAACTATATCAAGTTTTGATAAAGAAGTTAAATTTGTACTAATAGAAGAAACATAAAGAGTTTGAAAAAGATTTAAATGATATCAAACAATAAGTTCCAATAGCTTTAACCGGAGCCTTGACTCGATTTCCCATAAAAATAAACTTTTCATTTGGTTTTATGGTTTGGATTCTAAGGAATCCCTGCATTATATTTGAAACATGAGTAGTACAACTAAAATTAATCCATTGTGTATTATAAGGAACTTATGCTAAATTTGATTCAAAACATACAAAAGTACTAGGCTTACCTTTTTTTTTCGAACCAAGCTTTTCGTTTTTTGGCAATCTTTTTGAAAGTGTCCAGGCTTGTGATAAAAATGATATTTATCATTCTTTTGTCCCTTCTTTTAATTTTAGACAGATGACACATTTAACTTTAAGTGTTTATTATTGTCCTTTGTATTTTTGTTTCTTAGTTTCTTTCTGGTATTAGGATGACTTATAAAATTAATTGAGTGAACTCTTTATTTTTTACGTCTCGCTTCCTCTTGAATAATCATACTTTGCAATTCTGTCACATTCCATTTATCCTTTATGTATTATAATTGATTTGGAATGAACCATACTTAGGAGGCAAGGTGTTTATAATAAATTGCACAAGAAAGCTTTCACTCAATTTCATTCCCATGGAATTCAATTTTGTTGTAGTATTCGTCATCTGAGTAATATGATCATGCATGGTATAAGAACCATCAAATTTCATGGTGATCAATATACTCATTAATTTCCCACAAAGTGACTTATCAACAAACTCAGATTGAGATATATATTCTACAAACTTCATAAATTCATTAGCATCATGAATTTTAAGGATTGTTAGCTTAATGATGTCTACTACAGTCATTTGCATAAATATCAAGTTAAGTATGTTTGATCTTTCCCAAACCTTATGGAAAGATACTTGTTCAATGCTGTTAGTATCAGTAAGTGCAGCAAATTTATCTGTAAAAAGTGTCAGATCAAGATCCAAAACACCTAAATGTAACTGGATTTGTTCACTCCATTTAGAAAAATTAAGTCTATTAAACATTGTAATTGACGAAGTTTGCAAATGAAAAGCAACAGTTGTTGATGCTACAAAATATGTAGAATGCTCATACTTCAATGCTTTGATTCATAAGTTATAATACAAAATTTAGATAACATTCATATGAACTTTAAATGCATATTGAAGTTCTCCATTAGGTGATATTACAATATACACACATAATTGATGCTCAAATAACATTTTATATAATAGATAATTAAATATGCTCTAATTAAATATGTTTGTTATCTTTGGATATACTAAACATATCTAATAAACTATATAAATTAACCATAATTATATTTATGATCATAAAATAAAGTAATCAATCTTTGGATGATTCTTAATTATTTTATAATCACTGAACTTTAAATTATTCATGATAAGAGTTAAGTGTTTTCATCATATCATCTCATAGCATCACATACTCATGAATAATTTAATAGTATTTAATTAATATCTTAACTTTTAAATTTGGTCACTTTAGTGACTAATAAATTATGCATAATATACATATTAAATTAAATAATAATGATAATAATCATTTAAAGGTTCATATGTGTTTAATTTTAATTTAAATTTTAACTTTATGATCCATCAAGCATAAAACATAAGTAAACATAATAATCATGCTCATAGTGATCTAAACATAATCATGCTCAAAGTAAGAAAATATTCATAACTTACATACTAAACAAATATGTGATTATCAAAATCATTTATTTTTAATGAATGGATATATTAGAAAGCATATAAAGTGTTGGTGTAGTTTGCACTAATAATCAAACTCAGGTTTTGATGTATGACAAAAGGTTAAAGTTAAGTGTTATATTTATCTAACATTTTTACTAAGTGTGTAGGATTGCAAGGCTTAGGACCTAACACCAGGTTGAAGCTCATGTAGGTTGATACCTGGCAGGAAGTCCAGTTAGGTCTGCGAGGCTTGACAACTGGCTGAATCCGATGTAGAAAGTCTAGCTGAGTCTGCGAGACCTGACAATTGGCTGAAGTTCAGATGAGACATCTGGCAGGAAAACTTGGTGGATTAAAGAAGTTAAGTAAAGACTACAACTAGTAAGTGAAGGTAAGTCACTGAAGGAGAGAAATCCGGTGAGAAAAAATCTTGATTGGACTATAGGCATGGTCTAGCTTAGAGTCATTTTAGATGTCTAAGTTGAGACTATGACTAAATCTTGGTTTTAAGAAGACATGATCTAATTAATAATTATTTTATTTTAACTGTGCTAACTCAGTTTTGTAGATTATATTTTATTTATGGATTAATGCTTTTTTGTAGGGTTCAAATGTAAAATTGAAGCCCAGATGAATAGTATCCCAAGTGCCTCAAGTGGGACATGAGGCACCTCAGTTCACACTAAAGGTGCCCTAGATGGCTGAGGGTGTCTTTACATGGATAAGTAGCAAAGATTAGAATTTAACGTTGGAGGCGCCTTAGCTGGGAACCAAGACACCTCAATTCGGACTCGAGGTGCCTTGGATAAGACTAAGGGTGCCTTCGAGAGAATAACCTACGCAGTTTGCGCATAAGATTAAAGCTACGAAGTGAGGCACCTTAGTTGGGAACTATCAAATAGAATTGCTAGAAGAACTATCCCGATCATTATGTCATTTCGTTCTCTAACTGCTACGATTCTACTATGCCCGACTGCTTTTGACAGATCAATACCAATACACGAGCTCGATCAAATTCCATTCTTCTAAGTGTTGGTAACGATTTCATTTATTGTGTATCTTTTATGCTTGCAAAAGGAAAGTGTAGGGTGTTACACTTTTCTCATTTATGTAATCGACTACTCTACCGGGAGTTTACTGGTAGAGAGATTTAGTGATTACTCGTCGAAAAAGGTCCAAGGGGTCTAGGTCTTAGAGTGGGAGTTGTCGAAGGCTCCAAACCAAATAAAAACCCTTGTATTCTTCTGTTTGTGTTTTTGTTCGTTTTTGTTATGTACTCGTATTTCTAAAAATTGAAAAAGAAAAATTTTAAAATACACGTGATTCACCCGCGCCCCCCCTTATGTGCAAAGATCTAATAAAACACAAATAAATGTAACATGATCAATACATTATGTCCATTAGACAGTTGAGATGGTAATAGAAACATACACAACTTTTAGTCTCAAAAATCTCTTTTGGACAATTACTCGACATGTTAATCATATAAGCTTTCTCAATTAAGTTATCATACATGTCAAGAACATTCATAATTACATGTTCATACTTGCACATGTAAATCACAGAGGAAGAAAACATAAAAAAAAATTAACATGGGATCGATCAAGAGAAAAAAAGTATTCTTTAATGGAAAATCATAAGTTTTTAACAAGAGCACTGATACCACATATTAGCATAACATATATCTTCATGAATGTAAATATGCATATGTAAATTAAGTTATTACATATTCCTTAATACCCAAGGTTTTGAACCAAATCATTTTTACAATATGATATTTAAAAGTAAAACATACCTTAGCTCATGATAATCTTTAAGCATGAATTAAGAAATTAGAACCCCTTAGACAATTGTGTTTCTCCTTCTTGACCTCTCTTCTTACTTAGCCTCTTTGAGCAATGTGGTTGGGTAGAGGGAGAAGTATTTTGTAATCTTTCATTTACACATTTCATCAATGTGTGCATTCAATTATCCCTTAATGCAATACGTTAATTCTCATATTGCATGAATATGAGAATAATCTTTTCCTCTTCCTTTAAATTCATTTGTATGAATATGAAAAGAATTGTCTTTTCTCAATATAAATATAGTCATTAATAATAATTATAATTACTTAATCATATTATTTAATTATAATAAAATCGAGACACATGAGCCATTGAATAAAGAAATAAATGATACATATGACATTAATTAAAAATAAGAATTATTTCTAACAATCATATCACAACTAACTTGTACACTCAATGCAATAGCATCAAATATACACTTAACACTCAAAGCACTATGGTGCATTAGTATTAAATATCGATCTCAGGGCGTAGCCGGGTTGGTTATCACATGACGTGTTTGTAAAATTGAGCAAGGCTCGAATCCCGACAAAGACTGAAGAATCCCCCCCCCCCCCCCCCCCCATGTGATAGTTAACTTCCGTTTTCTGGTTTACTTTCAATGATATAGGACAGTCATAGGGGGACCGCTAGAATGACAAATTTCACCTTATTACGGAACTAAGGTTAAATATAATCTCCAAGGAGAAATTATTTCACCAATACACTATGTTTATCTTTTTCCAATTTATCGAGCTCACTTATTTCTTTCAATCAATCAATTGATCGACTTTATCTCTCCAACTTGACTAGCTAACTCGATTTATCAAGCTCTTTCAAATTTCTTACTTATTTAATCGAATTGTTTCATCTAATTAATTTATTGACTCTAATTATTTGGTATGAACTATTTACTCTATTTGGTATAATCTAATTTGTTTATTGCCTAGCTCATTAACTCAATTTTCCTATACTAGCTATCTATTCTACTAAAATAATAAACACATTCAGTTAGGTTCATCCATTTCATCTGGTTGGTCGAACACCTTCAGTCCATTTAAAATAATAAACATTCCAAAGACAAGAATACTTTCTATTTGATAACATTCCAAAACCTACCAAACAAAACATAAATGATCATTTCTGATATCCATATCTACTAACACTCTGAATATCCAATACTCATGTCAGTCATGTCTAATTTTTTTTAATAGAAATACTCATATAGAACATCTAAATTTAGACAAATGTCCAATGCTCATATCCAATATCTGAGTAACCAATCCATTCATCTGATGCGTTCTGTGATCACCCAAACCAGAGTCAGAACTATCAACATTATGCTCTGTGATCCATGAATAGATTGTGGCTATGACCCTTTGGGTGGTCCATCCTCTCTTGAACTAGTACATCAGATAGTCAGAAGAGCATTTAGTGCTGTTTGGTTGCTTATGCAGTGGAATTACAAGGTTTTAGGAAACTAGGGACCCCTCAATGACAGTGCATTTAAGGCCACCATGTTCCATTCCTTCCTCCACAAGTGCAGATCATTTTTCATCCATGTTTAACAACTAAAATCGTTATAACTGAGTTGAATTTTCATTAAAGATGTAACTTTGCATAACAGTAGTACAGTACATCAGTTGTCCATCAAAGCTCGACCTAACTTTGTCCAAGGCACCATGATTATGATTTGACTAACTCTCTGAAGATCGCCTACATGAGAGAGAGAGCGAGAGAAAGGAGAGAAGACTAAGGAAAAGCCATGAATGAGAACAATCTGTGGAGTGGGGACGCTGCTCAGGAGAAGCCATGATTGCAGTTTGCTCGTGGAGCAGGAAAACTGTGTTTGATTGATATTGATTCCCAATGTAGTGTTTGTGTATATTTTATTTACATATATCCAAAAGCCTTTCAGCAAAACTTTTGCTGCTGTGCATGGAGCATGATGGTGGTGGTGGTGGTGGCCTGGCCTGGCCTGTGGCCTAAGTGTAAGTAAGTGTTCACCACCTTCATGCGCTGCCTTATGATGTGGTCATCCTCCTCCCTCGCCGACCACCTTCAGACCCTTCTATCTCCTCCTAAAGACAGGTCTCTTTCACAGTTGTCTCACACACCCCTCTTCCACTTATGATCTCAGTGGCATGAAGGGGATGAATAAGTTTTTTTCTTTTTCATGTGATAGCAAATACTCAATCGATTCACTGTCTACACTTCACTACTATTACATGGAAAAGAAACAGTAGCAGCAGTACCATTATTATTCCTTTTAATAGTTTGGCAACATGAATTCTGCAACCGCAGCAATTCCCATCATTCTTTCTGCAGACCCACCTCTTCAGATCAATGGCGACAAAAAGAATTAGACCGTGCAGCAGATTTAGCTCCCAAGTCCGCAACTTTATCAACACCTCTGGAGAAACATTCAGGACTAGTTATGTGAGGGCTGAGTTGGTTGCACCTCAACCAAGTTCAAGTCCGTCCGTCTAAGTTTGTGTGGTGAAGGAATAACAATTCTGAACCTACTGGTTTTGGATTCAGATTTGGGTATTTGTTCTCTGAACTTCCATTAGTCTAATCTTGGCACCAATCTAGCAGCCATGCATGTAATTTAGACGACTGGACTAAACCAGTCGATCGCTGGAGGTTTGGTTTGGTCTTCAAAGCATTGCCCAGTAGTCCTTTATTAGGTCTGATCAGCCCTGCACGAGGCAGGAAGAATTTTCAGAGGTTGGCAGCCACTGACTAGGCTTTCAAGTACTCACCCTGCAAAAGAGTTCAATGCATGCAAATACTTTTTCCTCTTTGTTTGCTTCTGCAACACCAACATTGCTCCTACAGGGCTACTCCTGTGAGCCCATTTCAGTGCAATATTAGCAAAAAAGGGAAAGGCTTAAATCCCTGAGCAGGGAGGACCTCATCACTAATCTGTGTAAATAAATGTGGTTGGTTCAGGCCAGCAGTTCTGGTTTGGTTTTAAACACATTTCAGGACTCTGATCTCTGGTTTGTATTTCTTCCACTAAGGGACAAACACTGTATCATATGAATGGGTGATGGAGGTTTAAACCATTGAATTTGTACTGAAAGTGCATGCTTAAACCCTCCATTCCTTTTTCTCGAAAAGGACCCTGATAGATAAAAACCTGAATAATAATAAATGAATAGATAATAGCTTTAGTGAGATTGACACAAGATAAAAGATAGTGAGTTTTGGCACAGGAATGGTAAAGAAATCCCCTGCTCAGAGATTCTACGACCGTTTTCTTGTGTTGCTCCTTCCAATGAACTACGAGCTAGCCTTTTGGCTCCTCAAATCTGCTATCTTTGTCCCTAGTGTGTAGGGGGTCAAAAAGTCTGCAACTAAATAATCATGATTATTTAACATTTCTTCTCAGGTCATGGTGGCCATGGAGGAGCCGAGGAACATCACCACTTTGTCCTCGCCTTCTCATATATAATAAATCCCCACTCCACTCCGATGGATTTTACATGCAATGCAAATATGCAATGCCAGTATGTTCTCTTGTGTGCTTTGTATCAATGATTAATCTCATGCAGGCCACGTGTAAGCACCTCAAAGGTAAATGTTTTGAAGAGAGATTTTGTAGTTTATTTTAATGTAATTTGTCTGCCTATAAAATGCCACTCTCGTTACACCTCAAGAAGACTGATCGCCATTCAGAGGAAGAATGGGGAACTGTGGGAGGAACGGAGCAGTGAGGCAGTACACAAGATCTAAGCTTCCTCGCCTCAAGTGGACTCCTGACCTCCATCACCTCTTTGTCAACGCGATTCAGAGGCTTGGAGGCCAAGACAGTACACATCGTTCCCGTCTCTCATTCATTTCAATCATCAAACAATATCTCTTCTTCTTCCTCCTCTCAATTCTCATTCCTTGTTGTTTTTCCTCTTTGCACAGAGGCCACTCCTAAGCTTGTGCTTCAGTTGATGGATGTCAGAGGCTTAACTATATCTCACGTAAAGTCCCATCTCCAGGTAACTAACCAATTTGTGTATCAAGATTCATATGATCTGATACATTACCGGGTTTTCGCTTTCGTTTCAGATGTATAGAAGCCTAAGGAGTGACCTGAGCAGACAAGGTAAGGTCAATTATTAGTATGTTCTTAATTCATTGACAATCATTCTTGCTGCATTACTTCTATTCACTGTTTTTAATTTAGAGTTGCAAGCGAGAAAGCACCCTGCGAGCTACGAAAGTGAGGAGAAAGTTGATGCTGCTTCATGTCCTCATTCGAAGTTCAGCAAAGAGTTGCACTCTCAGTTCTTTAAGCCTCTGAAAAGGTAGTTAAGTTTGTTATGTTTCTGCAGTTAAACCTTATCAAATTTGCTCTGGCCACGCACTGTCTTATTTGTGTTTGATTTGCTAAAAGAATTAGGGCGGAAACGCAGCAGAAAGAAGCTGATTTCTTAGGGTTTAACGATCGCCATGCCAAGCTCATTAATGCTCCAGGAACAGTGAAGCAGGAATTCAGGCTTTGTAAGGTAAAAGTGCAGAAACTGAAGTTGAGAGAGCTTTATCATATTTCGTTCTTCACATTGTTAAAATTTTCTTGAAAGACTACACTGAAATGCTTTATTATCAGGAACAGTGTATTCAAATATCTGACTAATTATGTTCTGTAAGCATCTGTTCTTTTATTAAAAACACAAAAAGAAAGTGCAAGAAAAGTGGCAAGAGATTCAAGGTGTTTATAAGATCTCATTTTGAGCATCATTAAAGCTGATCGTTTGTTTAACTTTGGAGAAAAGTGCAGAACAATTTAAACACCAGGCACTGCTACGTAAATGGATGCTACAAGTCCCCAAACTTTATTGATGAGATATTGGACAAGGAAGAAGCCTATGGCTGTTCGTTATCGCTATCGTTATCACCGGCTTCTGCTCAAAGAAAGGCAGTTTCTTCGTCGAGTAGGCAGATCAGTGGATGCTCTGGTGGTCGCAGAATCAATCTGGATCTTTCCATGTCTATTTGCAGCTCTTAAATAGAGACTCTTGTGTGTGGAATTGTGAGACAAGTGATGTATACTAGTTCACTAGAGGGATTAATTGAAGCTGCTTTTGCTGTAGGATTCTTTTTGCAAGCCCTGAGTGAAGTAAAACCTCTTCTTGTAGGATGAAAAATATGTTTTATGTTTTTTTATGTTTTTTTTTTACAAATAAAACATCTAATTGCAGGATGGAAAGCATCATTTGACTATTTATGTGCCAGGACAAAATTTGCTGAGTGGCACTTGAAGACAGGAAAGACTGGATGCAAAATAGTCTAAAAGCTAAGAAAATGGCAATTAAAAAAATACTCAAAAGAGCAATTAAAGAAAAATCAAAATTTAAATAAACGTGTATAAATTAGGTTTCGAATTTATCAAAAATTAGGATGGAAAAATATCCACCTGTAAGATTAATAGACAAAATCCTTCTCTAGGGCATAACGGAGTTTATTATCACATGATAGATTGAACATGATCTAACGGGAGTTTAAAGTTACTTGACTAAGTTCATGATTTAGGCTCCTTCCAAGAGCACCTTCTTCAGCAAAGAACAAGCAAGGGATATATTGTAAGGAGGCTGAAATGACAATAACATTAGCAAATTCGATAAATATTCATCTTTAAAAAACATTTAGAGAAATAACTAAGAGAATCCGAATTTAAATCAAAGTGAGATGAATATCAACCAGAAATGATCTTTAACTTCAAACTCACTAATGATCGAAACCAAAATGAGCACCCAAGAACGCAAGGAGAAGAAATGCATCGTCCATATCAAATTTAAACTATCGTGTCACAATAAAGAAAGGGAAAAAAAAAGTGGAGACCTCCAATAATGTATTTTGGAGGAACACAATTGATCTCGTCTGAAAGTGGTGAACTGTGGTATGCTGATAAGTTGGCTGGGAGTTTGACTAGAAGAAGACTTCGATAGGGGAACGTTGAAGAACGCCCACAAACATCAACAGAAGGAGGGAAAAATCATCAGTAGACAAGTCAGAGATCCCTGGTGTAGCTATTCCAACGATCAAGTCAGAACTCAGAAAAAAGAAGAACAATGACGTAATGAGAGAGAGGCAATAGACTCGCGTACCTGTGCTAGCGGAGAGGAACCCCTTGTATAATGTCTTCTATAATCTTCGCATTTAGTGAAATATTATATCACTGCTTGACAATCTGTCTAATCATTATGCTTCCACCGTATCTTGCAATATCATCGTAGGCACAGGGGAGTTTTGCATATTCATGTGAAGATAATCTTCTAGTTTTTTAACAAACTTATGTGTGGTACTAATGGTAAAATGAGCTCATGAACTGCGAGGCATATTGGGCTGCTTGTCAAAAGATGGAGAGGAGTGAATGAGCTATGATAGTATCGGGGGATTGGCCCCATAGACCACTGCAGATTGGGGAGATGAGCCCTTTGGAGAATGTCTAATCAGCCTTAGTTAGCCGTGAATAGTGGGGACTTGGACCCTTGAGAATCGATCCAATTGGTATTAGCCGATCGAGAAATGGTGGGGTGCAGAGCCCCGTAAGCGTCCGACAAAGTTGGGGAGTTGGACTTTTGAGAGTAGGTCAAATCGATATTAGCCAATTGATAAATAGTGGAGAGTAGAACCTCGTACGCGTCTGACAAAGTTGGGGAGTTGGGCCGTCGAGAGTTGATCCAAATTGTCCAATTGGTATTAACCGACCGAGAAATGGTAGAGAGCAGAGTCCTGTAAACATCCGACAGAATTGCGGAGCTGGGCCATTGAGATTCAGTCCGATCAACCTTAGTCGATTGGGCGATTGTGGGAAGCAAAATCTCATAAGCGTCCGACAAAATTGGAAAGCTCGGCTCTTGAGAGTCGGTCTGATCGACCTTACCAGGTTGGAGATGGTGAAAAATAAAATCCCGTGTCCAACCCAAGTAGATAACTGGGCCCTTTGGGATGCACCGGTCGGCCCAAGCTGACTGACATGGGGAAATCCCATTGGACAGATTATTTGTCTTATTTTAGACTTTATCGTCATCTATTCCGGTCTGTTGACCTTTAGACCCTCCCCATTCGCCGAACCAGCAATAATAACAAATTTCGAGCTGTTTTGCTTAGTTTCATGACGTGCTAATAAGAACCTAATCCATTGACGCATTTGAATGGCTTCAGTAAACCTAAAGAAAAAACAGAAAAAAAAATATGGTGATGAAAACGACCCTTCAACAGCCAAAATCATGTAAATTCATAATGTGTTTTGAGATGCAGAATCTAAAGAGCCTTTTTTCACCAATAATGTGGATTTTTGACTATATATCCTCAACCATTTCTAATCAGATTCTAAGTCCTCTCATTCCATTAATATATAAAACGACAAATTATCGAATCAGGTAGGAAATTTCCCGATATATATATTCAATCCCAATTTTCAAATTATTAAAGCATGTACTCAATTTTATTTTACCTTTTCGGATCTATTGTTATAGTTTACCAATAGATTCAGATATAGTTCATCAAAATAATAATGTTCTAAATCTTAAAATAATAATATTCTGAATCGATTAGAAAAAATAATTTATGTTTAAAAAATTATTACTCTCAATATAATGTATTTAATTGATATTTGAGGATATGTATAGAATTAGAAAAAATGAGATGAACACATAGAACTTAGTTACTTGTCATTTTGAGCTCTTCAGGTCAAACAATTTGTTTTAGTCAAAAGCAGCTGATGAATTTAGAGAGCTTAGAATACCATAAAATTAAGTCCTATATATTCATTTATTTATTTTAATTATATATATACTCAGAAACATTAATTCAATACATCGTATTGAAAGAAATGAATTTTTGATCATAGAAGATTTTTTTAATTATTTTTAAAAGTTTTTTTACTCGATGGCTACAATATACAATTGATTTAACTTATTATTCATAATCACATAAACATTTTGATTAAAAAATATGATTATCTTTTTAAATTACCGTTCTTAATAATGCATTGAATTGATATTTGAAGCAGAAATATAATATGAAAACTAGATGAGTATATAAAATATTAATCCATATCATTTTAAAATTTTTAGATTCATCAGTTAGATTCGATTAAACTCGATTGATAGATCTAAAGAATTCAAATTGACATAAAGTTAGGTTTTACATATTTATCTAGTATACACCATATTGATTATTATTTTTTTGAAAACTAATATGTCTAAAAAAATTTGGTTCTATTAAAAATTCACTATTTTTAATATTACAGATTCAGAGAACTCATTATATATTTATATTATACATTCAAACATTAATTTAATATACCGACAACAACAAATTTTTATCATAAAAAACTTTTTAATTAATTTTTTAAAAAGATTTTTAATCAATTGCTAAAATATAATAATCAGCAATCGATTAAACTATTGTTATTATTATTAATCGAGAACTTACGGTAGCATTAAAATTACTGTTATTCACGTAAACATTTGAATTGGTAGGGATAAAAATGAAATTGAATATGTGATTCGGTAATTTTAATATTAATGCACGCGATTTAAATATTTTCAAAATTTCGCGTGGCGATTATTTAACGTATCGACTTAAAATATGATTTTTTTTTTTTCACTCATGCGATAGATATTTTACAATGTTCTTGCGCAGTAAAACAGACAGGAATGTTATTTGATTGTTTTTTCATCCTTACAAGGAGCCCTTTTGATATTTGTTTCCTTGCATAGTTTTCATTGCTCGGTCTTGTTCCTCCCAAAAATTCTCAGAAGAAGTAGAACAGCATCCAGTGAGATGTTTTCTTCTATATTTCTTCTTAATCTGGGCAAGTAGTTTCCTGTCCCTGTCTCTATTAATTTCTTCAGCAGAACACCAGACATTTGGATCCATTTCGATGGAAAGAACGTGAAATTTGTTTGCGCTTCGAGTTCGAAGTTGGGCCACATGTTCCTATTTCTCCTCCTTATCTGCTCTAAGTCCTGCAATTGTTTCCTTTGTTGGTTTTTCCCCTTGGATTCACACCTCGACTTCTTTTGAATTGAATTTCTTTTCTTTTCCAGTTCCTCATGGATCTTATTTTCAGCAACTCTTCTTTTTTGCTTTTTTGCTAATCGGCGCATGTATGAGATGGATTTATGATAAGTTTGTAAAAATAGGGGAAAAGTTGAGATTTTCAGTGTAAATCTCATACTATGAAGCTTGCTTTGCTTCTATTTTTGGCTATCTTTCTTAATCTTTCCCTGGGCGGCCTCAATATGAATGACTCCACCATGAGGCCTGCTACAGTGCACGTTGGTGCCATTTTTTCACACAATACCACCATTGGAAGAGTTGCCAAGGTTGCAATTGATGCTGCAGTGAGAGACGTCAATGCAGATCCAAGCATTCTCCGAGGCACCAAACTTGCTGTTGTAATGCAAGACTCCAATTGCAACAACCTCATAGGCGTTGTTCAAGGTGCGTAGCACATTGTCTGTTTGTTGAAATGCCTGAATGAGCTCTAACAATATGAACTCATTGTTTCTTCTTGGATTTGACTTGCACAGCCTTGCAGTTCATGGAGACGGACATTGTTGCCATCATTGGCCCGCAGTCGTCTGTGATTGCTCATGTCATTTCGCATGTTTCAAATGAGCTCCAAGTCCCTCTTGTGTCCTTTGCTGCAACGGATCCCACACTTAACTCTCTGCAATATCCCTTCTTTGTCCGGAGCATCCAAAGTGACCTCTTCCAAATGGCTGCTGTTGCTGATCTAGTCGATCATTATCAGTGGAACCAGGTTATAGCAATCTTCATCGACGATGATCATGGTCGAAATGGAGTAACTTCTCTCGGAGATAAGCTTGCAGAAAAGCGCCACATGATATCATGCAAGGCTGCATTGCGGCCCGGGGCTACATCGAGCGACATCATGGACTTGTTGGTGAAGGTTGCACTCATGGGTTCAAGGATTATTGTCCTACATGTGAGCCCAGATATCGGTATCAAAATTTTCTCGACAGCAAGATACCTCGGTATGATGTCGAATGGGTATGTTTGGATAGCAACAGATTGGCTTTCTTCTCTGTTAGATTCTTCCGCGCCGTTGGATGCAACAACTATGGAGACAATGCAAGGAGTTCTTTCACTGCGCCAGCATACTGCAGATTCAAAGCTCAAGAACATGCTAATTTCAAGATGGAGCCAACTAATCAAGAATGAGAAGGCTGAAAATTTCAAGTTGAACTCTTATGGACTGTATGCTTACGATACTGTTTGGTTGGTTTCTCATGCATTGGATGCCTTTTTCAGCGATGGAGGGAGGGTTTCATTTTCTAATGACTCGAATTTGCTTGACACGGAGGGAGGGAGCCTACATCTCGAGGCCATGAGTGTGTTTGATCAGGGACAGGCTTTGCTGGACAAGATTCTCAGCACAAGTTTTGATGGTGTAACTGGTAAATTCCAGTTTGATCATGAAAGGAATCTGATTCAACCAGCCTATGATTTGCTCAATATAATAGGAACTGGGTGGAGAACAATTGGTTACTGGTCAAATTATTCTGGTTTGTCAATTGCATCTCCTGAAAAGTTGTATGAAAAACCAGCAAATCTTTCCACTTCAAATCAACAACTGCTCAGTGTGATTTGGCCCGGCGATACCATGGCCAAACCTCGCGGATGGGTCTTCCCTAACAATGGAAAGGAACTGAGAATTGGAGTTCCAAAAAGATTTAGTTTCAGACAATTTGTTTCAGTATCATCAGATGGCAACGACATCAAAGGTTTCTGCATAGACGTGTTCACTGCTGCAGTCAACTTGTTGCCTTATCCTCTTCCCTACAGATTCTTACCCTACGGAGATGGCCGTGAGAATCCCAGCTATGCGAAGCTCGCTGAAATGGTTGCATTGGGTGTAAGTCTTAAGGAAAAAATGGTTCTGCAAAAACAATTCAATGAAGATATTGGATTTTCAGATTACTATATAGCACTAAGAAGAAACTTACTGATCAGCATGATGAATCTTTGCTTCTTGTAGGAATTTGATGCTGCCGTTGGTGACATGACCATAGTAACAAATCGAACTAAGATTGTTGACTTTACACAGCCATATGCTGAATCTGGGCTCGTACTACTGACCGCCGTGAAAAAGACTAACTCCGGCGCATGGGCTTTCTTGCAGCCGTTTACTTGGGAAATGTGGTGTGTCACAGCGATCTCCTTACTTGTAATAGGAGCAGTGATTTGGATCCTCGAGCACCGGCTCAACGATGAATTCCGTGGCCCTCCTAGAAAACAGATAGTTACTGTGTTTTGGTTAGTGTTCATTTGAACTTGATCTCACACAAGAATAAGCATTTTAATTCATTTGAACTTTGACACCATGCGATCTCCGATGGCTTTGCAGGTTCAGCTTCTCAACTCTATTCTTTGCACACAGTAAGTGAACCCTACGTGATCTTCAGTAACTAGGATCAGCATTCTCATGCCTTGAATATTCAGATTTCTCTGTTTGTTCACAGGGGAAAACACTGTAAGCGCTACAGGGCGTATGATCCTCATAATATGGCTCTTCGTCGTGCTGATAATTCAGTCGAGCTACACAGCGAATCTGACCTCAATTCTAACTGTCCAACATCTGCAATCGCCAGTAACAGGCATTGATAACTTGATTGCTAGTGATGAGCCTATAGGGTTCCAAGGCGGTTCATTTACTGAAAACTATCTCGCCGAGGAGCTTGGCATTTCGAGGTCCAGACTAATCGCTCTTGGTCCCCCTGAAGACTACGCAAGAGCACTTGAGCTTGGACCAAACAATGGGGGTGTTGCCGCTGTGGTGGATGAGCTGCCCTATATCCAGCTCTTTCTCTCGACTCAATGCAAGTTTGCTGTGGTAGGATCAGAATTTACCCGAAACGGCTGGGGATTCGTAAGTTACATAAGAAGTTGAATCATCGTGTTCGGTTTGCATGAATCTTAGCCTGTGTGTTTGACTTCATTCATCATTCTCCTAGGCATTTCCGAGGGACTCTCCTTTAGCCGTCGACTTCTCTACTGCGATCCTTACGCTGTCAGAGAACGGCGATCTCCAACGAATCCACGACAAGTGGCTGAGCACGGACGTGTGCAGCTCCGACATCAACGAGCTCGATTCTGAATCCCTCCAAATAAGAAGCTTCTTGGGTCTGTTTTTGATATGTGGAATGACGTGTGTTCTTGCTTTGCTCATATATTTCGTGACCGTGATTTGTCAATATCTTCGCCACTGTCCCACGGAGGAGGCCAATTCTTCCGCGGTGGGCAGCCTGCAGAGGTTCTTCTCTTTCATTGATGAGAAGGAAGAAGATGCCAAGAACAGGTCGAAAAGAAGAAGGATGCAGCAAGAAGAAAGCAGTGTGGTTGGCAGTGGAAGTCTCAATACGAATAGTTCCAATCAAAGTTCTGTGGGATTTAGCACTACTATATCTCCATAACTGTAAGTATTCAGATAACATCAAATTGGACACTGGATTTTTTATTTTTTATTTTTGAAATATTTTTAAAGTTCCAGAATTATGAAATGCTTTTCAAATTGTCAATGATTTTAATGGCTAAGTTATAAATTAGTTATTTAAAAAAAAAATTGAAGAGAAGAGAAAAGAGTCGGATCTTAACTCTATCGAATATTTTCACCGTTGATTCAGTCCGACTCAATTTGTAGATGTTTTGATTCAGCCCGATCTGACCCGGCTCAGTTTTTCAGCCCGCAAGACAAGACGAATTGGGCAGCGGACGGTCTGACCGTTTGCCACGTCTGATCTCATTTCGCACCCAATAGCCGTCATGGCCCCATATTAGTGGGCCCACTCTTTTTAATGCCCTTTTGACACGTCGAGCGCCCACTAACCGGCCGCCGCGTGGACATCTTTCTCTCACTTCTTCCTTATTCGTTCCGTTCGCCCTTCCCTTCGGCTTCCCGACGAGTCGACGACCCACCGCTGCCGCCATGGCGACTCGCCGGAAGCCCTCCTCAAAAACTGTAGACGTCCGGCCGCCGATCTCGGCTAAGGAAAACAAACCGCTGCCTGTGGAAGACCCGCCCCTGGCTCCGCCGAAACTTGGCATCATCGTCCCAACCGCCGCCGCGTTTTTCCTCCCATTCTTTTACCTCGTCTTCGTGCACTACCAGATCGAGCCCGAATTGCGTAGATCCATCTCCATAAGTGCCGCCATGAGCTTCGGCGCCTTCGTCGTGGCGCTGCGAATGATCCCCGTGGCGGCACGCTACGTGCTGCGCCGAAATCTCTTCGGGTTTGACATCAATAAGAAGGGGACTCAGCAGGGAGCCATCAAAGTGTTGGTTTTCCCCTCCTTGCTTTCTACCTTGATTTTCTTAATTAAACTTCTTACCTTGATGAACTTTTTTGCCTTTTCGTTCGCCTGTTTGATCTTAATTTCGCTAATTTCTGACTTACTGCAAGTTGATTGCATGAAATTTATTGTAAATTTCCGAGTTTATAAAAAGTGGCGATTAAATTTACTTCATTTTACCTAAATAAAGTATGTGTCTTATGTTTGACCGTAGAGACACAAGCATTTCCACTTTCCACATCTTACGTTAAGTAGACTAGATCTAATACGCTGACTGACTTTGTTAGACTTCAGTCTTGTAAGTTACCCCAGAGCATAATGTCTTGAACACAATCGGGAATTCTATGGTCTTCAAACTTCTAAATTAGTGCAAACTTTTACTTCTTAGAATTAGTAGAGTTGCATGCAGTTTTTTATTTTTATCCAACTTGAAAGAGAAGATTCAATTTAGGTGAAACTGCTTTTGTCCTAGTTGACTAGCTTTGGCCATTTGAATTGAAGCTACCCGTTCACACAAAATATTCGTATCGAGGCTTTAATGGGTTGGTTTCTTATTTGTTGAGGTTGCCATAATGATAAGCAGTATGAAGTCTCCATATTATATATAAATTATTGACATTTGAATCTGCTATACATAAGAATTAAGGTATCACCTGAGTATTATGTCTTCCTTGGTTAATGTTTTAAGTTATTCATCAAGTTGGGGCTTTTTCAATTTATGCATTGAACTTGCTGACATTGTTAAGCTGCCCGATAATGGAGAGACACATCATGGAGACTTCAACCATCAACATAACTAAACTGATGATCATTTACTTTGTTTTGGTTTGTGTATCTTTTATTTGTTTCAAAAGTTGGCTTCTCTTATGCATAAATATGTAGTAATAGTCTTTAGGTTGGACAATATTTGTAGATTTCAGTACAGAAATAGCTAAATAACTGAGTAAATAGGCTGATTTATTGCTGAAGAAGTGTTTTAGATTTTTATGAAATTTTTATTTTCGTTTTTTTTGGTTTAATTTTAAGCTACTGAATTCAAATTCGAAATGTTTATTTTCTAGTGCTGTGGTGTTTTACTTGATTAGAAATCACTTAATATAGTTTGTTTTATTTTTCATTTAAACTCTCACATAAAATATTTATAAAATATCAACGTATTTTCACTGGCTATTAATGAAGACTTCTTGCGTGAGCTTACTGAATGGAGAAGTTATTATGGATTAAATATATATGAATCTGTATAGTGCATTAAATATTTATGGATTTCTAGACATACTTATTCTCTTATTGATATTCCATCATATTATGCATAAAGAAAATCATAATAAACACACCTTTTTTTTTTCAGGCCTGAATCTTTGGGCATCGTTATTGGATTTGTCTACTTGGTTGTTGCTATATTGTTTCAGCATTTCAACTTCACATCAGACTCCAATGTATGTATATTTGTCCTATATGAAGTTCATAAATACATGTGATGTTGCTGTGTAAATGTGCATCTCTCAGTTTATTAATTTTGTGAATGACTCTTCATAAACATACCAAAAAAATAACAAAATTGTTTGTAGGCTTTCTTTTGCTGATATAATATGATGCACTTTAAATGCTGTTGGAATACTGTCATAGTGATTAAATGGTTTAGTTGAAGTTTGCAAAATGACAATTTTGAAATCTGCCTAATATGCACTCCTATCTTCAGTGTGGTTTAAGATTTAGAAAAGATGATGTATGCCACCATCGACATCCAGTACCTAATAGTATAGGTTCTCATACATGTCGAAATCCTATGACAATCTATTAAACAGTTACACTGGTCCATGCAGTATGCTTTAATATCCGTTCCAGGTGTCTTTTACATTAGGAAAATTTTGTTCTCATTTCTTATCACCTTGTCAGTTGTTTGGTGATGGAGACCAGCATGGCCATGTATGCTTTCACTCCCATATTTCAACATTATGTTGTATTTTATATTTATGGATTCATCAGGAATTAACTAGTGCAATGTAGCCTTTTGACTTACCATACTTTTCTGACTATCTAAATGTGGTCTATTCATGGAGATGTTTTTGTGACTTGTTTCACATTCTGATTTCTGATATTTATGTTCAAAAACATGTTATGGGCTCAGAATTGCAGATGGCTCTCTTTTTAGATAATGCAAGTGCATGACGCATTTCTTTCAGAAGTTTAACATGTGTACATGGATTTTTAGTCACATGGTTGAGCTTCTTGTTCTGAATGCAGTGGCTTGTTGAATATAATGCAGCACTGGCTTCTATCTGCTTCATGATTCTTCTGGGATTTGTGGATGATGTTCTTGACCTCCCTTGGAGAGTGTATGAACTTCTGAAGGAACTTTATTATATTTAATTCTTCTAGTATTTTCTTGTGTTGCCTTTATTCTTGACAAGTTCCCGCAGCCACTATATCTCATTCATCTGGAGTCCTGCAAGCTGTTCCTTAGTTTCTATTTGAAGCTGATTCTCTTTTCTTTTCAAGAGCAGAAAATTGGTGCTACCCTCATTTGCAACTCTTCCCTTGTTAATGGCATATGCTGGGCATACTACCATCATCATACCAAAGCCACTTATTCAATATGTTGGAGTAGCTGTTCTTGATTTAGGTACTTTTTTGTTGGACATTAATCACATTAAGTTTTTGCGTACACTATCTGTCCAGAAAATATTAGTTTTGATTTTTGTGTTCACTGCAGATACTGTGGTTTGCATGGCATTTAGTGCAACAGTCTCAATCCAAAAATGAATATGGTTTTAACAATTATCATTTCGGTTGTTGCATTTAGTTATCATGTCAATAAAAATATTTACACACACACACACACACACATACGGATGAATCATGGGAATGAACAAAGATATCTTATGCATGATGGTGACATCTCCCTTACTGTTTTTTAGCAGTAAAAAGGAACTTCAGCATAGAATAACATGACTAATCCTCATTTTACTTGCTAAAAGGAAGTAAGTCAACTAAAAGGAAGTCTTGCTTGCTGAACACGCCATGCATATGATTCTACATTCATTTAATCTCCTTAAAAGATTTTGAATATTTACATTATTTTATCAAACAAGAAACAAACTTTGGATTTACCACTAAACATTTCTTTTTATTCCAGGTATTTTCTAATATATTTTGGGAATGGATACTACTTATCATTCCATTCAATTTCAATTTTTTTCCCATTCCATTCCCTCTTACCAAAACATATATGTTTGGTACAGTGGAATGCATTCAGGATTGAATGTAATAGAAATTGGTATAGAGTGAAATTGATTCTCTTCCTATCTTTGGTTTCAATATTCCAATAAACATTGAAATGATTTTGGGTAATTAAAGGAAAGTTATGTAAATATGAGATGCATGCATACCTTTTTTTAAGAGAAAAATAGGTGCAATGGTTGATTTAATATTTGAACTTGGAATTAAAATTCCTTCTACTTTAGGTGTTCTTTCCTACAAAGGAAAGAAATAGATGGGGAAAAAGGAGGGGGTCGAGAGAAAAATGTCACGGAAATACTGTAATATTTTTAAGGAGAAAATTTTGAAATTTTATTTATCAAAGATAAGAAAAATATAAATAAAGATATATATAGTTGAAAAGAAATAAATTTATATTTTAGGCATAGATTTGAGCTTCATTCCAAATGAGAGTGCAATTTCTGTTCGGAAAAATTATAGAGGAAAATTAAAGAAAGATCACCCACAGTAATTTTTTCCATCAATAGAAACGGAGGGAGCTTATTTCCTTTTTGGTTTCTTTCTTTTATAGGAAGCACACCCTTAAGAACGACAATTCCATTCCACATTTTCAAATAGCAGACACAGGATTGAAACCCAAAGTGCAATGGTGATTCTGTTCCTCTTTTGATTTCAACATACTAAACATGCCACAACTGCCATTTTGATGAGGTATAATTTTAATTTTAACGGACTCACAATGAAAGGTTGGCAAATCCTGAATTATGATAAAAACACTAATTTCAACCATATTAACTTGTTTAATCTTGAATTTCTCGACAAAGATATTTTCTCACAATAGTTATTTCATTCTGGTTATGCATGGTGTCTTTTGGGTTCTGTGGCAAACTTTGTTGTTTTTTCTTTCTTAAATGATTTTAGGCTGCATCTATCTCAAGATATATTCATAGCTTTGTTCTTTTTTCTTGTATATTTGTGGGAAGAACAGGTTGGATTTACAAGCTATATATGGGCATGCTGGCAGTCTTTTGCACAAACTCCATTAACATCCATGCTGGTTTAAATGGCCTGGAAGCTGGGCAGACTGTTGTAATTTCTGCTGCAGTAAGAAGGCTACAGACATCATATTTCTTCTAAATGTTTCATTTGGATGAAATTAATAATAGTTAGTCCAATTACAGGTCTTAATCCATAATGTGATGCAAATTGGTGCATCCACAAACTCGGAATATCAACAGGCTCATGCATTTTCTATTTATCTTGTCCTTCCCTTGCTGGCTACTTCATTGGCTCTACTTTCGTATAACTGGTATTTAAAATCAGCTCAACAATTGGTTATGGTATTCTTTACAAAACATTTGCATTGCTTGGTGTTCTGAAGTTTATACAAAGATGCAAATATTTCTATTTGTATGCTAGGTATCCTTCATCAGTCTTTGTTGGTGATACGTACACCTACTTTGCTGGAATGGCTTTGGCTGTAGTTGGAATTCTTGGCCATTTCAGGTAAGTTCAATTCTTCATTTACTTTCTATCTTCTTTATATATATGTAGTTATAACAACTGTAACTTCTTGTCTCTATTTGTCTATAAACTTCATAATATTTCTCTATGCTATAATGAATGGTCTCTATCTAAGGAACTTAATGCGGGCTATTATTTTTAATAAAACAACTTTAGTTGCCCTTGGTTCATTAGTGTACGTCCAGAACATAAAGAAGGCAATTGGCAACACTAGCAGAAAACAAATTAACTACCATGACACCTATAGGCATTTCGATCTCCATGTTGGATGCAAATATTTGTAGAAACATAAGGACTGATTCTGAGGGATGGAGATCTTAACATCAACTTGAAATCTGTATTTTGGCATATGAACACTATTTCTTTAGACCAGTAAAACATAAAATCTCTGTTCTTGGAGTCCATGATCTATGGAAAGGAGAGATATAGATGGTGGAATATCTTTGTTGACGAGTGTGATTTGAGATGCGGTCAGAGTAAAGGAAGATTTTTCTATGTCTACTTCAATGTCACTTTGGAGACTAATTATAAAGACCCCAAGTATGGTTTAGATGGTATCTATTCTATTGAATCATGAAGGGATTTACTGGTGATCTTCTATAGTCGTTGAAGTGTTTGGCATGATATCATACCAGTAAAAGCATCCATATGCATGGCTATACTTTTGTGTACTGTATTTTACATGCGCATGGCTGTAAACTCTTATCAATTATCCATGCTAAGTCACTGTCGTTTCTCTGCAGTGAGACACTCCTGCTCTTCTTCTTGCCTCAAGTTTTGAATTTCCTGTACTCCTGTCCTCAGGTTGGTTTAACCTCCCTCCTGTAATTAAATACTTTTTCAATTATATTATTTTGCGTCACTCGTTCATTTATTTTTTATTCATTTCATCATCATTGCAGCTTTTTAAGATAATTCCTTGTCCAAGGCATCGCCTACCAAAGTAGGTTCATGCTAGATTTTTGCTACAATCATGTTACCATCTTTACCAACCGTATTGACATTACAAGTTGTGTTCTTCGTCCAGATTTGATCTTCAAACAGGACTGTTGACCGGGACAAAGGATGGGACCCTGGTCAACCTGTTCCTCAGATTGTTCGGCCGGTGCACCGAAAAGATGCTATGCATTAGACTTCTTATTTTCCAGGTGAGTTTGTGGAATTGTGGTAATTTCTTCTTCACCTTGCATCCATGCCTACCAGTGTAATCAATACTGCAAACTAATTCTTGGCGCAGGCTTTGTCATGCCTTTTCTGTTTCTGGCTGAGGCATTTTCTTGCTGGATGGTACAAATGAGATTAGAACACCGAACTTGGAAAATTTACAGTTGTTTACTCACATCTCGGCGGGTAGATTCCTCGAGGCAACTTTTTTTGAAACTCATAAATTATATGTTGTTCTGGGCTGAGGAAGATGATAAGATTTCTGGTTGGTACTTCACTTACCCGTGTAAAAAAAAAATTAATATTGACTGTATTCAAGTTGAATAGAATCATTCGACTTTACTTTTGTAAGATTTTGTGCACTTGTCAAATGTTGTCTGAATTAGAAGATTCATCAATAAAATTTCTGGTTTTCTGAAACTTGTAGCTGGATTTTGTAGAAACAATTCAAGATAATCACTTGACCATCTCAAACTCGAAGAATGCATTGTAAGATAAAGTCAGAGGAAGGAATCGGACTCTCTTCCTCAAGTTCATATTCGCTCATTTTGTTTCTTTGGGCAGATCGATGTGAAATAAATCAATTTTACATTTATTTCGCAGAAATACCATTATAAATCAGTTTGCACTATAAAAAAGCATTTATTTTATAGAAAATTACTTACCAGTGTAAATTAATTTTCTGTAAAAAAAATGGTAATTTACCAAAACGTGTAGGTGGTTTTGTAATTTTATCATGTTGTCCTCGTTCTTTTCTCTCGATTTCCTCCCTCTTTGCCTCCTCGTCTTGTTGCTATTGAGTGTCATGCTAGTCATGGAAGGGCATCTCGAGTTCTGTGATTGGGAGATCCTGATAGGCTCCAACGTCAGAGAGCATGATTGGAAACCCTAGCAGGAGCATGACTATGACAATGGAGCCATCATACTTGACTACTTCATGTTAGATTTGTGCGAGGAGCATAGTAAAGGAGTCTCCTTTGATGGAAATGACCACGATGCGGAGACAATTGAGGTGGCGGTGATGGATGATTCAAAAAACCCTAGTGGGTCAACTCAGACACGAAGGGGAAGGACATCAGTTTTCTGGAGGTGAGTACTGATTCGGATGGATGTGGGTTCGATAAGCTGGAGGAGGAGAAAATAGTTCTCGGTACCCCACTTAGTGACAGTATAATACAAGAAACCCTAATAACCCTCTAAACAGAATAATCAGGAATTTTATCATTTTTTATATATATTATCTTTTTTTAGACAACAAAATTATACAAAGAACACGACACAAAACAAAACATAAATACAATGAAACGAAAATTAAACCAAATCAAGAATTAGCACGTTGAGTTCTCTGAGCAACTTTATGTAAAGCTGGGACCAACTATAACATCAAAAAGATTCCTGTGCCTACAAAACTGGAGGCCAAGGAATACAGAAAGTAAACTAAATGGATAAGTGAGTAATCAAGAAAGATGTACATAAATTTAATCTTATTTAAAAAGTCAAAGAAGTAGAGTAAATCATAATCTTTTATTATAGCTTTCAGTTCTTCTTAAAATTCTCCATTCATACACATATATATAATCATCTTTAGTTATCATTATCTATAATTATATAATGTTTTTATATTAGAATTTTGAATCTTCACTTTATCATCATTTGTTATCATTAATTAAAAATAATTTTCGAGTCTTATTATTTAATCAACCGGTATAGAAGTCATCCATGGTAATATTAACATGTATATAAATAGTCTAAATATGATAAATCAACTAAAAAGTAAATCACTGAGCCAATATTATCAAAGTGTAATGTCATATGTATAAGCTAAAAGTCTCCTCAGAATATAATACTATCACATACATTATCTAACGTACGGGCTACCAACCCTCACTGGTGGAAGATATAATTAACACTGACCGAGGGCTACATCATATCACCATGCTTCGGGTGTACGGTCAGGTACTCTGGACCGCGGGCTACCATGCTACTACAATAACATATGTGCATCCCAGTACTCAGGTATAGAGCTCTGATATAAAGCTAAGCTTATAGTTTTCACTTTTTAGTATTCTTCATTTACCATTTTTATTATTTCACTTTAATTCTTGTTACCATCATTGTTTCATTCTAATTCATATCTTATTAGTTAGTCTAAATGACCAATCTAAGTCAACTTTTCATATAAATATATATAATTCATTTAAGTATCATCACATGTTTCATAGGTAAATATTATCAATCAAAAAGCTACAAGTATCAATAGGTAGAATATCAAAAAGCATGGAGTATGGAAGGTCAAGCAAGTAAAAAGGACAGAAATCAACGAAAGAGTAATTCAGAATATTTGTTTAATTTTTAAAACAACCTTTCACGTATTAACCCCCATATGAACCCATAGGTCAATAAAAAATAATATCAATTATTTGCCCTCCAATAATTTAATTATTTTAAACCCTCATTTCACCGTTTTAAATATCATTTGAATCCTCTTTTTAAAATAGGAAATAGGTGAGATGGAAAATTAGGAAAATAGATAATCTTTTTTATTTTTATGCTTGGACTCTAGGACACAAAAATTTATTTTGGCATTAATCAAGGGGGAGTGAAAGAAAGGTGAAGGCATTTTTTTAAAAAAAAAAAGTTTTTTTGGGTTGTTAAATAAACCTTATTTGAAAACGTAAGTTCAAATACTTTTGAAAAAGTTTTAAGTTTATAAAATACTTAATTATGCTTTTTATCTATTTTTTTTAAAAGGCTAAGTATTTTTCAAAGCTAAGTACTCAACTATTCTTTTATGAAAAACTCTCTTTAAGCTAAGTACTTAACTGAAGTTTTTATCAAAATTCTTTTAACCAAGTACTTAAGTAAGTTTCTTTTGAAAATCCTTTTAATATAAATACCAAATTTATCAAAGTCTTTTTAAAAAACTAAGTTTTTCTTTAGCAAAATTGTCTTATTTTTTTAAATGAAAGTGGACTTAGCTAAAGTTATACAAATTGATACTATTTAAGCTAAGTACTTTTCAAATTTAACTAAGTAAAATTACTTTTTGAAACCCTAAAGTGTTTCTTTTTGAAAAATTCTTAGCTAAACTACGTTCCAAACTTAGTTTTTGAGCAAATATTTTATAGGAGAAGATTTCTTAATCTAAATTTAAGTTTTAAAAGCTAAGTATTTTCAAAGAAACTCTAATTTAGCTAAAGTCCTAAATTATTATAATTAAAGCTAAGTATTTTTGCAAAGAAACTCCTTTTTCAAAACAAAGTGTTTATTAAAATCCTTTTCAGCTAAGTAATTATCAAAGCAAATTTTCTTTTAAACCTAGTCAATTTATTTTCCAGACTTAGCTATTTCGCATAGTATTTTCTCAACTCAATCATTTTAAAACTAAGTTTAAGCTAAGTTTTTCAACTGAGGACTTTTTCACTAAGTTTTTTTTCTTTACAATTTCTAAGTCCTTCACTATGTAAATCCTTGACGATGTTTAGGGAAGCTACCCTTCAGGGGGAGCTTAAGGTTAAATAGAGTAAGATTTTTTACTATTTTTAGTTATTAAAATAACCTTCTCCCTACTTGTTTTTTTTTTATTTATGTCAAAGGGGGAGAAAAAAGTCACAGTTAAGCAAAAATTAAGCAAATTAATGCTTGTGTTTAAATTTCTTTATTTATTGCTTATTATATTTTTACTTAACTTTGAACCGTGTTGTCATAATCAAAAAGGGGGAGATTGTTGGTGCGGGAAATATCCGACGATCGAACCTGTGTTTTGATTATGCCAAAGGGTTCAAAGTTAAGTTGTTTTGTTATCTAAAATGCTTGAATGAGTTTGCAGGAAAGTCCTAAGTGTACTTAGGCAAAAGTCCTAGTTGCGGTTAGGTAGGTGGAAAATCCTAGGTGAAGAAAAGTCCTAGCTGCAGTTAGGCAAAGGGAAAACCCTAGGGGGCGGTAACCCTAGGTCCTAGGGGGTGGTAACCCTAGGCGGAAAGTCTTGGTGGGTCGAGAGCTTCGGGCAAAATCCTAGGGGGTGGTAACCCTAGGTTGAAATCCCGGTGTCGCGGATCGGGTGGAAGATTGGACGGGTCGTGAAGCGGACGTTCAGCATGAAGACCGGAAGCATCGGACACTGAGCAAAAGTCCAGTCGATCTGAAGGACCGAACTGGTAAAAGATAACTTCTCTTGAGAGGAGTAGGTGAGGACGCGTTCCCCGGAAGAGGGAACAGTAGGCGTCGGTTCGACCTAGGGTTTCCGAACAGAAATCCGAAGTCAGAACCGGACAGTCGGGTGACTGTCAGGTATTCATATTTATGTTATTATTATGTGTTAACTTTGTGTTGCAGGGTATGCTTGGTATTTTGGGACTAACATATCTTGTAGGGACAAAATAGCGTGATTTGTCTCGAATGAACAGTACCCAAGGCGCCCTCCATGGAGCTTGGAGGCGCCTCGGGTGCAAGAGCTAGGGAGTACGCGCAGCAGAGCTAGAGGCACCCTCATGGAGTGCTAAGGCACCTCGGATGCCCTTGGAGGCACCTTTAAGGGCATCGGAGGCGCCCTCAGGTGGATAGACTGCGAAGAAGTCAAAGCTCATCCATGCTGCGAATCTATCGGTAATGGAGGCGCCCTCAAGGGGCTTAAATGCGCCCTCAACGGCTTATATAAGCCTGTCTCGACCAACAGTTTGAAATAACACAGTTTTGGCAATCCTTCTTTAGCGCACTGTTAACGAGACGATCCGGCTGAGCTACAACAAGACCCCGATGATCCGAAGCTGCGAAATTTCAATTCCTTGTTGTCGATATAGCTTTTTCAATATAGTTTTGTAATAATCTCTTGTAACCTTTTGCGCGATTATAGTTGTTGCTCAAAGTAAACGCTCAACGAGCGTGGACCTTAGAGTAGGAGTCGCCACAAGCTCTAAACCAAGTAAATCCCTGTATTTGCTGGTGTCCTTCTGTGCATTGTTTCTTTTGATTTCCGCTGCGTTATTCGATAAGTTTTAAACCGACAAGTGAAAGTCACGAGTGCTATTCACCCCCTCCTAACACAATCTTCTTTCGATAAAAATATAAAAAGGCATCGAGCATCCATTATGGATCTTAAACATAGATGTTGACATCATCGATAAGACTAAACAATATAAGGAAGATGACTATTGCACAAGCATAAAATCTAGTGACAAAGAAAATGAGTTTCTATGAGCAATTAGGGACTCAGAGCTTTTCTACTCAAGGTGTCTGGATGAGCTTCATAACTAATAGGAAAAATCATCTCGTCTTGTTGGAGTCAACTCTCCTTGGGCGAAGCCGCGACACGTCTCACTAAAGGGTTAAAATTGACCATGAGGTCAATCCACCAGTAGACAATTGAGATTTTAGAATCGAAACTAAGGTGCCTCATGATTGAGAATGCTTCATTGAGACGCATTGGTTGGGTCTTCAACCAAGACTGGAGTGGCTTCTGCGAAGAGGAACAAGTATTAAAAGAGAGTCTTTGATATACTACCTAACATTTGTTTAGTAATGAACTCTGATAGTAGCAAAATAACAATGGAATAATTTTAAAGGAAAAAATAATTGATAGATAATAAATTGCAAAACATAGAATTTTAGAAGCTCAAACGGGAGCTTTTACCAAACCATCACTTTCTTCTCTCGTCCATTAACCAAATCATTTTGCAAGCCAATGTAAATCTCCCCATGTTCTTTACACCCTTCTTCCTCGGATTTCTCAATTTCCATTTTCATGGTACTCACTACTACTTCACCCTCTTTATCTTCATGTTTCTTTACGACAATTTCCGGCACTCTAGCACCACCAAGCTTGTTCTTTTAGCTACCAAGATGTAATCTTTTCTCCTTCGGCTCATCGAACCCACATCCATTCGAATCAATACTCGTTTTGGAAAACCGGCATCCTTCCCCTTCGTGTCCGAGTCAACCCAATTAGGGGTTTTCGAATCATCTATCGCTGCCGCCTCAATCATCTCCTCATCGTGGCTATTTCCATCAAAGGAGATTTTTTTACAGTATTCCTTGTCCGAATTTAATATGAAGTAGTTGAGCACGATGACTCTATCGTTAGAGTCGTGCTCCTATGAGAATTTCCAATTATCCTCATCAATATAGGAGCCCATCTGGATCTTTTAGTCATGGAACTTGATATGATCTTCCATGACAGGCGCAATTCTCAAGACTAGAAAGCCGAGGAGGTAGAGTGGGAGGAGAACGAGGGAAACATGATGTTGTGATATTAATTTTAAAATGAACAATAATAAAGGAGGAAGGAGGATAAATGGGAAATGAACTCAATAAGACTTCGACAATTCCAAAACAAGTACTGAAATGGAAAAAAAAAACATAAAACCACCCGCTTTTGGTAAATTGCCAAAATAAAATACCGGAAAAGATTTTTTTTCATTTTTGACTGCTAGATAAGGAAGACGTTTTTTTCCCCATGGTCTAGGCGTCTAGCAAATGTGGCAACGGCAAAGTTCTTGAGGTCGATGTCCCTCTCGCGCTCCGCCGTTGCAGATAAGGAAGACGTTTTAGCAATTGGCCGTTGCAGATAACGCAGCTCGAGGGATGGCGACGGCATGCTTCAGCGGAAGCGCCGCGTCCACGTCCCTCTCGCGCTCCGCCCTCTGCCTCCGCCGGCTTCCCCTCGCATGTCGCTTCCCCTCTTTTCCCCCCTTCCTGCTCCGACCTTTCTCTCCCATTCGAGCGGCGTTAAGAAGCACCGGGCTCGCTGGCTCCCGCCGCTGCGCCGATAAAAATCCCGAATCAAGAGCTAGAAAGTCGATCTTCCCGGAGGAAGATTTCGTGGTTGCCAATTTCTATAAGTTCGTCACCATCGAAGATCCCGAGGCCGTGGTTGCTAAGCACCTCGATTTCCTCCAGGTCTCTAAACATTTCCTTGATATGTTTTTATAGTCTGTATTAGAATACACTAATCCTACACAATGAATAGCCAATCGTTTATTATAATATAGAGAGAATGCTAAATACCCGGTGGCATCGCCTTTATGGTACCAGGAATGGGATATTCACGGTCGCATTTACATCAATGAGCAAGGAATTAATGCGCAGGTACCTTTTACATATATTTTCTTTTTTCATATAAGAACGATGTAAATCTAGAGCATCTGTGGTTTCCCTCAACTTCTATGTTTTGCATGCTCTTCTAATCAGTTTTAATGATTGATAAATGTCTGTTAATGTTATTATTCTCTTGTGAGCTGCCTATTACACAAGTACATAGGTATAAACATGTAATTGAGAGTAAACCTCATATCTAATTATTGTTCGTGGCAGAAACGAAATTAAATAGTCTACACGCATGCAATTGAGAGGAAACCTCATATCTTAGATTATTGTTCATGGAATTCTTCCAGTGTCACCTTACATTTTCTGAAAGTAGACAAGGGAATGTAGTAAAAAAAAAGTAAATTGATCAGAAAACATTTTATTTATAATGGGCCGATCTGCACTCAAATGTCCACGGCTTTGATGAATGTCTCCATGGCACTGACTGGTCAGAAACTTAGTTCATGGGGTTGGGAAAGTGATAAAATTTGTTTTCGTTACATCAATGCAGAAGAATGCAACTACTACATACCTGATTGACAGATATATGACACTTGCTCAGAGAACATCCAGTCAAATTTCTTACTGCTTTACCATGGTCTCAACCTGGAATATAAATTTCCCCTATTTATTAATCTAAAACTGAATAAAAATCTGATGAACTAGATTTTTCAGTTTGGTTTGCTGAAGCATTCTTAAAAACAAAGAAAGTGCTTTGCTTTGATTTGTGAATGCAACAAAGACAACAACGCATGATTTGCTTGCATGCAAAATGTTTTACATTCCATAGCAATTTGAATCGTTTTGAAGCTGACTCTTTGACTTTTTACTCATCTTAAGCTTTTGTTGGATCATTGACATACTATTTTTGCAGTATAGTGGTCCAAATGGAGATGTTCTGGCATACACAGATTGGGTGAAGAAAGATCATAGATTTTCTAATCTATTGGTCCAAGTTTCACCAGCTTGTGATGGCCATGCTTTCCCTCGATTGAAATTGCGATACAAACCATCACTTGTACAGGCAAGCGACTTTTTTCCTCTAGATTTGTCTTTTCATTTGCTTTGGCACACAGTGCTCTTAATCTGTAAGGTGGCTCTGATATTTAAATTTTCTTATTTATTAATAAAAATGCTCTGTGATTATTTTGTAATCTATTGGAAATTTGATTACCCCATTAATTTAATTTGAAATTTTTTCCTCTCTCTCTTGGGTCTTGATCTTGTAACAAAAAATTCAACTTCATAATGCAGTTTATCTCCTAATGAAAAAAATTTTCTTCTAGATTTCTGCAATATCTTTTAGAAGTTCCACTTTTTTCCAAGCAACTTGTAGTAAGCTGTAATATTCAACTTATTTATATTCTAACCTTTCACCCCTAAATATCTAATATTTCTTTAGATGGAAGGTGGCACTGCCCATCTTCCTCTAGTAGATGATGCTATGAGAGCTCACCCATTGACTCCATCTGAGTGGAGGGAAAGACTGCAAGCTATGGATGACTTTGGCATATCAACAAGCAAAGCGGATAGCCAGGGATCTGTTAGGAAACACCTACTTCTGGATGTGAGAAATGGTAACTCTTATTCATTGTTGTGCACACTTGAAACATTCCAATTACATAACTTGTGTCTCAGATAAAGTAGGATGTCGTCTCTGCACAAAACTGAGTTGTAAGATATGATGCTCTGAACTATTTAAAGTTGGTATAAACAGTTGAGTACGGCATCAACAAATAATCTACATCCACTTATCAAACACGTAATGTTTTGAGAAGCTTTGAATTGCTTTTAGCATCATAGGAATTGTTTAGAGTAATGGTGAAAATTATAAGGTTTGCTTACCTTATATAGTCCCCTCTACTTGTGTATATATATTTATTTTAAAACTTGATGCATTACACTCTATACTATATGATATTTACAATTAGTTACCTTGGTCCATAATCCTCACCCTTAACCTAATTCAAGTGTATTGTGGAAATTCAACTTGCTACAAATATATTTGATTCTAGGATTCTTTGATGATTTGATTAGAAAACTACCAATTTATCATTGAAGTCAAAAAACGAGTGAGAGTTTTATTGGATTATACCTTCTATCTATGGAGGTGATATCAATTTCAATATGTTCTGGTTCTCATGAAAATTGGATTCAAGATTATTTGTGTGGTGGATTGATTATCGTAATACAATTTTATAAACTTTATTGGATGTATGTCCTAACTTGCTTATCAATTATTTAATGACTTTGATCCAAATGATCTCACATGTTACTGGAGTCAATTTTATCTACACTCGGTTCTTGTTCTTCTAGGAAATTAGATTAGCTTAAAAGGGCAGTCCGGTGCACGAGGCTCCTGTTATGCGGGGTCCCGGGGAAGGATCCATTGTACGTAGCCTTATCCTGCTTTTTGCTAGAGATTGTTTCCAGGATTCGAACCCGTGACCTTTTGGTCACAAAGCAACAACTTTACCGTTGCGCCAAGGCTCCTCTTCTGGAAATTAGATTACCTTGTAGAAAACTATTGTAGTATGGTGCAGAACATTTATCTATTAAAGAACTTGCCTAATCAATGTCAATCTGCCTTTGTTGGTACCAAATTCGAAATTCAGATATTGTGTTTCTACACTTCTATGTGCAGCGGAATTTTAAATTTTTTTTTATGATTTAACAATTAAATCAAAAGAGTGTTCGTATGGATTTTTAAACAAACATAAGTATGATCTTTATCTAAGCATGTATTACAATCTAACTGTTGAAGTAAGATCCTATAAGCATAACAAAGATAAACTATCGTATGATTAATTCATATAATGCTAATTTAATCATTTTATTTAGACATGCTAAACTATTTAAAATAAATATATTAGATCATTTAAGTATAATCTAAATAAAACTATTAGCATATGCATCAATATACATATGAATCATATTACAAGCATAAACATACTTTCCAAACAACCTATGTTTGGGGATGACTCCAACTATTCCGGTTGTAACGAAATAACTCTTCGTTGATTGTCACGAGCTCGTACTTTCTTCGTCTAATGCGGTTCACGATCGAAGTCCTCTTTCCAACACCTGATCACACTAGAGATCAAGTGTCGTTTTTCGTTTAGATAGTTGAAACGTCTTCCTCGAAGATGAAGAAGGGGCTACCCAATTGCCCCTTCACAAAGGGTTGTCTAATAGCCCTCAACAGGGGCTATGTCTTCCAAAATTCTACAAGAAGATGGGTGGCAACAATGCTTCTTGAAGAGGAGAAGCAACAATAAGGAGATGAGAATTTTCAATGGAAGAGAGAATATCTCTACCTTCTTTCTTTGGAAGGGGCTGCCGAAACTCTCAAGGAGAAGAGAGGATGTGGCTACTGAAACTCCAAGGAGAGGAAGCAAGACTTGTCCGAATTCAGCAAAAACAAGAAAATGTGTTGCTGCCATATCTTTTTCTCAAGCAAAAGGAAAGAAGAAGTTTTTCCCAAATTATCCAAGGAGAAAAAAAACGTTGGCAGCACAACTCTTCAAAATGGATGAAGTGGTGGAAGTGGGGTTAATGGCTTCCATCATCTCCAAATAAAAAAAAAACGTGGTGGGAAGGTGGAGGATAAGGAAAAAAAACAAAATTAATTTTTTCTTTTCTTTTCATCTCATGTCACATTGAAAATGAAATCCCTTTTTCCCTTTTTTTTTTTCAAATTTATTTCATGATACGTTGATCATCCAAGCCCCCTTTTATTTTCATAATATATTTCCTCCTCGTGATGCAAAACTTAATGTGATTGCATTTTCTCTTAGACTTGAACTTTCAAAGCCCATTGTCTCTTCTATCTTTGTCTATTGTGTTTTTAGAACCTTTCTAGAACCCAATAATGTGAGTCTCTTGTAATCATATCAACGATCCAATATCGTTGATGCAACAAACTCACTTGTTCACTATTACAATAATATAAATCTAATTTATAGAATTTATGTGGAACTCTTCCACTCTTCTTTTTTCTATTCATTGGAAATCACTCTAACATTAGATCATATCAAACTTTATTTGTCAATACTCTATTTGATTACATCAAACTTTATTCGTCAAATTCAACTACTTGAATTTAACTTTCTCAACGGAAAATAGAGAAACCAATATTTGTGTGACTCTCAATGGTTCAGGGATACAGCTAGCCGTGGGTTCACAACTCTTTGTGATTCAGGACTATTCTTGTCCTTTATTCGGGCATACCCTTAATAGTCTCATCTTATGATCAACTCCTTAATTATAGGATGTCAAAACTAATTCTGATTAACACCCAATGAATCATGGTAAGAGCGTTTAGCAGCACCACCCTATGATTCCCTAAATATCACTGAATAGTGGCTACAAGAACTAGTCGATTATGATTAATGTACAATCCAGTCCCTTCATCTCATATATCCCGATCGAATCTACAACCATTGGTACATCGAGGATTGTATATTGATTCGACAACCATGTGATATATCTTATAGTGATATCGTATGTGTAACTAGGAAATTCCTTTCCTAAAGTACATCTTACAGCTCTGATCAGAGACTTCATATACTATAAAATAATATATTGCATAGGATATTCATACCTGTAGGTGTGTGGTGAATCTCTAGCTACAATACACTGACTCATATATGTTTCATTACTGCACTCAATCTCACCGCCTGATGACTCTAATAGAATCGGTAAACGAGTCAAAGTATAGCCCCAGCATATAGAGTCTTAGTGTTATTCCAGGTCATAAGGACTACTAGTGTACAACCACAACCAAAGACTTATCCACTCGATAAATGATAACCACTTGGAAAGTCTGTGTGAGGGATGTTCGATGAACTCATCATATGATCTGTATGTTTAAACATCTCTATGTCCTTACCAATGAAACATGGTACATTACATCACAGATGCTAGTCTCTAGCTCAAACGGTCTTTTATCCTTGTTTATTAGACGACTCAATTGACTAGAAATAAATTTAGAATATACGGTAAATATTGATGTATTTCCTGATGACCATTATATGTACTACAATATCTCACTATAGTATATTCAAGGACTTTATCTATGCATCTAGCATGGGTATAAAGATAAAATAAATGTCAAACTGAATTGAATTATATTAAATAAAGTTGCTTATTTACAAGAGTCAATAAAGCCCTAGCCAACCGTTGGCTTTGCAGGACACCTACTCTAATAATAGCTTGAGACAAAAGATCTTGCTCAGGAGCATTCTTATGGTATTATAGAATCTTCAAGGTTGCCTCATAATAATGATTATGATAATCATACTAACTATAAATGAGATGTCATGCAGTATAATTCTTTGTTAATTCAATTTCTCTATCGGCCTTTTGTACTTCAGAATCTCATGGAGTCTTTGCTATTTGATCTCTGACACATAAGCCGCTTCAAGCGTATCAACTACATACTTCCTTTGAGAGTTTTAAATGCCTCCACTAAGAAACCTTCATGCCAAAAAAAAGTATGACATATGTAATATCTTTAGCCCAAGAATGCTAATAGAGGTACTCCTCGGTCATGTGATCCTGATGGAATCATGATGATGTTGCCTACCTAGACAATAAGTATTTGGGCATCTTCTACTAAAAGGTGAGGTATTAGCAAGGTTCTAAAATTTACTAGGCACTAGTCGGGTACCACACTAGTGCCTAGCGCCTAGGCCGCCTAGGCGAGGACTAGGCGTCGTTAGACGGATTCTATGGTATCAACATAAATTACATAATAAATCACATTATATAACTTCAACACAATAATATCAAATTTAAAATGAGTTCAAAATTACACAACTAATAAAATATCTCAAATTTATTCTACTTTTCCATAATTTTCAACAACTTATTTTTCATCGAACACAAATTCAATATCATCATTATGACCCTCCTCTTCTTCAGATGTAAAATCATCCTCGTGAAGTTCTCTCACTCTAGAGCTTCTTCTGGTTGTAGATTTTCATTTGCTCCAGTTGAATTTGCCAAGTGATCCCATAACCTGGTTCAACTTCATCATCTTTACCACCATCCACAATCCAACCTTGTGCATTTGAAGCATCTTTTGCAAGGACATCACCATTCCTTTTTTTCTCTCTTTTTTTTTTGTTCAACAATCTAGCATTAAATTGGACAAATACTAGATTGTTCAACTTGTTGACATCCAACCTATTTCTTTTCTTTGTATGAATCTTTAAAAAAAAAGAGAAAGTAAATATCGTAGTTAGTAAGATGAATATAAACTTTAAAAATTAGTACTTTAATTAAACTTAAAGTTTAAGCTTACTTCTTCAAATGCACTCTAATTTCTTTCACACCCAGGTGAACTTATAGTTAATGAAAGTATCCTCAAAGCCACTCTTAGCAAGTTGGGTGTGTGAGCACCGTAGGTACTCCACCATGCATATGAATCAAATGTATCATCATTTTTTTCACATGCTTTCCCAAATAACCCAGTCTTGTCTTTATATTTTGCATATTCCTTGTTAATAATTGCATCTTGTAGATCAAATTCATCGGCATGCAAAATTTCCATGTATTCAAAAATCCACGTCCCGACCTTCTCATAAAGAGCAATAGAACTATCTTTATAGTAAAACTAGGGATTCATCAAAAAGACAGTGGTATGCAATGATGTATCAAGTCTATCATTCATTTTTTACTCAATAATCATTATGATAGGTTGATTATTTGATTCCATGTTGTTCAGAGTCATCTTGATATCTTCTTTTGCTTGAAGAAACTCCCCATATAGAAACCTCATGGATGACTTTCTATCTCCATCTACCAATCAAAAAACTCTTACCAAAAATATTTTCAAACAAAGTGTCACACCATTCCAAAAACTCATGCTCATTACAGTAGAGTAAGCTAATTTTCCTTTGTTTGTTTTAACCATTTATATTTCTCCTACATATCACTTGTAAACATGACCCTTAAACTAGATTTTTTTTTTCAGTCAAACTTTGCAATGTGAGGAAATTTGATGCAAACCTGGTAACTCTTGGCCGGACTATGTCTCTCTTCTTCATGAACTTCTCATTAATGACAAAGTCTTATGGTGAGCATAAATAAAAAAGGGTAGCCCGTGCACGAAGCTCCCGCTATGCGGAGTCCCGGGGAAGGATCCATTGTACGCAGCCTTACCCTGCTTTTTGCAAGAGGCTGTTTCCAAGATTCGAACCCATGACCTTTTAGTCACAAAACAACAACTTTACCGTTGCTTCAAGGCTTCCCTTCTACGGTGAGTATAAATGAAAATGGTAAAAGACTTGGTTTGTTCAATAACCTTTTTATATCATGGAAGCTTGTCTATACTTTCAAGCATGAGATTAACAGTGTGAGTTGTACAAAAACTTCAAAAGATCCTAGACCATTTTTCTCTCATCAATTTAATTGCAGCCATATTGTTGGAGGCATTGTCAATTACAATCTGAACAATATTCTAATATCTTATTTGTTCAACACATTTGTCAACATACTTAAAAATAAGTTCAGTTGCATGTGTCTTGTCTGAAGACTCCTTAAACTCTAAAAATGTAGTACCCTCCTTGCAATTAACACACAAATTTAGGATGCTTCTTTTTTTTCTATCACTCCATGCATCTGTCATGATTGAGCACCCATTCTTTACCCATTCTTTTTCATGTTTCTTCACAATTGCTTTGTTCTTTCGACTTCGGCTTTCAAAAGTGGCTCCCTAAGTTGATATTGAGTTGGAGGCTTAAATCCTAGTCCAAATTGACCCATTACCAACATTAGTTACTTGAAGCTATCATTATCAACAACATTGAATGAGAGTTCATTTTTATAAACACATCTCCAAATATATTGTCGAACTTGTTGAGTTCAGAGAGCCTCATTTATATTTGTTTGGCGAAACACTTTACTCCCACTTGAACTTACATTTTGTGGAGAAATCATCGATGCATATCTTTCCATGGGGCCAAGTGGAAGAGGTTTTTTAAATCCATCTATCCCTTTGATTTCATTACCTTCTTATTCATCTAGAAGAACATTCACCTCTGCTCTACGACTCTCTTCTTCCATTCTTTTGTTTTTCCTTCTGTTTCTTCCGCCTAAAATAACTTGTTTGCACTTATTGAAATCTTCTTGAGATGCTTTTTTGACAACTAGATACATTTCCAGATATATTTTCAATGTGTTCCTTGATCTTATAAACCCCACCTTACATTATTTTCTCACACAACTTGCATTTAATTTTGTCCGGGTTCTTAGGATTATTCAAAATCTCAAATTTTCATCTGATGTCAGTTGACTTTCTTCTAAGAATCTCATATTCGGGCTGAGTGATATATGTCATCGAAGATGGAGGTCGTGACATTGTTACCTATTGTTAATCACTTTATCAGTTAATTGTAATAACTCAAAAAGAGATTTAAGAATAAAATCAGCAACTTTGGAAGCTATGTGATTTAATCATCTGATTCATCTTATTTACCATTTTTCTCACAATTTTATTGAACCTTTGGTATTTAACAAGTAAAAAGCCATTGCTCCAACTTCAAAACTTCAATTGAATTCATAAATCACTTTGAAATTTATTTTTGTCTCAAGCTCTAATATTATTAGCTAAAAAAAATAACAGAACAAGATGCTTTAGCAAAAACATATTTTCTTTTCATTAAGAAAAAAAACATAAATGGCAGACTCACGTAGAAATCGAGTGAAGAAAAATCAAAATTAAAATAAATTATCTTTCAATTTGCAAGTATCAAAATTAAAACAAATTACCTTTCAACTTCAATGAATATTGCGAGTGTATGATGAAATGACATTTCCAAAGGATGAGGCTTTGATCAATCTTCAATTGAATCCCTTCCAAGTCACTTAGTTGAGGAAAGATCAGACAACAAATTTTTCTTCAAATCGATTTCTACAGCCTTTAACTCTATGATTTCTCCAAAATGTGGGCTTCTTCATTCGCTCTGATTTCTTCAGCTCTGGTTACTCAGTACGATGAAGATGAAGTTTGGTGCTTGCCTCTTGGGGAAGCCAACAAATCAATTTTCTTATTGAACCAAAGTTTAGGGCTTATAAAACTTAAGCCTAATTAAAAAAAGGTTGCATTTCAGTTTTTTTAATTGGACTTTAAATTTAGGGCTTATAAAACTCCGCCCATGACGACTGATCATAGTCGGTCCTAAGCCTGAATAAAGGAGGAGGGTTGCGTTAGGTTGTCAGCCAACGTTAAAACTATGACAAGCATTCAATGAATGGATCCATTCAACTATTGTGCTAATGCTAAGTTATTTCCCGGAAGGAATGCGTTGTAGGGTCCAACTGTAATGTCTCGGCAATGACCGCTACATCTCTAGAACTCGGGTGTAGTGTTAAATATGCAAATGACCGCTACATCTCTAGAATTCGGGTGTAGTGCTAAATATGCAAAAGTTCGCATTACAGAGTCCGACTGTAACGTATCAGCAAGGATTGCTACATCTCCATGAGAACTTAGGTGTAGTGTTAAATAGTCAAAAGTTCTCACACCATTGGTTAGATAAGAACACATATGATAGGAAAACTAATAATCTAAGATTTGGAACATGAAACATAGGAACCCGAGGTAGTAGATACGATGTTTAGGATAAAAATTAGTATTTTATGTATACAAGAAACAAAATGGGTAGGCGAGAAGGCAAAGATGATAGAGAACTCAGGTTTTAAGTTATGGTACGAGAGAGTAAAGCAAGAAATGGAGTGAGTATTATTGTAGATAGTTCGTTAAAGGATGAAGTTGTAGGAGTAGTTAGAAAAGGGGATAGAATTATAGCCTTTAAGATAATAGTAGTGAAAGAAACTATGAACATAATTAGTGCATATGCACCGCAAGTAGGATTAGATGAAGCTACAAAATCAAGATTTTGAGACGACTTAGATGAAATATTACAAAATATTCTACCAAATGAATGATTTTAATAGGAGGTGATCTAAATGAGCATGTCGGAGTGAAAAATGAGGAATATAAGGGGGTACATGGAATTATGAGTTTGGAACGAGAAATGAGGAAGGGAAAATTATATTAGATTTTACGATAGTATATGACCTTATATTAGCAAATACATTTTTTAAGAAAAGAGACAAATACTTAGTCACGTTCAAAAGTGGGAATAATAAATTGCAAATTAACTTTCTTATGGCTAGGAAGAAGGATAGAAAGATTTATAAAGATTCTAAAGTCATCCCTAGAGAAAGCTCAACTACCCAGTATAGGTTAGTAGTGTTGAATATACGCAACATAGTATCAATAGAAAGAAAATATATATAACTCCTAGAATTAAGTGATGGAAATTAAAGGATGGGAAACAAAATATATTTAAGGAGAAGGTAGAAGTATAAGCATTAGGTGAAATATATGATACTCTAATATAACATGAGATAAGATGATATCAAAATTGAAAATAGTAGCTAAGAGTGTACTCAGTGAGTCAAAGGGACATGCACCACTAAGTAAGGAATCTTGGTGGTGGAATGAGAAAGTACAAGAAAAAGTGAAGGAAAAACGAATAGCTTATAAGAAATTCTATGTTTGTAAGAACGAGGATAATTTAAGAAATATATAATAGCCAAGAAAGAAGCTAAGAAAGTAGTGAGTGAAGCAAAGAATGAAACTTTTGAACGATTATATTAAAAATTAGATGCAAAAGAAGGTGAAAGAGACATTTATAGAATAGCTAAAGTGAGAGAAATGAAAATAAAAGATCTTATCCAAATAAAATATATTAAAGATGAATGTAATAGGGTGTTAGTAATGATGGAGAAATAAAAGAGCGATGGAAGAGATATTTTCATCAATTTTTTAATGAATATTTAGGTCAGTGTTGTCAAAATCGAGAGTTTATGTAAAATCGTTAGAGCAGTCATAAAATCGGATCGTAAAATCGAATTGTAAAATCGTAAGATTTTAAATCATACTTTAAATCAATTTTAAAAGAAACCTGATATATTCTATTTAATTGATCATTAAATATTTTAATCCAAATTATAAGATAAATCTACATATAGAGCATTTTAACTCATATAATCATAAACTACTCATATTTAAACTTTTAAACAACCAAATACTCATCATGAAAATACAACATAAACATAAATTCAAGTCTAAACGTAAATCTAAAGATAAATAAAACACAAGATAATAAATTAATATAAATCATTTATAGACAAATGCAAATCTAAAATCATCCCAAAACGATATCATTTTGTCCAAAATAGTTCCCTTTTATTTACGACACAAAATTGATAAAATTATCTCAAAAATCATGTTTTTACAAGTTTAAATGCGATTTTACGATTTGATCCGATTTTACGATTTTGATCCGATTTTACTTTAATACACGATTTTATCACGATTTCACTCGATTTTCATAAGAAAACTCACAATTTTGTACGATTTTACGAGTTCACTCGCGATTTTGATAACATTGGTTTAGGTAACCAACTTAACTCAGATAATTTAAGTAGGTCAATTGAGCATAGAAATTTTAATTTTGTTCGTAGAATTCAAACTTTAAATGGGATGTACAATGGAAAAGTCGTTGGACCAGATGATGATCCGATAGAGGTATAAAAGTGTCTAGGGAAACAAGGTATTGAATGACTTACAAAATTATTTAATTTGATATTGAAAATGAAAAAAATGCTTGATCAATGGAGGATAAGTACTTTAGTTTCCTTATATAAGAACAAGGGAGACGTACAAAATTGTGCAAACTATAGGGGTATTAAACTAATGAGTCATACTATGAAACTTTTGGAAAAAGTAATAGAAAAAAGATTAAGGAAGGAGACTACAATGACCGAAAATCAATTTGAATTCATGCTTGGAAGGTCGACAATAGAAGCTATATATCTTTTTAGACAATTAATTGAAAAATATGGGAGCAAAAATAAGATTTACACATGGTATTTATTGATTTAGAAAAAGCTTATGATAAATTATAAATTATATGGAGAATTCTAAAAAAGAGAGGTGTTAGTGTAACATATATTGAACTAATTAAAGATATGTACGAGGATGTAACAACCAGAGTAAACACTTCAGGCGAATTAACTGAAGCATTTTAAATAAAGATAGGGTTAGATCAAGGATCAACTCTAAGTCCCTATTTCTTTACACTAATTATGGACGAACTCATTGCGCACATTCAAGACAGTACCGTGGTGTATGTTGTTTGCAGATAATATTGTTTTGGTAGATGAAACACGTGAAGGAGTAAATGCTAAACTAGAATCTTGACAGGAAACTCTAGAAGAGAAAGATTTTAGGCTTAGTAGATTAAAGATAGAATATATGAACTTTAAGTTTAGCAATATTAGAAGTAATGAGACAATTATTAAGATAGGAGAGGACGAGTTGCCCGGAACCGAGAGCTTTAAATGTTTAGGATCAGTTTTACAAAACGATGGAGGGATTGATAGAGATGTCATATATAGAATACAAGCAGGATGATTGAAATAAAGGGGAGCGTCGAATGTTTTATATGACCGTAAAGTATCTCTAAAACTTAAAGGAAAGTTCTATAAAATCGCAGTTAGACCTGCTATGTTATATAGAGCTGAATGTTAGGCTATGATTCGAACACATGAGCAGAAGATAAAAGTTGCAGAGATGAGGATTTTAAGGTGGATGTGTGAACATACGAGAATAGACAAAATAAGAAATGAGAGCATTAGAGCGAAAGTCGGAGTTGCATCTATTGAATGGAAATTCCGAGAGAGATGGTACGAACATGTACTTAGACAATCAATAAATGCTCCAGTTAGGCGATGTGAAAGTATAACAAACACGCATATCAAAGGAGGAAGAGGAAGACCAACAAGACCTGATTAGCAATAATAAAACAAGATAAAATTTATTTAAGTATAGCTAATGATATAGTAGGAGATAGAGCTCAATGGCGTAAAAGGATTCTTATAGCCGACCCCACCTAATGGGATAAGGCTTGGTTGTTGTTGTTGTTGTTGGACTTTAAATTTAAAAGCCCAAACTAAAAAAAAATCATGAAAACGCTACACTATTTTCGCGTCACCTAGACGATTCGACCGATTAGTCGGCGCCTAGGGGTGCCAAGGCTGCGAAGGCTGCCTAGGCTGACCGATTAGCATGTTTTCAGTGCGGCAGGCTGGTGCCTAGCGTTTAGGTGGCCGCCTAGGCCAATTTTTTAGAACATTGGGTATTAGTGATCTATCAAGCTCTTGGTCATTTTAAACTAAAAAAGTGCATAGCTATTTTTTTGTTCAAATTAAGCCCCTGAAGATTGCACCAGTTCATGCAAAGCATTTTTTTGCTTGCACACTAGGTCAAAATTTCATCCATGATGCTTCACCATATTAGACTTCCTTAGTAAGACTACCATGAATGAAGATGTTCTTATTGTGAAGTTGATAACACAGTTGCCACTTGAGCAAAAGGCGATCAAAAGTAATTTTGGCCTCAGGAAAAAATAAATATAGTATCCTAAAGAAAGTGTTGTGTGAGGAACTCATCCATGAAAAGCAATGGATGCCTGCATTGTTCAAACAATAACAACACAGTTTGGGATTAAGACAGCCTGGTGTGTAATTTAAGAATTTTGCCTTTTCCCTTCCATTGTGTATGACCATTTATGGCATTTTACCCTTTTTAATTTCATAGAATGCTGTTTATATATTTGTGATCCATATCTTTTTTTGCTTTTTGCATGCTTGCTTATTTTTTTTCATGCCAGTTGGATTTGTCACATCTATGCAGGCTATGAGTGGGATATTGGTCATTTCCAAGGAGCACAAAGACCTAATGTCGACTGTTTTAGAAGCACATCTTTTGGACTCTCAAATGTAGAGGTATGTTCGCCTTTTAGCTAATACATTTTATCTTAATTTAGTTCCAGAACTGACCAAATGTTAGCATAGTCACCTTCAGATACAAAACAATTTTGTCATTGTTTGGTTAATTTGTACACCCCAGTTAATCTGATAGCATTAAGCATGTCAAACGTCAGTAGTTGCTTTCTAATGGCAGCACCAAGCATACAATCAATTCTTTTGTGTGCTTACCTAATGTAGATATTTGTACTGAAAATTTGTTAGCCACCTTATTTAATTAGATTTATTGCCTCAAAAGATAAAAGGACAAATGCCTTAAAAAGCTCCTATTTTTCTAAATTAGCCTGCATCAATTTTTTTTTTACAAAATGGAGAGAAATTATCCTAGGGGTATATTTTGTTTTTTGTTTTGAAAAGGGAGCCTTGCCAGAGCATTTTAAAAAAAATAGGGTCTTGTTAGGACATTTGCCCAGGATAAAGCAGCTTTTGGGTAAATCTTTTTTGTTTTAATCTTCATCTTCACAAATATATTATTGATTTACTTTCGTGTTACAATTACAATTCTCGCTTGGACCACCTATCAATCTTCCCAAGCCAAGCCAAAGACACAACATGAATGAGAAACTCCCTAATATTTTTTCTATTACTAATCTCCACGTCGACAATATTCATTAAAAGTGACGGAAAAAATAGTAGAGTTTGATGATATTACACACAGACATGAGATCCATATAAAAACCTTCCTTATCTGTCCTGCTTAGAGAGTGATGATGTGGTCTGTAGGAAAAACTTGGAACTTCATACACAACTACATAGTTAAGACAATGCTGATAATTTATGTAAACAGCTGCAATTTTATCCCTTTGGTAGTTCTATTCTCCATTTTTCAAACTCATTTTGCATCTTCTGCATCCAGGTGGCCTCCTCTGATCCTTTAGCTAAAATCGACAAGGAAAACACTGATATACTGATGTATTGTACCGGTGGCATAAGATGTGATGTGTATTCCACAATTCTTAGGTACCATATTGTTCTTGCTTACACTGCTCATGTGAAATACACAGCCTTCTTGAGTTATGACTATTCTCATCGGTGTGCTCATTTATCTGACTTCTTATTTCATATTGCAGACAGAAGGGTTTTCAAAATTTATACACTTTAAGTGGTGGAGTCTCAAATTATTTGAATAGTGAAGGTTCAGCTGGATGGATGGGTAACCTTTTTGTTTTTGATGCACGCCTGTCCTTACCTCCTTCCATCTACAAGCCAGGGGCCAATGACAGTGCCTTTGCAAAACCTGAACTGGTGCATGGAAATAGTGCATTTGCCAGGTGTTATGTATGTGGATCAAAGTTGCTGGAATATCGACACCGCAACTGTGCAAACCTCGACTGCAACCGGCTCTTTTTGTTAGTACCTTCTGACCCACCTGGCTTGTTTTAAAATTAGAAGTACCATGCCATGATTGCAAGCCTTCTCTTTCCAGGTCATGTAGTATTTGTGTGTCACAACTTAGCGGGTGTTGTTGTTTAGACTGCACATGTTCCCCTCGACTTAGACCTGTACTTCCTGGCCATCAGAGATACCAGAAGTGGCACATGTATCGCGGCTGTGAGTAGCAAAGGAAGATACAAGTATCTGTTTTTCATTTCACCGAACAGTTTCAAGCCTACTTTCTTTCACTAGAGCAGTACCAATTGTTACAAAGGTTTGACAAAGTTATCATAGCTGTTTCACGCATCAAAACTTTGAATATGCAACCGATAATGTTTCTGATGCTATTTTGGAAGTTTTAACTACCATGACCATTATTCGTTCCACTGGTTAATGTTCTACCCAGTTGTAGTAAGCCATTGCACTAGGACTGATAACTTAATGTTTGTTTCTCAGAAACAGTTGCATCAAGGCTCTCGACCATTTTCAAAAGAGTAGGTGATGGATGCTGGGGTTTGGCGGAAGGAAGAAAGGCAACAAAGATTGTAAGGTGCTAAGTTCATTAGGTAGAGCTCAATGGATACGGTCTCTTTTGTATTTCTTAATTATCTCTCAGAATCTGTGTGTTATGGAAGATCTGTTGTACAAATAATGGTCTTCAAATCAGCTGCTTTGTCAATGGTTCAATTGTTGACCAGTATTCATTGGTATGATTATAATACATCACTGTGTTGTCCATCTACACGTGAAAGGTGATACAGACCTAGCTAAGCCTGTTTTGGCTGGTAACAACCGGAACCAACTAAGGTGTAGATATTATTCGGAATGGACATTAAGCAAACATAAAATTAATTTATCTTCAGTAATCATGATTCTTATTCAATAAATAATATTTATTTTAGTATCAGTTAAATATGATTATTAGTTAAAACATTTATTATATTATTTTGGTAACATTTTTTTTTTTATTTTTTTTCATAATATTATATACTCGCCCGTAATTTATAGTAAATTCCATCCTCCTCCCAGGTTGATCTGACACTAGGAGGGCGAGGAAAACGTACTCAGAAATTCACCGGCGAACCGGTCACATAGCCTGCCAGAGGATGTACTGCAATGCCCATTCTTTCTCGTCCAGGTAAATGGTACTTTTGTACAAATGATCCGCCAAGTTTTTGAATTATTATCGGGTCGGATCATGTTTGCTGTGCAAAAGACTCGGAAGCATCATCCTCCGCACCGAGGCGAGGACTGGGAATCAAGTTAGGGTTTGGGGCCACGCAGCTCGAGGTTTTTGCTCTGGTGCAGGCGATCGCTATTTTCATAACGTATCTGATAGCTGCCTTCCGTTATTTGGACGTCTGATCTTCGAATATGGTACAGTTCTTGATGTTTCTTAGTGTCTGTTGAACTTTTTAGTTAATTTTTTGGTCCTTTATGTGTCAATCATACTTCTCCAGCTTCCCTTATCGCTTCTGAAGACCGCTCAAGGTCATCCCATGGTAGGCAATCCAGTTTGTGTACTGTTTGTCTTTTTTTTTCGTGTGATTTGAGCCTGAAGTTGCTTGCTTCATATTGGTCGGGTATAGTTGGTGGAGTTGAAGAACGGGGAAACATACAATGGGCACTTGGTGAACTGCGATACCTGGATGAATATCCACCTCCGTGAGGTTATTTGTACGTCAAAGGTGAAACCTGTTTTCCTCATCAAATTTCCATTTTTTTGTGTGTGTGTGTGTGTGTGTGTATGTTTAGGAAATTTTGATAGACTGGCTCATTTATGTCTCTTATAGGATGTGATTCTGGTTGTAGGATGGTGACCGATTTTGGAGGATGCCTGAGTGTTACATTCGTGGGAATACCATCAAGTACCTTCGAGTTCCAGATGAGGTATATATCAAGTGAAGAGTTGGATTTATTTTTCTTAATCTCTACCTTTTCAGCAGCTCAGGTCATGAAATGCTATTGACAAAATTCAGATTTGAAAATTTGATGTTTTAAACAAAAATCTAATGTACCATATAATTTCTTAAGTTATGAATAGAATATTTCTCTTAAATTGCTTCTGAATCGCGAAAACATGATCCTGCTGATTTGTCTCTACAAAAAATAGATAAAATTAACTTATTTTAGTTGTAAACTCTTTATCATTTTATAATTTAAAGTTTACAAAATTTAAAATGATGGAATGATGATTCTCTACTTCTTTAAATTCCTTGAAGGAAACGATGCAAAAAAGAAAGATGCATATGTTTCTTTTCCTTCAAGGAAATAACATGATGGATCATTCCAGCATTTCTCTTTTCTCGGTTTCTGTCCCTTGCTTCGTACTTCATCAGTTTCTATCTCTTCTAGGAAATAGGGCCTAGAGGACAGCATTCTGGTAGTTTGTAATCTTTTGTTGTTTGCATTCTGTTAGATATATTCACATTTTGGTTCAATCTTAAGCTATGGATTCATCTTATGAATATTTCAACCTCATCAAGATGATCTTTTATATGAAGTGATGCCATGCTTGTTTTGAGAAATTGGACTAAATTTGGTTTAATTTGTTCTTAAGGTTTTTAGAGTGATGCAAACATGTTAATTTGACTTTAAACAAGAGTTTCAAACAAAATCCAAAGTTAAAAAATTATGAGTTACTGACTTGACAGTTGACACAAAACCTAGACTGCTATTTTTTTTCAAATTTATCTATATTGTATTTTATTTCGTATATAATTTATTTGTTTGTAACTTGTAGTTTTAAATCATCTGAATTATTTTCTTTGAAATAATAGTTTTATATCTTACACCCTTTAATGTTTATTGAGAAGAGTTGGCTCAATATGCTTGCAACACAGTAAGGTTAACTTGCTAAATGAACAAAACTAAGTTTTTGATGAACAAAACTATCTAGCATTCCTTGGTATAAACTATCTAGCATTCCATTCCCTGGTATAAGAGGGAAGGGAACAACCAATTCACATGAAAAATTAAAAATGGCCATCCATGTTATTTATTACTTGAGGGTTGTAAACAAGCCGAGCCAACCTTTGTGGTGTTCAAGCTTGTTTGATAAGGAACCGAGCCGAACCGAGTCGCGCCTAAAATGAACTAAGCCGTTAAAATGATTGTTTAAGCTTGGCTTGGTTTTTTTATGAGCTTAAGCTTGGTTCGTTCTCAATTCAAGTTTGTTTGATTGTTTGAAATTTTTACATTTTAAGCTTATTTGATTAGTTACTGAGAGAAAGTTGATAAGAGTTTTATTGATGAACGTGTTTCACGAATGTTGTTTACAAACGTTGTTTACGAACGTTGCTCACGAATGTTAAGCTGAACACATATGTGTTCAAGCTTGTTCGTTTAGTTAAACGAATTGTTCAAGTTTGTTTATTTAATTGATCTTGTGTATATTGAATGAACATAAAAAAGCTCTGACCAAGTTGAACACTAAGTTTGTTCACGAACGTTCGGTTCATTTATAGCCCTAACTGAATTATGGCTCTCTATTTTTTTCTTTTCTTTTTGTTCTCATTTATTTATTTTTTTCTCTTGATGAGATCCCTTGTTTCTTATTGCTAATGTTAATATCTTCCATCAACACTGCTGTATTTAGATAGCTCGAGCAATTCCTGTTGCTCAAAAGAAATACCATGATTTTGATTAGTTTCTTTGCTGTTCATATAATGATGATATCTCTTTGATGTTGTAGGTGATTGACAAGGTTCAAGAAGAGACCACCAAAAGTCGTACAGGTAATTTTGTGTGTTTCACATATTTAATTATGCACAATGTATATAGAAAGCTGAGATTTATCAATTTGTTTGGTTACACGAGAGTATTTAATAAATTCAAAATAGATATGCTGCTTAATTATCATGCTGAATATATGCCAAAAGTAGACTAATTAGATGACGTTGGCATAGCTACCAGTAGTAAATTTTTTCCCCAACATATTCTATGAATAAGAGAAGTATGTCATAATTTTAATGATGAAGCCAAGCTTTTAGGCTTTGCATTATGTATGGGGAAAAACACAAGGTTAGGCTTGTCTAAATAGCTAATTAAGAAAATTGACATTTAGTTGGCTTATCTGTTTTGCCAATGTTAGAGTAGAAGTATTTTGGGGTTATAAGAGATAATTGTATGTTGAATAGGTTTAATCCCCTATCATCTATTTAAGGATAGGTTAGTTTATGGAAAAAAAACAATAACAATACAAAATTTTTCTACTTCTCTACGTAGTATTTGAGCATGGTTTCCCTTGAGATCCTTAAATGGAGGTCATGAGTTTGACTGCTGCTGGGTTAAGGTTCATAAGCAACCTTGCAATGTGCAGAGATGGCCTATATTGGGAAGCCCATGAAGCTCACCGCAAACACCCGCAATAGTTGCTATGTGGCATTGGCCTCACCATTTCCTGGAAGAATGTTTTTTAAAAAAGGCGGATAGTGAAGGATTTTGTATCAGCTCTTGCCACTATCGTCGTCTGCACTCTGCTACCTCGATTCCATCTGCTACACCTTGTTATGCATGTGCATCCGTGCATAAGTCACCTGTGACTTTGATTTTTTTTGTTTTCCTGCAGATAGGAAGCCTCCTGGAGTTGGTCGTGGAAGGGGACGAGGAGGCAAGGAAGATGGCATTGGGCGATCTGCCAAAGGGATGGGTCGCAGCCAAGATGATACAAGCGGCAAAGGTGGTGGTCGCGGCAGGGGTGGAGTCGGCGGTAAAACTGGTGGTTCCAGAGGTATTCAGTCTAAGCTTGTGTCCATGTCATCATCAACCAAATCTACTTCCAACTTGCTCATCACGCATATGGACTTCAAACTCACAGGTGCAGGGCGCAGCCATGGCTGATACTCTGAAGCTGAAGGCGACCTCCTGTCTAAATTGTTTCAATATTTCTTAAATCCGAAGACTATTTGGTGGATGTTAACTGTCAGCTATGTGAATCATCTACTTGATGGAATGCCTTTTCACCATTGAATTGAACGTTTTCATAGTGCAATACAAAAAATATATATATATTGAACTAGGTAAATACCAAATCTGGTGCGATAGGCCCAGTAGCTCATGATTGTGTATTCTATTGGGAGGGAGCCTAAGAAAGGAGTATGTTGACCCAAAAAGAAGCAAATTTGCTATTGGCTTTTCCTGGTGTTTTTTTCCCATGACGATCCTACTTCATTTTGGACCGTTGGATGCGTTGACCAAGCAGCCGCGTGGAATGCACGGCGATGCAGTAACCGCCTTCGTCGAAACCGAGAATCCCGTTTTGAATTACGCTCTCATCCTGGCCGTCCGATCCGTCGACGTTTCACCTTGCCGTCCAAGTAAGAATAAAGAAAGAATATTTAGAGCTCTGGAAATTAAAGCGAGTCGCAGATCGAAATCACGCGAACGCGAAGCGGCGGCCGTCGCCATCTTCGGAGATCGGTCTTTGCCTTTCGAGGGTTCGAATTCGCTTCCGAGGATCCAAGACTGCCTCCTTGATCTCCCTTTAGAAGGTTTTTACTCGAGTTTCAATCTTGCTGGTTCGTTGTCCTGTTTGATCCTCGTCGTTCTGCCTGGATCTGCCCCCAAAATGGGCGGATTTTTCTATACATTTGTTTTCCACAAATTTCTGTTTTTTTCCATATGTTTATGTTAGAATTGCTGCTATTAATATTCCTATTCTGTTTATATTGAGTTTTCCACGATCTGTTTCTTATTTTTAATTTATTGGTTAGGAAATGTCGGAGACCAGGAAACGAGCTCTTCTTCTGACGGATAATGTCTTCATCCCTGTCAACGTAGTGCTCGATTCTGTAAGTGATTCGAGTCTTGGGTTGGGTTGGGTTGCTCGAGACGACGTGCTCGTCATAACCCTAGCGGCCTCGTTGGGTAAGTTGCTATTTCTTTCGTTCTTTCTTTTTTGGGATTGACTGCTTTCCTTGCGGCAATGCAATTGTCCAATTCTTGTTATATCATCACTTTTATGTGCTTTTTTCTTCATCACTTTACCTGTTCTATCTCGTTCTAAATTTAGACAGCATGATTCTAAGTGATCTTGTAACGACGTGCAATGATAATTAATTATGATACAATGATTGGTTGCAGGAGGAAAGTTACCCATGGAGTCTGGTTCGCTTGATTTGGTTGTGTCAGTCTCTGAGTCACCTGAACTTGTTGATGAAAAATGGGTCGAGGAGATCTCTAGAGTGCTCAAACCTGGTGGAGCTGTTTTAGTACAGGCTTTTTATGATCAGAGTGAATATAAGGTAAGAATTCATAGATGATGGGATATGGTGCATCTTTTGTATCTTAAAAAGCTAGAGTGGATGTTTATGTTGTTGCTTCTGTTGCAGCAAACCTCCACAATTGAACGAAAGCTGTTGATGGCAGGATTTTTAGAAGTACAAGCTTTGGAAGTAAAATCTTTTCTACCCAATGAACAGCTTCAATCATTTAGTGTAAGTTCAAATTTTCAACTCAACTTATACCCTGAGGCATCTTTCTTTTCTGTGTTAGGATCCATGTATTGGCAAGAACAGAGTAACATAATTGTAACCTCACTAATCGTTTAATGACAACAAATTGCAATTAGTTACGTATTAATATTACTGAGAGATATATATTCCTGAAACAGCCATTTTAAGAACTGCCGAAGGTTTTCATTTATGGAGGCCTAACACTATACTTGATTAGTCTGTCAAAGCATAGCTTGAGTATGTCTTACCTAGCATATTCATATTATTGAGTCACTTAAGTCTTTGCAACCTGTCATGACCTTCGTGAGCTTAAGGATTGTAATTTGTCAATGGATTCATCATTCATGTTTTGTAGTTATCAATGGATAAGCAGCAATAACTTACATTAATCTGATGTCGGATATAGTTTTATATTTAACTTAAAAAGGGCAGCCCGGTGCACGAAGCTCCCGCCATGCGGGGTCCCGGGGAGCAATAACTTAAATATAGTTTTATATTTAACTTGACTACTTAAAATTAATAATTGTACATATTGGTTGTATTGGCCAGTACTTGCACCAGTTCAGATTCATTGCATGCCATAGGAGAGAGAGCAGTGTTGTGCAGTTACTGCTGTTACTCGCTTGGTTCATATATGTGTCACTATTTAGACCTTGCTTAGTGGTTGTAATGTCAATATGCTCTGGTATTTAATTCTTACCTACCTGGTACAACTAATCCACCCTTGCATACTGGTTGTGTTGGTCATAATATGAAAAAAAAATGAACATATCGAAGTGACTGAAAATTGTTTTATTTATTTTTGGTAGATAATTGTTGATTTCAAAGGCTTATATATGCTCACTTTTGTCTTCATTGTTATTAACAAATTGATGCACATGCAGATCAAGATAAAATGGAATCTTGAGTTGTGGCACTTGTATTTGAGTTTGAGTTTCATCATTTATTGTTGATTGTAAAAAGGATACTTGCCACTCACTGTTGTCTTTTTTTTTGTTGTTGACAATTTGATGCAGATCAAAGGAAAAAAGGCATCTTGGTCAGTGGGTTCATCATTCTCCCTAAAGAAAACAGTTCCAAAAATTCAAATTGATGACGACTCAGATCTAATTGATGAGGATAATCTTTTATCGGAGGAGGACTTGAAGAAACCACAGTTGGCTCAAGGTTAGCTATATTTGTCTATAATACTTGTGCTGTCTTTATTTTACTCTAGGGTTGCCAAAAATTGGCTTATGATTGATTTCCCAATGCAGTTGGAGATTGTGAAGTTGGGAAGACAAGGAAGGCCTGCAAGAGCTGCACTTGTGGTCGGGCAGAGGAAGAAGCAAAAGTGCTGAAGCTGGGTCTGACCACTGACCAGATAAATAATCCTCAATCAGCATGTGGCAATGTAAACATTTGTTCACATTCTCGTAACTTGTTTGAAGCCCCTCAAAATTTCCCACTTTTCCTTTTGATAACCTTTTGCAATTGCGCAGTGTGGTCTTGGTGATGCATTTCGCTGTGGCACATGTCCGTACAAAGGCCTTCCTCCTTTCAAACTTGGTGAAAAGGTGAAGTTTGGAGCTTTCTGGTTTTACTTGGGTTCAAATTTGTCATCCCTCTCTGAAATCTGAACTCATGCTCATTGCTGTGTGTTATTTCAGGTATCTCTATCAACAAATTTCCTAGCTGCTGATTTTTGATCCGTGAGAAGCATGATCTATTGTTTGTAGTCTCCGGTGAAGACCATAGACAAGTTTGCTTTCAGATCTCTGAAACTAGGCATTTTGAAATGATTCTGTTGAACAGTCGCGGTTGCATGCAAATTGGATGTTTTTTGTGTGTCATGAAATATATACAAAAAAGAAGAAAAAAAGGAGTCTTGATCGTGTATGAGTTGTTTGCATGAAATAGTTTTGGTGAAACAAGCATAGTGTGAACTTTGTCATGCAACTTACAATGTCTTTCAAGTGGCATTTCTACGATAGCTGCAAGTTAAACCGTTTCTGGTTATATTGTCTGCACTTGTCCTGTTAATATTGCATGCAGTATGTTGTGATTTGTTCAAACAATTGATTTCTCCATTGTGTAAAAAAGATGGTACAAGAGAAAAGTGAAATATCTATTGAGAAAATAAATCTCAGCTTGTTTGTTTGCCATACCGTTGGCTCCTAACTCTTTGCGCTCAACAAGACGATGAACACACAGGCCTTCAATGCAGTAGTACAACCTAAATCAAACGCACACTACTCTTAATAATCAGTACTAAACACGACTTGATAACAATGACGGTGAGGAGAGCGATGGCAATTGCGAGACTGAAAACAAGGCAAAGGCAAGTAGTAACTAGGGCGCCCTAGGACCGCAATAGCTAGCCTAGCACGAACAACTAACTAACTCTCTTGTCTCAGCTTGATTTTCTCACATCACTTCAAACCTTCTTTTCAAGTACTAGCTCCAGCAATTCCTCTTCTTTTGTGCCCTACATGAAACAACCCTCGAAAAGATTCGAGAAGTCAAATTTGAAAAAAGCTTGGACCAGCAAGAGCTTGTGTTGCTCCTCACCAACCCATCATTATCAACTTCCAAAAAGAAGAAGCAACCTTAAAATCACTTATTAGCTTGACCTTTAAGTCACAGCTAGCCGATGCAGTTTAGGGCACCCTCACATATCCCCACTGTCACATCACTATAATTATTTCGCATCGCCTTCAAATCAATGGACCAGACCTTAATTCCATCTCAAGAACATGCGTCCAGGCCTTGTTCATATCACCGATTAATGCAAACCATTTCATCGCACTGAAATTCTTCATCAGTCGAATGACACAAATTAACGATGATTCGGCAAAAAATTAAACTAAAGGCTGACCATGAAGATAAAACTAGCAGACAGATTTGTCGGTGTGTGGACCTTGAGGCAAAATGTAGTTGTACAGTCTCTTTCAATCATTACTATTGTTTAAATGAAGAGAAGAGAAGAGAAGAGAAGATCTAGGAGAAATATATGGAATTTGCTCAGCCAACCCCATGCAAAGATTATTGCCGACAGCGATTAGACTGTGCTAAGATTTTCAAATCAGTATTGGGAGAATATTTCATTTTGCTCATTTTCCCCCCTTTGGAATATTACATTTTAAAAAAATAAAAATATAATAATAAATTTTATATTTCATGCACTTCGCGCTGATAATAAATTGAGAATAAATGAGGTAGATTTTATTGTTCCTTTTATTTAATATTTTAATTACATCATTATCATATTAAAAAAAAGTGAGATGTAGTTTAACTCTTAATCTGTTGGAGATCATATTTTACATAATTTTATGTAATTTAAAATTTAAAAAAAAAACAAATTTAAATTGCTGTCAAAATAGTAAAAGAAAAAGAGACATTAAACTTAAACCATATGTTCACTTTAAATATCACAATATTATTTGCCATATTATTTCACGTAAATATATATTTATATATCCCCAATCTCAAAACAATCTTCATATAATATAATAAAAATTTGTTTTTATTTTCCTTTAAAAAGGAAAAATAAATATTATAACTCGATGGGACAGGCACATGCACGTTACCTGATTCCCCTTCAAAATGACACACAAGTATACATAAAACTCATTCCACCTTAATCACCAATATATTATCATTTTTTTTATTAAATAATAATTTCCTATAAAACCTAGACTTTAAATATTAAATATCCAATCATGCAATATAATTAATCTAATTCAATCTAATAAATTAAGGAACAAATTAAAGGCGAGGCCCTAAAACATTACAAATAATCTATAAGATTTATTAATTATATATGGAGTAACGATCGGGGACCATCGTATATAAATAACAATGATGTGATTCATGCCCTTTTCTTTTAAGCTTTTTATTGTTGGGGGGACCTATTAATTACGATCCTTTAGTTAATCTGAAAATTTATAATTTTACCGAGATAAATTATATTTATTATAGTCTAATTAATTAACTAAAACATAATTAATAGAAATGAGTAGAAAACGGGGGGAATTAAAGGGGGAGGGAGATCACATGGTTGCCCCCAACCAATGACAATGTGGAGATGTATTATTAAATTATATATGTGATTAATTAGGGATGGAAGAGATTTACTTAAGATTGCGATGGTTGGTTGACAGCGATGTATATACGTGCAAAATTAGATGCGTGATTCCTATCCGTACCCTTCCTTCCTTCTTCCATGTGACCTCCCTCCCTCCCTGTCTCCTCCTCACCCTAACTTTTCCCAAAGGGATTCTAGTCATTCGACGGTTGATTATAAGCTGATCTCATAATTTACCTTTTTTCATGTAACCGCGTAATTAGTTTTTACTACAATTGAAAGGGACCCTTGCTAATTCCTTCTTTACTTTTCTCCTCTCCTATGTTAATCTTGTTGAATTATGGTCTTTAATTTCTACACATGGATTGTACATTGTATATGAATCCGAAAAGAAAAATGTGGAAGCAAAATAAAATTGTAAATCTGAAGTTGGAAGCCCCGTGATTATCTTGAAGTCGTCGAATCAACTTGAAGATCAAGAAGCAAATGAATTGATGGGTTTGATCTTGCTTAGGGGTGTCTTTGGCTCTAGTCCAACCCAAAAAATAAAATTAAAAAAAATCCATCCCTTAATCCACCTCATTAAGCTCAAGAAATCAGTCTTTATATAATTTTAGACTCATATAATTAACAAAGTAATTAATATCTTGTATGTATATATATATATAGAGGAATATAATTAACAAAGTAATTAATTAATTTATGATCTGAAGATCGAACCAAAGTAGACCTTAAAAATTAATTAAATGCAGGACAAGTACAGAGCTAGACTTAATGAATGAATTCTGCATCCACTTAATTCTCTAGTTAGCTAGCTGCCAGTACTTGCAGTTCATTTTTCAACTTAATTCCATGGAAGAAAGAAAGAAAGAAAGGCATCTCGATCCTCAGCCTTTTTCCAACAAAGGCATGCAAGCATTCGCCAACAAGCAGCTAGCTAGCTACCTAGCTACCTAGCAAGCTAAGGGAAGGGAAGGGACTTTAATTAATTAATCTCACAACTCACAAGCTAAGGTCCCCCCTCAGCTAGGCCTCTCACTGAGTGGCCGAATGATCCTTACTGTAAAGCTACATCCATCTCCATTGAATGACTGGACCACGTAGGTACTATACAGCAAGCTAAGGTCAACTAAACCAGCAGTAATATATTTTACAGAGCTAGAGGAGTTGAGATATATATATATGAAGAAGACTTATAATTAAGGTGGTGGCTCCACGTTATGCCTGTAATGGGAGACAGCAGAAGCCACCATGCATGCAGCTGCAGGTCCGCCAGCCAACGAAATCCTCCTAGGTTTTCAACTATTTTTACACTGCTAGTTGCTCAGTAACCTGATCTTTTAGCTAGGGCTCTTCTCTTTTCTCCTCTCCTTTTCTCTGCCGTCTGTACTACTGTGCATATGTCGAGCTGAATGGTGATGGTGGTGAGGCAGCTGCTTAATTGTGCCACAGAATGGATGGAGACAATCATGAATGGTGATGGTGCTTCACAGTTTTGGACCAAGATTTTGCTGATGAGGTTGCTGGTAAAGTGTGACGATGGTACAGTGAAATAGCATGGAATGGTCCATTTCTGAAGAGAGAAAAAGGAAAAGAAAAGCATATGATTAATGGTCCACACAGCTCAGAATTATTTTTAGTATTATTCATTACTGATCAGTAAATTGAATTAATTAATCACAAATGCATGTAGGTGAAAATTGTTCTGCTTGTTCTTTTAGTTTATGATGATGCATGATCTCTCTCATCATGTAAATGCACATTAATTAATTGTTTATTGCAAGAATTTTTATCTTGATTGAAAAGAAGTAGCTAGGTACTATAACAAAAAATCTCTTATTTCTTCTTTTTAATGTATGAGTTTGATATAGTCACTAAGATCTTGTGATTACATATTATATGCAAAAAAAATAAAAAAAAATGAAAAATCGATTCCAAATAAAATTAATAATACTTGTTGCATGTCATGATTGCTTCTAGTGATGGCATGAGGGTTCATCCAACCTCATGCTGTTCCCCTCCTTCCTTATCCTTCAAGGGCTCTAGATCTTAATGCAAGAGAGAAGGATGGAAGGAGATAGTGGAGGTGGGATCGTCAATCAAATTATTGATTATGCATTTGGCTACTAGTCCAAAATGGTCCCCGACCTTTCTTTCGAACCCTAATTATCTTATCTCTCGTTCGTTCCGCATTAAGTTATTTTCCTTTCATCATGTAGTTTGGGCACCACTAGGGGGGACAAGTCTTGCGAAGTAACCAAGAAACTGTTAGATCCATAATTTGAATGCTTTTGGTTCACTTGTAAGAGAAAAAGGTCCCAATTTTATAGTTTTGTACTATGTGTTCCCTCCTAGCTAGATCTCTTCCATGTTGTAATCATAGTAAAAATATATATATATGTTGAGTTAAAAAGTTTAGATAATTTATGAAAGAGATATCGACTCCCTCTTAGATGCCATAATTTGAGACTCCAATGATTTAATGTTAGTTGTGATATGCATGATAATTAGACTTCTAATGATTTAGTATTAGTTGTGATATGCATGATAATTAGACCTAATTGGATGCGACATCAAACATGATCATGATAAAATTGATTGACTCAAAGCATTTAAGCAAAATTATTTATTGAAAATTTGAATAATTAACCTAATAAAAAGATAATTTTGTAGTAATTTTCATTGAGACAATTAAGCCTAAACTTAGCCACATGCGTGCAAAGTGAGTCATATGGCGAAGGATTCATACAACTCAAAATCATTCCCACATGAACACCAAACATGTTCTTGACTCTAATCCATTAACTTCATTCTCTTATTATTTTGAAACAAAAATACATTCTAATCTAGTGTTTTATTTTCCTCTTATGCTGAGTTTGGTTAGGGGTAACATAATCAAGCTTATAATGTAATAAAATTTATAATATAATATAATATAATATAATATAATATAATATAATGTAATTAATATTATATTACTATATTTAGGGAAAGAGTTGTATACTATGCATGTAATATTTAATTATAAGGGTAATTATATTCTTTTGTTTTATATCAATTATTTTTTATAAGAAATGTAATTATATTATTATAAAATGATAAAAACATCCTACGATCTCTGTCCTCGGTGGCAGTGACATCAGCGATTGATTGGTGCAGGAAATAAACTAGAGGTATATTTAACTTTTAAATTTTAGTTAAATATTGAGTTTGGAATGTAATTGGATTATATATATGATGTTGGCCTTGTAATCCATATTACAAAACTTTATTATGTTTTATAATCCAGATTACATTACATTACAACTTTAGAACTATACTAAACAAAATAATTAATATTTTAATATAATCTTGATTACATTATAAGATTGATTACCCCTCACCAAATCTTGTCTACTAGATAAATCTTGAGCACAACTTATACATACTCAAAAAAGGAAAAAAAACTGATCTATAAAATATTTGTCTCATTTACAAATTAAATCTTGATCTTTTTATCATTCCATTTTACCATTGCACTAGTGTTTTAGATCATGTTGGCCTTCACTTGCTCATAAAGAGTATGATAAAAACTGATTGAATTCAATTGGTACTGAAAGAGTTGGAATGGTATAAATTGTCATGAATGTCTTCTTTTCTAGACCCAGTCTACAAGTACTCCTTTTATTGGGACTAGAGCCTCAAGTTCAGGTTCATTTTTTTTTTCAAAAATATATTAATAATAAATTGATAAATATGCCAAACAATAAATAAATTTAGATCTAGATTTATGCAATTTTATCAAATTATTTAATCAAAGAACTTGATAGATGAGATTTTATATTAAAACTGACTTAAATGAGTGACAAACTGTCAAAATTTACTTAACTAAACAAACTCAATGATTAATATTTGGTAATAAAATAGTGCAAATGAAGACAATTGTTTTATTGTGGTTGTTTATTTATTTTTTATTTTTTTTTAATTTTTTTTTGTTGGCTTTTTTGTAGGCTTTTTTGCTTTGGTTTTAGCATTCACTTTTATCAATGAACAAAGTTGGAAGGAGGAGCAATCAATTAAATGAGGGCAGTGATATGTAGCTGTAGCTTGCAGAAGCCTATTGCTATTAATTTCCTGTAAATCTTTGTAGCCATGTTTTTTTTAAAAATATTTTATTTAATTAGAAAAAAATTAAAGAAAAACATTATTTAAAGTTGTGGAAAAGAAAAAAATCTGGTATTTCCTTGTATTTTTTTAAAGAAATATGATAAATAGTCATTACCCTAGTAAATTGATTCAAGTCCTGTAAATTGCAAGATTAATCCTCAATATATATATAGATATATATACACACACATATGAGATTTTGCATGGGCTGTTCATTCACACAGTGTGACCAACTCTCATATTTTGTGTTGAATAGTCCTAACTAAATTTATTTAATATAAATTACATTAAGATCAACTATTTGATTAAGAAAGATCACTCATAAATTTGCAGTACAAGGGCACAAAAAGGATCAATGGACATTACAATCATTATTATTATTATTGATGGATTAATGTGTTTGTGAATATATAAAAATATAAAAACGATGTATGTAGATTAAAAGACTAAGTTGTATAGCTAAATTAAAGAGGACCATGGCAATATTTAAATTATTATTATTATTTATTTATTTATTTTGTTAGTTCCTTTGTAGTTTTCAAGTTAATAGTTTGGATAAAGAAAACACACGGCTATCGCTATAAAGCTGCTCCCTATTAAGCATTTAAGTCCAAATTAATAAAAGGAGAGGTTGTTTTCATATACAAAGATTTGAGCAATAATAAGGTTGGTAGCTAGAGAGGATAAGTTACCTATAACAATCTTCAATATGTGAAAATTGAAAGGTCATTTCATAAAATTTCATGTGAAAATAATAATTTTCATATCTCAATAATAATAATAATAATAGTAATAATGCTTTATTTTTCAAAAAAAAAAAGAGTAACGTGGTGGAGGCATATTGTGAGGACTATGCACATAATTAAATAAATAAAGAGTTGAGAATCAAGAAGTCAATTTTTATCATGCATTATTTTTCATTATTTTATTTTCAACATTTTTATATGTGGAAAGGGGGAATATACCAATATGAGAATGAGCTTTCAAGCCCTTTTTAATTTGTGAACCACATAATTTGATTTAAAATATTACAATAAAATGGTCAATTATAACTTTATTAAGCACGCTTTCTTCATTATGTTTTTCATATGGTAGGTACATCGATACTTTGTGGCGAGGGAGGAATATGTCAAATTAAATGGGGGATTGAGATTTGAGGTTGATAAATGAGAAAGGTCTTTACAAGAAGCTTTATAAGGTTTAAACATTTGAATCATAAAAATGCAATTCAATGTTCTCTAGATATGGCGTAATGAAAAGACGTCCAACAAATTAATCAAGTGTCAATGGTTTGAATCTCGATGGATGGATGTTTTATTCCTTAGGAATTAGGAAATGACTATTCATTCCTAACTCATATCCAAAATAAAGGAACAGTAAGTATATCTACTGCAAGCTCACCATTAATTAATTAATAAATAATTAAGTCCTTTCCTTCCCAACTGACATGAACTAAAACGGCAACTCATATCGCCAGCCTTTTCTCTCCTTCCTTCCTTCGTAATCGTCCCCCTCGCCTCCGTGTCGTTTCGCCCGTTACATCGCCGATACGATCGATTCCTTCTCCTGGCGGTGGCGGCCGCTTCTCTTTGTATATATATATCTCTTCCCCGCGGCGAGGCTGCCGTCGCGGCCGTATTGCGATTCGGAATGCCGGAATGATGAGACGTAACGCCGTCGCGGAAGAAGCGGAGGGCGAAGAAGAGTTCTACGAGTCCTTGGACCGGATCCTCTCCTCCTCCGGCTCCTCCACCTCCGGCTCCGCCTCCGACGACGACCACGGAGACGACGGCTCCTCGCCGCTGCTGTCCCACGACGTCTGGACCTCCGAGCCCGCCCCTGTGGCCGAGCGCCGCCGTTTGCTCTTCCAGCGATACGGCCTCGCCGGAGACTCCATCCTTTCCCGCCTCCCTCGCCCCGGCGACGCCCCGGCGCCTGCCCTCGATGCCCCCTTTTCGTCCGACGCCAGATCCGACGGCTACGTGGAACCCTCGTCTGTGCGTACGCCCGAGCCCCTTGTCCGCCCGCACCGGCACCACCACCGCCAGAGATCCGCCAATCTGTCGGTTTCGATTTCTCGATCCTCGTCCTCGGGGGTTATTGAGGTCTCCGACGGCGACGGCGGTAGAGGAAAACGACGCCCCGAGGACTGCGGCGCCGCCGATTGCGACGATCCCAGGTGCTTGATCAGGAACCTCGACAACGGGAGGGAGTTCGTGGTGAAGGAATTCGGGGAGGATGGGATGGGGAAGAAGTTCAGGGAAGTGGGGACTGGGCGCCAACTCACGATGCAGGAATTCGAGATGTGCGTTGGCTGCTCGCCCATCGTTCAAGAACTGATGAGGCGGCAGAATGTGGAGGATGCAGAGGCTGGGCGGCGGAGCAGCGTCGGCTCTGGTGAGTCTGGCAGCGGGCCGCGAACAGATGGGGTTTTGAAAGGAGGAACACGGTCGAAGAAGAAAGGCGGCTGGTTGAGGAGCATTAGGACTGTGGCTGGGGCTGCTATCACCGGAGGACACCACCACTACCACCAGGACCGTCGGAGCAGTGATGACAAGGATACATCCTCGGAGAAGGGAGGGAGGAGGTCGAGCTCTGCGACCGACGATAGCCAGGATGGCGCACAAGGCCTTGACCTTCGGGTCAAGGTCTCTCAGTATGGAAAGTCTCACAAGGAGTTCACTGGTTTGTACATGAGCCAGGCAATTCAGGCACATAATGGTTCTATTTGGAGCATCAAATTCAGCTTGGATGGCCGGTACCTAGCCAGTGCAGGGGAGGATTGTGTCATTCATGTTTGGGAAGTCTCTGATATCAGTACAAAGAGTGATTTGCTCAAGGCTGCAGAGGAGAATGAGAATTTCAAGCCATTTGCTATGGCAATCAGTAATTCCCCTTCAGATCCAAGATCAGTGTTGGCTTGCGCAGAAGCAAACTCCTGGGATAAGAAGAGAAGAGCAAAGATCCCTAATGGCCGGAAGTCTAACAGCTCAGACTCTGTTATAATGCCTGAGCATGTGTTTGCTTTGTCAGACAATCCTTTCTGTTCTTTCAGAGGGCATGTTGATGATGTCCTTGACCTCTCCTGGTGGAAATCACAGGTTTGTTTTAATGATAAAGTGCTAAGTTCGTTTTTGAATCAATTTGAGTTGAAGAACTGAGTGGTGAAGGGTAAAGAGAAATGAAAATCACATTATCTGATTATATAAATTTCTTCAGTATTACTTGAGATATATAAGTCCAATGACTGCTTGAGATCCATCTAATTGAGTTACAATAGTTGTGTTTGTGCAATTCCACATAATTGTGTTCCAACGGTTAACTTGCAATCAGGGACTCCAAGTTATTTTGCTACTAAATATTGAGATGATTATGTTGGAAGAATTTGCGAAGGCTTTCCTATGTTTAGCATTATATATCTCGAATATAGTTATTGGTTTAAGTACTCAAATTTAGTTGATATAGCAAAAAACTAAGCTACCACATACAGATAGTTGGCTTGGGTTTCATAGAACTCATATCACCCTGGATGTCTAGAAATTTGTTTTTGCTGAAATTTGAACATCAAAGTGACTCATACTCAGAGCAATTACAGATAGAAATTTAGCTACATTGAAATAGACGCTACTGGACATGGGCACAAACCAGCACCCCCTCGAACCTAAAAGGAGACAACTCAACAAACATTTAATCCTATCATCTGAATAAATTAAGACCTGACACTGACTGATAGTTTCTGTATGTTAGGACAATTAACTTATCTTTGCTGAAGGATATTAGCTTACATTATTTCTCCATTTGCACCGCCCTTGATTTATTAGTGAACTGTGCCTGGTTTGAGATGCTCAATTATCTGCTAGTTAAATATCAAATTTATGTTCAAAGTGCTACTACAGTGTATTTAAATCCACAGATTCATTGTTTGGAATGATTTTATACTATACAAGAACAATTTAAACTTATATTTGACAATTGTTTTACATTGTTCATAATACGTGTTGCAGTAAAAAATAAATGTTTTTGATCCTGGAATTATATGGGAAATTATTCCTGAACACATTTTATCTGCGCCTATCTCTTTTGATCATAAATTTTCCCCTTATTGAATTCTTCCATGTTAAACTTCATAATTTATCCGTGGATGTTGCTGATTGCCTGCCCATTTATATATGTGGTATTGTTATTCAGAGAGTTGAATTTTTTTGGAACAAAATTCACAATACCGAATTTGTTTGCTTTGCAGTATCTTTTATCATCTTCCATGGATAAAACTGTTCGACTTTGGGACTTGCCCAGCAAATCCTGTTTAAAGATATTCACACATAGTGACTATGGTAAATTCAGCTTATCTTCAAACTTTTCTTTTCCTTGTCCTGTTATACTTCCTTTTTACTAATTTCTCCCAAATTCTCCTTATTGTTTGCATTGATGCAGTGACTTGCATCCAATTCAATCCTATTGATCATAGGTATTTCATCAGTGGATCCCTGGATGAGAAAGTCCGCATATGGAGTATTCCTGATCGACAAATTGTTGATTGGGATGATTTGCATGAGATGGTCACTGCTGCTTGCTATACCCCTGATGGACAGGTATCAAATATTGACGGCCTTCAATTTTCTTCCTAGTTTCCAATGAATTCCCATTAATATGCAATGTTTAATGTTTTGAATTCTTAAAGGGTGCTCTTGTTGGTTCACACAAGGGAAGTTGCCACCTGTATGACACATCTGGTATGTAGCACTCAAACTTATTATTGTCCTATGTATTTGTTTTCAATGCTTCATTGGTTATATGACATGGATCCTTTTCTTTTTTAGATAATAAGCTTCTCCAGAAAAGTCAGATTGACTTACAGAACAAGAGAAAAAGATCCAGGCACAAAAAAATTACTGGCTTCCAGGTACTCTAATGAATTATGGTTCTTTTGCTTTGAAAATATATATGACTGTCTCTGTCTATTTAAGTGCCAATTTAAATGGTTGTTAAGTTTTGCTGACCAGCATTGTTAACAGTTTGCTCCTGGGAGAAACTCAAGGATATTGATCACATCGGCAGATTCACGAGTCCGGGTAGTTGATGGCAATGACCTAATCCACAAGTTTAGAGGTAGAAATCTTCCCTTTTGTAAAAGTCAACAACTTTGATATTATGGAGTAGTAAAAAGAGCCCAACAAGTACTGGAATAAAAGCTTCTGAGCATGCTTCAAATGCGAAATCAATTTTCCTTTTAGATTTTAGATTGGCTCGAAACTATAGCATGATAGGTTTCCCTGGTTACCTATTGGCTTCATGTTATATATTTTGCATTAATCTCAATTAATTTAGTAACTAACTAATTTGGCTTTAAGTTTCCTGGTACAACTTGAAAAATATAAAAGAAAATGCCTTTAGCAACCTGAAATAAGACCAAATCTAGTTCCTCAGCTGCCTATCGGTCAGAGAATATTTTTCATAGTATAAGCACCTGGCTGGGCTCTACTTTTAAAATGAATTTCATGAAAGCTCATTGCTACTATCTTTCTCGGAAGGCACACATCACTTTCTTCTTCAGTCTCTCATCTAGATAGAGGCTCAATTCCTCACCATGGCATGACAGTTTCTTCTTTTTTATGGGCAGCAATCAATAGAGAGTCAGGAAAATGCCATAAAAGGATCTTTTGCTCAGTCTGCTAACTGAGAGAAACTCTGTTATGATCCTGATAAGAATATTCATTGTTAGGAGGTCTCAACTGCCTATTTGAAGATCTAATTTGAAAACCGCCAGGGTAACAAACTCAAGGCCAAGCTGAAGGCGGCCAATTCATGTGATTTTATATTGAAATGCCTGAGGCAGTTCAGTATCATTCCGTGTCAATTTCCTTTGTTGTTGAGAATTGAAGGCTACTAATGGGATTATGATTTATAAGATCAGTCAAGATGATCTGTGAACCAATTTTCCATCTTTCACAGCCCTATTTAATAAAAAGTTAGTATAATTCTCATACCAATGAACACCCTCAGTATGTTATAGAATTCTGGAACTCATTTTCACCAATCATCCTCGCAAGTTGTGACATTCCTATGTCATGAACTCACTATCGTATTGGAAAATGACTTTTGCTCTGTCTCAGGTTTTCGCAATAGAAGCAGTCAAATCTCAGCATACTGGACTGCTGGTGGCAAGTATGTGATCTGTGCCAGCGAGGACTCTCAAGTTTATGTATGGCGATATGATGAAGATTCTCAACCTAACCGGACTAGAACCACTGCAACTGTCACACAATCTTATGAGCATTTCCACTGTCAAGGAGTTACCATGGCTATTCCATGGCCAAGCTCAGGAATGGGAGGGATGGCAAGGGCCCCCTCAAACAAACAGAATTCTCTCAGCGGAGAATCTCAGGCAAATTCACCACTAAAAGGTGAAACTGATGGGGTCCATCTTTCACCTTCTCCTCAATCCCAGAACACCAGTCGTCTAAGCCCAAGATCAAATCACTTTTGTGATAGGGGTTCAGCAACTTGGCCCGAAGAGCTCGTGGCTTACAAACAGAGCCTTCGAGACAATGGCGATCCATTCAGCAGTGGGTACATGCCAGTGCAAAGTTCGTCAACCTGGGGGTTGGCGATCATCACTGCAAGCAGATGCGGTGAAATCAGAACTTTTCAGAATTTTGGCTTTCAGTACCAAATATAACTTCTTACTTTTTTCAAATGATGCAAGATGTAGAATTGCTGGCCGGCCTTGCTGCCACAACCTCCACTTCCCAGGTTGAGGCTGTAGTTCCTATACAGTTAGATGGATACGCGGTGAGACTTGTAATATCTATGCATGTCTATTCGCAAGAGAACCAAACCCACATGCTCGGTGGATATTGGTATTGCAAGAATGTTGTTCAAATGTACATTAAAGCGGAAGAAGCTGAACACGGCGGCGATACTTAGAGCTGCTTTGGGTTTGGTTATCTGCTCTCTCTCTCTCTTTCTCTCTTGGCCAAAACAATCATGTTTTGGGATAGTGTGTTCTAGCAGTCCCCTTCTCCCTCATTATTTCATTCTGCTATATGTTGATGTAACCAGAGAAATTAAATTCAAATGTTGCAAGAAAGTTACACGTAGTTTATGGGCCTGTTTACAGTTGACACGGTTAATTAGTTTATTAACTGACTGATGAAATTTAATTGTAATCATTTATTGGATCTGGACCGTTGATTTGCTGATTATCAATTTATTTATCAATAATTATGATTTAAAATTACCCAAGTCAAATAATTATAAAAACTATTAAAATAATTTCGATCGAGAACACGCCCAGATCAATTTTAGTTGGGGGTTGTGTCAAGATTAGGGAAGTCCATAATTAAACGGTGTTCACTCAAAATAGGATATTGATTAAGATAAATTTTCTTATAAATATTAAAAATATCAAAATTATTCTAAATACCTTAAAAATAAAAATTATTAAAAATAATAAAAATACTCTGAAAATAGTTTAAAGGGTGGAATTTGGAATCAAAATTTGATGATTACAGTTTCACTATAAACAAACATATGTCTTTGAATTCTATATGTGTAGCCACCGATATAATCTCATTCCGTGCCCCAAGTTAAAAGTCACGGCCTTTCAAAATTTAAAAAGTCATTTCATAAGTTGGACCTGCATCATGGATGCTTATGCTTTATATAAAATGGTATGAAATTTTCATCAGCTAATCAAAACTTTCTAATCAATTAAGTTCTATGCAGACAGCTATAAATATTTACAACTAACACCGCTTGATTGTCACGATCTGTAATATGTGGTTATTGTCCATATTGAATATGTTTACATTTGCTTTTCTAACAGGATTACTGCAAGGAGGCTATTTTGGATGTTAGATTAGATGATTCTCCAAGTACGACTGCAGTTGCTGCTCTTTCTGTGTTGGCTAGTGATGTGAGTTTCTGTTTTAACATTCACTTCCTTTGTCCAAAAAAAAAAAAAAAGGGAAAAATAGAAACAAGTGAACACACTTAGTTATTATCTATGTATGTTCATTATTGTCATCATATATTTGGTTTTTGTTTTTGGCGTATTACATGTTGTTGGACCTTGATGTCCTAAGGATTTAACCAAAAAAAAAGCATTTCAGTTAGTTCTTTAGTAACTGGTGGTTAGATTGCAAACCTGTAACTTTTCTGTCTCGTAAAGTTGGCCATCAATCAAAGATACAAAGTACAGATCACTCTTTATAGAACAAGTTCATGGGAGAGAACCTCAAATCAAGTGTGGATATATTGTTAGTTTATGCTAATTCATTCATTTGAGATATATGTGCATTTACGTCACTACTTCTAACATTAATCTTATGTTAAAAATAATGTGCGGTGATGCGGTGATAAAGGAGGTCCACCAACTACGGATTAAAAGAAGATAGCAGTCGACGTGATGATCAACGTCAAGGGCATCAACGCCAGAGGACCAACAGGCTCACTAAATGGTAGCCGAGCGGAGCCCCATATTAAGGGCTGATCGGGCATGAGTCGCCCGACCAGCAATGGGATGAGCCAAGCGAAGGCTCGTGTAGATGACGAGATCGCTATTTCGGTCGGGTGTGAACATACTATTTAGACTTGTCGTCGCAGGAAAGAGTAGTCGAACAAAGGAATACTCGGTCGAGCAGAAGAGTACTTGGCCGAGTGGCTATCCCGCTCGGCCGATCGGCGGGAACGCTGACGTGTATTTGAATATACTTTTGGGAGATGACGTCGCCGACACGTGGCATGGTCTACAGGTGGATCGTACGACGAACAAATCAGGAGGACGTGCCCACAACCAATTGGAGAACGTGTCCATGATCATGTGTCTAGAACCAATTGGGGAATACGTCCACAACCAATGGGAAAACGTGCCCATGTCTCGAAAAACACACACGTCGCCCACTGGGGCATTATATAAAGGGGGGGGGGGTCCGTACATCGTCGTAGGTATGCATAATTCACTTTTTGTGCTTGCATTCTTGTTGTTCCATCTTCTTCTTCGTGCCGATGATTAACTTGAGCGTTGGAGGGCCAATGCCGAAGACCCCTTCCATGGCCCAGTACTGACGTTTCTCGTGCTTACAGATCGGAGCGTGGTCTACATCCAGTCAACGTAGCAGCCACATCCCTAGCTTTCCGTCTCCATGATTTTCGGACAGGATTATGTTGGCGCCGTCTGTGGGAACGTAGCCTGAATTCGAAACACGAAGATGGAGGATGCTGGATGACTCGCCACAATTACTTTAACAAAGGAGGAGCTGGATGCGCTGATACAAGCCCTAGCGACAAAAATAGTGGAGTAGCAACAACAACAGGCATTGGCCGATCGCCATGTGTAGGAGCCCACGGTCTCAGCAGCAAGTCATCCAATCAAATATGGAGACCGAACGGATCATGTATCCATTCGGGGACATGTAAGAAGCCAACCGACACATACGAAGACGCGTCGCATGCGTCGATCCCCTTCCGTCGAGCCCTATACCACACTCCAGCAGAGGAGCTAGGCCGAGTGAATAAGAGGATCCTCCTCGGACGAAGTGCTAGTTCGGGATGCACGTAAAGGGAAAGCACCGAGAAATGATGATTCGCGTGAGCGGATCAATCAATAGTTTTCTCAGGGAATCTTGGATGTCCCTTTGCCAAAGCAATACACCCCGTTGACGATCGTCGAGTATAATGGAATGACCGATCCGGATGACCACTAGCCTAATTTGATAACGCGACCACGCTTCATCAGTATATCGATGGTGTGAAGTGTCGGGTCTTCCTCACTACACTTTCCAGGTTAGTGTAGCGCTAGTTCAGATGAATGTTGATCAGTTCAATTCATAGTTTCAAAGACTTTTGAGCAGCATTCTTACACCACTTCGCCAGCAGTTGTCGCTATCAGAAGACGAGAGTCAACATATTTTCCTTGAAACAAGGGACTAAAGAGACACTGAGGGCATACATCTAGACCTGACCACGGTTCGGAACCGACGGTTCGACGGTTCGGAACCGCCGGTTCGACGGTTCCAGGCAGGTCGACCCTTAACCTTAACCGCCCAAGACGGTTACGGTTCACGGTTCAGAACCGCCGGTTCACGGTTCGGTTCACGGTTCGTCACGGTTCGTCACGGTTCAAGATTAATATGTTAATAAAAATTAAAAATTAAACATTAAACATTAAAAATTAGAAATTAAAATTTATTAAAAAAAGGGCTTGCACTTATTTAAGTTGCCTACGTATCCCTTTAGGGGAATCAAAGCCCACGTAGTTCTTTTACATTTTTATCCTTTTACATTTTCATTCACTTCCATTTCCTGTTCCTGTCGTATTTGTTCCTTCAGTATCAAAATCTTCAACTTCGTCATTTGAAAGTTGCATTCCTTGGATTCTTTTCTCCGCTCTGGTCCAATCGTCCAGTAATGCTTGGGCTTCCAATGAGTCAGGAGACAAAGTTGATCGTCGTTCATCTAATATGTTGCCGCCGGCACTGAACGTCTGCTCCACAGCAACAGTTGACACTGGACAAGCTAAAATTTCTTTTGCGATCACGGAGAGAACGGGAAAGCTTTGAGCCTTCTGTGACCACCACTTTAAGATATCGAAGTTTTCGCTATCTGCTTCATTAAAATCAAAAGAAGTCGTAAAATAATTCTCAAGTTCCTGTGTGGAACTTGAGGATCCTCGTGGACATTTTGTCCATTCTTTTAATAAGAGTTGTGCTTTTGTAAGTTTTAAATTACTACTAGTAGTTTGTTGAATTTCAGAAATATTAATTTGTGTTCTATATTTTGCATAATATTGATTATAAATATCATATAAATAAATTCTAACATTATATATAATATTAACTGGATCAGGGGAAGAAGATCTTTAATTGGAATTAAAGCGTCATAATATAAAGTTAACATTTCTTGTAAAACTTCTAATTTAAATCTAGGATCTAAAGCAAATGCAATTAAATAAATTTCAGGATTAAATAAAAATATTTTTCCCATTTAGTTTTCATAGCTAAGATGCAAGGAGATAAAGATTCATTATTAATATGTTCATTTAAAACTAATACTATATTAGAAAATTTTTCTAAAACTAATTGAGCAGTGGGATAATAAACACCGGAAAGTTGTTCGGTTGCATCATTAAATACTTTTAAAATTTCACAAATACTACTACAAATATTCCATTGTTGTGAAAATAAATATATATTAGTATTAGTGTTTTGTGCAAAAAATGAACATAATAATTCTTTATATTGAAATGAATCTTGTAATAATTGGTATGTTGAATTCCAACGTGTTGGTACATCACGTGGAAATTTTTTAGGTCTCATTCCATTAATTTTACAAAACCTACCCCATTGTTTCATTATAGATGGATGAGACCATAAATAAGAAATTGCAATTCTAATTAGTTTAATATAACTTTCTAAAATTTTTAAACCATCTTGAACACATAAATTTAAAACATGGCATACACAACGAATATGAAAAAATAAACCTCCAATAATAGGTTGACAAACAAATTTTAGATCATCTATACAAGTGGTATTAGAACTAGCATTATCTAATGATATTGAAAGTATTTTATGAGTTAAACCATATTCTTCTAAAATTAAACATAATAATTGTGCGATATTATGAGCATTATGTGATTCATCAAAAACTCTATAAGCTAATAATCTTTTTTGGAGATTCCAAGAGTTATCGATCCAATGGCAAGTCACACCCATATACGAATGTGTTTGCCAATGATCACTCCAAATATCGGAACATAAAGAAACTTTATTATCTAATTTACTAAATTCATCAATTAAATTCTTTTTCCTTGTTTTACTAATTTTTAATTGTACGAGTAAGTGTAGTCCTAGGAACACGTTTAGCACATGGATTAAGAGATTCTTTACAAAATCTTCAAATGTGCATTTAGATCCAAAACTAAAAGAAAGATGTTCTACTGAAACAAATTTAGCTAATGATTCTCTTAATTTATTATCCGAATATAAAATAAACCGGAATCGGTACTACCGCTAGTTGAAGAAAATCTTGATAATTGTGTTTGAGAACGGTCGAGTCCATATTCCGTCGGGTGCTTCGTTTCTACATGTCGTTTCAACGACCCATAGCCGCCGCCGGCTTGGAATTTGTAGGAAGCATTGCAGTGCTTACATTTTGCACGCATTTCTCCCGACGGAAGAGTGACCTTCTCAAAATGTTTAGTAAAAATAGAAGACTTTAGAGGAGGAAGTTTCCGAACCTTAGAAGTAATTGCATCGGTACTTCCTTGTGTTTCGGGTGTCGGATTCGGAAGATGCTCGATCTCATCATCGGTGGATTGAATGTTGGGGTCCTCCTCCCGCGGATTCATTATTTGCTTTCCTTCCGAGCTCGAGATGATGCACCTCGCGGCCTCCTTCCATTGTAATTGAAAACGAAGCGTGTAGAGATTAGAGAATACGAAATGAGATTAAGAGTAGAGAAGATGTGTGAAAATGATGAAATAAGCTCTCTATTTATAGAGTTTTGATAATTGGACACTAAATCATAGCCATTGATCAAAAACGGTCAAATGATCCTAACCGTTGAAAAAATACCTAAAAACCCTCCCAACGGCTACGAACCGGCGGTTCCAACGGCTATGAAGGTTAACCGCGGTTCAAGCCGTTAAAAAAAAAATTACGGCTGAACCGCCGGTTCAACCCGCCGGTTCGCCGGTTTTACATCCAATGAACCGACCCGGCGAACCGGGTCAACGGGCAACCGGCCCGTTGACCCGGTTACGGGCCCGGGCCGGGTCCGGGCCAGACCCGACCCGGGGTCGGGTCTACATACATCAAGTACTTCAACCAGGTGACTTGGATATTCCATCAGTCTCCTCGGAAATATTGGTGAACGCCTTCACCCAAAGGCTCACCGAAGGAGAGTTCTTCGGCTCACTCATCCAGAGGCCACTGAAGGACTTCGACCACCTGCTCTGGAGGGTCATGGAGTACATAAATGTGGAAGAGGCCAAGCAGCAAGAAGAAAGGAGGCGCCAGCCGAACCCGCAGGAGCCCTGAACGACGATTACCTAGTAGCCATCAGCCACTCAAGGGGTCTCGAGCGGGAGGTGCACAGCAACACCAGGAGCCCAAAACGTAGGCCATACAGCATGTGATAGTCAGTCGCCGAAAGGCGGCGAAGGGAAAGGTATGGACGCTAATGTTTTTCTCATTCCATCAGTCGGTAACAGACAACACGTGCGATTGCTATGATCTGACACCAATTTTGAGCCGACCGACTCCTCGAGGATATCGTCATCAATCATCATCAACCGATCGACATAAGAGTCGTCGATCAGCGGAGCGGTGAGATGGTGATCGAGGGGCATCTGAGAGGCGTCATTATCAGCCTCAAACGAGAAATAATGCAAGTCCCGCCTGAGCTTCTGCTGAGGGGACTAGGACCTCAGCTCGGGAGGAGGAGAACCAAAATAATGCCGCTCAGGGAGAGATTGGAATGATCGTTGGTGGGATGACTTGCGGTGACTCAAACCGACTGAGGAAATCGCATGCCCGACACCTAGGAATACATGTTGTCGGATGCAGCAAGGAAAACGCCGAGGGCCTGAGATCAATTTTGACCTTGGAGACCTAAAGAGAGTGAAGATCCCTCACGACGATGCCCTGATCATCCGAGCGGTAATAGATAATTATACTATTCACTGAATATTTGTTAATACAGGAAGCTCAGTGAATATTATATTCAAGAAGGCGTTCGACTAGCTACAGATTGACCGAAGCGAATTGCAGTCAATGATGACCTCACTCTACGGATCCACAGGCAATGAAGTATTTTCGATTGGCCAGATTCAGCTGGCCATTTCGCTCGGAGAGGAGCCGCTCAAGAGTACAAGAACCACAAACTTCATTATGGTAGACGTGTCACTCGCCTACAATGTTATATTAGGCCAACCTACCCTTAACGCGTCACTCGCCTACAATGTTATATTAAGTTTGCATGGGCTTTGCTCGGTCGAGCGCACACAGGAAACCTTATGTTTGATCGGCCTTCTCCCGACTGATTGTATGTTAAGAGTTTTATAAGGCTTAGTACCCTTAAGCTTGCCCTGGCTTTGCCCGGTCAAGCGTACACAGGAAATCTTATGTTCGATCGGGTTTATAACCTGTCAGTCCCATCTGAGCATCCCACTCAAGGCATGCTTCCAGGACTTTGATGCGGGGCGATCAACAGAACCAGGTAACAAACATCACCCTATCCTAACCTTGACCGCCACTTCACCTTAACTTCAATATCCATATCATCTCCTGAACCCGCTCACCATAACCCATATCACTAGCCTCCCCTTCAAATCTAGTCGAAAGAAGTGTAGCCGATTGATTGGACTCTAGTTCTAGTCTTGTTTACTCCTCCTTTGGGACTATAAATGCTGCTTCTTTTCCAAGACCATCAGAAGTGTAGTCGATTCATTCATCATTTACTCTATCAACCTCGGAAAAAGGGGCGGCTTAATTTTTTACAAGAGTTAACTTTCCAATTCTCCCTTTAAAAGAGGATGATCCAACACCCGCAGCTGTATATCTTCATCCCCTTTATTCAACTAAAATCTGTTGCATGAACGTCAAATTCTGAGGTTGATGAGCTACAATAACTTCATCAACGGTTGGATCATATGGCCCCGACTGCTTGCTCAGAAGGACATAGCCCTCGCAGAGGCGCTGCAGGAGAAGGACTTTCAATGTTCTCTTTAAAGGAAAATTGAAGAACGTTGGCTGGTCGTTAAGTCTTGGGTCCACGCTGAGATAGCGTTGAAAATAAAATCCTATTCGGATCTAGAGAGTCAAACCCAAGCCATGATCTTTTTAAAAGGAAAATATGAATCTTCCCTGTCCCTTGCAATCGAAGAAGCAAATGCTAAGGATTAGTAGATCGCGCAACAACAACGAAATCTAAAGTTAAGCCAAGATGAAGTGACACAAGCTCGGATCACGATTTCGAAAGAAAAGGAGAAAATGAAGCATACAGAACATTTTTACCCTGGGTGCCGAGCTCATGGCGAGAATTAAAAAAGTTCACCTATCCTCGAAATTCTTATATTTCTACTAATCATGAATGAAGGGAAATTTTGAATGGTGATCAACTGTACTTCAACGAGTTAATCTTATCATGTGTCAATGAAATTCAAATTTAAGCACCTCCTAATTTTATTCCCGCTCACTTATTAGAAAAGATGAAGACAAAGAAAAGATGAAGATGGAGAAAGCTCATCCGATATAAGAAGCGAGAGCATCAATGAAGGTGGAGCATCAAACTACGAGTTTGACATGATAAATGAGGTACGGCTCTTACTTCCTGATCAATTGTATAACGCAATACAAATATTATCTAGATCTTTATACAAATTACGAACCAAATATATTAATTTGAAAAAGGATAACATTGAATTGAAAGTAAACTTAGCTAATGCATGCCCGTTAGAACATTTTCACAGAATTCAAATTGAACATGTCAAATTAAAAGAAAAAGTAGAATGTTTAGAAAAGAATTATGCATATGGAAAGTCGAACTTTACTTATAGTTTAAACTTTAGAAATTATAAAAGACTTAATTGGTATTTAAAAATTCATAGGTGTCAAATTGTAAAAATTGATAAAAATTCGATTCTAAAAAAATACTTGATAAATTCAGTAGGTAGAAACTTATTCTGGCTTCCAAAATCTACCTTAACATGTTAGATTTTTTAAATTAGAAATTTGAATTGTTTTAATTGATGGACAATTTTTTGATAAAAATTAATTATTTCATACACCTTCTATTCAAATTTTCTATTATTTTTTTTTAAAAAATAAAAATATTATCTACAAAGAGAAATTTTTTTAAATTTTTTTAAAAGTTGTATTATTTTTTATAAATATTTTAACAAAAATATAATTTTTAAAATTAAAATTATTTAAAAAATTTATTTATTTATTATTTTTTAATGTGATCAAAAGGGGAGAATAATGAGATATTAAGTTTAGGGGAGGTTTTATTTCAAATTGCTATATTTAAATCTATTTTCTGCAATTAAAATAAATATGTTTATTGTAATTGTTTTCTATTATTTGTTTTATCCTAACTTAATTTGAATTGATGCATATCAAAAAGGGAGAGATTGTAAGTACTCAGGTTAGTTTGATGTGGTCAACCAAGTTAAACTAGGTCCTGTGATTTTGATGTCTTATGTCAGAGTGTGCAGGGACTTAGGAATATAAGAAGTTGAACGGAAGATGCAGTGGGAGAGAAAGATGATACGAGAATCGAGTTGATGGACTTGGTGCATTCGATGAGCAAGAAGTTATGGAAGAGTATACTGGTGGAAGAGAAGGACGCGAGCAGCGCTTCTGAGGGAAGAGAGGCTAAGGAGAAAACCTGCTCGAGGAGAAGATTGGAGTTGAGTTCGGATGAACTTAACTCTTAATGGCGAGAGCTTCACCCAAAGAAGTGCGAGGAAGAGTTAACTGATTGGAGGTTAACTGGACACCATAAAGGAGTCTGGAGGCGCCCTGAAAGAGCTTGGAGGCGCCTTGAAGGAGCTTGGAGGCACCCTCGTGCCTCTTGATGTAGGTGCCCTCGCACCTCCCTTAGAGACACCCTTATAGAGTTTGGAGGCACCCTCACACCTCCCTTGGAGGCGCCCTTATGCCTCCCATAGAGGTGCCCTCATGTAGCTTGCAGGCGCCTCTAATGAACATTAGTCATAGGAGTGTCAAGAATGAACCTGACCTGATGACCCAACTAAAAAAAAATTAGGTTCGGGTTAAAAATTTTATGTTTGGATCGGGTTCGAATTGGAGGGTTTCGAGTTAAAAATTTTTTGGTCGGGTTCGAGTTGAATTCGAGTTGGCCCAAATTTAGGGGTTGTGGATTTTTTGGGATTAAATCAAATTTTATTTTAAAAATTAAGATATTTTTATATATATTAATATTAATGTTAGTATGATAATGATGGAGTATTGAGATAAAAGTAAAGGATTATAAGGAAAATAACAAAAAAAACTTTAAATTGAGTTTTGTTTTTTAGATTCTTCGGGTTATATGGATCAAGTTTGGATTGGTCGGGTTCAGGTTCGAGTTTAGGGGTTCGGGTTGAAATTGGGTTCGGGTCGGGCTCGGGTTGAGATTTAAAAAATAAAATTTGACCCGACTCGAATCCGACCCGACCCACCCGAATTGACACCCTTAATTAGTCGTTAGGCTACCGTTGAGAAGAGGATAAATTCTATCCTCTTAGGAGGCGCCCTGTATCCCTTTGGAGGCGCCTCTAAGCAACAGTAACTATTTTCAGAGGCTATAAATAGACCCCTAGAGTTAGGAATTATTCATTAATCATTCTAAGCTTTTAAAGACTGTAAGAGGATACTCTGCCTTCACGAAGGAGATTTTTAATAGAGTTTTTAATTATCTTGAATTAACAACCATCGAGACCGTAACCAAATAAAATTCTTTTATCGTTTATATTTTTTGTGTATCTAATTAATATTGTGCCTTGCTTTATTTAAAAGTGAGAGATTATTCTATTTTTTTTTTTTTAGGATTATTTATCTCCTTTTACTCTATCTAAGTGGAACTACAGATAGTTTACCTATATATATAGTATTTAATTTTTTTTAGTTGCACTATGTACCTGATCTATGTCGATTAATTTGGGGTGACTGATCCTTATGAAACTTTTTAATTGATCATTAGAGTAAATCGAAAAATGCTTATAATAAGTAATCTATCTGTCCAGTATTCTTAGATCAATCGCCCATTAAAAAAAATTTATTGATGAATTTGCTGAAGTTAGAACTTGATCCGTAGATGTCTAAGAAACTGACAAAATGTTTGTTGTTGCATTATTACCTTGAGGGTATTATGTAATTTTTAATTAACACTACGTAACTAATTGACAATAACTAATTCTAAGATGACTAACTCTATCTTATGATAATTTTCTATCGACCATTAGGATAAATCAAAAAAATTTATCCGTTAATTTATTGAAATCGAGACTCTATTCTTAAATGTCTTGAAAACTAAGAGGCGCATGTACCATTGGCCGGGACATTATATATTTAAATAAAAAAATGATGAATAATGAAATATTGAACCTAAGGTGATTGATCTGATCATATGAAAGTTTATCATCGAGGCTAAGATAAATCAAGAAGTGTTCACGATGAATATCTTAAAAATATAACATCTCATGATTATACATTCTATTTTAATTTTTTTTTTTACAAATATATATTATAATTAAGGATTAAATCATGAATATCTGAATCATAATTCAACGTACTCATGCATCGTAGTTACGAGAGCATTATATATTTAGATAATATTACGTAAGGTGGAATAAAAGTCTGGCCGATTTAGGTTCAATCCGCGAGTGAACTTGACCCATTGGGCATGTTAAGAATTAAAATCCACAACTACTGTAACGAAAAAGAAACGAAGAGATTTCCTCTCCTTCTCTGGCTCTCTCTGATAAGGGTGGAAAAGCGAGCCCGTGGGGTGTCGCGGAGTCGGGGGTGGAGAAAACCCTAGATCGTGAAGGTCGAGGTGACAAGAGGTTGGTTTCTTCGCAATTCCTTCCTTTTCGATGGGGAGCTGGGAGGAAGTTCGTTTTCAGGCGATTTGGTTCGTTTTTGTGGTTAGCCGTGCATGGATTGGTGCTTGGTTCTAGAATGCTGTACAGAGAAATTTCCCTTTTGTTAGATCTGTCAAGGAGTAATGTAGGCTGGAAGGGTTGTTTTTTTTTGGGTGATTTTGTTCGTTGTTATGGTTAGTGGTAGAAGGGTCGGTGCTTGGTTCTAATATTCTGCGCAGATTTCTCTTATTTCCCTTCATTCGATCCCTCCAGAAGTAGTTTTACTGAGTTCTGGTTGATTTTCTTACTGGTCCATCTCGATCCCCATCGACTTCAGATCTTTGAAATCTATGGAACCTCGCTTATTTGTAGCCATGTTAGATTCCAGGTATATTGAAGGTCTAGGTTTTCTCTCGTTGTTATAAAAACGCCGGGGATGAACAGCTGATAATGGTTATATTTATTTTATTTTTTATTGGATTGAATATTATTTTAGAGGAAATATCGTGCTTGAAAAAGAGTGAGAGAGACATGTGATTTAATATTAAAAAAGATATGTGTTTTAATATAATCATTTACATTCTTCAAAAAAAAAAATTCCTTTGGTCAACTTCTTGGTAGTTTTTGGATTTCTTATTAGAGTGTCCTTGACCATACTGGTTTTCACCATTTCCAAATGTTGGATATAAAAGATACGGTTGTAGTAGGGGATGATCAGAAGTGTAGATAATCTTCATTAGATGCGATTGTTATGAAGTTTTGAAACTGGAAAAAAGTTGAAAACTTGAAATGGTGTTTAAAGTTGGCGGGATCATGGGGAGGGTTGCGGTTGTGCCTCCGAGAATGTGTTCTGCTTGTTAGGGAAGATTTCTGTTGGTGTTCAAAATTGGTTTCATTTATCTATTCCACAAGTTTGGTGGTTCTTTTCAGACTTATGGAGGAGGCTTTGGATGCCTCGTTTTGTTGTGGACAGGGAGGATTGTTTCAGTGGTGGTGTTGGCGGTGGTTAAGGTGGTAGTGGTGGTGGTGATTGTGCATATCAACAAGAGCCATTTAATTTGAAGGTCTGAAGATGAGCAAAGGCAGCCGTAGCCCACCTAGAGATCGCAGAATCCGCACAGAACGTACCTCATATCGTGATGCTCCATATAGGAGGGATTTCCCTCGTGCTTCAAGGTTTCTTATTGCTTAGAATCTTTCATTTTTGATCCTTGTATAATGTACTCTGGAACTTAGAGCATTTGATAATCATAATTAACCTTTCATTGTTTTTGTTTTTTCATATTGTGTTGTCAGTACTTCATATACATCATTCAGTTTTACATCTGATCTGCTTTATCTTATGCTTTTCTTGATAGTTATAATACTAAAGTGATAGTAAGTTGGTTATTATTATACTTAATATGTGCCTGCATTGGAGATGTACACTCACACACCAACATTCTGAGTGGATACACCATAACCCATTGATATGTGGAAAAACTTGTTAGAAATAGCAGTGTCCAACACTTGGATCCACACCTGTGTTGGTTTTTATACTCATACCTGTATCCAAGTAACATAGGTGTGTAAAATGGGAAGGAAAAAGGGCAGAAGTCCATGAGTCTCTGACTATAGAAACCACTAAAACAATTCATTCATTAGAGCTGAATTTACAGTTATGACTATTTTCATTTGTGATCATTTTGGGATTGGTGCTGGTTTTTGTGTGAGTGAGTTAATGCACACCTGAAGCATAAGGATGTTTTGGTGTATATATTAGGTGCCTGCCTTGGTATTGTGCTGATGACTTTTGCATGTTGATATGCCAATAACTGTTTTTTTTTCCTCTGAAAATGTGTTTGTATCATCAAAGTGTAGATGATTTTGAAATATCTATGTAGTGATTGGAAAATAGTGTAATCTTAGAAGTCTGCAATGAAATGTAGGTGAAAATGGTATTTTTAGAACTTCTTTTAATTAATTATTGCTCAAGATGTATTTGATATTTGTCGATTTCTCCTTTTCTGTGCTTTATTACAGGTATGATTTGTGCAAGAACTGCAAACGACCTGGGCATTACGCAAGAGAATGTCCAAATGCAGCTGTCTGTAATAGTTGTGGCCTCCCAGGGTAATATTCAAATGTTCATCCCTGCATTTTTTTCTTGCTTGATCTCATCTTGTCACCATTTACTACTTGAATTGCCTGCTTCACCTTTATAGGTTCTTCTATACTACACTATACTATGATATAAAGAGCAAGACAAAGGATTGAAACAGTTTATATTGAAGAACCTTATGCGGTAATTTGAACTAAGATAATTGTGCTAAGCTAATGTTTATGGGGAAAAAATATGCTAAGTTATGTTGTGATAATGGAATATCATGATGGCAAAAGACGTTTCGCTCGCCCCTAGCGCCTTCGTCAGTCCTTCCAGGCCAACACGGAAGAGGTGGGATTATGGAATCTCATGGTACTATATATAGTTGTTCAAGTCATCATCCCATCATCACTGAGGCCCATCGTCACTGAGGCATGTTTGTCCCAACTAGTTTGGTGGGTGTTGTGATCCGATTGACAAAGGCGGAGAGTGATCACCTGTGCAGAGAGCCCAGAAAAGGTGTGGCTTCAAGTAAGCTTCTACCTTGCTCCTTGTAAGATGCAGGAGGCAGAAATGTATTGGAAAAATATACACCAAAGCAGTGAAATCTAACTGAGCCAATATAAGATGCTTGAAATGGAATAAGTATAAAATCTAAACAAGAAGATGCGTTTGGTGGAATTTACTGAGATCTTCGTAAGAACAATGTAGTTAAGTAAGCCAGAATGGGTGAGTTCCTCATCTTGGAGTCAAATTCCATCATTGGGACAAAAGTATAAAGTGAACAAGATCTCAATGTTGTCCAGATATAATAATCTTATATCACCTCTTTTTTTTTGTCCCCCAAATTTAATCATTTATTGTATCTAGCTAATCATTGTCCTATATATAATTAACTTCATATTTCAGATATATTTTGGCATGCAAAATAGAACAGGATTGATTTACTATGATCATGTTGTGAGAATATATCATATCAAAACCAATATGTGTTCCACTGTGAATCTTGTTTATGTTTTGGAGTTATGCTTAATACCTTTTAGATATTAGAATTATTTATTTTATTTTTATCATTTCTAGTAACTTTATTTTAGCATTCGTAGCTCTATTATTGTAACTGTTAGCTTTTAAATGATCCATCACTTCAATCCAAGGAATAATATGATCGGACGTTTTGTTTGTATTCTGGAAAGTTTAAAATACCGTGAATTTGCATCTCTTCAGACATATTGCATCAGAATGCACAACAAAGTCATTGTGCTGGAATTGCAAAGAACCTGGACATTTGGCAAGCAATTGTCCCAACGAGGGCATCTGCCACACCTGCGGCAAGGCCGGCCACCTTGCTAGGGACTGTTCCATGTCACAGCTGCCTCCTGGTGACCTGAGACTCTGTAACAATTGCTACAAACAGGGGCATCTCGCCGCAGACTGCACGAACGAGAAAGCATGCAACAATTGCAGGAAGACAGGGCACCTCGCTCGTGATTGCACAAACGAGCCAGTCTGCAATCTCTGCAATGTCGCAGGGCATGTAGCTAGGCAATGCCCAAAGTCAGGAACGCTTGGTACCTTTGGAGGTGGCTTTGGCGCCGGTGGCTTTGGTGGTGGGTTTCGTGGTGGGTACCAAGATGTCATCTGTCGGAACTGCAATCAGGTTGGGCATATGAGTCGGGACTGCATGGGTGCTCTGATGATCTGCCATAACTGTGGCGGAAGGGGGCATATGGCCTACGAGTGCCCATCAAGTAGGTTCATGGACCGTGGGTTCCGAAGGTACTGAATGCCATCTGCTTTTCCATCTGCCAACCGATCTTTTTAATGCTATATTTTCAGTATTGTATTCTCTACATATTTGATACTTAGTCCATTTAAAGACCATTTAAGAAACTTGAACTTCCAGGCCGTAGAGAGGGCTCGTATTTCTTGTCTTTGGTGATAATTATTGGATGCACTGTATCAGATATCTTTTTCATATTTGATGTGCCGTTCGCAGACGTTTAGACCTATAGCATATTCATGCAGACGGTTTTGATATTCCGTCCAATCTCCGTGCCTGAATCATGCCCGATTCAGGGGCCATCCAAAAGTGAGTCAGTCGTGGATTCTTCCTTCATGCAAAGTCGGTAAATTGCAGGTATATTTCATTATTTTTTAAAAAAAGAAATTAGGTACATTTATGTAAAATTTTGAATCTCACACTAACGCATTTGCAAAAGTAAAATTTGAAATGAGAAATTCTAAAATTATTAAAGACAGCAATTTTGCCTGAGCAATGTGTATTGAAAATTTTGGTTTGCCCTCAGAATTTATTTAGTTTTTTAAAAGTTTAACCGGATGATATAGTCCACCCAGTTCTGCAAAGATCACACAGGACACAAAAGAATCTCACTTCTACGATTAGTTGCAATATGAAGCGAGAGATCTGCCGGTTAGGAGTTTGCAACTTGCAAGTAACACACAGGTCAATACATTGCAAGAGAATCATAAGCCTAATCGAACTTCCGATTGTCCTTAAAACCATTGGTTTGTCCTTTTTCGTTGTAGTTTTTCGACGACGTCTTTAACTGTTGTCGCAACCAATCAGGCAGAGAAATACCAGACAAATTAATAACATCTAAGCAGTGCAAATGCAAAGATGGTAATGATTAACCGAAAATTTTAAAAGTTTGGGAAGTACCTTTGCTAGGAGTGCCTTGTGATATCTGTATCCCTGCAATCATAGAAAGAAAGAAGGTGGTTGTGGCATCAACCTTGGTTACCTTTTATTTGAGGATACTAACTCATTTGAACAAGATTCACTGACCTTGTCTGTGCCGTAAATATAGTCACAGTAGGTAAATACAGAAGCAAAATTGCTTTGGCTCTGCCGTCCTACATGGTGATGATAATCATGATATTCGGCTCCTCCGTAGAAGGGAACTAATTTGGTGGAGTCCAAGGGAAGTCATATCTGTTCATAGAGGCATTCAGCAAAAATAAAATGTAGTATCTGCCTTCAATATAGCTCATAAAAGTGAAAAACAAATGGAATCAAACGAGAAGGTCAAATATTACTTATCAGCGGCTTCATAAAATCGATCAATTTTAAGCGACACAGAGTAAAAAAAAATAAAAAAACAGGGCTATTATGTGAGAGAAAAGTGAAGGATCAATATCAAAAGATGAATTGGTTGGTTAGAAACAAATTGATAATTTAATGCATAAATAAATATCCATGAATGATGTAAGAATGCGAATATAAAACTTCTTATAATATGCTCTAATAGCTTCTTAATTCTTGATTGTATATGACCGAAATTGGAAGGTTTACCTAGATTAGAACAGACTTGTAACCTTCTGTCATTTTGAGCTTATTTTCATTAAAAAGATTATTTTCAAAAACTGTTTTTAATCATTGATTCCGTTCGGAAGTTGAGTAGATGTGCAGATGATGAGGGGGCAAGAATGTTGACGGAGGGAAAACTTCGAGCTGAGAGCTACGGACCTAGAGCTAGGAGCTGTGGACCTACGCACACCACAAGCAGAGCCAACAGGAACGTTAGAGTGAGAACCAGGGAGAGGGTCCTTGGCACAGACACTCTGATGCTCAAGTTAGAACGATATCCGAGCGAAAATGGAGAAGAAAATGAATAGTAGAACAGTAATATGAATACGTGTGCGTACGCGCGTACCTGACCAACAGAGAGGACCCCTTTTTATATTGTCTCTTATAACCTCCGCAATAATGAGGCGTCATAGAATATCAGGTGACATAATATGTAGGGTAGTGGAAGATGTATGACATCCTTCTTCTAGGCAGAGGAAAGTTTCGTTGTGCATATATGTCCAAGTAGGGGAATATTTCCTAGTGAGTAGCCGTTATTCTCTGATAGGTGGTTGCAATTCCCTGACAAAGTTATATCCTAGAGGGAGTCTGATCAACTATAGTGTGGGTCGGGTTTATGTTGGAAGTCATTCCCATGCAAAGTGAGAAACTGAGCCCCGGAGATTCAACCGGCTCTAGTGCCGGTTGGGCTTATGTTGGGAGTCATGCCCATGAGAAGTGGGGAACTGAGCCCTAAAAATCTGACCGGTTCTAGGGTTAGTCGGGTTTATATTGGGAGTCATGCCCATGAGAAGTAGGGAACTGAACCCTAAATGTCCGACTGGCTTTAGGGCCAATCAGATTTATGTTGGGAGTTTGCCCATGAGAAGTGGGGAACTAAGCCCCAGAGGTTCGACCGATTATGCTACTAGTTGGGTTTATGTTGGGAACCATGCCTATGAGAGGTGGGGAATTGAGCCCCGGAGGTCCGGTCGACTCTGGTGCCGACCAAATTTATGTTGAGAGTCATACCCATTAAAAATGGGAAGCTGAGCCCTGGAGATCTAATCGGTTCTAGGACCGATTGAGCTTATGTTGGGATAGGAGTCACGCCCATGAGAAGTGGGAAACTGAGTCCCGGAGGTCCAACCGACTATAGGGCCGACCGGATTTATGTTGGGAGATATGCCCATGAGAAGTGAGGAATTGAGCCCTAGAGATCCGATCGACTTTAGGACCGATCGGGTTTATGTTGGGAGCCCTGCTTATGAGGAGTGGGGAGCTGAGTCCCATTGAAAGTAGTCCTTTCGAATACATACACCTTGACTTTGACTATCATATTATCTTGACTTTGATTGCCACATTATCTTAACTGTCGACCCTGTTAGGATCCTTCGTACGACTAGAGAGGGGGGTGTGAATAGCCGACCCCAATCTTTCTCGTTTCTTCCTACGATTAGGTTAGTGCAGCGGAAATACAACGTAGAAAGAAAATAAGAGAAGAAAGACAAACCATATAACGAGGTTCGGAGATGAACTCCTACTCCTCGGCGTGTCCGTAAGGTGGACGAAGCCTATCAATCCGTCGGTGGATGAGCCCCCGGAAAACCGGCTAACAAGAACTCCTTATGGGTGGAGAAACCTCGCCACAATCTTTTGCAAAAGCAATACAGGAGATACAAAGAAGAGCAAGAACAATATGAATGTAAAACAAACAAGCTTGCCTTCTCGTCTGGAGTCCGTTGATGAAGCAGCAGCTTCACGGATGCCAGCAGCTAGAAAACCAGAACGAAGCTCACGCGAAGCTTCAGCAAAGCTCAAATCGCAGTGTCGTGAGGAAGAGAGTTGTTATCTTCTTCGTCTCCTGTAGAGGTCTTATACCTGCACCTACGAAGAAGACACAGAAGACACAGAATCTAGCCGTTGTGTCGCAACGGCTAGTGTGTGGACCGATCAGGCATCACCCTGATCGGTCTGGGGTCCGATCGGTCGTGGGGACCGATCAGCTCTATGCTGATCGGTCCCGGATCGATCAGATAGAGTTTCCTAGCGTGCCAGGCTGACCTGATCGGTCCGTGGACCGATCAGCTCTGCTGATCGGTCATGGGGACCGATCTCGATCGGTCCTCGGACGATCCCACCTCTCACGAGAGGTGGGCGTATCTCTGCTCAACTCTTCCGATCGGTCTCCGCACCCATCGGATGTCTTAGAACCCTTCATTTGTTATCCGATCGGTCACCGGATCGATCGATACACATATATCATTGGATCGATCTGCAGACCGATCCCGAGCTTGGTTTTTGCCCAAACCAAGTCCCAAGTCTCCTAAACCAACATCCGGTCAACCTTGACTGTTGGTACATCATGCTTAGCATCCGGTCCCTCCCTGACTCTCCACCCAGTGTCCGGTCAATCCCTTTGACCCACTTGGACTTTTTCTACACCGGATGTCCGATCATCCCGATCCATCTGGATTTTCCTTCTGGCTTCACTCACGGGACTTTCACCGCTTCACTCACCAGATTTCCACCTGCCTAACATCCCGTTAGGACTTTCCCCCAGCTTCACTCACTGGACTTTCCAACCGCCTAACATCCCAGTTAGGACTTTCTCCTCCGGCTTCACTCACCAAGACTTTCCAACCGCCTAACATCCCGTTAGGACTTTCCCCCAGGCTCACTCACTGGGACTTTTCCAGTGCCAAGTCTCCATACTTGGACTTTTTCCGTGCCAAGTCTCCATACTTGGACTTTTCGCGTGCCAAGCTCCCTGCTTGGACTTTTCCAGTGCCAAGTCTCCATACTTGGACTTTTCCAGTGTCAAGCTCCCTGCTTGGACTTTTCAGGTCAACCAGATCAACCAGATCAACCTTGACCTATGGTTGCACCAACAATCTCCCAAGTTTGTATTCTTGTCAACACATCAGAATACAACTTTTCTACTCTCGTCAAACATTGTCAAACATCAAAATACAACTCGAGTCAGGTCACCCTTTACCAACTCGAGTCAGGTCAACCAAGTCAACCTTGACCTAAGGTTGCACCAACAATCTCCCCCTTTTTGATGTTTGACAAAATCCAAAATCAAGTTAGGTTAACCCGATAACCTAACTTAGGTTTTCCAACCATCTTCCAATGTCCAATGTTCTTTCCTTGAGCATTCTCGGTTAACCCGATAACCTAACTTGGGTATAATTCTCCCCCTTTTTGACACACATCAAAAAGAATTCCAATGTTCTTCCTTGAACATTCCTTGACATTCTTCCCCTAGCTTAGGTTAACCCGATAACCTAACTTGGGTTCTCCAATAATTCTCCAATGAACGCTCTCCCCTTTTTGACACACATCAAAAAGAAAAAGGAGGGTATCAAGGTCAAGAGTTTCTTCCTAATGAAAGTCCCATACCTTTCATTGAAACTCTTAATTTCCCCCTTGATACTAAACTCAACAATCAACTTAGTGATAATCCCATATCACTAATCCTCAAAAGTATTTTGGAGTAAAAACTCCCCCTAAAAGTCAACTCCCCCTTGACAATTAGGTAAAACTCCCCCTTGACCATTGCACCAACAATGTCTTGGAGAGTTTCAAAACTTTAGAAATCCACAAAACCCAACTTCTAGCTGAAATTTCAGACCACAGTCGAAATTCAGCAAATTCAGCACACCTGATCGGTCACCGGACCGATCAGGACCCCTCTGGATCGGTCCCCAGACCGATCCAGCCTTCCCTGGATCGGTCCAGTGACCGATCCAGCCTTGGATCAGGCGGTTTCTGATTTCTTCTCTCCCGAAATTCAGAAACTCACAACAAATTCCAGAAAATTCAAAAAATTGTGAAATTTTGAGGATACATTCCTCATACCATATACTATCGTGGAAAAATAGTTTTCTATGAAAATAACTTCCATTTTTCAATCTTGATACAAAGTTCAAAAACTTTGAAATAGTTCAAGTTTAACTCAACTTTGTATCACAATGTTCAATGATGAATGCAATCACTAAGATGGCTTCATCAAGGTTTTCCAAATCAATTTCAAAATGATTTTAAACCTTTTAATTTAGGACCATAATCTTAGGGCTAAATGTACATGACTTGTACACACGCTTTCCCTATGATCCTCCATTTCTTGAATTAGGCTCATCTAGGTACAAGAACTATGCACCTTGATCCTAATTCATGATCCTAATATCTCACACACATCTAAAGTGTATCAAACACATCCATGACAATTTTGATGTGAGATATGGGTTTAGGTATCTTAGACTAAGGTCTCATGCATTTTCTAAACACAAATTTGATCTCAATATCAAAATGTATTTTTCATCCTTAAATCAATTCAATTGATTATTAATGCAAGAGATGATGACATAGCATAAAATGGTATCATAAATGAAGACATGTGCCAATGTCATGATGTCATGGCATAAAGTTTGAAACTTAAATAAACATGACATAAAAACTAGCCTAAGCATTATCATGACATTTCAAATGATAATAAAACTAAACATGATGTCATGACATGTGAGGGCAAACAATCATGGCAAGATTTAGCATACATAAATATACCTAGATTACCTATCTAAGTATCCTTAACCACTTGGCTAACTTCAAACTTAATCCTAGATTGTCCTAAAATGCCAAAATCCTAATTTTGACACTTCTTGAACTCTAGATTAATTCATGCCACTTAAAGATCAAATTTATCCTCAAAACTTGGCATGTTTCATTTTTCCTCGAGAGTTCTCTAGATTTTCCCAAATTGTGCCGATTAAAATCATTCTTTTCCATAATGGCACATTTTACTCTTCCAAGGAGTAAATGATAATTCCATTTCATTTTCAAAGGTTCACAAAACCTTGAAAATGCTCCTTGAGTGTCAATTCCTCAAAGTTGGGTTAACTACCCTTCTTATTGGAGTTGACACTCTCTAACCCATTTATGGGGTAGAGAAGATGCTCCTAGGAACCCAATACCTATTAGAGCTCATTGGGTTCACTAAATATTCACTAGGGATAACTTCCCTAGCAACCCTCCTAATGACCCTCTTAGGCTTTAAAGCCTTGGTCATTTGGGTCTCATCAAGGTCAACTATAGGGGTGACTTCCCTTGTGACCTTGGTAATGGTCTTCCTAGCCCTAGGTTTTGTTCCATAATCGAATGGAACACTATGATAAGTGGGCTTGACCACTTGGGACTTAGGCTTGTGACCCAAACCTTTCTTGTCCTTGGACTTGGGTTTTTGACTCTTAAACCCTAGAGATGACTTCTCCATATTTTTAAGAGCATTTTCTAAATTATCAAGTCTTGACCTCAAGACTTGATTTTCCCTCTCTAATACCTCAAGTGTTAATTTGTCATTTTTCTTTGAGGTATTCCTAGGCATATGTCTAGATGATTTGGGATTTCTACCTAGATTTTCCTTAGCCTTAGATGAGTTAATTCTAGGGTTGGCTTTCCTAGTGTTATCCTTATCTAGGCTCACATGTTTGGCACCTAAGCATGTGTATCGATTTCTATAATTAACATGCTTATCATTCTTGACAATAGCAATAAGGCTACTAGCATGCATCTTACTAGAATTGCAAGAATGTGCCTTAGAGATTACCTTAGGGTTTGCCCTAGCTCCCCCTATACATATGCTCGATCTCTTGTCCTTGTGAGATTGCCTCCCTCTCGGACATTGGCTCCGATAATGCCCCCTTCGCTTGCATTGGAAGCACACCACGTGCTCCTTGCCCTTGCGTGTTGGGACTCCGGCTTCCTTGACCTTTGGTGCCGGTGGAGTCTTTCTTACCCTCTTCGGACACTTACTCTTGTAATGTCCATGTTCCCTACACTCAAAGCACATAATGTGTAATTTAATTGAACTTAAATTGCTTGAGTTACCTAGGGTTGAGGGTGGAGATGAGCTTTCTTCTTCATCCCTTCCGGAGGTAGAATCTTCTTCTTGCTCCGATCTTGAACAAGAGGAACTCTCCTCCTCTTCTTCCTTGGATGTTGAGTAGCCCTCAACTCCCAATTCGCTCCCTCCATGATGTGAGCTACTTGGCTCACTAGGCTCCTCTTCATGGCTTGAAGTGGAGCTCTCCTCATGGTACTTGGCCAAGTTATCCCATAATTCCTTGGCATTGTTGTAACCTATCTTACACAAGATGTTAGTAGGCAATGAAAATTCAATTATTCTCGTTACCTCTTCGTTGATTTCGGATTTGTGAATTTGTTCTCTTGTCCACTCCTTCTTCTCAAGTGGTTTTCCTTCCTTATCCACCGGAGGAATAAAACTTTCTTGTACACAAAACCAATTCATTATGTTAGTCATAAGAAAGTACTTCATCCTTACCTTCCAATACGCGAAGTCACCGCATTCGTAGAAGGGTGGAATGGTGATGTCTTCTCCATAGAGATCCATTCTCTAGCTTTGCTCCCACGGGTGTTGATCCGATGAAGAGCGACCTCGCTCTGATACCACTTGTTAGGATCCTTCGTACGGCTAGAGAGGGGGGTGTGAATAGCCGACCCCAATCTTTCTCGTTTCTTCCTACGATTAGGTTAGTGCAGCGGAAATACAACGTAGAAAGAAAACAAGAGAAGAAAGACAAACCATATAACGAGGTTCGGAGATGAACTCCTACTCCTCGGCGTGTCCGTAAGGTGGACGAAGCCTATCAATCCGTCGGTGGATGAGTCCCCGGAAAACCGGCTAACAAGAACTCCTTATGGGTGGAGAAACCTCGCCACAATCTTTTGCAAAAGCAATACAGGAGATACAAAGAAGAGCAAGAACAATATGAATGTAAAACAAACAAGCTTGCCTTCTCGTCTGGAGTCCGTTGATGAAGCAGCAGCTTCACGGATGCCAGCAGCTAGAAAACCAGCACGAAGCTCACGCGAAGCTTCAGCAAAGAGGAGCTCAGCAAAGCTCAAATCGCAGTGTCGTGAGGAAGAGAGTTGTTATCTTCTTCGTCTCCTGTAGAGGTCTTATACCTGCACCTACGAAGAAGACACAGAAGACACAGAATCTAGCCGTTGTGTCGCAACGGCTAGTGTGTGGACCGATCAGGCATCACCCTGATCGGTCTGGGGCTGGTCTGATCGGTCGTGGGGACCGATCAGGCTCTATGCTGATCGGTCCCCAGACCGATCAGAATAGAGCACAGAGAGTTGCCCAACTCTCTGTGCGTACCCTGATCGGTCCCGTGGACCGATCAGGCTTCCTGCTGATCGGTCATGGGGACCGATCAGGCCCCAATCTGATTGGTCCCCGGACCGATCCCACCTCTCTGTACGAGAGGTGGCTGTGTCTCTGCTCAACTCTTCTAATCGGTCTCCAGACCGATCAGATGTCTTACAGAACCCTTCTGTTTGTTATCTGATCGGTCACCAGATCGATCAGATACACAAACGTATCGCTGGATCGATCTGCAGACCGATCCAGAGCTTGGTTTTTGCTCAAACCAAGTCCCAAGTCTCCTAAACCAACATCCGGTCAACTTTGACCTGTTGGTACATCATGCTTAGCATCCGGTCAGTCCCTTGACCTGCTAAGACTCTCCACCAAGTGTCCGGTCAATCCCTTTGACCCACTTGGACTTTTCTCTACACCAGATGTCCGATCATCCCTGATCCATCTGGATTTTCCCTTGCCTGGCTTCACTCACCAGGACTTTCACCTGGCTTCACTCACCAGGATTTCCACACTGCCTAACATCCCAGTTAGGACTTTCTCACTGCCTGGCTTCACTCACCAGGACTTTCCAACTGCCTAACATCCCAGTTAGGACTTTCTCACTGCCTGGCTTCACTCACCAAGACTTTCCAACTGCCTAACATCCCAGTTAGGACTTTCTCACTGCCTGGCTTCACTCACCAGGACTTTTCCAGTGCCAAGTCTCCATACTTGGACTTTTCCCGTGCCAAGTCTCCATACTTGGACTTTTCGCGTGCCAAGCTCCCTGCTTGGACTTTTCCAGTGCCAAGTCTCCATACTTGGACTTTTCCAGTGCCAAGCTCCCTGCTTGGACTTTTCAGGTCAACCAGATCAACCAGATCAACCTTGACCTATGGTTGCACCAACAATCTCCCAAGTTTGTATTCTTGTCAACACATCAGAATACAACTTTTCTACTCTCGTCAAACATTGTCAAACATCAAAATACAACTCGAGTCAGGTCACCCTTTACCAACTCGAGTCAGGTCAACCAAGTCAACCTTGACCTAAGGTTGCACCAACAGACCCTACATTACCTTTGGAGTCACTCACAATACGCCGTATCACAAGCCTCCCCTTTAAGTCTAGTTGAAAGAGGTTCATTGCCGACTGACTAGACTCAAGTCCTTCTGTCATCTGATCATCCAGTCGACTAGCGACTCCAACCATCGTCACTCAATATTAACATTAACGTTATCTTCCTAAAAAATGTCTGTTAGGTGCTTTAAATGCAAGGTAAGGTGTCAGTGATATGCTTGAGGGTGTATCAGCGAAATGATTTGATTGTCTTATTCATCATAAATGTCGTTTTATGGGCAATCCGCCACGTGTTCCACCAATTCCCCTTTCGCCGGTGGAATAGCTTATGCATGTCTTTTTATACGAATCAACGATGATTCACCCCCTCTGATCTGACGGTTGCAACCAATTAACCCGTTTGATCGGATGGTTCAGGCTTTAAAGATGTCTCAGAGCTCTTGTTAAAAACCCTAAGCTTTTTAGGAGGCAATCCATTCGTGCCTTGTCTTCTTCAGTTTTCCTCTCAAGCGACTTCTACCGATTATGCATCCTTTCCCATGATCTTCCTAGTAAGTGTTTTTTCCTATCTTTCTGCGTCTCTCCTTTGTTTATCCATGGCCCAAGAAACCCTTATCCCTTGGTACATGTCAACTCGTTTTGATTTTGATAACTACGACCTTGAAACCGCCCGTCTAGCTTTTGAGATCCCCAAAAACCTACGCATTTTTATTCTTGACCCTCAAAACCTTCCTCACCATCCTCCGTTGGGCTATGTCGTCTTCTTCAAAGATCAACTTCAATCTGGTCTTCACTTCCCTATCCCCTACTTTCTATTCGAAATAAGCCAATACTTCCGCATCCTGCTCCAACAACTTGCTCCCAACGCCTTCCGATCTATGTGTGGAATGACGATCCTATTCCGTTTGTATGATATTCCCTTAGTCCCTCATATGTTCCACTATTTTTAATTTTCTAAAAAATCAGAGCCTAGGGGTTTCTTATTTCAATCTTGTCCTAAGACAGTTTTCTTCAAGAAAATGCATTTGTCTAATAAGGGATAAAAATCTCGTTTCTTTTTTTTTTATCCAAGTGTCTAATTCTGTGTCTTAGTCGATCGGTTGGCAAGCGTACCTTTTCCCCTCTCCTGAGTTAGGAGACCACCACCACAAACCTGAATTCGTTTTTGCTTCAAGGAAGTTGGCCGACCTGCAATTCAACATCTCCCAGCTGTTGCACAAGGGCCTCCTCTACATGTTTTGACTGAGTCCAGTCCGAGTGACGATTCCCTTCTCTTTTGCCAAGAATCAATAACTTAGTTTTTATGATATTTCTAATTGAGGTCCTTTCTATTTTGTGCATCCAGGACCATGTTCAAAGCTTTGGCTTCCGAGTCTCTATGATTGGAAGAGGCCAAACTAGATCAGCGAGGCCAATCCCTTTTGGCTGAGCGAGAAGATCAACCGGCCAACCTCGTTGGAGAGGCTTCCAACAACCAAGCGAGTGGTACTGGTACGACTTCGAGTGTGGGAGAAAGATTACCTTCTGGCCCTCTCATAGGGCTAAAGGAAGTTCCTCCCCTTGAATTTGAAACACGACTGAGCGTTAAGTGTAAAAGATGTTGTTTCGACACTGCTAAGCAACCATCTTCTGAGAGGATGCCCTCAACCATCATGCATTCCCCATGACCCACATGAGATAGGGAAGGCACTCAACCCTTGTATCCAGAGCAGATTCCTTCGATTCTACCCTCTCATAGCCCGATCCAAGGGGAAACAGTTTCCCTGTCGGGTGGATCTCCCATTGCCCCAACTTTTTTGGCGCCATGCTCTCGTCCGACCGAGCTTCTTACGGGGGCTTCCTTCCAGCCTAGTTCATCCTATTAGTCGAAGAGCCGATTTTAATTCTTTGCTATCTTCAACGTGTTAGTGCGGTTAGCACTAACGATCTAATTTAAGTTTTGATGAATGACAAAGTAAGTTAAGTTAGGTTCATTATGATCTAACACTTTGACCAAGTGTGAAGGAGAAGCCCAGACAGGTCGACGGGAAGATTAGATGTTTGGCACAAAGCCCAGCTAGGTCGACAGACAGACCGGATAGCTGGCACGAAGTCCAGACGGGTTGAAGGGCTGACCGGACTCTGGCACGAAGTCCAGAAGAGTCGAAGGGCTGACCGGACGTCTGACACAAAGTCCAGACGGGTCGACAGGATGACCGGACGTCTGGCAGGTAAGTGAAGGTAAATCACTAGAGGGGAGTGACTGTGAGGACACATTTCCGGGAAGGGAACATTAGGCATCGATCCAACTTAGATCCATTTCGGAAATCTAAGTTGAGATCGTGATTAGATTCCGGTCTCGAGGAGACAGAATCTAATTAATACCCTATTTGTTCATTATAACTGTGTTAATACTTTGTTTTGTAGAGTAATATAGTTTGCATTTTGCCTCGGACTAACTCTTTCTTGCAGGAGAAGGACTTTCTAGAGAAAAGTGGTCCGGGCGCCCAGAATGCAAAGTTTATTCCAAATGACGTCGCAATGTGGAGCGCTCTGGTTGGCTGGGCTACGTCACAGTCCAGGCGCCCGGAAGGGATTTGGGCGTCCGGAGCCTCATATATAAGGAGGATGAGCCCTGGAGCAAAGAACATCTCAGAACAAGATCTTCTAACGCTTGCTCTTCTGTGCTGTGCTCTAGCGACACTGCGAGGCTTCTCCGACAAGTGCTGTTTTTCTTTTCCTTATTATTGTCGACATTGTTTATTTATTAGCATTCCTATAATTTAAATTGTGTAATCATCTTTTCGAATTGCTAGTGAATTGCTCAACGAAAGTACTCAACGAGTGCGAGCCTTGGAGTAGGAGTCGGCAAAGGCTCCGAACCAAGTAAAACGACTCTTGTTAGCATTGATCATTTTATTCTTCCGCTTTGCACTGCACTCGAGTTTTTACGATATTTTTTAATCGCTATTCACCCCCCTCCCTCCTCTAGCGAATTCATCGATCCAACAAGTGGAGGTTTTGAATTGGTGCAACCACCAATCAAGCAAGGGAGGTTCTTTTTAAAGAAAAATAGATATCATTTGTATTTAAAATAAATCCTTATGCCTTTCATTTTTTTCCTCCAAAATTATTTTTGAAAAAGTCATTTTCATCTTTTCATCATTCATCAATATTAGAAAAATAGTGTATTTTTCAAAATTTGTAATAATATTTTTTAATATTTTATTTTTTTTTAAATAAAAAAAATAAAAAAAAATTCGCATATTTTCTTATCTCCCACATTGCTTACCCCAAGACAAAGTCTTGGAAATTGTCTCTGATCTATTTTTTTTTGCATATACCAATGTCTATTCAAGAAGGACAGAGCATCCACGAACCACCACTATAGGATCAAGAAGATTTCAACTACTGGAGGCGAAGAATGAAATGTTTCTTAGGAAGTCTAAACATTGATTATTGGCTGATATTGAGAAAACCTTCTCAGAACTCAGAACTAAACAAAAATATAAGTAAAATTATTTGTAATGTTTTATCTAACAATGTTTTACACAGACTAGAAAAGTACAAGAATGCACATGAGCTTTGGATCCAGTTGATCAAACTTCACGAGGAGTCGATGGAACTAGAAGATTAAGTCAAAATCAAATCTGGACTCGAATCAAATCCAATCGAAAAGCCTACTGAATTAGGGGTTGCGCTCAAGGTTAGTAATTTTTACCAAAATATCCCTGCTAGTAGTAGATTAAAAAATATGCATGTTAATATTTTTGAAAATATACGTGAAAATAGTGTATTTGATAATACATGCAAAAATACCCCTAGGATATTATCTGATAAAACGAATCTAATTAATTTAGAAAATTCAGAAAATTTGAAAATAATTAATAACCCTAAAAATTCAAATGATAGCCAAATCAATTTGAATGACTTTACCTCTAAGAAAAATTCAACTAATAATATTAAAAATATTATTGTACACAAAAATTTAAATAAATTAACAAATTCAGAAAAGTTAAATATTAAAAATTTAAATTTAAACTTAAATAAATCTGAAATTCAAATGATAATGATGACAAGATCAATATTGATCTAGATAAAATTAATAAATTTCTTAATAAATTATTTAATAATCTAGACAATATCAATCCAGAAAATCCTATCCAAACCCAAGATAATCTAATTAACAAAAAAATAAATTTTAAAGACATGACTAATCTAATAAATTCAACTAATCCTATCAACTTAAAAGTTAAAGAAAATATAAGGATAAAATCAAACACTTTGACAAAATCAAAACTAAATTTAACAAACTTAAATGTTAAAGATAACATGTTAAACAAAGATAGTCTAGAAAATTCAAAATTAACAATTAATAAAAGGTTAAAAGATAAATCTTTAAAGAGATATAATTCAAATAATTTAATTAATTCAAAATTAAAAATTAATAAAAACTTAAACATTAAATATACTCTTTTAAAGAAGGACAATTTGGCAAATTCAATTAATTCAAAATTAAAAACTTAAATTTAAAGTTACAAATTAAACATTAAATCTTAACTAAAACTAAAACTTAAATTGAATCAATAATTCAGGGGAGGCTCCAAAATAGCTGACACCTCCAAAACAAACCTACCCGATAGGGTAACTAAAACCAACCTACCCGGCAGGGTAATTAGGACTAGTTCAAAGAGATAATAGTTTAACTTGACCTACAGTACTGGTGAAGTTTTGGATGATAGTAAGTTAGGGAAGCTTAGTCTATGCATGTCTAGGAAGATATGACTTTGACCTGGTGCATTTGACTAAGTGAAACTAACTGAAACTACCCCTTACGGATCCTAACTAGTTAGACTAAGATTTTGTACTAAGTTCAGTGGATATGACTATTTGAAAAACCTCGAAGGTATGGTTACTCTAATGAAGTCCAAGTGACTCACCATAGCTCAGAAGTTTATCCAAAGAATGTCTATTTGTTGAGCCCAAAGCTAAACCTGAATCTAACACACAAAGTTAAACCAAACCCTAAAATTGAACTTAACTTCATCTCACAAAAACTATAGGATTACCTGATTGAAAATTTAGATCGGATGATATGACTAAGGACTTCAAATCGAATCAAACCAAATCAAATTGAACTAAATTGAATCGAAACAAATCGAATCGAATCTTACTAAATCTAATTATATTAAATCTAACTAAAATTAAATTAAATATAATTAAATTAAGTCTAACTAAAATTAAATCTAATTAAAATTAAAGTAAATTAAAAATTGAAAATTAAATTAAAATTAAAAATTAAATTAAATTAAATTAATATTTAAAAATCATTTTAAACATCCTTTCAAAAATTATTTTATTTTTTTTTAAAATCATATTAAAAATTATTTTAAAAATTTTATTAAAAAATCTGTTTAAAAAATCCTTTTAAAATTTCTTTTAAAAATTATTTAAAAAATCATTTCAAAATCCTTTTAAAAATTTATTTAAAAATCATTTTAAAAATTTATTTAAAAATCAGTTTAAAATATTCTTTTAAAAATCATTTAAAAAATCCTTTTAAAAATTATTAAAAAATCATTTGAAAAATCCTTTTAAAAAATTATTTTATAAAATTATTTAAAAACTTTTTAATTTTTTTAAAAAATTATTTAAAAATCTTTTTAAAAAGTCTTTTAAAAATTATTTAACAATGTTTTAAAAATACTTTTAAAGAATTATTTAAAAAATATTTTAAAAATCATTTTTAAATTCTTTTATAAAATTCTTTTAAAAACCTTTTAAAAAATCATTAAAAAATTATTTAAAAATTCTTTTAAAAATTATTTAACAATGTTTTAAAAATACTTTTAAAAATTATTTTAAAAAATTATTTAAAAAATATTTTAAAAATCATTTTTAAAAAATTCTTTTAAAAAAATTATTTAGAAATCCTTTTATTTTTTTGTTAAAAAAATTATTTTAAAACTTTTTAAAAATCCTTTTAAAAATTATTTTAAAAGATTATTTAAAAAATATTTTAAAAATTCTTTTAAAAAAATTTATTTAAAAAATAATTTGAAAATCATTTGAAAAATCCTTTTAAAAATTTATTTAAAAAATAATTTTAAAATGATTTTAAAAATCCTTTTAAAAAATTACTTAAAAATTATTTTAAAAATACTTTTTAAATTATTTTAAAAATCATTTTAAATCCTTTTAAAAAATTATTTTAAATTTGTTTTAAATAATTATTTTAAAAATTAGTTAAAAAAAATATTTTAACTTAAAAAGTATTTCATGTAAACTTAAAGTTAAACTAAGTCTAAATCCTAATGAAATTATTAAGATTTGGTTAACTTAAAATTCTAAGCTGAATTAAATAATTAATAAGTAAATAAGTGAAGTAAAAACTTTAAAAATTAACTCTACTCTAAATTATTTTAAATCAAACTTGACTTTACGTTAGAACGTTAACTACTTAAATTAAATCATAATTTATCTTAATTAAAGGTTGACTTAAATTGAATTTTACTTAACTTGGTTTAATAACTTTAACTCTGAATTAATACTAAGTTTAAACTTAGTTAATCCTACTTAAGTTAAATCCAGAATGAAGTGAAAAGTTAAATTATTAATTCATTTAAATTATTCAAATAAGTTTTAATTTGTTAAATTAAGTAAAAGCTAATCAATAAACTATTGATAATGATTAATTGAATTAGTAGGAAGGGATTCGGGCACTCGAAAGGGATCCAGGCGCTCGGAATGCAAAGTTTAAAACGACGTCGCAACGTGGAGCGCTCTGGTTGGCTGGGCTACGTCACAGTCTAGGTGCCCGGAAGGGATTCGGGCACCCGAAGCCTCCTATATAAGGAGGATGAGCCCTGGAGCAAAGAACATCTCATAACAAGATCTTCCAATGCTTGCTCTTCTGTGTTGTGCTCCTGTGACGCTGTGAGGCTTCTCCAACAAGTGTTGTTTTTCTTTTCCTTATTATTGTCGGTATTGTTTATTTATTAGTATTCCTGTAATTTAAACTGTGTAATCATCTTTTCGAATTGCTAGTGAATTGCCCAACGAAAGCACTCAACGAGTGCGGGCCTTGGAATAGGAGTCGACAAAGGATCTGAACCAAGTAAAATGATTCTTGTTAGCATTGATCATTTTATTCTTCCGCTGTGCACTCGACTCGAGGTTTTACGATATTTTTAATCGCTATTCGCCCCCTCTAGTGAATTCATCGATCCAACACAACGTGCCATCTGCCCAAGGGGTGGCTTCATCTTCAGATCCTCCGCTAGCCTATGGGCATGTATAATTGAAAGATTTGCTAACAGAAGCCTGAGAGGATGTGGTGACCCGAGTGGAATGTCGTTTGACAATGGGGTTGGCGGATGGGTTTGCTCAGAACCTAACTGCGATAAGTTTCAATTGACTTATCCTTTTAACTGGAATACTGTTAATAATTCTTTCTTTTAGTTTTGGGTGCTTGGGATGAACATATCCCAAACCTTGGTGAGTGTGGGGCGTACAAATGAGGTGTTGAGGAGTTGGATAGAAGAATTATAAATATCTTCTACCCTCACTAAAATCCCATTCTTGGATGCACAATAAAGGGCTCGGACACAAGCTGGCCCCTTGAGTGAGCTAGAACAGAAAGTGCAGGAGGTCTAGGAGCTAGCTAGCGCTGAGACAGTAAAAGCGCAAAAAATGGAAGCTTCCTTGAAGACCAATGAAGCCAAGCTCCGATCGAAAAAGGCAAGAAGGGCTCGGATGATGGCAGATTTGGATGAAAAAACTGCTGAAGCCCAGGGCCTCTCCCACAAGTTAAAGGAGGTAGAAATTGTTGGTGCAGTTAGCACAAATGATCAAACTTGAGTTTTGATGAATGACAAATAGGTTAAAGTTAGATGTGTTGTGTAATCTAACCTTCCTACCAAGTGTGCAGGACTTGATTGGTCTGAGACCAGGCTGAAATCCAATTAGGTCTGAGGACTTGATAGTTGGTGTAAAAGTCTAGATAGATAAAGAAGTGACCCAATATCTGGTTTAAAGTCCAGCTAGGTACGCGACATCTGATAGCTAACCGAAGTTCAGTTGGGTTTGCGGACCTGACAACTGGCAGGAAGACCTGGTGGACCATAAGTGAGTCAAACGATTCTACATAGTAAGTAAGGTAAATCACTAGAGGAGAGTGTTTCACTAAGGATGAGTCCTATTTGGGGACTTTAGGCGTAGATCTAATTTAGGTCTATTTTAGAAACCTAAATTAAAACTTTGACTAGATCCTAGTCTCGGATAGACAAGATATAATTAATATTACTTATTTTTATTGTGCTAATTTCATTTTGCTGGGTATACTTTCTTTTGTTGGACTAACACATTTTGCAGGGTGATAGGAGCACATAATTGTTGGTGCAATCGACCTAGGTTTGATCGGTACGATCATGGTTTTGATGTGTGTGTCAAAGAGTTTAAGTTATGTTCACCCTTGTATTTGATATGTGTATTTGAGTTGTGCAGGTTTGCAGGATACACATGCGACTCAAGTTGATGGCTTCGGGTCCGGTGAAGGATGGAGCATCCGAGGGACCGTGGACAAGGCAGTGAGGACAAGGGCCGAGGGAAGCGACTTCGAGGCATACGCGAAGGATGGCATTGGGGACGAGCCGCGGACTTGAATGCATTCGAGGGACGAGAGCCAAAGGAAGTAAGCTTGAAGGCAAGAAGTTAAAGCTGCAAAGGAAGTATCAAATGAGTCGTAAGGGTGAGGGTACAAGTGCATGAGAAATTATACTCGGAGTAAAACTGATTTTTTAGGATTTTACCGTAGCAGTACTGTAGTGTTACTGTAGCAGTACTGTAGCAATCGACTGCATGTTTTAGCAGTCGACTGGGCGCGAACAGAATGGTTCTGTTCGTTCGGTTAGTATGGATCAGTCGACTGCATGTTTTAGCAGTCGACTGGTAATTGACCGTTGGTGCTGCAAAGTAGTCGTTGGCTACCTCTAACGGTAACACCAGTCAACTGATGGTTTTGTAGTCGACTGGTGCCGAGATGAGTTGATATGATGATCAACTCTCTCCTCTTATTTAAGGGAAGCTTTGGGGCTTGAAGGAGGTTACTCATGCTTGTTGAATAACTCCTTGTCATTGCCCAAAGCTTCCAAGCCTACTCTCTTCCTCCTAAACCTAAGTTCATCATTGTAAAGAGGAAGAGATCCTTTGTGAGAGGTTTGCTCCACCGAGAAGGAGAAAGCTCTAGCCAGAGATTGTCGAGGATTGATCCACCGAAGGATCAAGGGGTCGTCCACTTCAAGGACACGCCGTGGAGTAAGAGCAAGCAATCTCCGAACCACGTTACATCAAGCTTGTTAGCGATTTGGTATTCTTTCTTTATTGGTTTTCATTAGTTAGTTGTATTTCCGCGTGTGCACTAATCTTTTGTAGAGAAGAAAAGAAGTTGGGGGTGACCTAGCTATCCAACCCCCCTTCTAGCCGGCCACCGATCCCTTACAAGTGGTATCAGAGCGAGGACGCCCTTCAACAGACTAATCGCCGAGAAGAGCATTTCATCAAAATGGTCGGTTCAAATATTCATCCACCCAAATTCGAAGGGGACTTCTCATGGTGGAAGAAGAAAATGGAGGTATTTTTCAATACCGATTTTGACATTATGCTAATCATGAGAAGTGGTTTTGAAGAACCCAAGGATGAACGCAATGAGACAATCGACATAACAAGATGGACCAAAAGGCAAAAAGAAGAGCATCTAGCAAATTCCAAGGCAATGCATCACCTACTACATGTTCTTCCACAACAAGAAGTAACAAGAATTGGAAACTATACAAGTGCCAAAGACTTGTGGGAAAAGCTAGTGGAGCTTCATGAAGGGACATCGGAAGCAAAATTGGCAAAAAAAGACCTCCTTCGAACTCAACTCAACAATATCAAGCTTGAGAAAGGAGAAAAGGTATCAATTTTACATTCTAGAATTAAGGAAATTATTAATGGGCTAACAAGTGTAGGTGAGACACTTTCAAATCGAGACATGATGATGAAAGCCCTAAATGCTTTCCCAAGAACCACAACTTGGAGCTCCATTGTAGATTCATACTACATATCAAAGGATCTAGAGAAATCCTCTCTAGATGAACTCTTCTCAACAATGGAGCTTTACGAAACAAGAGTTGAAGGATTAGATGGAGAAACTCATAGATCAAGAGGAGTAGCCCTTGTGGCAAACAAGGGAAAGGGAAAGAAGAAGAAATCTTCATCACCGCCATCTTCCGACTCCGAAGAATCAAGTGCATCAATGGATAGCGATCAAGAGGCATATATGGTAAGGAAGATGAGAAATGCATTTAAATCTTTTTCTTCTAACAAATCTCGTGCTAGGAAAAGTTCTAGAAGCAAAAGTAGGACAAGGAAGATCATTTGCTATAATTGTCAAGGAGAATGACACATAAGAGATGATTGTCCTCTCTTGAAGAAGAAGGAAGGGAAGAAGAAGGAGGAGAAGAAGACAAAAGAAAAAGGGAAGAAGACTCAAAACCTAAAAGCAACATGGGATGATCCATCATCATCATCGGAGGAAGAGGAGCACCATGTAGTCAATTTTGCTCTAATGGGAATTGATGATGTTGCCTCCACCTCATCCGAAAATGAAGAGGGAAAGAGATCAAGTGAAGATGAAGAAGGGAGCTCAAGTGAAGGGGGAGGTCAAATATCGGATTCAGACGTCTCGGTAAGTGAGGTATACAATCTTCCTCCTCATGTTTTAATTAAGATCATTAAAAGTACAAATGATGATTTGTTCAAGGCAAAAAGGAAAAATAAAACCTTGAAAAATGACATTTGCATGCTTAAAGAAAAATTAGAATCCATGTCTATTAGGGATGATGATATGCATGCTTCTTCTACAAGTTCATATGATTCATGTTTAGAAGAGGAAAATAGGAAATTAAGGGAAAAGGTAGAATATCTTACCAATGCCCTTAGAAAATTTGAAATTGGCTCTAAAACTCTAAACATAATTATTGGGAGCCAAAGGGCAAGCTTTAAGAAAAATGGATTAGGATACAAGAAACCCAACAATGAAAAGACCTACCATTGTCTACTTGCTAGGGGCTAATAAAAAACCAAGACTATAGATAGAAAATGGATCCCCAAGGAATATTTGATTAACCCAATTAGAAAGAATTTCTATTGGGTGCCAAAATCAATTCTCAAGGGTTAGAGGATTTTAGGTTAGTCAACCATTAAAATCATAGTTCAAATTCTTGAAAAATGGTTGACTTGAGACCTTAAGGGGGAGCACTTAGCCTTGATAGAAATTCATGATCAAGGGGGCTAAGTAGGAGTTATCTTCATCTCACAATGATTTGCATTATTTTCTAACCTTAAATGTGAGATGATAGGATGATACAAATAATTCACTTATGCTTATGGCATCTTGATGAGTTATGAGATGTATCAATTTTTAGTGATCATAGGCCAACTATGGGGAAAGAAAATGTTTAATTAATGGACATCTTGCCCATAGATCATAGTTGGACATTTCAAATGTTTTGAAAAACAATTCTATGTTTTATTTATAGTGGATAGTTATTTTGAAACATATGAATTCAAAACTAGGGTTTAAGTTGATACAAACTTGAGTATTTTTCAAGGTGTTTGAATTTTTATTAAAAATTCAAAAATATGATGAATTTTCATGGAAACATATTTTTCCTTGTTAAATAACATTATAAGAAATATGTGTTCAAAATTTCATGATTTTTTGAATTTTCTAGAATTTTATATGCATTTCTGAAGTTGGCTATAAAATGTTGAAATTCGGGTTAGTTTGTGCCAGTCGACTGCGACAGATAGCAGTCGACTGGTAGCTGTTTTCCAACACCTTCAAGAGCTGGTTTTGGGTATTTTTAAGTCCACATTGATATCATAGTATGTGTACTTGTTTGGTACAATTTTTGATGGTGTCAAAGGGGGAGAAATGTGAAGGTTTACGTTAGAAACCTAACTATGTGCAAAACTTGAAAATCTAACTGTGTGCAAAACTTGAAAATTATGGTTGAGAGCATATGTTAAGGGGGAGCTTGGGTATATGCTTCATGTTTACATATTGCTTCTAATTTTCATGTTGATATTTATGCCTAACTTAAACATATTGTCACACATCAAAAAAGGGGAGATTGTTGGTGCAATCGACCTAGGTTTGATCGATACGATCATGGTTTTGATGTGTGTGTCAAAGAGTTTAAGTTAGGTTCACCCTTGTAATTGATATGTGTATTTGAGTTGTGCAGGTTTGCAGGATACACATGCGACTCAAGTTGATGGCTTCGGGTCCGGTGAAGGATGGAGCATCCGAGGGACCGTGGACAAGGCAGTGAGGACAAGGGCCGAGGGAAGCGACTTCGAGGCATACGCGAAGGATGGCATTGGGGACGAGCCGCGGACTTGAATGCATCCGAGGGACGAGAGCCAAAGGAAGTAAGCTTGAAGGCAAGAAGTTAAAGCTGCAAAGGAAGTGTCAAATGAGTCGTAAGGGTGAGGGTACAAGTGCATGATAAATTATACTCGGAGCAAAACTGAATTTTTAGGGTTTTACTGTAGCAGTACTGTAGCGTTACTGCAGCAGTACTGTAGTGTTACAGTTGCAGTCGACTGGGCGCGAACAGAATGGTTCTGTTCGTTCGGTCAGTATGGATCAGTCGACTGCATGTTTTAGCAGTCGATTGGTAATTGACCGTTGGTGCTGCAAAGTAGCCGTTGGCTACCTCTAATGGTAACACCAGTCGACTGATAGTTTTGCAGTCGACTGGTGCCGAGATGAGTTGATATGATGATCAACTCTCTCCTCTTATTTAAGGGAAGCTTTGGGGCTTAAAGGAGGTTACTCATGCTTGTTGAATAACTCCTTGTCATTGCCCAAAGCTTCCAAGCCTACTCTCTTCCTCCTAAACCTAAGTTCATCATTGTAAAGAGGAAGAGATCCTTTGTGAGAGGTTTGCTCCATCGAGAAGGAGAAAGCTCTAGCCGGAGATTGCCGGGGATTGATCCACCGAAGGATCAAGGGCTCGTCCACCTCAAGGACATGCCGTGAAGTAGGAGCAAGCAATCTTCGAACCACGTTACATCGAGCTTGTTAGCGATTTGGTATTCTTTTTTTATTGGTTTTCATTAGTTAGTTGTATTTCCGCGTGTGCACTAATCTTTTGTAGAGAAGAAAAGAAGTTGGGGATGAGTCCTATTTGGGGACTTTAGGCATAGGTCTAATTTAGGTCTATTTTGGAAACCTAAATTGAAACTTTGACTAGATCCTAGTCTCGGATAGACAAGATATAATTAATATTGCTTATTTTTATTGTGCTAATTTCATCTTGCTGGGTATACTTTCGTTTGTTGGACTAACACATTTTGCAGGGTGATAGGAGCACATAATGTCTTGGGTCAACAGTACCCGAGGGGCCTTCCATACGAAGGAAGACACCTTTAGCTGAGCGAAGGAGGGTGCCATGCACACTTATAACTCGCAGCTGAGGCAAAAGTATGGGATAGCTGACTAGATGGTCAATGTACGCGTGAGCCATGCACGCATAAAACTCGCAACTAAGGCGAGAGTCTAGGACAACCAACTTGATGGTCATTGGGAGTATGAGCCTTGCACGTTTATAACTCATAGCTGAGGTGAGAGTCTGGAACAACCGACTGGATAGTTGTTAGGCGCATGAGACATGCACGCTTATAACTCATAGATAAGACGAGTGTCTGGGCATCCGACCGGATGGTCATTGGGCTTGTGAGCCATGCACACTTATAACTAGCAACTGAAGTGAGAGTCTGGGATAGCTGATTGGATGATCGTTGGATGCGTGAGCCATGTACGCTTATAACTCACAACTGAGGTGAGAGTCTGGGACATCCGACTAAATAGTCATTGGGTGCATGAGTTATGTATACTTATAACTCATAGCTGAAGCGAGAGTCTGGGACAACTAACCAGATAGTCGTTGGGAGTGTGAGTCATGCATGCCTATAACTCGCAACCAAGGTGAGAGTCTGGGACAACAAATCGGATAGTCGTTGTGCGCGTAAGCCATGCACACTTATAATTCGCAGCTAAGACGGGAGTATGTGACAGTCGACCGGATGGTCGTTGTACGCGTAAGTCATGTGCACTTATAACTCATACCGAGGTGAGAGTTTGGGACATTTTCATTAGATAGAAGTGTTGGTCTAGGTCGCACTAATAATCATGTTTTGATGCATGACAAATAGGTTAAAGTTAGATATGTTGTTTGTCTAACCTCTTTACCAAGTGTATAGGATATGATGGGTCTAGAGGACCGAAACACCCAGTGGAAGTCTAGTAGGTCGATAGCTGGTAGGAAGTCCAGATTGGTTGAGATTTGGTAGGAGGAAGTCTAGCTAGGTTGATAGCTGGTACGAAGTCCAGATCGATTGAGATCTAGCAAGAGGAAGTCCAGATTGGTTGAAATCTAGCAAGAACTTCTGGTGGGTTAAGGGACCTGAAGTCTGCTATTGTTAAGTGGAGGCAAGCAATTGGAGGAGAGATCCAGTGAGAACGCAATCTCAGTTGAGGGAACAGTAGACGTCAGTCCAGCTTAGGTCCATTTGGGAAACCTAAGCTGAGACCTTGACTAGATCATAGTCTCAAAGAGACAGGATCCAAGTCATAATTTGATTATATTTTTAATGTGCTAACATTGTTTTGCCTGGATTAACTTTTTGTTACAAGAAAACGAAAGGCAAAAAGTGGTCCAGGCGCCCGGAGTTGCTCCGGGCACCCAGGTACACTTCATGGGCGAGTGCCTGGCCAGGCACCCAACAGTTCGGGTGCCTGGAGTTAGTCCAGGCACCCAGACTAGAAAACCCATCCAGAACCTGAGTTGGAGCGCGATAACTGGTCAAACCCACGTCGACGGTCCAAGCGCCCGGAGGGGGTCCGGGCGCCCTTCGGAGATGAAGTTTTAATGAGAGCTCGCCACATCAACATGGTCCAGGAGCCCAGGAGGGGATCTAGGTGCTCGGATAGGGCTATAAAAGTAGCCTTCGACTAGTAGCTTGGACACATCATTTGCTATGACTTTCATTCTTATGCGTTGCTCCGGAAAAGCTCCTACGATACTGTAATGCTCCTCCGACAACCGATGATCAATTTCTCCTTACATTCTTTGTTGTCAGTAACCTTTTTTAGTTCACTTGTACTTCAATTTTGTATTATTCGAATTGTTAGTGGATTGTTCAATGAAAGCACTCGACGAGTGGGACCTTGGAGTAGGAGTCGTCGAAGGCTTCGAATCAAGTAAAAAATTACTTGTATCAGCACATGATTGTCTTTTTCTTTCTAGTTTCTTTCTCTTTATCTTTTTATCCGCTGCATCTTCAGTGATTTCCGAAAAAGCGACGAACGCTATTCACTCCCTAGCATCTTTACAATCCAACAGGAAGTTGGTACAAGTATAGAATGCTTTCAAGTGCGGTAAGGTTAGAGGTAATTCGCTATCCACAGGTGATCAAACTCCTTACCATTGGCATCTTGAATATAGTAAGCGCCAAATACGAGTTTCTTGATGACTTTGTAAACTCAATCCCATTGGGGTGCCCGCTTAGTCACATCTCTGATTGACTTTGTCCTTTTCCAGTCTAAATCATCTTCTTGGAAGAAGCTAGGGATTACCCGCCAATCATAGCTTTGTCACTTTCATTGTTTGTAAACTGTTAGTCGAGCGATAGTTTTCTCCCTAGTATCATTGATAAGGTCCAGCTCGAGGAGGCGTCGATCAACATTATTCTGGTCATACAGTAATCACCGAGTGGATTCTTTGCTAACTTTAATGGGGACAACTGCTTCACTGCTATAGATTAGGTGGAAAGGAGTCAAGTCAATCATGTGCTGTCCCAGGGAGTTGTGTGGTAAGACCATAGGATGCTCGGGAGATCCTCGACCCAATCACCTCCCACATGATCAAGTTTAACTCTGAGCCCCCTGATAATCTCTCTATTTGTGACTTTAGTTTGACCATTACTCTAAAGATATGCTATGGAATTGAATGCTTGGGTAATACCAAATCTTCGACACCATTCTTGAATTTTTTGCCCCTAAAATTAATGACTATTATCCGAAACTAGCTTGTGAGGGATCCCGAATTGGCATAAGATGTTAGTCCACAAGAATTTGATTATGGTCCACTTAGTCATTCTAGTTAGGGCCTTAGCTTTCACCAATTTGGAGAAGTAATCTACTGCAGCGATTAAGAACCATTTTTGAGCCGGGGCGATGGGGAAAAGACCCATAATGTCCATCCCCCATTGGTCGAAGGGGCACAAAACTATTGACGTCTTTAGTGGTTCAGTCGGCTGATGGGGTATATTTTGATGCTTCTAGCAAGAGACACAGGTAGCTACCAGCCGAGCTACATCTGTCTACAGAGTAGAAAAAAATAATCGACCAGTAGCACCTTACGAGCTAACGCCCTTCCTCCGATGTAGTTTCCATAGCAACCTTGATGAATTTCTTTCAGAATGTAATTGATTATGTCTGGTCTAATACATTTGAGTAAAGGTTGGGAGAATCCCATTTGTACAGCTAGTCTCCGATCAAGGTGAAGCGGCTAGCTCTCCTTTTGACCTTCTGAGACATCTCAGAGCTGATAAAAAAACTCCTTGTTGTAGGTACAAGATGATTGAAGCCTTCCAATCGATCAGCTCCTCCACATTAGCTTGCAAATCGATTTGGACTTTTAATAGATTTTATACCACCGAGCGGTCTAGGACCCAAGTGATAGCGAACTGACCATTTTAGCCAACTCATTTGCCTTTCGGTTATTAAATCAGGGTATCTTGACGAGCGTGACCTCCACAAAGCTCTCCTTTAGTTTTTTTGTAGGCCTCTTTGTACATTTGTAACCTTTCATTGTTGATCTCAAAATTATCCGCCAATTGTTGAGCCACAAGTTGAGAGTTCGAGTGGATAGTTATCCAAGTGGCTCCTATGTGTTTAGCTTCTTGTAATTTGGCTAGCAAAGCTTCATACTCGATCTCATTATTAGAGGCCCAAAAGTTTAGCCAGACGGATAATTTTAAGATGTCTTCTTGCGGAGATATGAGAAGAATACCTACACCACTACCTTGGTGAGTGGAAGATCCATTAACATAAATCTTCCATGTTCCCACGGGTTCTAGATAATAAATTTTGGTTAGGAAATCGATTAGAACCTGAGCCTTAATAACCGTTCGGGGCTGGTACTATATATCATACTCGCTCAGCTCAGTCATCCACTTAATGAGAATGCTTCTGGGTTGATGAGAACCCTTCCTAGGGAGTTGTTGATGAGAACTATTACCGGGTGTTCAAGGAATTATGCCCTAAATGGCGAGTGATCAAGACTAATATGCAAACAAACTTCTCGAGCACAATGTAACAGGACTCAATACCTTTTAATAGATGACTAAAAAAGTATACCGATTGTTGTACATTGTTATGTTCTTTGACTAGGATAGTCCCTACAACCTCCTTTGTGGCCAACAAATACAACCAGAGTGACTCTTTAGATATGAGTTTTAAAAAAAGAAGGCATGACTTTCAAGTATTGCTTCAATTCTTTAAAAGCCTTGTTGTACTCCTCGTCCCATTGGAATTTTGCCACTCGACGAAGTACTTTGAAGAATGGGAGGGTTCAGTCTGCTGACCGAAATATGAATCTAGAAAGTGTCGTGATCTGACCCATCAACTGCTGGGCCTCCTTGAGGTTCCAAGGGGCTTGAATGTCCCTGAGTGCTTGTACCTTCTCAGGGTTGGCATCAATTCCCTGCTCGGTGACGATATATCCGAGGAATTCCCCCCTTCTAGCTCTAAACACGCACTTCAAGGGGTTCAACTTTAGCCCATATTGTCGCAAGGTGACGTAAGTTTCTTGGATGTCCACAATGAGGTCTTTTGCCTGAGCGGATTTGATGAGAATTTCGTCCACATATACTTCAAGATTTCTCCCAATCTACTTTCGGAAGATCTTATCCATCTTCCTTTGATATCTTACTCCTATATTTTTAGTCCGAATGACATAATTGTCTACTAGAAAGTACCATTTGAGGTGATGAAACTGACCTTCTCTTGGCCTTCTTTGACGAGAGGTATTTGGTGATATCCCTGATAAGCATCTAGCTTGTAGATCAGCTCACTCCCCAAAGCAGAGTCCACCATTTGGTTGATCCGAGGGAGTTGATAATAATCTTTGGGGCTTACCTTGTTAAGGTCATGAAAATCGATATAAATCCACCACTTGTTATCGGGTTTGGGTACCATGACTGCATTGGCAAGCCACAAGGGAAATTGCACCTCCCGGACGTGTCCTACTTCCAGCAACTTGTCGACTTCCAATCGAAAAATTTTATTCCGGTCGATTGAGAAATCTTTTTTCTTCTGCTTGACTGGCTGGGAATCGGGAACAAGGTGGAGCTTATGCTCCACCATAGTCGGGGCCACCCCCGTCAGTTCCCAAGGATACCAGGTGAAGATGTCCCGATTCTGAGTTAAACAATCCATTAGGCTCTTCTTGGTCTTTGGTGGGAGGTCCATAGCTATCTTTGTAATGCTTTCTAGCCGGTCGAGATGGATCTGTACTTCCTCCTATTGGACTGGCTCGTCAACTAGAGGTAACGACTCTTCCTAGATGGCATGCACTCCTCCCTCTTGAATTTTTTGGGCCTTGAGCATCTCTATTTTTACTACATCAACATAACATTTCCACGCAATCATCTGCCCCCTACCTTACCAACTTGATCTTCCATTGGAAATTTTACTTTCTGGTGGAAGGTGGAGACAGCCGTGCAGAATTCGTGCAGGGTGGGCCTTCCCAGAAAGACATTATAGGTGGACAGAGCATCCACCACTATAAATGTGCCCCTTTGGGGTTTTCACCAGGGGCTTGGTACCTAAAGAGATGACCAGTTTGATCTGGCCGATCTGCTGTACCTTGTTCCCTACGAACCTGTATAGGGTCGTGGTCATCGGCTGGAGCTCACTTGCATCAAGCTACATCTTGTTGAAGGCTCTCTTGCACTTTGACAGAGCTTCCGGTGTCAACAAAGATTCTGATCACTTGGCTACTAACGATTACAACTTTGATGATGAGCGCATCATCATGAGGGAGCTCCACTCTCTCAAGGTCTTGAGGCCCAAAGCTGATTTGGGGTTCGACCGCTTGTTTTTGGCTTCAGCCGGCTGCATGAATCTCCAGTTGGCGGCCATGAGCTTTCCTAACTCTAGTCGAATCACTGTCAGTGGGGCCTCCAAATATCATACCGATATCTCTTACAATGACATTTCCCAAATTCTCTTCTTCCTAGGTTTGTTGCGGCTCCTTGTCTCGGTCATCCGATCGGACGCTTTGGTTTTCCATTACTCAAGGTGTGTTGGCCGAGCGACCGGGGGTGCTAGGGTTAGGGGTTAATTGCTCCAGGAACTTAGGTGTGATTTCAGTAGGTGGTAGGCCCTGCTCGGCCGTTCAGTGTGTTTCACGAGCGAGTTGATAACAATCTCTTATGTCATGGGTCTTAGACTGATGGTAAGTGCAATATCGAGGTACCCATTGGAGGGGCTCATGAAAAAAGGTCCGAACGGCCTTGACGTGTTGTATCACTCTCACTTCCCGGACCAACGGAAGATTCAGTTGAGGGTCTCTAGGGTGTACTAGAGGAGGTGGTGGTTTTTGATTGGCTTGGCCGGTCGGAGCTAGGGCAGTCACCTCCTTCTTCCGAGCAGCATAAGCTTCCTTTACATTAATGTATTTGACCACCTTTCTCAACAAATTGTTGAAGTCCTTTCCATGCTTTCTGATGAGGGTTCAGAAGAATTTTCCTTCTAAAAGGTCTTGAGAGAATATACTTATTAATATTTTAGAAGTGGCGGACGAAACATCTAGCACCACTTGGTTGAATCGCTTGATGTATGCTCATAGAGATTCCTTGGTCCCTTGCTTGAGCATGAATAGACTCAGGTTAATCTTTTGATACCTCGTACTGCTAGCAAAGTGATGTAGGAAAGTTTTTCTGAATTCCTTAAAATAGGTAATAGATTCGACCAACAGTCGATCGAATCATCTCTGTGTCAAACCTGATAGAGTCGTCAAAAACACTTAGCATTTTATTATATTGCTATACTGGTGCAATAGAGTGGCGTTTTCGAATCTTCGGAGGTGATCTTCAGGATCAGTGTTACCTCCATACTCCAACCGACAAAGGTCGAAAATGCTTAAGTAGCTTTTAATCTAGTACATCTTGAGAGTAAGATACACTGGGTTGTTCGGGTGATTCCCGAGCAGTGGGAACCTCAGCTTGCCTTGGGTCCCTCTGGGGTGAATTCTCTACCGAGAAGACTTGTGATAGCTCAATTTTGGCTCAACCCTTAGCAGACGTTCAGAAAAATGCTTGGGGGAACTCAAACTATCATTTTTGCTTGGATCTTTTCTCAAATACAAGAAGCTCTTCTAACAAGGTCATGGGTGCTCGGTGCGGATGAGAATCAACAATTTGTTTAGGCTTGCGCCTTGGTATTCACAAATAGCTCGTATTCTTTCAGGGTCATGGCAACGTTGATTTTATTGGCTGTGTCCATCTTTACGTTCCAGAATATGTGAATGTGTTTCCCACAAATGGTGCCAAATTTGATCCTATTCGGAAGCTCAGTAGATGGACGACCGATGAAGTGACAGGCATGTTGATGGAGAAAAAACTTTGAGTTGGGAGTTGCAGACCTAGATTTAGGAGTTGTGAACCTACGCACACCATAAGGAGAGCCAACGAGAATGTTAGAGCAAAAACCAAGGAGAAGTCCCTAATGCAAGCACTCCGACACTCAAGTTAGAATGATTGTCAAGCAAAATGGAGAAGAAAATGAATAGTAGAACTGGATGCGTGTATATGCGCACATACTTGACTACGGAGAGGACCCTCTTTTTATACTGTCTCTCATAATCTCCACAGTAATGAGGCGTCAAAACATGTCAAGTGTTAGAATATATCGGGTGGTGGAGGACGTATGATAGTCTTCTCCTAGGCAAAGGAAGGTTCCGTTGTGCGTATATGTCCGAGCAGGGAAATATTCCAAGGTGAGTAGTCGTTTATTCTTTGACAAGTGGTTACGATTTCCTAATAAGGCTATCTCCTAGAGGGAGTCCGACCAACTATAGTGTCAGTCAGGTTTATGTTGGGAGTCATGCTTATGATAAGTGGAGAACTAAACCCTTGAGATCCGATCGATACTAGTGCCGGTCGGGTTTATGTCGAGAGTCATGCCCATGAGAAGTGAGAAATTGAGTCCCGAAAATCCGACCAACTCTATGGTCGGTCAGACTTATGTTGGGAGTCATGCCCATGAGAAGTGGGGAACTCAGTCATGGAGGTTCGACCAGCTAAAGTGTCAATCAGGTTTATGCTGGGAGTCATGCTCATGAGAGGTGGGGAACTAAGCCTAGGAAGTTCAACCGGCTCTGGTCCTGATCGAATTTATGTCGGGAGTCATGCCTATGAGAAGTGGAGAACTGAGTCACGGAGATTCGACCGACTCTAGGGTTGGTCGTGCTTATGTTGGGAGACAAGCTCATGAGAAGTGGGGAATTAAGTCCCAGAGGTCCGACTAACTATAGGATCAGTTGGATTTATATTGAAAGTTATATCCATGAAAAATTGAACCTCAAAAATCTGACCGATATTAGAATCGATCGGATTCATATTAAAAATCATGCCTATAGAAGAATGAGACTCATTAAAAATAATCTACTGTCAATCTTACATCGCCTTATCAATCTTACGGCACCATTCTTTATTTCCACAATAAATAAATAAATAAATAAATAAATAAATAAATAAATAAATATATATATATATATATATATATATATATATATATATATATATATATATATATATATATAATCTTAAGTTTAGTGATCACATCATCTTCATTGTCAATCCTACATCGCCGTATTAATCTTACAACAACATTCTTTTTTATATATATATATATATATATATATATATAATCTTAATTTTAGTGATCACATCATCTTCACTGTCAATATATCCTACATCGCCGTATCAATCTTACAACAACATTCTTTATTTCCACAACGTTGATTGTCGCGAAAAATTTATCCATCATAGTCACTCTATAAATCTCAAATAATAATTTCTATTAATAAATGGACAGGTGGGGTGAAGCTTGAAGCAGTAGGGACTTCATAATTTCATATTTATTTTATAGATCCCAATTAATTCTATTCACTTCCCTTCCGCACACCAAATCCTAATCACAAAATTTAAAAAAAAAATAATAATTCAGTGGTCGAAGCTTCTGTTATACCATATCCTTGAAAATGATTCATCATATTATCTTACTTTACTTTTTATAAAATATTATTTCTAAAATTTAAATTCATGATCTTTTAATGACATAGTAATAATTTTATTATTATACTAAGTCCCCGTCCAATAGGAAATAAAAATTACTCCGAAAATCCGACCGACTATCTGTTGGATTTATATTGAAAATTATATTCATAAAAAATATGGAACCGAGTCTCAGAGATTCGACCGATTCTAAAATCAATCAGATTTATATTTAAAATCATACCTATAAAAAATAAGAAACTGAGCCTCATTAAAAATAATCTATCCAAATATATACACCTTAACTTTAATGGCCGTATTATTTTATTTCAATGATCACATCTTCTTCCCTATCAATCCTACGTCGCCGTATCAATCATCTTACAACACCATTCTTTATTTCGAAACTGTTCATTGTCAATCATAGTCAGCTCTATAAATCTTGAAGAATAATTTCTATTGATAAATGGACAGGTGTGGTGAAGCTTGAATCGGTTGGGACTTCATAATTTCATATTTATTCGATGGATCTCAATCAATTCTATACACTTCCCTTCCCCACACCAAATCCCAATCACAAAATTTTAAAAAATAAAACTCTTATCATATCGGATCCTGAAGATTCAAATCTATGCTCTTTTAGTTATATAATAATAATTTTACTGTTACGTCAAGATCCTCTCCCATGAAAAGTAAAATTTTGAAATCGCAAAAGTTCAAAGCAGGGTGAAAATGGATGGATGCCTATTCAGATGGGAAGCAAACTGGAGTCAAACAAGACATTTGATAGACAGAGGAAAAAACACAAACAAGGTAGCTAGTACGTACACGCAGACGTAACTAGAATACTGATGATAATAATTCTGACGTGCTTGAAAAAGAAACTGAGGACGGAAATTAATTATTAATGAAGAAAGGGACTGGGATCTAACTAGAAGAGTAGTCAAAGAAGTCACCTTCTCACATATGTTGCTCGTTGTGCTGTGAAATCTTATATTATAGTCACACGGATGCAACGGATTTAAGAAAGGTAAGAAAATGTTGCAGATAATAATTATAAACGTAAGACGAAATTAAGATGTGGGACGAGGACCATACCCGCTGTGGGTCTCGATCGCTTCGAGCTGGCGGAGGACCATCCAGAGCCAGAAGATGATCGTGTGACAAGGGACGAGAGCGGGCCCTACGAAGGAGGGGACCCCAAGGAGGAGCACCTCAGCCCAATGAGCATAGGGTGCCGCAAAGCCGATCGGAGCTGTGAATTCATGGTGGATGCAGTGGATCTTCTCGTACCCCCATTCAGTATGCAGTAGTCGGTGAATCCAATAGTTGAAGTAGTCCTCCACCAAGAAGTAAACTAAGAGCTGCAAAGCCGCCTCCCAAAATGAGGGAAGGGGCAGTCCCGTCCCTATTCCCACAAACTACAAAATGCAATCGATCGTGAAACAGATCGAATCATGCAAAACAAATTATATAGAAGAAAAGCGACAAAACTTGTTAAAGAACTGATAAAGAGGTTTTTGTTTTTCTTTTTTTTTTCCTGCGCCACAAAATAGAGCTAATTGATCGAGAAGGGACCTTGATGATGGGGTAGGACGCGAGTTGGAGCGGGCCGATGACGAGGGTGAACACCCGCATGACGCCCTTATAGCACTGGAAGAAGGATGTCGGCGGATGGCGAACCTTGGGCTGGATCTTGAACGGCGAGACGGAGGCGGGGAGGCCGAGCTCGATGAGGGCGAGTGGGAGCGGGGCGAGGGTGAAGATGGCGAAGAGGAAGATAATGTTGTGGCAGTAGAGGAGGTAGTCGGGCATCCGGGCAGAGTAGCGGAACCAGACGGCCTCGGAGAAGCTCAGGCTCCGCCCCAGCGCCGCTTCCACCTCCACAAGCGTCGCATACGGAAGCATTTCCGGCGCTGCAGGAAGCGTCCGACAGAGAGCGAGGATCCCGATACCTGATGAAGATACTCCTCCGGATCGCCGGAAAAGTTATCGGATCCGGTGATCCGCCTCCGGCTCCGGTGTCACCGAAACGGCGGTCGTGGAACTGCGGAAGAGAAAGGTGGAGAAGACAGGCGATGAGTTTTCTGCTCTTGAATGGAAAGAAGGCCGCGGGTGCCGTTCAGAAATCAAATAAATTTATGAAAAAAAACATATGCATTAATTAGAAATCAAATAAATTTAAGTTTTTTATGAAAAGGATTATCCTAAATAGTTCATTCAAGGACAATCTATTAATGCAATTTAAAGCTTTTTTTTTTTTGTTTTTTTCCTTTAAAAGTGAGGTAGGATGGGTTTCAATCATTCCACTTAGAGATCTAAGATATGTCCTCTATTATTTATTTTAACTTCTTAAAGGTGTTAAAATGTACTACGGAATAATTGATAAAAATTTTCATGTTGTGCCTGATATGATTCTTCCTTAATCTTTATTTCATCTTTACACCTCCTAAAAATTAAAATAAATAATAGATAGCATATTTGAACTTCAGAAATACATAAAAACTGAAATGGATATAATCTGAGAGTTCTAGGTCCATTAGTGGATTTTGATTGAAACTCATTAATGGACCTAGAGAGCTCCGATTGCACAATTTCAGTTTATATGAATTTCTGATATTACAAAGAGTTCAAATATATTATCCATTATTTATTTTGACTTCTCAGATGTATTAAAATATAATAAGGAAGAATCGATAAAAATTTTCATATTGGGCTTGATATGATTCCATATCAGGCCTACGTTGGGCCTGATATGATTCCATATCAGGCCTACGTTAGGCCTGATATGATACATATCAGACCCAACAACATAATGAAACGTGATATCTTAGCTTACTTATAGTCAGCTATTCTGTAAAAGTATGATCTTTGCAATATCAACTTGAATGAATTCTCCTGTACTCCCATGCATTTACAATTACAGATGAATTGTTGATACTGTCAAAAGTAAAGCTTAGTATTCATGACAATGATATGGCACTAGTCGACCATTGGCCACTTGTCCAATTTGATAGGTCGGTTATGACAAATTGAATTTGGAACTTGTTGGTGTAATTTTCCTAGGTCAATGTTGACTAGTTTGACTAAGTTTGAGTTGGCTCAAGTTTGAGTCTTGATGTTTGAGTTTCGATGTTTGATAATATATGGAGATTGCAGGTGCAATTGTCTATTTGGAAAGATTGTGTTGAACCCCGAGGTTGTTTTGATGTGATCAACTAAGTTGGTCAGGTCCTGCTTTGTGTTTGATCCCTGTCTCTGAGTGTGCAGGAGTTTAGGAGCGCAGGAAGTCGAACGGAAGATGCAGCTAGCAAGAAGGACGGCACGGGAAGGGAGCCGACGGGCTCGGTGCGTCCGAAGGACGAGAGAGCTGCGGAAGAGTACACTAGTGGGCGAGAAAAACGTGCGCGGCGTTCGAGGGACGTTAAGCCGGGACGGAAGCCTGCTCGAGGAGAAGGCCAGAAATTGGGTTCGGGTGAGCCCTATTTCAATTGGTCGGAATCACCCAAAAGAACGGAGCTTCGGAAGTCAAAACGAAGGAAACGGCGAGCTGGAACTCAAGCTCAAGGCGCCTTAAACAAAGCATGGAGGCACCTTCATGGGCTCGTTGAAGGCGCCTTCATGACTCATTGAAGGCGCCTTGAGCTGGTCAAATTGACCGTTTACGTTTCGGATAAAGTTTTATTCGCCTACTCGACGGAGGCGCCTTGGACCTCTGTTGGAGGTGACTTGGACCTCCGAGATAGAATTCCAGAGTCTATTTAAAGGCCCCTGGAACTAGGAATTAGGCATCAACTCAATATTCAACTCTGTAATAAATTCCTAGCAGCTTGTGAGCTTTCTAAGTGTGTAAAAAGGCTTCTCCGCCTACAGTAAAGGAGACTTTCTTAGTGCGTGCTTTTCATCGTCCTGGATTAACAACCTTCTTGGTTGTAACCAGGTTAACTCCCGAGTCTCCGGTTTATTTCTATTTCCTTTTTATTTTATTCTTATTACAGTTGCTTTTATTTTGAGTTGAAAATTTCGAGGAGGGTATACTTTATTTTTTCAGGCAATTCACCCTCCTCTTGCAGGCCTCCGCTGCACCAACAATTGGTATCAGAGCAAGACCGCCTCAGAAGGACTAACCGCCGACTGAAGCACAACGATCAAAATGATGGCCGGAGCGAATATTCATCCCCCGAAGTTCGACGGAGACTTCACGACTTGGAAACGCCGGATGGAGGTATTTTTCAAGACTGAATTTGATATTTGTTTAATCATTAAATATGACTATGTAGTTCCAAAAGACAAAGAAGAATTCAACTGGACAAAGAAGGAGTAGGCAGAATTCGTGGCCAACGGAAAGGCGGAATTCCACTTACTCAGCGTGTTGTCGCCCCAGGAGGTAAGTCGGATCGGGAGATACGATTCCGCTAAAGACCTCTGGGACAAATTCCTAGAGCTTCATGAAGGTACCTCGGAAGCTAAGCTAGCGATGCGCGACATCCTCCGGACCCAGTTAACGAACCTTCGGATGAACAACGGCGAGAAGCTAGCGCAACTCCAAGCAAGGATTAAGGAGCTAATAACTTAACTAAGCAATCTTGGAGAAGAAGTGTCGAACCAGGACTCGATCTGGTACATACTCAGCGCCTTCCCCAGAACTCCAGAGTGGGCCTCCTTAGTAGATGCGTACTACATCTCTAAGAACTTCAAGGTAAGTACTTTAGAAAATTTGTTTTCTACTTTTGAACTTCACGAATCTCGAGTTGCAGAGCCCAATGGAGTAGAGAAGACTAGTCAGAACATCGGCCTAAAGGCAAGAATAAGCGGTTCTGACTCCGAAGCCTCGATCGACGAATCCGAAGTTGCATTAATGGTAAGACGTTTCAATAAGTTTTTTAATTCTAATAAATTTATATCACAGACAAAGAGGCATCATCAAAGACAAAGAACGGTTCGTTGTTACAACTGCAACGAAGAAAGGCACATCAAAGATGACTGCCCAAAATTAAAGAAAAAGGAGAAAGAGAAGGTAAAGACAAAGTACAAGAAACCAGAATCCTCCAAGCACAAGAACCTGAAGGCCACTTGGTCAGATTCATCTTCTTCCGAATCAGACACCGAAGCCTTCTCAGGGTTAGCGCTAATGGCTAACCACCAGCTGGAAGAAGAGTCAAGCTCAGAGATGAGCATAGATGAAGGGGGAGGAACTTCAGATGAAGAAAGCGACGATGAAGGGGGAGCATCATTGAGTCAGGTAAGTCAGGTACGTAATCTAACCCCTACTCAATTGTTTCAATTTATTAAGTCTCTTTCTAAAGATTTATTCAAATTAGAAAAAGAAAATGCTGAATTGAAATTGAACCTAGCAAAAGCATGCCCACTAGAAATGTATGATAATCTAAAATTAGAAAATGAAAAATTAAAAGTTGAAATTGAGAAATTAAAGAATAATGATGCATGCTTAAATAAATTTCTAAAATCAAAATTAAGAATTTATGGAAAATTGAATTGGTATATAAGAAAACATTAGGGCCAACTTAGAAGAATACCTAAAGGATATGTACCCCGTAAGTTTTTGACCAACCCTGTAGGAAGGAACCTTTATTGGGTTCCAAAATCTTTGCTAGTTTAAAATTTTCTTTTAGTTAAAAGCTTACAGTGAGAAAATTAAACATTGAGTTTCTTTATGGAAGCTTTGTCTAAGGAAGTGGTTGTTGCTCCAATAACCAAGAAGGCCTAGTGCCTCGCCACGACCTGGAAGACGAAATATCGAAATAAAAATATTTAATTAACTTTCTAATAAAAGCATTAAAATTAGAATTACATAATGCTTTGAAAAGTTTTTAAACATTTCCTTAGAAATTCTTTAAATTTTTTTTTAATTATCTAGAAAAATATTTTTATCCCGTTTTTGCTGTGATCAAAGGGGGAGAGAAAGATACAAGTTTAGGGGGAGGGAATTTTTTTATTTTTTTCAAAACTCTGAGTTTTTTTTAAAATATTTTTTGAAAAATTCTGTTTAAACTCTTAATTAATAGTTGTAATTTTTATTGATTGCAAATTTATGATTAACATGTTAGTTTAGTAATTTTCTTTAAAATTACTGTTTTGTCTATTTTTACCCTAACTTGAACTTAGGTTGATGCACATCAAAAAGGGGGAGATTGTTGAACCCCGTGGTTGTTTTGATGTGATTAACCAAGTTGGTTAGGTCCTGCTTTGTGTTTGATCCCTGTGTCTGAGTGTGCAGGAGCTTAGGAGCGCAGGAAGTCGAGCGGAAGATGCAGCTAGCGAGAAGGACGACACGGGAAGGGAGCCGACGGGCTCGGTGCGTCTGAAGGACGAGAGAGCTGCGCAAGAGTACACCGGTGGACGAGAAGAACGTGCACGACATTCGAGGGACGTTAAGCTGGGATGGAAGCCTGCTCGAGGAGAAGGCCGGAAATTGGGTTGGGTTAGCCCTATTTCGGTTGGCCGGAATCACCCAAAAGAACGGAGCTTCAGAAGTCAAAGTGAAGGAAACAGCGAGCTGGAACTCAAGCTCAAGGCGCCTTGAACAAAGCATGGAGGCGCCTTCATGGGCTCATTGAAGGCGCCTTCATGACTCATTGAAGGAGCCTTGAGCTGGTCAAATTGACCGTTTACGTTTCGGATAAAGTTTTATCCGCCTACTCGATGGAGGCACCTTGGACCTCTGTTGGAGGTGTCTTGGACATCCGAGATAGAATTTTCATAGGCTATTTAAAGGCCCCTGGAACTAGGAATTAGGCATCAACTCAGTATTCAACTTTGTAATCAATTCCTAGCAGCTTGTGAGCTTTCTAAGTGTGTAAAAAGGCTTCTCCGCCTACAGTAAAGGAGACTTTCTTAGTGCGTGCTTTTCATCGCCTTGGATTAACAACCTTCTTGGTTGTAACCAGGTTAACTTTCGAGTCTCTGGTTTATTTCTGTTTCCTTTTTATTTTTATTCTTATTATAGGTGCTTTTATTTTGAGTTGAAAATTCTGAGGAGGGTATACTTTATTTTTTCAGGCAATTCACCCCCCTCTTGCCGGCCTCCGCTGCACCAACAGATTGGTCTAGGTTTGACCAGTTTGATGTGAAGAAAAGTCAAGTAGGTCAAGATTGACTGGATATTTGATAGGGAACTTCTAATTAAAAGTTAGGCAAGGGCAAGTCCAATGGAATGGTTGGCAGAAGAAGAAAATCCTAGTGGATCAGTGTTGACTAAACACTTTGTGTGGAAAGTCTTGGTGAGTGAAGCCAGGTGAAAATCCTAGTGAGTAAAGCTAGGCAGATAAGAAGTCCTAGTGAGTGAAGCTAGGCAGATAAGAAGTCCTAGTGAGTGAAGCTAGGCAGATGAAAAGTCCTGGTGAGTAAAGCCAGATAGTTGGAAAATCATAGTGAGTGAAATCAGGTGAAAAGTCCTAGTGAATGAAGCTAGGCAGAAGGAAAATCTTGATGAGTGAAGCCAAGTGAAAGCCCTAGTGAGTGAAGCTAGCAGTGAGGAAGTCCTGGTGAGTGAAACTAGGCATGTAGAAATCCAGGTGGATCAAGATTGATCGGACACTTAGTGATTGAAAGTTCAAATAGGTCAAAGAATTGACTGGATATTTGGCACAAGGAAAAAAGTCCAAGTGAGTCAAAGGATTGACCGGACACTTGGTGAAGAAGTCCCAGCAAGTCATGGTTAACCAGATGTTAGGCAATGAGAAGTCCCAACAGGTTACGGTTGTCCAGATGTTGGGAAAGTGAACCCTAGACTTGGATGGAAGAAGTTAGTGTTGGTAATCAATTAGAGTAATTGATTACCAAGACCTTAATTGATTAGGTTTATCGATTAAGAAGTTTGACGCAAGGAAACAGAAGCATGCCTAATCGATTAGGTTAGTCGATTAGGTATGCATAATTGATTAGTGTAATTGATTAAGTCCTGCTTAAGCAATCAGGATGATCGCTTAAGCTGGATTTCACAAATGTACAGAGAGTTTGGTAAGCGATTAAGCAGGGAGGCTTAATCGCTTACAAACTATTCTTGAACGAATAGAAGGCTCCCTAATCTATTAGGGTAATCAATTATGCTTGAAAAACTAACCGTTATTAACCCGATAAAAGACTTTGGCGTGCACTATTTTCCTCTAGCGCTTACGACTCTCCTCTTCCACTCTCTTCACCAAGCTCAGATCTACACACCAGTTCTTTGAGACTTAGAGAGAAGTGTTGTTGCACTTTCAAGTTGATTAAGAGGTGTTTACAAGCAAGAAGTAAGAAGCTAGGGTTTCATTTGTTGTAAATCTTGTACGATTTTATATTGTATTAGCTTCTTTTTGTTATTCTTCTTGTATTTCTATATTGAGAGCTTGCACGAGGTTTTTCCACCTTTGGAGTGTTTCTAAGAAAGAGTGTTTTATAGTGGATGCATGAGAGAGAGCTGGATACTTGGATTAGTCACCTCGTTTGAGGTGGATACCAAGTAAATCCTATTTGTTAGCATTGGAGGAGCTTGCTTTGAGTATTTTCATTGTAAAAGATTATCATCAATGAAGTGAGAGAGCTATTCAACCCCCCCCCCCTCTAGCTTTGAAGTGGCCCAACAAGTGGTATCAGAGCAAGACCGCTCTTCACCGGACTCATCGCCGGAAGAATAACAAGCTAAAGGTTGAAGAAGTTGAAGCACTAAAGTCAACGAGTCAAAGATTTCAAAAGCTCAACTTCAAATAGATTTCAGAGATGGACTCGGATATGACACAAAGATGCCTTCACCATTCACCACGAGCTTCGATTTTTGGAAATCAAGAATCAAAAACTTCTTAATGATGGAGATAGAGCAATGGTTTGGTCTAATGGAAGACTTTCAAGCTTCAACAAATGATAAAGGAAAACTCATCAAGAAGAGCAAATGGAGCGAGGAACAAGTCAAGAGAAGCGAGACCCATGACAAAGTGACCAAATTGTTGGTCAATTTATTGTCAAGCAATATCTTGAGTAAGATAAGAGAATTTAAAGATGCCAAAGAGCTTTAGAGTAATTTAGCAAAGATTTATAAAGATCCCTCCACTGTACCAAATCAAGAAATATTCAAAGAGGGCAACTCATTGGATCAAGAGGAAGAGGAGTTGGAAGTTGAGAGATGCTCAACATCCGAAGAAGAGGAAAGTGAAGAAGGTCCATCCTCTAGAGAGCATGAAGACAGGCAAAGGAGTGTACTGTAAGACCGTTAGATTCGATAGAGGGGGGGGGGTGAATATCGATTCGAAAATATCGAGTATAAACGCAGCGGAAAAGTAAAATAGACACAATGGTTTTACTTCGTTCGGAGCCTGTGACGACTCCTACTCGAAGGCCCGTGGTCCTTGACCACTTTCGTTGGGCAATCACTAGCAATTCGAAATGATGATTACAAAAGAACCGTACAGGGAATGCTAATGAAAACTGAAAACAAATACCGACAAAAAGGGAAAAGAACGGAGCGTAGTGTCGGAGCTTTGTTGGCGTCGCACTGAACGTCGAGCAGCAAGACCAGCAATAGAAGAGTTCTCAGCTTGATTAATTGATTCTGAAGCTCCTGCCTGGGGCTTCTTTTATATGCTGTTCCGGGCGCCTGGATTCCTTCCGGGCGCCTGGAATGTGACGTAACTGCTCAAACCGAGATGCTCCACGTGGCAACGACTTGGCTGGATAGAATTCGCCTTCCGGGCGCTCGGACCTCCGGGCGCCCGGATCTCCTCCGGGCGCCCGGACCACCTTGTTCCAGAAAACTCTCTTTTCCTGCAAAACAAAGTTAGTCCGAGGCAAATATACATCATGTAAAACAGATTGTTAGCACAGTTAAAGTTCAACAGATGGATAAAAAGAGTATGACTTAGATTCCGTCTTTCCAAGACCGGAATCTAGTCACGATCTCGACTTAGACATCCGAAATGGATCTAAGCCGGATCGACGCCTAATGTCCCCTTCCTGGGAACGCGTCCTCACCGTCACTTACCTGCCAGACGTCCGGTCAGCCCTTCGCCCCGTCTGGACTTCTCGCCAGCTATCCGGTCAGCCCGTCGACCTAGCTGGACTTCTCGCCAAGCGTCCGGTCAGCCCGTCGACCCGCTTGGACTTCTCGCCAGCTATCCGGTCAGCCCGTCGACCTAGCTGGACTTCGTGCCAGACATCCGGTCAGCCCGTCGACCTGTCTGGACTTCTCCTGCACACTCGATCAAAGTGTCAGACAACAACAAAACTAACTTAACCTATTTGTCATTCATCAAAACCTGGGTTAAATCGTTAGTGCTAACCGCACCAACAATCTCCCCCTTTTTGATGGAATGACAACCTGATTAAGTTAGTGAAAACATATGCAAGAAACAACATACATTTATGTGGTTTTAAAGTTAGTCTTTATTTTCAAATTGGTTTAGCTAACTTAACCACCTAACCCTCCCCCTTTGGCATTCATCAAAAATAAGCAAGGGTAAACAATCATAGTAATCAAATTTTGAAACATATCTAAGTTTGGTTCAAAATTGAAAGATAAAAGTACAATTTTTAACACCAAGTTAAAAAAATAGTCAAGTTGACTTGGGGGAGACAAGTTGAATTTTGAAAAGTATAAGTTTAAAGGTAATCAAGTTTAAGTTAAAAAAAAAAAAAAATTCAAATCAGGTTTTTTTTTTAATTTTACTTTTCATGTTTAAGTAACATTTACTTTTCAACAAGGTAAATATCAACTTCGATTTTTAAAAACAAAGCAAAAATTTTAAACAAGTAAGAATAATTTTTCAAGAAGTAAGATATTTGCCAGAATAAATTTTTAAGGATAATTTGATAAAAGCTAAGTTTGGAAAGTTGAATTTTCAAGCATATATGGAAGTAAAATATTTGCCAGAATAAATTTTTAAGGATAATTTGATAAAAGCTAAGTTTGGAAAGTTGAATTTTCAAGCATATATGGAAGTAAAATATTTGCCAGAATAAATTTTTAAGGATAATTTGATAAAAGCTAAGTTTGGAAAGTTGAATATTCAAGCATATATGTCACTCAACTTTTAAAATCAGGTTTTAAAAAAAATTAGGTGGGATTAAACTTAGTTAATTTTAACTTTTTGAAAACTGGTGTTTTAAAATAAGTTAGTTTTAAAACACACATTTTTTTTTTTAAATATAAAAAGTTAATTTCTCCCCCTGAACTTGTTACTTATATTTAACCTGCTGTCTAACCAATTAGGTACTAACTAACTATCAGAAGATAGTAGCGTTCACTTGGTTAGTCAGATTAAGTTGATTATAACCAGTCAGTGTTTGACTTGACTGATGAACTTAATCTGATTACTGTCTGATTTGTATTTAACGTCCAGACTTATGCTGATGCACTGAGATAAGCATCTTAAGTCCAGACAGTTTGCCTATGCATCTCACCCCTTTCTATGTTTGTCAAACACAAGCAAGGTAAGCCTAAGGTGTTGGTGAGATGCTCAAAAACTAGTCCTATGGGTACATGCTTTCTAAGGATTTAAAACTAGTCTAAGGCCAAAACTGTTTTTGAAAGTCTAAAAATGGAAGGTTTTGAAAACAAACAAATTTGACTTATAATTTGAAAGATTGATTTTTTAAAACAATTTTGAAATTTAAAATTCCTAGTCTATTGAGCACATTCCTAATTTTCGGCGTAAGTTGCTAAACTCACTTTCAGGGAGTGGTTTTGTGAAAATGTCAGCTAAATTTGATTTGGACTCATTGTATTTGAGTTCAATATCACCTTTAGTAACATGATCCCTGATAAAGTGGTGCCTAACTTCAATATGTTTGGTTCTTGAATAATGCACAGGGTTCTTGGTTAAGTTAATTGAACTTATATTGTCAATTAATACTTTTACATTTGTAATGTTTAAGTTGAAATCTTTTAGAGTATGCATCATCCATAGTAATTGTGCAACATATTCACCTATAGCTATGTATTCTGACTCAGTTGTAGATAGAGTAACACAATGTTGCTTTCTACTAAACCAGCTAACAAGTGATGAACCTAATAATTGGCATCCTCCACTTGTGCTCTTGCGGTCTAATTTACATCCAGCATAATCTGAGTCAGAATACCCTATTAGTTCAAAATTATTGGTTCTAGGATACCAAATTCCTACATTTATCGTTCCTTTAAGATATCTAAAAATTCTTTTAACTTGTGTCAAGTGTGATTCCTTAGCACAAGTTTGGTATCTAGCACACATACTAACTGCAAATAAAATATCAGGTCGGCTTGCAGTTAAGTACAGTATTGCACCCTATAATATTTTAGGTCAACTGATTTTCCATTTGGGTCATTATCTAAGATTGTGTTCACTGCCATAGGTGTTTTTATTTCTTTTGTATTTTCCATTCCGAATTTTTTAAGTAATTCTTTAGTGTATTTGTGTTGATAAATGTAATTTCCCTCATTTGTTTGTTTGATTTGTAATCCTAAGAAATAAGTTAATTTTCCTACTAGGCTCATTTCAAATTCTTTTTCCATTAGATTAATAAATTCCTCTAAAAAATCTGAATTTGTTGAACCAAATATTATATCATCTACATAAATTTGTGCAATAAATATGTTTGAATTCAATGATTTAACAAACAAGGTTGGGTCAATTTGACCTTGTTTGAATCCTTTAGATGTTAAGTAGGATGTTAGCCTTTCATACCATGCCCTGGGTGCTTGTTTAAGTCCATATAATGCTTTCTTTAACTTAAATACATAATCAGGGTGTTCTAGACTTTCAAACCCAGGAGGTTGACCTACATAAACTTCTTCTTTTATTAGTCCATTAAAAAAGGCAGACTTAACATCCATTTGGTATAGTTTGAACCCTTTATGGGCTTCATAACTTAGTAACATTCTAATGGATTCTAATCTGGCTACTGGGGTATATGTTTCATCATAGTCAAGTCCTTCAACTTGACTAAATCCTTTGGCAACTAGCCTAGCCTTATTTCTAGTAATTTCCCCAGTTTCACTTAGTTTGTTTCTGAATACCCATTTTGTTTCTATTATTTTCTTATTCTTAGGTGGTGGAACTAGGTCCCAGACCTCATTACGCTCAAATTGGGCTAGTTCTTCTTGCATAGCTATAATCTAATCTGGGTCTAGTAGGGATTCATCCACAGTTTTGGGTTCAATTTTTGAAATTAATGAAATTTGACTTAGGTTTCTAAAGGATGATCTGGTTTGAACTCTTAAGTCTGGGTCACCGATTATTTGATCAATTGGATGATTTGGGTTAACCCTTATTGTTCTAGGAGGTTGATTCTCTTGATGTTGTTCCTCTTCTTCATGACTTAGAGTTTGGTTGGTTTCTGGAACAAACTCAGGTGTTTGTATGTCTTGTTTAGTTTCTTCAAACTTTACATTAGTAGTTTCTTCAATTTTTAAGGTAACCTTATTGTAAATTCTGTAGCCTCTACTATTTAGGGAATATCCTACAAAAATTCCATTTTCAATTTTAGAGGTGAATTTTCCTAAGTGTTCTCTTGTATTTAAGATGAAAACTGGGCACCCAAATACCTTAAAATATTTTATATTTGGTTGTTTATTATAAAACAATTCGAAGAACGTTTTGTTATAAGTTTTATTTATTGTTGTTCTGTTCTGTACATAGCAGGCTGTACTAATGGCTTCTGCCCAAAAGTATTTAGGTAGGTTATACTCATTTAACATTGTTCTAGAAGCTTCAAGTAAGGTTCTATTTTTTCTTTCTACAATTCCATTTTGTTGGGGGGTTTTAGGGCATGAGAACTCATGATGGTAACCGTTTTCTAGACAAAAACTGTTAAAGTGGTGATTTTTAAATTCTCCCCCGTTGTCACTCCTAATTCTTTTAATTTTAATATTTTTTTCATTTTCAATCTGTTTGCAAAAATTTGAAAAAATTTCAAAAGTTTCATCTTTATGTTTTAAGAATTTGACCCAAGTAAACCTAGAATAATCGTCTATAATTACTAAGCAATATAAGTTTCCATTTATAGATTTGACTCCATGGGAGTCAAAAAGGTCTAAATGTAGATGTTCTAAGATTGAGTTAGTTTGTGGTTGATTTGTTTGTTTGTGGGTTGATTTAGTTTGTTTGCCTTGTTGACAAGCATTACATATGGTTGAATCTAAGTTAGGTAACTTTGGTAAGCCTTTTACAAGTCCATTTAGTTTACTTATATTTCTAAAGTTGGTGTGAGACATCCTCCTATGCCATAACCAAGTTTCTTCTTTTTGTGTTAAATAACACTTAATGGAAGAAATGGTTAAGTTGATGGCATAGATGTTGTCTTTTCTAAAACCTTTTAGGCTTATGGTAGGATTATCTAGATGTTTGATTAAACACTCTGTAGATAGAAATTTGACCTTATACCGAGTATCACATAATTAACTTATACTTAGAAGATTATATTTAAAATTTTCAACAAGTAAAACATTTGTAATTATAAAGTCTAATTTTAATTCAATATTACCTATACCAATTACCTTGAGTTTGCCGTTATTTCCAAAGGCAACTGTTCCTAGGCTTTTGTAAGTGAGTTGAGTGAATTTGGTGTGATCTCCAGTCATATGTTTGGAGCAACCACTGTCCAAAATCCACTTGGTTTCCTACAGTAAGTAGGATTTAAAATTAGTCTTTTGAGCATGCATTAGTTAAGTTTAAAATTAAAATTTGAAATTAATTTTTAAGTTTAAAATTAAAATTTGAAATTAATTTTTAAGTTTAAAATTAAAATTTGAAATTGATTTTTAAGTTTAAAATTAAAATTTGAAATTGATTTTTAAGTTTAAAATTAAAATTTTGAAATTGATTTTTAAGTTTAAAATTAAAATTTTGAAATTAATTTTTAAGTTTAAAATTAAAATTTGAAATTAATTTTTAAGTTTAAAATTAAAATTTGAAATTAATTTTTAAGTTTAAAAATTAAAATTTGAAATTAATTTTTAAGTTTAAAATTAAAATTTGAAATTAACTTTTAAGTTTAAAATTAAAATTTGAAATTAATTTTTAAGTTTGAAATTAAAATTTGAAATTGATTTTTAAGTTTAAAATTAAAATTTGAAATTGATTTTTAAGTTTAAAATTAAAATTTGAAATTAATTTTTAATTTTAAAATTAAAATTTGAAATTAATTTTTAAGTTTAAAATTAAAATTTGAAATTAATTTTTAAGTTTAAAATTAAAATTTGAAATTGATTTTTAAGTTTAAAATTAAAATTTGAAATTAATTTTTAAAATTAAAATTTGAAATTAATTTTTAATTTTAAAATTAAAATTTGAAATTAATTTTTAAGTTTAAAATTAAAATTTTAAATTAATTTTTAAGTTTAAAATTTGAAATTGATTTTTAAGTTTAAAATTAAAATTTGAAATTGATTTTTAAGTTTAAAATTAAAATTTGAAATTGATTTTTAAGTTTAAAATTAAAATTTGAAATTAATTTTTAAGTTTAAAATTAAAATTTGAAATTAATTTTTAAGTTTAAAATTTAAGCCTTATTCATCTCACCCGATCTATATTATCAATCAGGGAATCCTATGATTTTGTGAGATGAAATTGGTTTGATTACAGAGTTTTGGTTTAACTTGTGTTAGATTCAGACTTAGCTTTGGTTTCCACAAATAGGCATTTTTCGGATAAACTTCTAAACTTGGTGAGTCACATGGACATCATTAGAAATAACAAACCTTTCGAGGTTTTCCGAATAGTCCTATTCACGGAACTTAGTACTAAATCTTGGTCTAACTGGTTAGGATTCGTTTAAGGGTAGCTTCGGTCAGTTCCACTTGGCCAAATGCACCAGATCGAAGCCATATCTTTCTAGACATGCGATGCCCAAGCTTCACTAACGTACTATCATCCAAAAACTTCACCAGTACCATGAGTCAAGTTAAACTTGGTCTCTTTTTAACTAATCCTAATTACCCTGCCGGGTTAGTTTGTTTTGGGTTACCCTGTCGGGTTTATTCTGGAGCCTCCCCCTGAATTATTGGCCATTAATTTAGATTTTGGTTTTAGGTTTGTGTCGATTCTTTTTATAGTTATGGTTAACTTGGTGATAATTTTGTTGATTTTTAAAATGTTTAGATTTTGAATTTGATTTAGGTTTGTATTTTGGATTTTGGTTTGGTTTATTCGATTTTATATAATGTATTTTTTCTTTAGGTATATAATATTGATTAAGTCCTACTTGCGTGGTCAGACATGCTTTCAGAACCCAAGCTAGATTGGTTGATTTATATTGGGTTATTAGTGATTTGAAGGTTTTATTTGAATTCGACTTATATCCTAGTCCGGTTTTATTATAACATGTTTTTTGATTATTTAGGATTAAGTCTAGATTTTTTGATCTTGTTGTGAAATTTTCTAACATTTCTTTTAAATTGTTAATCTCATTTTTTAATGATAAATTCTCCTCCTCAAGTGTTAGATCTTGAGTTGGATTCGAATTTTTTAATTGTTCCTTGAGGTTTTGATTTTCCTCAAGAAGTGATTTGTTTTCATTTTCTACTTTAGTTAATTTACTATTTAAACAAGAAATGATTCTAAAAAACTTTTTGTTTAAATTAAAATATACCTCATTCGAGCCTTCGGAAACGAGTACGGACTCGTGGCTTGTTTCGGGTTCAGACCCGTCTTCATCTTCCGACTCATTTTCTATTTCGGCTTCGCGGGCCATCAGTGCAAGGTGGCTCTGATGTTTCTTCTCTTCTTCCTCCGATTCGTCCGAGGAGTCGTCCCACGTTGCTTTGAGTGCCTTCTTTTTGGTTGGCTTTGGTTTGTCGAACTTCAGTTTTGGGCATTCGTTCTTGTAGTGTCCCTTTTTATTGCATCCGTAGCAAGTCACGTTCTTTTGTTCTGAGGGAGAACTGATCTTTTGAAGGTCCTTTTTGCTGAAGCTCCTTTTTCTCCTGGTGAACATTTTTCTTACCAAGTTCACCAGGTGTTCTTCGTCTTCAGAATCTTGATCGGAGTTTTCTTCAAGTTCAGGCTTGCTTTTCTTTTCTTTGGAGGAACCTGCAAATAGAGCTATACCTTTCTCGGCTCCAGCATTAGTTTGTTCGTGTAATTCTAATTCACAGAAAAGCTCGTCTAATTTTAATTCAGAAAGATTCTTAGAAATTTTGTAGGCATCCACTATTGATGCCCACAAACTATTACGTGGAAAGGCGTTTAATGCGTACCTTATTAAGTCTCTGTTCTCCATCTGGTGGCCTATCGCATGCAGGATGTCCTTGATCTTCGCGTGGAGTTGATTCACTGTTTCTCCTTCCTGCATTTTTATATTAAAAATTTTATTTAAAAGAAGGTCTCGTTTTGTTACCTTAGCGTCGCTCGTTCCCTCGTGCAGCTCGATCAACTTGTCCCACAGCTCTTTAGCGTTTTTATGTGGACCGACTCTGTTCAGTTCTTCTCTTGTCAATCCGTACTGTAGAGTGTTGATCGCTTTATTTTCTGTTGATGCTTTTTTTTTCAGATCTGCTGTCCAGTCTTCAGGATCCACTAGATTCCCGGAGTTGTCCACTGGAGTTTTGTAGGGTCTCGTAATGCTCATCCACTGGTCGAAGTCTGTTTTGAGGTAGACCTCCATGCGCTTCTTCCAGTACGGGAAGTCGTCCCCGTTGAAGAGTGGAGGTCGCACTGTGCTGAATCCTTCTTGTTGGTACATTCTGTGCACAGGTAAATAACAAAAAAAAATATCCCAAGACTTGGTCTTGGATTAGTAGTGCGGGAAGAGAAAAATAGAAAAAAAATCTAGATTCGTGTTGCACTAATTTAAGTTAACGATACACCAGTTTTAGAATTAATTGAAAGAAAAAAAATTCACCCCCTGTCTGATTGGTGGTTGCACCAAATCAGAGCGGTACCTGCTCTGATACCACTTGTAAGACCGTTAGATTCGATAGAGGGGGGCTGAATATCGATTCGAAAATATCGAGTATAAACGCAGCGGAAAAGTAAAATAGACACAATGGTTTTACTTCGTTCGGAGCCTGTGACGACTCCTACTCGAAGGCCCGTGGTCCTTGACCACTTTCGTTGGGAAATCACTAGCAATTCGAAATGATGATTACAAAAGAATCGTACAGGGAATGCTAATGAAAACTGAAAACAAATACCGACAAAAAGGGAAAAGAACGGAGCGTAGTGTCGGAGCTTTGTTGGCGTCGCACTGAACGTCGAGCAGCAAGACCAGCAGTAGAAGAGTTCTCAGCTTGATTAATTGATTCTGAAGCTCCTGCCTGGGGCTTCTTTTATATGCTGTTCCGGGCGCCTGGATTCCTTCCGGGCGCCTGGAATGTGACGTAACTGCTCAAACCGAGATGCTCCACGTGGCGACGACTTGGCTGGATAGAATTCGCCTTCCGGGCGCCCGGACCTCCGGGCGCCCGGATCCCCTCCGGGCGCCCGGATCCCCTCCGGGCGCCCGGACCACCTTGTTCCAGAAAACTCCCTTTTCCTGCAAAACAAAGTTAGTCCGAGGCAAATATACATCCTGTAAAACAGATTGTTAGCACAGTTAAAGTTCAACAGATGGATAAAAAGAGTATGACTTAGATTCCGTCTTTCCGAGACCGGAATCTAGTCACGATCTCGACTTAGACATCCGAAATGGATCTAAGCCGGATCGACGCCTAATGTCCCCTTCCCGGGAACGCGTCCTCACAGTCACTCCCCTCCAGTGACTTACCTCACTTACCTGCCAGACGTCCGGTCAGCCCGTTGACCCGTCTGGACTTCTCGCCAGCTATCCGGTCAGCCCGTCGACCTAGCTGGACTTCTCGCCAAGCGTCCGGTCAGCCCGTCGACCCGCTTGGACTTCTCGCCAGCTATCCGGTCAGCCCGTCGACCTAGCTGGACTTCGTGCCAGACATCCGGTCAGCCCGTCGACCTGTCTGGACTTCTCCTGCACACTCGATCAAAGTGTCAGACAACAACAAAACTAACTTAACCTATTTGTCATTCATCAAAACCTGGGTTAAATCGTTAGTGCTAACCGCACCAACATGTACTCCTTGTTTCATATGCAAGAGGATGAAGATGAAGAGGCATCCACCTTTAGGATTGAGGGGGAGCGTGGATCATCAATGCCGGATCAAGAAGAAGCCTCTTCATTCGGATCAAATGGAGAATCAAGTGTCATCCCTACAAATAAAGATATAAAAATTTCATTGGTTAAGAATAAAGATAATATCATTTGTTTTGGGTGTAGAAAAAAAGGGCACTACAAGAGTAAGTGTCCCACATTGACCAAGAAGAAGAGTCAAGTGACACCCAAAGCTAAGGCGAAGCCAAAGGAGGTTGGTCCTAGTGTACGAAAAGGCAGGGAACACATTGTGTATTTCTTGTGCAAACAAAATGGACATTATCGAAGCCAATGTTCAAAGAGGAAGAAACTGACCAAGATTAAAGGAGGAAGTACAAGTCAAGGGGAGCTCTCAAGAGCAAACCCAAGTCATCATTTATTGAACCAATTCCTCTAAATCATGATAAAATGCATGCTAGTTCTAATTTATACCATTTTAATGTAATTTATCATGAAAATAGAAAATATGATAGAGTTAAAGAAAAGTATGTAGCATGTCATGCTAAGGCTACCACACCTATAAGGTTAGGAAGGTAGATAATAATTTGGGCAAGAACTCTAAGGATTTTAGATCATGTCTAAGAAGAAGAAAACTCAAGGATTTAAGGAGAAATCAAAATTTGAGGAATTAAGGGAAGAGAATCAAGTCTTGAGGTCAAGACTTGAAAAATTGGAGAGGGCCCTAGGAAAATTGACAATTAGTGTCAAAAGGTCAAAGAAGTCAAATCTAGGTCAAAATAGGCAAGAACCATCCAATAGTAGGAGAGGGTTGTGTTACAAACCTAAAGCCAAGAAGGATGTGTTCTTATCATAGAGTTCCATATAGATATGGGATTAACCCTAAGTCAAGTGGTCAAGTTAAGGACACAAGGGAAGTTGTCCTTAGAGTTGACCATGAGTAGTCAAGCATGACTAAGGATTCTAAGAAGCCTAGAAAGGTTATTAAAAAGGTATTAAGGGAAGTCATCACTAGTGACTACCTAGAACATCCAAAGAGCATCAATCAGTTTTAGGTTCCTAGAAGTGTGTTCTTTACACCCTAGATGGGTCTAGAGAGTGTCAACTCCAATTGAAAGGGTAGTTAACCCAACCTTGAAGAAGTTGGCACTTGGAGGATATTTTCAAGGAAGTTTACTCCTTGAAAATGAGAAGGTCTAAGTGTTTACTCTTTGAAAGAGTAAAATGTGCCAAAATTTAAAAATTTGAGCTTAATTAAAATGGGTACAAATAGGAAGAGTCAAAGAAAATGTCAAGTTGGGATTTTTAATATTTTTTTAAGGAGATGAGGGCAATCTAGGGTTATTTTTTAAATTTAGCAAATAATTAGATAGATAATCTAGGTATATTGCTTATGCTAAATTGCTATGATTGTTTACCCATCATTTGCTATGACATCATATTTTGCATTCATTTTGTTATGAAAAATATAAAAATATCATGTTATGTCATAAATGCATCATGTAGCTAAAAAAGTTTTTCTTTTAAAAAATATTTATTTTGATGTATGTCATAAATCATCATGCATTATTTTAAATTCCTTGTAATTAAGGATAATGACATTTATCAATAAGTGACATCCTAGGTGGATGATCAAATTCTACAATGTCTAAATAGATATGTATAATTCCTTAAATTAGGGTAAAACTAATATCCACATCTCATAAGGACTATAATGTGACTTGTATGTGTTTTAGTACACAATAGATACAAGTGATGTAACACCCCAAATTTCATGATTTAGAGTTCTAAAAGAGCTTATTAAAATCTAGAAATGTTTTAGAAAAATTCTAGAGATTTTAAAGAATTTATAGAGTATTTTTATGAAATTTTTGGAGTTCGTTTGGTATTTTTACCAAGAGGAAGAAGTAAAAGATAAATAAAAAATAAAATTTATTTAAGCCGAGTTTTGAACCCAAGACCCCGGACCCGGACGCAGTCAACCAACTGCGCCAGCGGGTTTTGTTAATTAAGGAAAGAATAAATTGTATATAAGTGGTAGTTGGTTTAATGAAAACCTAGTTATAAGAAAAGGGGACTTATTTTTCCCGAGACCCGGATCTCTTCCTCTCCTCACTCGCGACGGCGCGACTTCTTCTCGGCGAAACCGTGGCAGCAAGCAAGCACGTCACCGGCGGCCGGCGAGCACTTCTCACCGTGGGATCTTCACAGATTTGAGGTCTCCTCGTTGAAGAGAGCTTGTGGGCATGAAGAGGAGCCGGATTGTTGAGTTCTCCGCAAGCCCTAGAAGTATTAGAAGCCACCTTCTTTGGCTGTAAGTCCTAGAACAAGAGGTAAGTTGCTTACTCACCTGCGGTAAGAGTAGTTCAGGGATTTCTTTTAGTTTTCTGCCATATGTTGAGGTTTCGGATTCTTGTTTCCTTTTGGATTTCGAAGCATGTTTAAGGGGTTTTGTTTTTGATGCTTACTGCCATGAACCCTAAAGAAAGAAGATAGGGATTTTAAGCATGAAGAACAGTTATAAAATTTAGGTTTCCAGTAGCAATTTTCCTTATTAGCAGCACGTTGGTATCTTTTGGGTTCCTGCCGTGCCATTGAACAGAGTAGCGATTATAGTAAGGATTGTTTCCGATGTTAGATCCACTCTCTGAAAAATAGAGTACAATAACAATCACATATGTAAAATATAGCATTTATTATTCCTACATGAACGAGTAGCATCTACAGAAGATCACATATAGAATTTACATGATAAACATAGCACACAGATTTAGGATTTTAGTCTACAGCTGTAAAACAAATAAGAGAGGTAGTCATGTACTTTGGAACAATGAGTTTAATTTATGATAAACCTAAGTGTAGGATAACATTAAGCAGTATCTTGATGTGCGCCAAATCTGAGAGTTTAGGGAGAGTGGCACCTTTTGAAATTTAAGTCACAAGGAAAAGATAGAAAAACAAAGCATAAATTGTAATTGTTTGGACCAGATTTTGGAAACTTTTGCATGGATTGCTGTGGCACAGTGTATGAGGAATGGTTGTTCTAGTATAGAGTAAGGAGGTTAAGAAATGATTGAGTACAGTTTATATGTATTGAAATCTTCAAGTTTGGGAGATAGTGCAGAATTTTAAGGTAGTTTAGATCTCCTCATAGTAGCAGTAACTTTTCCTTAGGCTTAGCTTGGTTGAAGATTTTGTTAAAGATGGTTGCTTTATGTACAGAATTAGGATTTGGAAGAGGTTAAGAATAGCATGCTTGATTTGCTTTCCTTTCCTCTGATTTCCATTGTAGCATGTTAAAGATTTTGTAAAAGTTTATATGCAGAATCTTGTTAAGTTTGTTTGCAGAATAGTATGCAGATTTTATAAGTATGGTATGCAGATTTTATAAGTATAGCATGCAGATTTTTATAAGTATAGTATGTAGATTTCAGATAAGCTTAATATGCAGATTTTAGTTAAGCTTAGCATGTAGATTCATGTTAAGCTTTGTATGCAGATTTTTTGTTTAAGCATTTTTAGAATTTGTTTAAACATTTCAGTCTTGTAAGAAGCATTCTTTTATTAGAAGAATCAATCAAGACATGTTCTGGGATGGTGGTATGATCTGGGGACCTAAGCCCGGTGAGCGCGCCAGAATCAACTAAGATATGTTCTGGGATGGTGGTATGATCCGGGGACCTAAGCCCGGTGAGCGCGCCAGAATCAATTAAGATATGTTCTGGGATGGTGGTATGATCCGGGGACCTAAGCCCGGTGAGCGCGCCAGAATCAATGATCCGGGGACCTAAGCCCGGTGAGCGCGCCAGAATAGAGGGGAACTCCGGTCCTAAGTTCGGACCCCTACCAACCTAGCGCTAAAGTAGTTGTTTGATCAACAACTTATGTTACGGCACTGCTAAGTGCAACTAGATCACCGCAATAGTAGGTTTATAAGTACGCATGCAAGTATGTTCAAGTCATGTTCATGTTTATGCCTATGTTTATGTTTATGTTAGACTTGCTTACATGTTTAGCATTTCAGCCTGTCTGATTCTTTTACTATTAGATGAGCATGAGTAGTCTTTAGTAAGCATTCAGTTAGTTCATGTTATAGATACATGTACATGCATATCGAGATTTTTGTGAGTTAGATAGCGCTTACTAAGCAAATTTTGCTTATAGACTACACTTTCTCTTACTGCAGATACAGGAAAGGAAAAGATATAGAAAGGAAGGCGATAAGGAGGTGTTTGAAGGATGTGTGATGCCAGGACTATGGAAGCCTTGGGACTAGGAAAGAAGTTTTAATTTTAGTTTCCGCATTTTAGTTATTGTAAACATTTGAGTTGTATTTTAAGTGCATGTCATTTGAGATTATTCTGTTTAGATTGCATGTAAGATGAGTTCAGTTTAGTAAGTAGATATTTGTGTGTTGTTTTCTTTATTTTGGATTTATTATACTGCGTGGTTGATTGATATGTGTTCCAGCCGCTTGTGGCTGAGTATATATTGCATGTATTATTGAATATGGTCACCGGTACAGGGGAGACTTTGTCGAAATTTTTCGGTAGGGTTTCCATGTGATTTTTAATCATACCGGTTAAGTAGAGTTAGTAGTTAAGTAACATTCATCCTTAGAGAGTAGTAGTAGTAAGAAGGGGGGGTCGTTACAAGTGAGATGTTAGGAGGATGAACAAGATTCAAGATGTTGATTTAGTGCACTTTTTTGAGTTTTAATTTTATCAAAACACATAGTTATGTGTTATCCAATCATTGGGAAAGCTAATGTACAAGTTATGTGCATTTAACCCAAGGAACATGGTTAGAAATTGGTTTAAAACTCATTTCAAAATGCTTTTAGAAAACCTTGGTTAAGACTATCTTTTGATAGAAATCACCATTGTATAGTTAGACACAAATTTAGAAGAAACATTGAAGTTTTCAAGGGTTTCTAATCATGATAGTATATGCCTTAAATAATGTCTACTTGAATTTTCATAATTTTTAAAAATTTATAGAATTATTTATACATTTATGAAATTCGGACAAAATCCATTCAGAAATTAGAAATGGTAATCGATTACCACACTCAATCGATTAAGACAATCGATTAGGGTGCAATTCCACAGCACAGAGGCTGGCGGAATTGATTAGTGCAATTGATTAAAGGTCTTAATCGATTGATGTAATTGATTAACACTTGGTAATCGATTAAATCCCAACTTTAAGCTATTACAGCTAGTCTTTAGAGATTAAGAGCTGTGTATATGTAACGCCCGAAAATTCTCGAAACTGCATTATAAATATTCGATGATTTTTCTGGAATTTTTAGATATTTTTCCGGAATTTTCCGAGTAGCGGAAACAACAAAAATGATTAGAACCGCAAAATATCTTAGGCGGGAATCGAACCCGGGACCTCTCGGGTCCGCTAAACCTTTAGTTAGCCTTAGTAACCGGTGAACCTAGCAGGGCCGTGCTGGAAGAATGAGGAACCAATTATATTTATATTGGAGTTGGGTTCAATAATCCACTTAATATAAATAGGAAACTTAAAGAGGGTTTGGTTTATTTTATTTTGGTTCGGCACATCCTTCTCCACCGAAACCCTCTCACGCCACCTCTCCCGTTTCCTCCTCCTTCTTTCGGCGCCACACCAAGGAAGACCTAGGGTTCTTTCTCTAGGGCCCCAAGGACACTTTCCGGCGACGATTTCAACACGAAAGAGGTTCTTTTCCGCGAGAGGAACGCAAAGACGTGAGCGGATCGTCGAGAAGGTCATCTCCACCGGAATTCGAGCGAATAGAATCGTAAGAAATTACGAACAGGAGGTAAGAAACCCCTCACCTGCAGTATAATAGCTACCGTTTGATTTTTTGTGCATTAGTTTAGTTATATGCGTATGTTTTCGACATATAGGGTGTATTTAACCCTCCTCGCAGGTTTAGGGATTTAGTGAGTACCTTTAGATGGGCCGGATACGTCTTTTCTCCTTCAGTTGGAGGTTTAGATGCTGTTGGGTGCCTAAAGGTAGTCTCCCTAATAGAGAGGGGAGTTAAAGCACACTAGGTGGTCGATTAAATAACTAGCTTAGAAAAAAATGCAACATAGGTATTTTTATTAGCACAGTTGAATGCATTAGAAGCATCTAAATCAGTAAATCAGTTATCCTAGCTTATATGGGACTACGGTCCAATGGGTGGGCTCCCACAGTCGCCTCTAAGTTCAGACAACCTAGCTCTAGGTTCAGATAACCTAGAAAGACTATTTAAAACAGTTTAGCTATTCAGTATTTTACTTTTCAGCATTGGCACTGTCAGGATTAGATATCCATTGGGTTGGCATAGTCGGTCCCTAGGTTTAGATAACCTAGTAGCTCTACTAAATTCGGGATTTGCAACCCCGGGTCTAGTTAGAGATGCGCGCATAGCAAGTGCAGTTGCCGGGCCCAAACAGCAGCACGATTACTATTTTCACTTATTATGATATTAGCTTTCAAACTCTTAATTTAATCCAGTGATTATAGTTTAAGATCAGTTTTGGCTTAGTTCAGTTTCAGTCAGTATCATGCCCCAGCTTAGCTTTTCCGTGTGAATATGCATGATAACTTTATGTGCAGTTGTTATACATGTTTGTATGATCAGCTTTAGATATGTCATGATTGTATGCTTATATGCCATGCCATGCTTAGTTTATTCAGTATATCCAGCATAGGTTTTAAACAGCATGATTTAAAATCATATTTGCATCATTGCATGTTTTTGTGAGGTAGATGGTTTCTTACTAAGCTTTTTAGCTTATAGATACTACTTTTCTTATACTGCAGATAAAGGTAAAGGAAAAGTGGACCAGTAGCGGAGGCTGGAGGTCAATGCAGATCAGGATGTGTGTGGAAGGAACTGGAATAAAAGATCCTCAGGGGTTTTCGCAAGCTTAAATAGTAGAAGTCTTAGTATTTCTTCTTTTATGCAATTTTGAACCTTAGAGTGTTTAAATCATGGGAGATTCATTTAGTTTGTTAGTAATTATGTTAGAATGCTGGTTAATAGTTGTTAGAATGTATTTCCATTGATTTTAGAATTGTTGTGTGAGATTTTGGCACGCCAAAGTGCTGAAATCAGAGCTCCCGGGCGAAATCAGAACTCTGATCGGTCTCCAGACCGATCAGAGCCTAGATCGGTCAACCGACCGATCCAGATAGATAAGATGCTATCAGATTCTCCGATCGGCCACCGACCGATCGGTAGCGATCTGATAGCGATTGCGGTGTTTGGTGCGGATCGGTCGATCGACCGATCAGACATACTGGATCGGCCCGACCGACCGATTCACACACTGGATCGGTCGACCGACCGATCACACTGGATCGGTCACCGACCGATCCATTGGGAATAGAAACTTCCCCGATCGATCTGTCGATTAGGTAGTTGGGAAGTTAGGTTCTAGTCCCTAGCTCAGTTGGGATGTTCGATTTCCCCTCCTTAGCATATGTACACCAGAAAGAAGGTCTTTAGACCTTTCTTATCGATTGTATCCGTCATTAGTAGAGTAAAATTTTAATTAGCTCAGCTTTCCACACAGTATAGTTTAGCATTATTGTGACGATCGGCCTTACAACCAGTGCCCAGACGTCACATGAGTGGTATCGAGCAGTGCTCCATACTTCCTACACACACATCAAGATTGAACCTATGACTTCCAAGTAAGAATACCTCTACTTAATTTATGCTCCTTGTTTTATTACTACAGTTCATGTTTATATGTCTACCGCTTGTTAGTATGTGATAGTTTTAAACATGATATCGGTAGTTATATAACCGTGATTACATTAGTTATGTTATGTTCTCTATGTCTTTAGAAATGGCACGAGGACGCCCCTAGAAGGGCACTAGCTCGAGCCCCAAAGAAGAGGCGTTCGGTGCCTCCTCCGATCTACAAAGATTAGTGGCTCGAGCTAGCTAGCGACAGAAATAGCCACCTTAAAGGCTAATCCAGAGTACCCCACAGTCACCCCGCCTGACGACTCCGAAGTCTTAGAGGTTCCACCACCAGCCTACAGCACCAATAGCCCCAGCAGTACCGCAGCTGAGCCAAGAAAGGAAACCTATCCGATCTAGTGGCAGCAAGAGAACTTCTCGGGCACTAGCGAACCATGGGATGCACAAGCCGGTTCAAAACACTTGAGAGCACGATGGAGCTTCTGGGCCGGAACACGAGAAGGTGAAGTGTGCCTCATTCTGACTGAGACGCACGCATGTGGTGGGAAAGGATCGAACGAAGCGCCCAACAGATGTCATGGGCTGACTTCAAGAAAGAATTCTTCGAGGAGTTCTTTCACATACGGGTTACAAACCGCCATTACGACGAGTTCACCGAGTTTCGCTAGGGCAACCTTTCGATTGAGGAAGCCGTGAAGAAATTCAACAGTTGGCTCGTCTATGCAGCTAGTCATCACAGAGAAGGAACGAATCCGGTTGATGCTCAAGATGCCGAGGCCGGAGATAGCGAACGTGGGTGGTGGCATACATAGGCCACAAACCTTAGAGGAGTTAGTGAGCGTGACTTGACCACGAGCATTACCGAAGATAAAGCGAAACAAGTCTCCTCGGAGTCCAAAGGCCAAGGAAACCCTCACACTCAAAAACAGCAAGGCCACAGCTCTAACTAGAAAGGGAACTCCAATAGCAAGCGCAAATCAGGGAGTGACCCAAAAGGAGGACCATCTAGCAAGCGACCCAGCTATCCAAAGTGTGCTACTTGTGGGAAATTCCACCCAGGGGTTTGTCGCAAGGGCACACGAGGATGATTTGAATGTGGACAAGAAGGGCACATGGCCAAGCAGTGCCCGAACAAGACCGGTCTTCCTCAGCCACAGCAGATTCAGTATGCAGGCCAGCCAGCTCAGTTATATCAGATGCAGGCCGCTCTAGAAGGTCCACTTATCAGCCAGGGCAGATTAGAAGCCCCTCCAGCTACGGCGAATGCGAGGATCTACTCACTCACCAGAGAGGACGTAGCCAATGCCTCGACAGTGGTCACAGGTCAGATTTGTTAGGACCAAAAGTAGCTAGAGGGGGGGGGGGTGAATAGCTCGTCGCGTGCTCTTTGCTCGGCGTTGCTTGTTTCTTCTAAGATGTGCAGCGGAAAATACAAAGAAACAAATCACACAACGCTAACAAGGTTGGTTTACTTGGTATCCACCTCACAAGAGGTGACTAGTCCAAGGATCCACACCACGCACACACCCTCCACTATGAAAACACTCCTTTTCGGTAACTACCGAGGGCGGAGAAGCCCTACAAGACTCTCAGTACACGAAGAAAGGAAAGGGAAACAAAATACAAGCGCAAAGCTTACAATGAGTACAGAAAACCCTAACCCTAGCTTCTCTTCTTGCCTTTGATCCGCCTCTTGACTTGGAAAGCTTCCAAGATCCTTCAAGAACTGGCGATCTGATCTTTGAGAGCGCTGTGGAGGAGTTGGCCAGAGATCTGGAGTGAATCGGTGAAGATCTGCCGCAGCCATCGCACGCCTGCAGCTTAAATCGACGCCAACGGTCGGAACCCGATCGATTCAAATGTTCCCAATCGATCGGGGAGGCTTTGGATCGATCCACGGATCGATCCAGAGTGCCTCTGTGCTCTAGGAAAAATGCCTGGATCGATCCACGGATCGATCCAGCGCTTATCGCGCGAAGCAGCCGCGTCCCAATCGATCCACTAATCGATTGGGACACCTGGATTGATCCACGGATCGATCCAGAGGCTTTCTGTTCGCTGGGAAAAGCCTGGATCGATCCACTGATCGATCCAGCTCCTGGATCGATCCCCTGATCGATCCAGCACTTGGTTTTTGCCCAAAACCAAGTTCCAAGACTCCCAAACCAACATCCGGTCATCCTTGACCTGTTGGTACATCATGCCTAGCATCTGGTCACTCCCTTGACCTGCCAGGACTTCCCACCAAGTGTCCGGTCAATTCCTTTGACCCACTTGGACTTTTCTCGTCATGCCAAGTATCTGGTCACTCCCTTGACCTACTTGGACTTTCCTACTTCAGATGTCCGATCATCCTTGACCTATCTGTATTTCCTCGTGCCAAGTATCCAGTCAATCCTTTGACCTACTTGGACTTCCCAACACCAGATGTCCGATCATCCTTGATCCATCTGGATTTTCCCTTGCCTGGCTTCACTCACCAGGACTTTCACCTAGCTTCACTCACTAGGGTTTTCCATCTGCCTAGCTTCACTCACTAGGTCTTTCACCTGGCTTCACTTACCAGGACTTTCACCTAGCTTCACTCACTAGGGTTTTCCATCTGCCTAGCTTCACTCACTAGGTCTTTCACCTGGCTTCACTCACCAGGATTTTCCTTCTGCCTAAACTCCCAGTTAGGACTTCCCAGTCAAGTATTCGGTCAACCTTGACCTACTTGACTCTTCTTCAATTAACATCTTATTGTCAAACATCTAAACTCAAACCAAGACTCAGCTTGGTCAACCAGGTCAACCTTGACCTGAGGGATGTTGCACCAACAAGATTAGCATTTTTCAGTATAGTGCTACTGTTCTATTTGATTTTGGGGCAACCCATTCATATATAGCTAGGGTGTTCTCCAAAAAATTAGAAATACCCTCAGAAGTACTCAGTGGTCAGTTTTTGACGGCACTACCTTCAGGAGAGATCATTACATCCACACACTGGCTCAGAGCAATGCCGGTCATTATAGCAGACAGGGAACTCTTTTGTGATCTGATCCTGCTGGAAATGACTGACTACGACGTCATCCTTGGAATGGACTTCCTGATCAGATACGGTGCTTCCATAGAGTGCCATAAACAGAAAGTCGTATTCCAACCCGAAGCAGAAACACAGTTCGAGTACATCGGAGAACCAAAGAGAAAAGCCAGAAAATTTCTCTCAGCTATGAAGGCACAGAAGTTGATGGATTCGGGTTGTACGGGGTACCTAGCACATGTAGTCAATACCAGCCAGGACAAGGACCAACAGCTAGCAGGGGTCCGAGTTGTATGTGACTACCCAGCAGTCTTCCCTGAGGAGTTACCAGGCCTAGCACCAATTAGGGAGATTGAATTTGAGATAGAGCTCTTCCCCGGCACCAATCCTATTTCCAAAGCGCCATATCGCATGGCTCCAGCAGAGCTGAAGGAACTTCAGGAGCAACTACAGGAGCTGCTCGACAAGGGTTTCATACGCCCTAGTCACTCACCATGGGGAGCGCCTGTGTTGTTCGTGAAGAAGAAGGATGGAAGCATGCGACTGTGCATAGACTACAGATCACTGAACCAAGTCACAATCAAGAACAGGTATCCCCTTCCCAGAATTGATGACCTATTCGACCAGCTGAAGGGAGCAGCAGTGTTCTCTAAGATAGATCTCAGATCAGGTTATCACCAGGTGAAGGTTAAAGAATGGGATATACCCAAGACAACATTCAGAACCAGATACGGGCACTACGAGTTCGTAGTCATGCCCTTTGGCGTGACCAATGCTCCAGCTACATTCATGGATCTCATGAACAGAGTATTCAGGTAGTACCTAGATAAGTTTGTTATTGTGTTCATCGATGCCATCCTTATCTACTCAGGAACTCAGGAAGAACATGCAGAGCACCTGAAGACAGTACTACAGACACTCCAGCAGAACCAGCTATACGCCAAGTTCACGAAATGTGAATTTTGGTTAGATCAGGTGTCCTTCCTGGGTCACATCATCTCAAAGGATGGTGTCATGGTAGACCCCAGCAAAATAGAAGCAGTAAGTAACTGGAAAAGACCGAGGAACGCCAGTGACATTAGAAGCTTTCTAGGGTTAGCAGGTTATTACAGAAAGTTTGTAGAGGACTTCTCCAGGATAGCCTCCCCACTGACAGCTCTTACCAGAAAGAATAGGAAATTTCAGTGGACAGAGGACTGTGAGAACAGCTTCAGTGAGCTAAAAAGGAGATTGACCAGTGCTCCCATTTTGGCTTTACCAGACGACACCAGCAGCTTTGACATCTATAGTGTGCCTCTAAGTTGGGACTAGGAGCAGTATTGATGCAAAACGGCAAGGTGATTGCCTATGCCTCCAGACAACTCAAGGATTATGAGAAGAATTACCCTACTCATGACCTTGAGCTTGCAGCAGTAGTGTTCGCTCTCAAAATTTGGAGACATTACTTATATGGAGCTCAGTGCAGAGTGTATACAGATCATCAGAGTCTGAAGTACTGGATCTGAACATGCGACAGCGCAGATGGCTTGAGCTGGTCAAAGACTACGATATAGACATCCTCTACCATCCAGGGAAAACCAATAAGGTAGCCGACGCACTTAGCAGAAAATCCAGTGCTACCTTATTATCTCTTACAGCCATATCACCGCCCCTACAGAAGGAGATCGCAGATTTCGATCTCGAACTCATCGTTGGACAGCTCTCTACTATGATCTTAGAGTCTACCTTGCTTGGTGATATTTAGTCAGCTCAGGAGCAGGACCCTGGAATTCAGAAAATCAAGCAAGGGCTAGCAGAATCAGAAAGTAGAGAATTCAGAGTGTCCGATAGCGGGGTGTTGTATTTCGGTGACAGACTCTGTGTTCCCGATCAGGAGGAGCTACGGAGACAGATTTTAGATGAGGCTCACAAGACTCCCTATGCGATGCATCCAGGTTCCACTAAAATGTATCAAGACCTGAAGAAACATTTTTGGTGGCCCGGGATGAAGCGAGACATCGCCAGATATGTTAGCACCTGCCTCACCTGTCAGAGGGTTAAGACAGAACATCAGCGACCAGGGGGAGTTCTGCAGCCTATACAGATTCCAGAGTGGAAGTGGGAGGATATCTCTATGGATTTCATAGTGGGACTGCCTAGAACCACGAATGGTTTTGACGCCATCTGGGTAATAGTCGACAGGTTGACTAAATCAGCCCACTTCTTAGCTATCAAGATATCCTACTCCATGGAGAAGCTAGCTCAGTTGTATCTCCAGGAGATCGTCAGACTACATGGAGTCCCACGAACCATAATTTCAGACAGAGATTCACACTTCTGGGAGTGTATACAGTCGGCGTTGGACACTAAGTTAAAGTTCAGCACAAGATTCCATCCTCAGACGGATGGTCGACGGAGAGAGTAAACCGGTACTCAAGATATGCTCGGCGCTGTGCAGACTTCTGAGGAAGTTGGTGCAAATATCGAGTTTAGCAGAATTTGCATACAACAATGACTATCGAGCCACTATCGGCATGACACCTCACGAGGCTATCTATGGGCGGAGGTGTAGATCTACAATCTGATGGTATGAGAGTGGTCACCAGACGGAACTAGAGCTTTGAGCAGATCTAGTCGCGAGATACCACAAGATGACCATCTGAGATCCGCCAGAGGATAGAGGCTGAGCCGCCTTGAAGAGCTATACGCCGAGACCTTAGAGTTTTCAATGGGATTCAGTGTTCCTCAGAGTGGCTCCCATGAAGGGAGTAATGCGTTTCGGGAAGAAGGGCAAGCTAAGTCCCAGATATGTGGGACCATATCTTATTAGCAGAAGAGTGGGCAAGGTAGCATATGAGCTAGAGCTACCCCAGGAAATGTCAGCTGTCCACAACGTATTTCATGTCTCTATGCTGAAAAAGCATACCCCAAATGCCACCCAGGTGATTGAGCCCCAGTCGGTACAGATCCGCGAAGACCTCAGCTATGATAGTCGGCCTATTCAGATAATAGACCGAGCAGTTAAGAAATTACGGAACAAGGAAGTACCATTAGTCAAAGTCATTTGGCACAGTCACACAGCAGAAGAGGCAACTTGGGAGACAGAAGTACCCAGAATTGTTCTAAGTTCGAGGACAAACTTTTTATAAGGTATGGGGAATTGTAACGCCCGAAAATTCTCGAAACTGCATTATAAATATTCGATGATTTTTCTGGAATTTTTAGATATTTTTCCGGAATTTCCTGAGTAGCGGAAACAACAAAAATGATTAGAACCGCAAAATAGCTTAGGCGGGAATCGAACCCGGGACCTCTCGGGTCCGCTAAACCTTTAGTTAGCCTTAGTAACCGGTGAACCCAGCAGGGCCGTGCTGGAAGAATGAGGAACCAATTATATTTATATTGGAGTTGGGTTCAATAATCCACTTAATATAAATAGGAAACTTAAAGAGGGTTTGGTTTATTTTATTTTGGTTCGGCACATCCTTCTCCACCGAAACCCTCTCACGCCACCTCTCCCGTTTCCTCCTCCTTCTTTCGGCGCCACACCAAGGAAGACCTAGGGTTCTTTCTCTAGGGCCCCAAGGACACTTTCCGGCGACGATTTCAACACGAGGAGGTTCTTCGCGAGAGGAACGCAAAGACGTGAGCGGATCGTCGAGAAGGTCATCTCCACCGGAATTCGAGCGAATAGAATCGTAAGAAATTACGAACAGGAGGTAAGAAACCCCTCACCTGCAGTATAATAACTACCGTTTGATTTTCTGTGCATTAGTTTAGTTATATGCGTATGTTTTCGACATATAGGGTGTATTTAACCCTCCTCGCAGGTTTAGGGATTTAGTGAGTACCTTTAGATGGGCCGGATACGTCTTTTCTCCTTCAGTTGGAGGTTTAGATGCTGTTGGGTGCCTAAAGGTAGTCTCCCTAATAGAGAGGGGAGTTAAAGCACACTAGGTGGTCGATTAAATAACTAGCTTAGAAAAAAATGCAACCTAGGTATTTTTATTAGCACAGTTGAATGCATTAGAAGCATTTAAATCAGTAAATCAGTTATCCTAGCTTATATGGGACTACGGTCCAATGGGTGGGCTCCCACAGTCGCCTCTAGGTTCAGACAACCTAGCTCTATGTTCAGATAACCTAGAAACAGCTATTTAGAACAGTTTAGCTATACTCAGTATTTTACTTTTCAGTTGGCACTGTACTGGATTAGATATCCATTGGGCTGGGCTCCCATAGTCGGTCCCTAGGTTTAGATAACCTAGTAGCTCTACTAAATTCGAGATTTGCAACCCTGGGTCTAGTTAGAGATGCGCGCATAGCAAGTGCAGTTGCCGGGCCCAAACAGCAGCACGATTACTATTTTCACTTATTATGATATTAGCTTTCAAACTCTTAATCTAATCCAGTGATTATAGTTTAAGATCAGTTTTGGCTTAGTTCAGTTTCAGTCAGTATCATGCCCCAGCTTAGCTTTTCCGTGTGAATATGCATGATAACTTTATGTGCAGTTGTTATACATGTTTGTATGATCAGCTTTAGATATGCCATGATTGTATGCTTATATGCCATGCCATGCTTAGTTTATTCAGTATATCCAGCATAGGTTTTAAACAGCATGATTTAAAATCATATTTGCATCGTTGCATGTTTTTGTGAGGTAGATGGTTTCTTACTAAGCTTTTTAGCTTATAGATACTACTTTTCTTATACTGCAGATAAAGGTAAAGGAAAAGTGGACCAGTAGCGGAGGCTGGAGGTCAATGCAGATCAGGATGTGTGTGGAAGGAACTGGAATAAAAGATCCTCAGGGGTTTTAGCAAGCTTAAATAGTAGAAGTCTTAGTATTTCTTCTTTTATGCAATTTTGAACCTTAGAGTGTTTAAATCATGGGAGATTCATTTAGTTTGTTAGTAATTATGTTAGAATGCTGGTTAATAGTTGTTAGAATGTATTTCCATTGATTTTAGAATTGTTGTGTGAGATTTTGGCACGCCAAAGTGCTGAAATCAGAGTTCCTGGGCGAAATCAGAACTCTGATCGGTCTCCAGACCGATCAGAGCCTGGGCAGTGCCACTGGATCGGTCAGCCGACCGATCCAGATAGATACAGTATGCTACTGTATCCTCCTGGATCGGTCAGCCGACCGATCCAGCGCGATACAGTAGCGATTGCAGGTGTTTCGGGTGCCTGGATCGGTCAGTCGACCGATCCAGACATACCTGGATCGGTCAGCCGACCGATCCAGTTGGGAACAGAAACTTCCCCAGCTTCGATCGATCTGCAGACCGATCAGCAGGCCGGTAGGTAGTTGGGAAGTTAGGTTCTAGTCCCTAGCTCAGTTGGGATGTTCAATTTACCCTCCTTAGCATATGTACACCAGCAAAGAAGGTCTTTAGACCTTTCTTATCAGTTGTATCCGTCATTAGTAGAGTAAAATTTTAATTAGCCCAGCTTTCCGCACAGTATAGTTTAGCATTATTGTGACGATCGGCCTTACAGCTAGTGCCTAGAAGGCGGGTCGTTTCAGTATATGCGCTTAAGACCTTGATTTTAGCTTGAATAAGTTTATTTAAGTTGATTAAGCTATGTTTATTCTTGTTAACCATCCTTAACCCTAAGAAATTTATTTATAGGATACTTTCATACCCAAAAGGGGAGGCTATCCTCTCGGAAAGGAGGAGAATGAAGGAAACCCTCATTCATGCTTTGGCATGAAGAAGAAGTTAAGGCTATGTGATTAGCTTAACGTGAACGCATTGTCAAACATTAAAAAGGGGGAGATTATTGGTATAATTTTTCTAGGTTAAGGTTGACCAATTTGACTAAGCTTGAGTTGTCTCAAGTTTGAGTCTTGACGTTTGAGTTTCGATGTTTGACAATATATGGAGATTGTAGGTGTAATTATCTATTTGAGAAGATTGGTCTAGGTTTGACCAGTTTGATGTGAAGAAGAGTCAAATAAGTCAAGGTTAATCGGATGCTTGATAGAGAAGTCCTAATTGGAAGTTAAGAAAGGCCAAGTCCAACGAGAAGGTTGGCAGAAGAAGAAAATTCAATTGGATCAATGTTGACCGGACACTTGGTGTGGAAAGTCCTGGTGAGTGAAGACAGGTGAAAGTCCCATGAGTGAAGCTAGGCAGATTAGAAGTCCTAGTGAGTGAAGCTAGGAAGATGAGAAGTCCTGGTGAGTGAAGCCAGACAGTTAGAAAATCCTGGTGAGTGAAGCTAAGTGAAAAGCCCTAGTGAGTGAAGTTAGGCAGAAGAAAAATCCTGTTAAGTGAAGCTAGGCAATGAGGAAGTCCTAGTGAGTGATGTCAGGCATGTGGAAATCCAGGTGGATCAATGTTGATCGTACACCTAGTGATTGGAAGTCCAAGTAGGTCAAAGGATTGATCGGATACTTGGCAGAAGGAGAAAAGTCCAAGTGGGTCAAAAGATTGACCGAATACTTAGTGAAGAAGTCTCAGCAGGTCAAGTTTGACCAGATGTTAGGCAATGAAAAGTCCCAATAGGTCACGATTGACTAGATGTTGGGAAAGTGAACCCTAGACTTGGCTGGAAGAAGTTAGCGTTGGTAATCGATTAGGGTAATTGATTGCCAAGACCTTAATCGATTAGGTTGATCGATTAAGCAGTTTGATGCGAGGAAACAAAAGCATGCTAATCGATTAGGTTAGTCGATTAGGCATGCATAATCAATTAGTGCAATCAATTAAGTCCTGCTTAAGCAATCAAGGTGATCTCTTAAGCTGGATTTCGTAAGTGTACAGAGAGTTTGGTAAGTGATTAAGAAGGGAGGCTTAATCGCTTACGGACTATTCTCGAACGAACAGAAGGCTCCCTAATCGATTAGGCTAATCGATTAGGGAGACATAATCAATTAGATTAATCGATTACGCTTGAAAATCTAACTGTTATCAGCTTGATAAAAAGGCTTTGGCGTGCACTATTTTCCTCCAACGTTTACGATTCTCCTCTTCCACTCTCTTCATCAAGCTCAAATCTACACACCAGTTCTTGGAGACTTAGAGAGAAGTGTTGTTGCACTTCCAAGTTGATCAAGAGGTGTTTACAAGCAAGAAGTAAGAAGCTAGGGTTTCATTTGTTGCAAATCTTGTACGATTTCACATTGTATTAGCTTCTTTTTAGTCTTTTTCTTGTATTTCTGTATTGAGAGCTTGTATAAGGTTTCTCTACCTCCGAAGTGTTTCCGAGAATGAGTGTTTTATAGTGGATATGTGAGAGAGGGCCAGATACTTGGATTAATCACCTCGTTTGAGGTGGATACCAAGTAATCCTATTTGCTAGCATTGGAGGAGCTTGTTTCGAGTATTTCTTCTGCAAAAGATTATTATCGACGAAGCGAGTGAACTATTCATCCCCCTCTAGCTCCGAAGTATCCCAACAAAACTCAACCGTGAATTATTTTTTTCAACGTGTAAATTATTCAGAGGTGGAGGTGAGAAGCCTTGAATACTTTAAGGGATGTCTGGACCTGACATGAGATCATATAAGGCCCAATATCAAGCATAACATGGAGGTTTTTGACGATTCTTCTTTATTACATTTTAACATATCCGAAAAGCTGAAATAAATAATAGATATTATATTTAAACTATTTGCAATAGCAGAAATTCACAAGAACTGAAATGAGTGCAATTGGAGCTTTCTAAATCCATTAGTGGGTTTCGGTCAAAATCCACTAATGGACCTAGAAATCTCAAATTGCACACATTTCAGTTTCTGTGATATGTCATTTAAGATTTATATATTAGGTTATAATATTAAGTACCAAAAAAATTTTCTTAGGTGTCTAGCAAGGGCAACCCTCTTAGTCAAAATACTCGAGGCATCTAGAACACTTTCGAACGCCTTGAGCTGTGAGGGTTGCCTATCCTATATATATATATATATACATACCCTGTGCACACCGAAATTTTTTTTCTTGGTTTGAATTTTTTTTTTTACTTAATTCTATAACTCAATCCCTAAATTCTGAAAGTAAAATCATAAATGATATAATCACAAACTAAAAAAATAAACAAAAAAAAGAAATAAAAAAAATCTGCCATTGCAAAGTCGCGGACTGTTCTGTAGGATAAAAATGTCGTCATGTGTGTGTGAGCGCGCGCGCACGTGCGTGCATGCGTGCGTGCATGCATGCATGCGTGCGTGCGTGCGTGTGTGTGTGTGTACAGTGATGTGAAGTGGCCACCTAAGCAAGTGCCCATGGTTGTTCAGGGTAAGGTTTGTAGGGTAATTAAGGTGTGCAGGATAATAGAATTATATATACACCTTACCCTACGCAACCATGGGCACCTACTGAGGTGGCCACCTGCACATCACTGATTAAAATATGTATGATAATCATTAGTGATTAGGATTAAGCCACCTCAGCAGGTGTCCAAGGTTGTGTGGGATAAGGTGGGTAGACTATTAAATCTGTGCAGGTGTCCACCGCAGCGTAACTTTTTTCTTTTTATTATTATTATTATTATTTTTTAAGATCTTGGTTATATCAATTAAAATTTAACTTTATGGTTTAGAGGTTGAGTTATAGTATTAAGCACAAAAAATCAAATTAAAAAAAATAGGTGTACACGGGATGTGTAGTGTAAGGTGAGCATCATATCAAAACTCTATATATTCCTTTGAGTGGTCGGTAGGGTTGTGAGTGACCACTCAATTTCAAGCAGATTTAGCTGAGTTTTCAGGACTAATATTCTGGTTCCTAATAGTATATTCCTAGTACTGCCTCGTACTTGAGGGGTTATAGGTAGGATAATAGCAAAAGTCTATTCTAATCATATGTTGCAGACTTGTCATCTATAAAGTTTGCATGTGCCTCACTTATCTATAGCTAGATAAAATCCACATAGAAAACAATGAACATTATTTGTTCATGTTTTTAAATTCCACTCATGGAGGAACTTAGATTGTTTAGGAGTAGAAGATAGGTTTTGTTGGAACATCATGTCTATAGCAGTTGGTGGGGAAAAACTGTCTCATTGCTCTTCTAAGTTTTCAAATTCCTGTTTATATTTTCCAGTAGTCTTATTTGGAGTCAGGAAGGAATTTACTAGTCTGTAGGATGAGGGAGATGATATATCCTTTAAATCATCTACTGAGATTATGGAGTAGATAGAGGACGTATCTGATTATATTTCTACCAAGTCTAAGTTTGTACAGGTAACTAACTTTGCTTCTCGAGTATAGAGTGTTGGATCGAGACGCGCTAGAGGGGGGGGGGGGGGGTGAATAGCGCTCGCGGCTAATTCGTTTTTCGAATCGCAAAACTTATCGGAGTAAAAACACGCAGCGGAATAAAATGACACAAAGAGACAAGGGATTTTTACTTCGTTCGGAGCCTGTGACGACTCCTACTCGAAGGCCCGCGATCCTTGATCGCTTTCCGTGGGCAACAACTATAAGCTCGATAAAAGTACAAGTATTACAGTTAAGTGTAATGGAAAAAGTACAGTTATACCGACGACAAAATCGTAATCTGAAGATTTCGGAGCTCCGGGTCGTCGGTGTCTCGTAGCAGCACTTCGGGATCGTCTCGTGAGCAACTTGTAGCAGAACGATCGCTTGGAAATTGTTGTCTAGAGCTGCTGGTTGAGACCCCTTATAAAGAGGGTTCAAGGCGCCTTATACTGTTCATCAAGGCGCCTTGAACGAGCCGAGTCACCCGCGTGGATCAGCACTGACCTGGTCGAACTCTATCTGGTTCAAGGCGCCTTCAGCCTATCCAAGGCGCCTTCAACCTCCTGTCCAAGGCGCCTTGAGCTCCATTCAAGGCGCCTCCAGTCTGCTGCGCTGGCCGCCTCCAAGCTCCATGGAGGCGCCTCGGACACTGTTCATCCGAGTTGTAACTTGCTCCTTTGTTCCTGAAAAATGTGTTAGTCCAAAACACATACCCTGCAAAACAAAGTTAGCACAGTACACATGATAAATAAAGTATATACAGTCTCCGGACTGTCCGAGTCTGACTTCGGGTTTCCTACCGGAAACCCTAGGTCGACCCGACGCCTACTGTTCCCTCTACGGGGAACGCGTCCTCACCTACTCCACTCAGGAGATTTACCTGTTGCCAGTACGATCCTCCAGATCGACTGGACTTTTGCTCGACACTCGATGCTCCCGGACTTTCTGCTGAACATCCGCTTCACCGGCCAGTTCAGACTTTCACCTGGTTCGTGACACCAGGACTTTTCACCTAGGGTTACCACCCCCTAGGACTTTTGCCTGAAGCCATCGACCTGCCAAGACTTTCCGCATAGGGTTACCACCTCCTATGACCTAGGGTTACCACCCCCTAGGGTTTTACCTTGCCTAACTGCAGTTAGGACTTTCCTGAAACACTCAGCAAAAGCTGTCAGACAACAAAGCACCTTAACTTTGAATCCTTTGCCATTATCAAAACTTAGGTTCGATCGTCGGATGCTTCCCACACCAACAATCTCCCCCTTTTTGATTATGGCAATACGTAATTCAAAGTTAAGAAAAAACAACATTTGTAATAAGTGCATAAAGTTAACCAAGCTTAAGTAAATAAACTTTAAATGCAATAACAGTTAAGCTGGAAACTTTTAACTTTGTAATATTAGACTCCCCCTTAATAAAAGCCCTCCTTTAACTTTAATTTACCTACTCTCCCCCTTTGCCATATATCAAAAATAAACCAGTTTGAAAGTAGATTTGTATTTTCTGAAGGAAAATTTTCAAAGAGGGTTAAAAAGTAAATTTTCTTCTTAGCAAAATGACTTATTGAATTTTGGAACTTGCCAACTTTGAAAATACTTAGCTATATATATATTCAGCTTCGAAATGATTTGTATTGAAAAAATATTTTGCCAAATAGCTAAGTTTTAGAGTACAATCTAACAAAAGTCTAGTTAAAATAGTCTAAAAATTAACTAGGTTTGAAAGTATGAGTATTTGAATTTTCAATAAAAGGATTTGCTTAGAAGTTATAAAATATGAGGTCACTTGAAAAAAAACGTTATAAAAAGTTGACTAGATTTGAAACTATTTGAATACTCAATTACATGGACAAGTTTTGAAAAACTGTAATTAAGTTTTGAATACGCATTTTGAAGAAGCTTTGATATTAAAGAAAAAAATATTTAGTTTTAGGACACAGGGAGTAGCAGTAGTTTGTTTTCCAGTCCATGCATGAGTCAAATTAAATTGTTGAGTTTAATTTGATTAAGTATCAGAGCCTTAAACTAATCAGGTAAAGTAATTTGATTAGAACCTTAAAGTACAATCATGCTTAAACAAAAACTTGAAACACACTTTTCCCAATTGTCTAACCTCTAGCTACTTGCTGATTGCCTAGAGGGCAGTAGCTTTCACATGGTTAGTCAAATTAAGTCCATTTGGTCCAGTTAGAGTTGACTAGAGCTGAAAGACTTGACTTGATTATTATTTATGATGTCTTTAACGCCCAGACTCATATTGATGCACAAATATAAGCATTCCTGAGTCCGGGCTGTACCCTATGCATCTCACGCCATTCTAAGTTTGTCAAACACAAGCAAGGTATACCTAGGTGATTGTGAGATGCTCTGGCTTTAATCTAGGGGTACATGATATCTAGGGGAAGGCCTAAGCTAAATCCAAATTTTAGAAATCTAACAAAATTGGAGTTTTGAAAACTATTTTCCCTAGAATTTTAAAAGCAAATGATAACCAAATTAAAAAACATTGTCTATTCTACCCAACACATTCCTATTTGTCTTCTAAGTGAGCTGAACTCAAGTTCAGGTAAGGGTTTTGTGAAGATGTCAGCTAGATTTGATTTTGACTCAACATAGTTGAGTATAATATCACCCTTAGCTACATGATCCCTTACAAAATGATGCTTCACTTCTATATGTTTAGTCCTTGAGTGATGAATTGAGTTTTTTGTTAAATTTATGGAACTTATATTATCAATTGAGATTTTTGTGTTGTGATAGTTCAGTTGATAGTCTTTAAGAGTGTGCATCATCCAAAGCAATTGAGATGTGCATTCACCTAAGGCGATATAAATGTTGCTTTCTACTTGACCAACTTACTAGGCATTGTCCTAGAAATTGACAACTACCACTTGTGCTTTTTCTATCTAACTTGCATCCGGCGTAATCCGAGTTAGAATAGCCAAGAAGGTCAAAGGTGCAAGTTCTAGGGTACCAGAGTCCTATATTTAGAGTACCTTTAATGTACCTAAGTATTCTTTTAACATAGGTTAAATGTGACTCTTTTGCACAAGATTGGTATCTTGCGCACATACCAACCGCAAATAATATGTCGGGTCGGCTTGCAGTTAGGTAAAGCAAGCTTCCTATGACACTCCTATAGTACTTTGGATCTACTGGTTTTCCTTCAGGGTCAGAGTCTATGTTAATGTTGGTTGCCATTGGAGTATTTATTATTTTTGAATTTTCCATGCAGAATTTTTTAATTAATTCCTTTGCATATTTAGTTTGATAAATGTATATTCCATCTTTAGTTTGTTTTATTTGTAAGCCTAAGAAGAAATTAAGTTCACCAACCATACTCATTTCAAATTTATTTTCCATTAATTTAATAAATTCTTTTAAAAATTTAGAGTTATTTGATCCAAAAATTATATCATCAACATAGATTTGAGCTATGAAGATGTCTTTTCTCGATTTTACAAATAGAGTTGGATCTATTTGACCTTGGTTGAAACCTTTGGATATTAAGTGATTTGATAATCGTTCATACCATGCCCTAGGGGCTTGTTTAAGTCCGTACAAGGCCTTTTTTAACTTATATACATGATTAGGATATCCTAAGTCCTCAAATCCTGGGGGTTGGCTTACATATACTTCCTCTTTAATAAATCCATTTAAGAATGCTGACTTGACATCCATTTGGTATAGTTTAAATCCTTTGTTTGCTGCATAGGCTAACAACATTCTAATGGATTCGAGTCTAGCTACTGGGGCATAGGTTTCATCATAGTCCAAACCTTCAACTTGGCTAAATCCTTTAGCTACAAGCCTAGCCTTATTTCTAATTATCCTTGATCATCTAGCTTGTTTCTAAATACCCATTTTGTGTCGATTATTGATTTATTTGAGGGTTTAGATACAAGTTCCCAGACTTGATTTCTCTCAAATTGGGCTAACTCTTCCTGCATAGCTATGATCCAGTCCGGGTCAGGTAGTGCTTCTTCTATTGTTTTTGGTTCGATTTTAGATATTAGGGCAATCTGACTGTGGATTCTATAGGAGGATCTAGTTCTGACTCCTAGATTTGTATCACCCAAAATTTGACCAGATGGGTGAGAGGTATTGGCCCTAGTTGGTCTTATAAGTGGGTCAGGGGCTGGTTCCTCTGGTTTATTAAGATTTGGTTGACTTTCATCATCTTCTATATTTCTTGGATCAATATCAACATTCTCATTTATATTTGGTAGATTATTTTCTTCATCAAATATTATATTAGTTGTTTCTTCAACTTTTAGGGTGTTTTGATTGTAGACTCTATAGGCTCGACTGTTTGAGGAGTATCCTAAAAATATTCCTTTGTTAGATTTGGGTGTGAATTTTCTTAAATAATCTTTAGTATTTAAAATGTGAACTTTACATCCAAATACTTTTAAATAATTTAAGTTAGGAATTTTATTATAATATAGTTCATAAGGGGTTTTCTTGTGAAATTTGTTGATCAAGATTCGATTTTGAATATGATTTGCAGTATTAATTACTTCTGCCCAAAATTGGTGATTTAAATTATATTCATTTAACATGGTTCTAGCGGCTTCTTGTAGAGTTCTATTTTTCGTTCCACTGGACCATTTTGTTGGGGGTTCTAGGACATGAAAATTCATGTTGATATCCATTTATTTTACAAAATTGGGTAAATTTATGATTTTCAAATTCCCTCCATGATCACTTCTAATTCTTTTAATTTTAGTATCTTTTCATTTTCTATTAATTTACAAAAGTTACTAAATATTTCATAGGTTTCATCTTTAGTTTTTAGGAATTTTACCCATGAAAATCTAGAGTAGTCATCAATTATTACTAAGCAATATTGGTTTCTGCTTAGTGACTTAGTTCCATGTGAATCAAATAAGTCAAGGTGAAGGAGCTCAAGTAAGGAGCTGGTTCTTCAAGATTTGTTGATTTGTGTGTTGACTTAGTTTGTTTTCCCTGTTGACAAGCATTACATATAGAATTTTTAACGAATTTTAGTTTTGGTAAACCTTTAACTAGACCATTATGACTTATTTTTGAAATGAGTCTAGTGTGAGTATGACACAATCTTCTGTGCCACAAATCAGTTTCCTCTTCTTGTGTTAGAAAACACTTTGTTGAGGATGTCGGTAGATTAATTGAATACATATTATTTATCCTAAGTCCCTTAAGTAAGATTTCAGGATTTTCAATGTTTTTAACTAAACACCTGGTTTTGTCAAAAGTTACTAAGTATCCGCTATCACACAATTGACTTATACTTAGTAAATTAAACTTGAAATTTTCAACTAAAAGGACTTTTCGAATAATAAAATCGGAGTTGAGTTCGATATTACCTCTTCCGATTACCTTAAGTTGACCTTCGTTACCGAATGCAACTGATCCTAAGTTCTTGTACGTGAGTTTAGTAAACTTCAATTTATCTCCAGTCATGTGTCTGGAGCAGCCACTATCCAACATCCATTGATCCAATTCCTACATAGGAAGTGGTTGAATTGTTTTAATGGATTTCACAATAGTTAAATTGAAGTAAACTTGTTAGAGATAAATTGTGAAAGAGTTTTGAGATTGAGTTTTAAAATAATTTTGAAATTAAGTTTTAAAAATAATTTTGAAATTTAAGTTTTTAAAATAATTTTGAAATTTATGTTTTTAAAATAATTTTGAAATTTAAGTTTTTTTTTTTTAAAATAATTTTGAAATTTAAGTTTTTAAAATAATTTTTAAATTTAAGTTTTTTTTTTTAAAATAATTTTGAAATTTAAGTTTTTAAAATAATTTTGAAATTTAAGTTTTTAAAATAATTTTGAAATTTAAGTTTTTAAAATAATTTTGAAATTTAAGTTTTTAAAATAATTTTGAAATTTAAGTTTTTAAAATAATTTTGAAATTTAAGTTTTTAAAATAATTTTTAAATTTAAGTTTTTTTTTTTTTAAAAATAATTTTGAAATTGAGTTTTAAAATAATTTTGAAATAGAGTTTTAAAGTAATTTTGAAATTTAAGTTTTTAAAATAATTTTGAAATTTAAGTTTTTTTTTTTTTTTAAATAATTTTGAAATTGAAGTTTTTAAAATAATTTTGAAATTTAAGTTTTTTTTTTTTTAAAAATAATTTTGAAATTTAAGTTTTTTTTAAAGTAATTTTGAAATTTAAGTTTTTAAAATAATTTTGAAATTTAAGTTTTTAAAATAATTTTGAAATTTAAAGTTTTTTTTTTTAAATAATTTTGAAATTGAGTTTTTAAAATAATTTTGAAACGATTTTGAAAGGATTTTATAAATAATTTTCAAATGAGTTTTATCACTTAGTCATCTCACCCGATCTAAATTTTCAATCAGGGAATCCTATGATTGATGTGAGATGATTTATAATTCAACTTTTAGGTTTGGGTTAACTTTGTGTTAAATTCAGGTTTAGCTTTGGGTTCAACAAGTAAGCATTCTTTGGATAAACTTCTGGGCTATGGTGAGTCACAAGGAACTCATTAAAGTAACCATGCCTTCGAGGTTTTCCAAATAGTCCTACCCATTGAGCTTAGTACTAAACCTTGGTCTAACTAGTTAGGATCCATTTAAGGGTAGCTTCGGTCAGTTCCACTTGACCAAATGCACCAGGTCGAAACCATATCTTCCTAGACATGCGATGCCCAAGCTTCCCTAACGTACTATCATCCAAAAACTTCACCAGTACTGTGGTTCAAGTTAACCTTAGTCCGTTTTAATCTAACCTTAATTACCCTGTCGGGTAATCTACTCTTGTTTTACCCATTTCGGGTAGATTAGGTTTAATTACCCTGCCGGGTAGTTTAGTTGGGGGTGCCAGCGAGTCTGGATCCCTCTCTTCATTTTGAGTTTTAATTTCGAATTTTGAATTTTAATTTTAATTTTAAATTTTGAAGTTTGAATTTAATTATTAACTTAATTTCTAATTTTAATTTCGAATTTTGAATTTAATTTTTAATTTCGAATTTGAATTTTAAATTTTTAGGATTGTTTTTCTTTTTGCTCCCCCTGGATCATGGCCTCGATATGGTCTATCGAGGTAGTATATTTGATCCTTCGGAACCCAGTATTGGCCAAGTCCAACTTGATTGACCAAGTTAGACTTGGAGACCCATGCTTGAACTGATTTAACACTTTGTTTGTTTATTAATGATAAATAAGATCTATATTTACTTTTGTATCCCAGCCCAGTTCTGTTGTAGACGGCTCTTTGTGTTCCAAGGATCAAGTTCAAATTCTTGGAGCCCAAAGTAAACCGTTCTAAGGTATTTTCTAAATCTTTAACCTGATTTGTTAGACTTGAATTTTCTTCCTCAAGTTTTTGAACTTGAGTTAGTAATTCAGTCTGACTCTGGTCAGGTAAAGGTTTGGTGTTAGCCATTTCTTTAAGGACACTTACTTCCTTTAGAAGTGACTTAACTTTCAGGTTTGACTTAGCTAATTTGCGCAACAAATAGCTAACTAAAATGTTCAACCTGGAGATACTTACAGCGGGATCTGGTCCTTCGGAAACGGATACGGATCCGTGGCTTTGCTTGGACTCTGCCTCAGACTCGCTCTCGTATCCGTATTCGACGACTTGGTCCCGGGCCATTAATGCGAGTAGACTTGTTTGTTCGAGCTCGTCGTCGTCGTCCTCCGATGAAGATTCGTCCCATGTTGCCTTAAGGACCTTTTTCCTTCTTTGCTTTTTGACCTCCTTCAGGTTAGGGCAGTTGGTTTTGATGTGCCCTTTTTGGTTACACCCGTAGCATGTAACTTCAAACTTCATCTTTGTATTTTGTGGGCCTTCCTTTGATTTCACTGCCTTCTTTAGATCTCTTTTGTCGAATCCTTTCGTCTTGTAGAGCTTCTTCACGAGATTTACCAGCTCGGTTGTAATGTCACCTTCTTCATCATCAGAGTCTGGTTCAGCTTCCGATGCTGGTTCGGTTCTCCGTCGTGGTCTCGGTTCCCGGGTTCGGCTTGTACCTGCAACCAACGCAATACCTTTCTCGTGCATTAGTCTGCTCATGAAGTTCAAATTCACTAAAAAGTTTATCTAGTTTTAAAGAAGATAAATCCTTGGAAACTTTGTAGGCATCTACCATTGATGCCCACAATGTATTCCTTGGAAACGAGTTTAGGGCATACCTTATTACGTCCCGATTTTCTATCTTTTGGCCAATTCCGTGAAGAGAGTTAAGGATGTCTTGTATTCTCGCGTGAAGAGAACTCGCCGTTTCGCCTTCCTGCATTTTTAGATTATATAATTTATTAAGTAAAAGATCTCTTTTACTTACCTTGGTGTCGTCAGTGCCTTCGTGGAGTTCGATTAGCTTTTCCCAGAGCTCCTTTGCAGAAGAGAACGGGCCAACTCTGTTGAGTTCTTCTTTGGTAAGACCACACTGGAGGGTGCAGGTAGCTTTTGTTAGGACCAAAAGTAGCTAGAGGGGGGGTGAATAGCTCGTCGCGTGCTCGTCGCTTGGCGTTGCTTGTTTCTTCAAGGATATGCAGCGGAAAATACAGAAACAAATACAACCACGCTAACACTAGGATTTTACTTGGTATCCACCTCCAAAGGAGGTGACTAATCCAAGGATCCACACCACGCACGCACCCTCCACTATGAAACACTCCTTTTCGATAACTACCGAGGGCGGAGAAGCCCTACAACACTCTCAGTACAAGAAGAAGAAAGGGTAGTAAAGATTAAGTAAAAGCTTACAAGAAATGCAGTGAAAACCCTAACCCTAACTTCTTCCTCTTGCAATGGATCCGCCTCTTGACTTGGAAAGCCTCCAAGAACCTTCAAGAACTGGCGATCACGTGCTTGTAGAGAGCTGTGGAGAAGCTGGTGAAGAGCTGGAATGAATCGGTGAAGAGGTCGTAAAAGTGATATAGAAGACCACGCTCGCCTGCGGCTTTAAACCCGACGGTCGGATCGTCGATTCAATGTTCCGATCGATCGGGAGGCTGATCGATCACGGATCGATCCGAGCGCCTGCTCAGAAGCGCGCTGGATCGATCCACGGATCGATCCGGCGCTTATCGCTGGCGGATCGCCCCGATCGATCGGTGATCGATCGGGACCTGAATCGATCACGGATCGATCGAGCTTTCGTCATTGGGAAGAATCGGATTGATCCATCGATCGATCCGGCTGATCGATCCACGGATCGATCAAAGCTGGTTTTGCTCAAAACCAAGTCCCAACCTCTCTAACCAACATCCGGTCAACCTTGACCTGTTGGTACATCATGCCTCGCATCTGGTCACTCCCTTGACCTGCCAGGACTCCCCACCAAGTGTCCGGTCAATCCCTTTGACCCACTTGGACTTTTACTCGTCGTGCCAAGTATCCGGTCACTCCATTGACCTACTTGGACTTCCACCAGATGTCTGGTCAACCTTGACCCATCTGGACTTCCTTCCTTGCCAAGTATCCAGTCAATCCTTTGACCTACTTGGACTTCCCAACACCAGATGTCCGATCATCCTTGATCCATCTGGATTTCCTTCCTTGCCTGGCTTCACTCACCAGGACTTTCACCTAGCTTCACTCACTAGGGTTTTCCATCTGCCTAGCTTCACTCACTAGGACTTTCACCTAGCTTCACTCACTAGGGTTTTCCATCTGCCTAGCTTCACTCACTAGGACTTCCTTCTGCCTAGCTTCACTCACTAGGACTTTCCTTCTGCCTGACATTCCAGTTAGGACTTCCCAGTCAAGTATCCAGTCAACCTTGACCTACTTGACTCTTCTTCAATCAATATCTTATTGTCAAACATCTAAACCCTAACCAAGACTCAGCTTGGTTAACCAGGTTACCCTTGACCTGAGGGATATTGCACCAACAGCTTTGGCGTCGGCTTCAACCTTTTTTATTAAAGAAGCGTCCCATTTCTCGCAGGGTGTTGTTTTGCCGTCGTCATCGATTGGCAGTTTCAGTCCCGTCTTTATGATCATCCACGTTTCGAATTGTATCTTTAGATACGTTTCCATTCTTCCCTTCCAGTAGCCAAAATCCTCTCCGGAGAATAGCGGGGGACGTACAGTGCTGAAACCCTCTTGTTGGGCCATTTATAATATGCAACAAAAGAAAACAACAGAATATGTTCCAAGACTAAGTCTTGGATTAGTAGTGCTGGAAATAAAGAATAATAAAAACGAACTCGAGTGGTGTTGCACCTACTTCGAGCAAAAGTCGATTCGAGGGAAACAAAAATTAGAATATAGCTATAAGGCTAAATTCTAATTTGACTCCGAAAACGAAAAAAACTGCGAAAAATTTGTTTTGAAAGGTGGTTGCACCAATTCAAAATGACCCCGCTCTGATACCAATTGTTGGATCGAGACGCGCTAGAGGGGGGGGGGGGTGAATAGCGCTCGCGGCTAATTCGTTTTTCGAATCGCAAAACTTATCGGAGTAAAAACACGCAGCGGAATAAAATGACACAAAGAGACAAGGGATTTTTACTTCGTTCGGAGCCTGTGACGACTCCTACTCGAAGGCCCGCGATCCTTGATCGCTTTCCGTGGGCAACAACTATAAGCTCGATAAAAGTACAAGTATTACAGTTAAGTGTAATGGAAAAAGTACAGTTATACCGACGACAAAATCGTAATCTGAAGATTTCGGAGCTCCGGGTCGTCGGTGTCTCGTAGCAGCACTTCGGGATCGTCTCGTGAGCAGCTTGTAGCAGAAAGATCGCTTGGAAATCGTTGTTGAGAGCTGCTGGTCGAGACCCCTTATAAAGAGGGTTCAAGGCGCCTTATACTGTTCATCAAGGCGCCTTGAACGAGCCGAGTCACCCGCGTGGATCAGCACTGACCTGGTCGAACTCTATCTGGTTCAAGGCGCCTTCAGCCTATCCAAGGCGCCTTCAACCTCCGGTCCAAGGCGCCTTGAGCTCCATTCAAGGCGCCTCCAGTCTGCTGCGCTGGCCTTTTCCTGGCTCGCACCCGAGGCGCCTCCAAGCTCCATGGAGGCGCCTCGGACACTGTTCATCCGAGTTGTAACTTGCTCCTTTGTTCCTGAAAAATGTGTTAGTCCAAAACACATACCCTGCAAAACAAAGTTAGCACAGTACACATGATAAATAAAGTATAGACAGTCTCCGGACTGTCCGAGTCTGACTTCGGGTTTCCTACCGGAAACCCTAGGTCGACCCGACGCCTACTGTTCCCTCTACGGGGAACGCGTCCTCACCTACTCCACTAAGGAGATTTACCTGTTGCCAGTACGATCCTCCAGATCGACTGGACTTTTGCTCGACACTCGATGCTCCCGAACTTTCTGCTGAACATCCGCTTCACCGGCCAGTTCAGACTTTCACCTGGTTCGCGACACCAGGACTTTTCACCTAGGGTTACCACCCCCTAGGACTTTTGCCTGAAGTCATCGACCTGCCAAGACTTTCCGCATAGGGTTACCACCCCCTATGACCTAGGGTTACCACCCCCTAGGGTTTTACCTTGCCTAACCGCAGTTAGGACTTTCCTGAAACACTCAGCAAAAGCTGTCAGACAACAAAGCACCTTAACTTTGAATCCTTTTCCATTATCAAAACTTAGGTTCGATCGTCGGATGCTTCCCGCACCAACATAGAGATTTTCCTTAGTCAGACATGTAGATGATAGATCTCCTTCATTTCATGCAAACAAGTTATTTTGTTGGCATATGTTTTCTTTAGTTTATATCATCTAACATGTTTTTCCTTGTTTAAATAAGGTTTTCGTTCTTTACTTCTTCTTATATAATAGGTTTTTTTGGTCTTACCTTAGGTTTTTCTTGTATGACAAGTCTGGTGGATCGTCTTTTTGCCTAAATTATTTTTGTTAGTTTACCCCATATTGTCAGGGAGTGTATATTTGACTACATAAATCATATTGTTAGTTTTTTAGTTGTTTCTGTATATAAATATAAGTACATTTTTCTTTAAGTATTGAGATGTGTTGTATTCGTACCTATATGTGTTGGCGCAGCAGAGCCAGCAAGAGGGGGGGGGGGGGGTGAATTGCCTACAAAAAAAAATAAACTCTTTCTTGATCCTTTTGTTGGTTGCTACTCGGAAAGCCTAGAGGTTCCACTGTACAAAAATTTTGTACAAAGGTCTGAACCTTTTCCTAGCTACCATGTGTTCTTTTAAATTAAATTTTGGATCGCCTGCGGAACTTTTGATAGATCTTTTACTTGTTCTTTTAGGTTTTGACTTGGATCTCCTGCGGAACTTAACACGTTCGACCCAAATCACCTTAAGTTATTAATTCCATTAAATATTAATTTCCATAATTGGTTCCCAGTACTGACGTGGCGAGGCACATGGCCTTCTTGGATATGGGAGCAACCACCACCGACTAGACAAAACCTTTTATAGAAATCTAATATTTAATTTCCTAAAATAACTTTAGGTTAACCGAAAAGAACAATCAAATCACAAGGAAAAATAAAACAAAAGAACACAACTTCGAAAAACATATTCGAAATACTAGAATCGTAAGCCTCTTGTATTTGGTATTATTTCCAAAAATAACTAGTATGATGCGGAAAGAAAAAATACTAGTTATACCTTTTAGGAAGACCTCTTGATCTTCTACCATATTCCTCTTCTAACCTCGGACGTTGTGTGGGCAACGATCTTCCGAGATGAGAATCCACCAAAGCACCTTCTTCTCCTTTCTTCAAGTTTCGGCCAAGCACAAAGCTTCCAAAAGATGAAGATCTTTTTCCACCAACCAAGCTCCAAGGGATACAAGCTTTCTCTCCTTCTTCTTCTTCTTCTCCAAGTAGTATCCGGCCACCACAAGAGCTCCAAGCAAATAGAGAAGGTTCGGCCACCACCAAGAGGAAGAGAGGAAGAGAGGTTGGCCGGCCACAACACCAAGGAAAAGAGGGAGAGAAATAATAGAGGTTGTTCTCCATGAAGCCTTCTCTACCCCCTCTTTTATAATCCTTGGTCTTGGCAAATAAGGAAATTTAATTAAAAACTTCCTTAATTCTTTTGCCATGAAAAGGAAAATTTTATTTAATTAAAAACAATTTTTCTTTTCTCAATTTACATGGTCGGCCACCATCAAGCTATAAACAAGGAGAGTTTTAATTAATTAAAACTTCCTAATTTGTCTCCAGAAATTTATAAAATTTCTCCAATAATTTAATCCCTTCATGATTGGTTTATAAAAAGGAAATTTAATAAATTAAAATCTTTCTTTTAAACATGTGGATAAAAAGAAAGTTATCTCTAAAAATTAAAATCTCTTTTAATCTACAAATAAGGAAAGATATCAAATCTTTTCTCAATCTTTTGTAGAAACTAATAAAAGAGAATTATTAATTTTTAAACTTTCTTTTAAATCATGAACATGGTTAAAAAGGAAAGTTTTCTTAAAATTTAAAATCCTTCTTTAATCAACAAATAAGGAAAGATTTCAAATTTTAAACTCTCTTTTAAACATGCAGATGATTTATAAATAAGTAAAGTTTTTACCAAAAATTAAAATCATCCTTTTAATCTACAAATAAGAAAAGAGATTAATCTCTTCTCTTAATCTTTTGTAGAAAGCTATAAAAGGAAATTTTTAATTTTTAAACTCTCTTTTAAAACCATGATATCCACATAAGAAATAATTTTAATAAAAATCCTTTTTAATATTTTAGTGGCCGACCACCAACTTGGCTCATCCACTTGGTCTTGGTCGGCCCTAGCTTGGGTTCCAAGCTAGCTTGGCCGGCCCCATTAGATGGGTAAGAAGGTGGGTATGTGGTGGGTATAAATCTCTATATACAAGAGGCTACGATAGGGACCGAGAGGAGGAATTGGTTTTGGTCTCCCGATGAAATTAAGCATCCCGTGTTCGCCCCGAACACACAACTTAATTTCATCAATAATAATTCATTCCACTAAAGAACTATTATTGAACTACCGCACCAATCCCAAATTACATTTTGGGCTCCTTCTTATTATGAGTGTGTTAGTCTCTCTGTGTTTAAGATAACAATTGTCCACTAATTAAGTAAATTACTGACAACTCACTTAATTAATATCTAGCTCCAAGAGTAGTACCACTCAACTTCATCGTCATGTCGGACTAAGTCCACCTGCAGGGTTTAACATGACAATCCTTATGAGCTCCTCTTGGGGACATTCTCAACCTAGATCACTATGACACAGTTTCCTTCTATAATCAACAACACACACTATAAGTGATATCATTTCCCAACTTATCGGGCTTATTGATTCATCGAACTAAATCTCACCCATTGATAAATTAAAGAAATAAATATCAAATATATGTGCTCGTTATTATATTAGGATTAAGAGCACACACTTCCATAATAACTGAGGTCTTTGTTTCTTTATAAAGTCAGTATAAAAGAAACGACCTCTAATGGTCCTACTCAATACACTCTAAGTGTACTAGTGTAATTATATAGTTAAGATAAACTAATACATAATTACACTACGACCTTCCAATGGTTTGTTCCTTTCCATTATGGTCGTGAGCTACTGTTTATAATTTATAAGGTACTGATAACATGATCCTCTGTGTGTGACACCACACACCATGTTATCTACAATATAAATTAATTGAACAACTACATTTATCATAAATGTAGATATTTGACCAATGTGATTCTTATTTCTAGATAAATGTTTATACCAAAAGCTAGGCTTTTAGTATACACTCTAACACCTTTGATTAGTAGCATAATTACAATAAGAGTAATAAAACAGAACTAAACAACTTCAAAGAAAGACGTAAGAAGGCCAAAAATTAACTTGGTTACAATCTAGATGGTTGTTAATCCAAGACAGTGAAAGACACTAGAAGATCTCTTTCGTTGCAGGCTGAGAAGCATCTTACAGACGTTGACAGCTCAAGAAATAGACTAAGAAAGAGAAAGAGTACAAAAGTTGTTTTTAAGTTGTTGAATATTTCCTAATTCTAGAGGTCTTTTTATAACTCCTGGAAAATCCTATCTGTTATGGAAGGCGCCTTCAAAATGGTTAAAAGCATCTTCAAGTGGATAAAGTTTTATCCACAACTCAACGGAAACAAATGGTTACTTGAGGCTGGTACTGTTCACTGAAGCCGCCTTCAAGTCTTTGAAGCGCCTTCATACTATTCATGGAAGGCGCCTTCCAAGTCTTTGAATGTGCCGTCATATTGTTCATGTAAAAATGGTTAACTTCCCTTATTAACCATTTTTCATCCGGTCTCTTGGGTGATACTCCGACCGTCAGGAATTGAGTTCACCCAAACCCAACTCCGGCCTCCTCCTCGAGCAACCTTCCTCCTTGGCTTCTCGTCCCTCAGACTGCCGCGCATGTCATTCTTGTTCGTCGGTGTACTCTTTTGCAGCATCTCATTCTTAGGATGCACCGGGCCCGTCAACTCTCTTCTCGTGCCATCTTCTCGCTAGTTGCCTCTTCTGCTAGACTTCTTGTATTCCTAAGCTCGTGCACACTTAGACACAAGAATCAAACACACACATGACTAACTTGGTTGACCACATCAAAACTACTACGGGTACTTATTGTTGGACCGTTAGCAGCCGGCTAGAAGGGGGGTTGAATAGCCTGAAAAATAAAAATAAAAACCCTTCTCGAACTCTTAAACTAACACTTGCATAAATTAGCTAGACAGAAAAATAAATCAGAAAAAAGACGAGGCACGCCGGGATTGACTTGGTTACAACCGGGGAGGTTGTTAATCCAAGAAAGATACTCGCACTAAAAACTCCTTCAGACGGGGAAGCCTCGTACAACGATGAAGCGCACAAAAAGAAGCTAAACTACAGACGAAGTACAAGTGTTGAAAGAATTGCTTCAGTTCTGATTGTTGAAAAGCTTATTGACCACGACTATATTTATAACCTTGGTCAGGGCGCCCCAAAGGGTTCCAGGTGTCCTGGGGGGTGGGGATAAACTTTATCCCCCAACGTTCAGATCGAGGCAAAACTCGATCCTGTGAAAAAGTCAACTCCGGGTGCCCGGAAGGATTCCGGGGGCCCTGGAGGGGTCCGGGCACCCCGGACAGCTCTGGGCGCCTTGGAGGGAAAAGTCAACCCCATTAACTTTTTTCCGCCCGGGTCTTCTGCTCCGGCTCCGTTCGCCTCAGACCGAGTCTACCGCTCGTTTGGGTGATCTCTGCCATCTGGAATAGGGCTCACCCGAGCCCAACTTCCGGTCTTCTTGAGCAGGCTTCCGCTCCGACTTCTCGTCCCTCGGAATTGTCGCGTGTTTCCATCTCGTTCGCCAGTGTACTCATCCGCAGTCTTCGTCCCTCAATCGCACCCCATGCAGACCTTCTCGCTAGCTGCGTCTCTTGCTCCCCGAGCAGTCTTCTGCTCCGGCTTCTCATCCCTCGGAACCACCGTACGCTTTCTTCTCGTCTGTCGGCGTACTCTTCCGCATCGCCTTGTCCCTCGGACGCACTGCGTGCCATCCTTCTCGCTAGCTGCGTCTTCCGCTCGACTACTTGTGCTTCTAAGTTCCTGCACACTTAGACACAAGGTTACAAACATACAAGGCCTAACTTAACTTGTTGATCACACCAAAATAACCTTGGGGTTCCAACAATCTCCCCTTTTTTTATGTGAGCAACCCAAGTTAAGCTAGTGTAAAAATAGACATAAAAAATAAACTAACTAATTTTGCAGTTAAGTGCAAAAAGATAGAAATTTAAATTTTGGTCTACCTCCCCCTAGACTTATACTTTTCCTTCTCCCCCTTTGATCACATAAAAAAAATGGGGTTCCGAAAATAATCTAAGGGTTAAAAAATTTCTAACTTTCTTAACAAGAATTCTAAGTTAAGTAAATTCTAAGTTGGAAAATTTGCAATAATTTTCAGCAAGAAATATTCTAAGTTAAAAAATTTCTAAGTAAAAAAAAATTTAAGCAGAATTTTTTTTTTTAATTTAAGAAGATCTTTTAACTTATTTTTCCAAAAAAAACTCTAAGTAAATTTTTTTTGAATTTTTTGATTTTTTTTTAAATGTTTAATAAACTTTTTAAAGCATTATTAAATTTTAACTTTAATGTTTTACCAGAAAGTTAATTAAACATTTAATTTCAATATTTTGGCTTCTAGGTCGTGGCGAGGCACTAGGCCTTTTTGGTTATTGGAGCAACAACCACTTCCTTAGACAAAGTCTCATAAAGAAATTTAACATTTAATTTTCTCACTGAAAGCGCTAATTTCGATTAAAATTTAGGCTAAGCAAGATTTAGGAACCCAATATAGGTTCCAGCCTACTGGATTAACCAAAAATTTCTTAGGGACATATTTTCTTGAAATATTCCTAATTTGTCCCTGGTGATATCTATAATACCAATTTAAATTATTAAACTTTCTAAAGTTTGTATTATTTGAACATGCTTGATTTTTTAGACTATCTATTTGCATTTTCAAATTATTATTTTCTGATTTCAATTTCTCAATTTCTAATTCTAATTTTTTAAAATATTCTACCAGACAAGATTTATCTAGAATTAATTTCAATTCTTTATTTTCTTTTTCTAGCATGCAACAGTCTTTATTTAATAACTTTACAAATTTGAACATTTGGTCAGGTGGTAGGGAATGTACCTGACTTACCTTGTCTCCTGCTGATGCTCCCCCTATTGAACTACTTTCTTCCGAAGACTCTCCCCCTTCATCGATGCTCTCGATGTTCATTGAGGATGAGCTTGCTTCGTCTTCTGGTAGATACTCAGCTATTAAGGTTGTTCCGATGATTTCCTCGGTTTCAGATTCTTTCGATGATGACTGGGTGCCCATTGAGGAGTTGGATGCGGCTTCTTTTAGTTTTTCATGGAGCTTTAAGAACTTTTTCCAAAGTTCTTTTGTACTCTGATAGTCACCGATTTTGTCGAGATCTTCAACCGGTAGTACACTTAAAAGGTGAAATTCAGCCCTACCATTTGATGTAAAATCATCACGCTGCTTTTTGGTCTAGAGGCGTTTTTCGATTTCTTCTTCGTTCGCATTCTTCGGTGCTTCATAACTATATTTCATAATTAATAAAATACTAAAATCTGTTTTAATAAATACCTCCATTTTTCATTTCCAGAACACGAACTCCCCCTCGAATGTTGGTGGGTAGATGTTAGCTCTATCTATCCCGTTGCTTCGTTCGGCGGTTAGTCCTCCTGAAGCGCCTCAGCTCTGATACCACTTGTTGGACCGTTGGCGACCGACTAGAAGGGGGGTTGAATAGCCTCAAAAAATAAAAACAAAAACCCTTCTCGAACTCTTAAACTAACACTTGCATAAATTAGCTAGACAGAAAAATAAATCAGAAAAAGACGAGGCACACTGGGATTGACTTGGTTACAACCGGGGAGATTGTTAATCCAAGGAAGATGCTCACACTAAAAACTCCTTCAGGCGGAGAAGCCTCGTACAACGATGAAGCACACAAAAAGAAGCTAAACTATAGACGAAGTACAAGTGTTGAAAGAATTGCTTGAGTTCTGATTATTGAAAAGCTTCTAGACCAAGACTATATTTATAGCCTTGGTCGGGGCGCCCCGAAGGGTTCCGGGCGCCCTAGGGGGGATAAATTTTATCCCCCAATATTCAGATCGAGTCAAAACTCGATCCTATGAAAAAGTGAACTCTGGGTGCCCGGAAGGATTCCGGGCGCCCAGGAGGGGTCCGGGCACCCCGGACAGCTCCGGGCGCCCCTGAGGGAAAAGTCAACCCCATTGATTTTTTTTTCGCTCGGATCTTCTGCACCGGCTCCATTCGCCTCAAACCGAGTCTTCCGCTCATTTGGGTGATCTCTACCATCCAGAATAGGGCTCACCTGAACCCAACTTCCGATCTTCTCGAGCAGACTTCCGCTCCGGCTTCTTGTCCCTTGGAATCGCCGCGTGTTTCCTTCTCGTCCGCCAGCATACTCATCCGCTGTCTTCATCCCTCGATCACACCCCGTGCCGACCTTCTCGCTAGTTGCGTCTCTTGCTCCCCGACCAGTCTAACGCTTCGGCTTCTCGTCCCTTGGAACCACCGCACGCTTCCTTCTTGTCTGCCGGTGTACTCTTCTGCAGTGCCTCGTCCCTCGGACGCACCGCGTGCCGTCCTTCTCGCTAGCTGCGTCTTCCGCTCGACTACCTGTGCTCCTAAGTTCCTGCACACTTAGACACAAGGTTACAAACACACAGGATCTAACTTAACTTGTTGATCACACCAAAACAACCTTGGGATTCCAACACTTATAATATGTTCTCATATTAGGGTGCTACTTTCATATCCGTCCATGCTTTATTTATTTATTTTCCTAAGTCTCCTGGTAATTTGCTAAATGGTTATTTTCCAAGTTTAGGATTACAGTATTTTTCATAAATTGTTGAAAGGGCTAAGAAATCATTACAAAAAGGTTTGATCTAATTCTAACTAAAAATTTTGAGTTATTCTAGATCTCTCATGGCTTCTTACTGCCTGAGTTCTAGTCCTATATTAGCATCTCATGCTATTAAAAGTTAGTGGGCAATATAACAGAAGTTTAAAATATCATTTCCTTAGGATGTTATACGAGCTATTTCTTCTGGGAATTTTATTTTATAAGCTTTCAATGTAGCTCTTGCTACATCACCTAAGTAATTTTCTTCAACTCGCATCATGACTTTGTCGATTTCTATGTCAAGTTCATGTCTAGCTTAGTAGTCTCTCTGGATTGACACAATCCTTTGTTTTAAGTGTCATACATCTGTGAGTCATCACATTCTACTATATCAAGGAGTACAGAATTTTTTTCCCAAAATATGTTATTTCAGGTGGTCGCCTTCTTCCGATGGTCCTAAGTAAAGGATTATTATTTGTGTAGGGAGTTATTTCTATTCTAGGTGGATGACCTTATCCATAATCCCTTATTCCCATTGAACTCTCAAGATATCTGACTGCTAATGGTGGAACTAGTGGTCTTGATGTGCTTGAGGATTCACCCGTATTCATGAGATTTACCTCATGAGGTTGTTTTCTAGCAATTATATTCTTTTGGTCATCAAAAAATAATTCTTAATCATGTTCAAGTTTTTGTTGTTGTTTATCAAAATTTTCATGTTTATCACTTCTTATGGTGTTATATGAGTTGTCATTTCTGCCGGAAGATATACATACTCATCTAAGTCATCAAAAAAACCTTGTTGATAATCCTGTACTATGTCAGGTGTTTGTTGTAATTGTTCTTTGATTTCTTCGATAGTCATTGAATTGAAATTTTCTTCTTCTTTTTCCCCATTTTGTGATGTAGAAGGTTTATAGTTATTAAACCTAACAATCAGGCAGTCATTCCTATCTTTGTAGATTATTGAATCTGTTGGTTGAAAAGTTTATGGTTGAGTATTTAGGTCTAGATTTCCAGTCTAGTCCTACTAAATTTTCTGACGAGAAATTTGTTGGTTTTAGGAAATAAATTCCTCTGGTTGACAGAGCTTCAATAATATTATCTATTTGTACCTTGAAACTATTATTTATTTGGGTCATTGTCTTTCTTAAAAAGATAATATCAATTCAGATGTTATGTTTTTGAAAATTGTTATGCATTTAGCTTGGACTATAATTTTAATATGTTTGATGAAATCTCAAATAGGCATATTAAAATTTGGGCAGAAATAAGTGATGCCCAGATTTCTATTCATGACCTCAATAATCCTTATGATTGTCTTTTCATTGTTAGAGAATCGAGAATCATAGAGAACTAAAAACACTTTCACTCCTATTCATTTTCTTGTTAGTCCTCTAAGTCCGAACACAATTAGTCCAATATAGGTATAATTGTATCTTCTTTGTGAGAGTGCTCTTGCAGAGTCTTTAGTCATAAAGTTTAATCTTTCTTCTCCTTAGTCCGGAATATGAAGAGATTGTGTCATATGATGTCTATAAAGTACTGTTGAGAAGGATAGGTTCCCCTAATTTTATAATCTTCTTAGATTAAGTGAATTTAATTGTTCATTTGAAAATGTTACTAGGTTTCTTTCTACATCAGTTAGTTCTTCTAATTGATAAGTAGATGTACTATTTCATCATCTAGTTATAATGTTATCTATCCATGAAGTGGTATTTGTTTTCTGTTTGTCCTCTCACTCTTCGTGAGGGGCCTGTAAAAAATTTAGTTTGAGTTCTTGTGAGGCTCATTACGATTAATAGGTTAAGAAAGAATAAGTTTTGGATCACCGTGTGGGGAGTATGTTTCCTATGGATAACTTACTTAGATCTTTTGTTAAGTTCTTTATGTTTTCTCTCCATAGCTTTGGTTGTCTTTTGTATTTGTGTTTCTACTTGGAGGAATTTGTTCTCTAGTAGCGTAAGTCTATGGTGTAATGATGCTAAGTGTGCTAATATGGTATTATTTTGTTGAATTAAAACTTAATCTCCTTGTCTAGTAACTTCAAGTTTACTATAATCATTTTCTTGATTTTTTGAATATTGTTTAGAAAAACTTAAGGCTTTTTCGTAATATGTATTTTCAAAGTTCAATTTGTTCATTTATATTTAATGTCTTCAAGTATAGTATGTATATTTTTAAGGTCACCATCTATCTATGTTGTAATTAAATCTTTTATTTGTAATAAAATCATTTTAGCTTGAAATTTAAATTGTTTAGACTGTAGTTCAAAATCTTTAGGCTTGTTTCCTTCTATCAATCTTGAAAGACTTAGGTTTTCTTTCTTGGTAGGAATACTAAGTACATTGAGATATTAAATCTTCTGTTTAAAGAGTCTTATGTGTCCTTTAAGAAATCTATGTTTCTTTTTAATCCTTCAGTATTTGTGCTTGTTGGGTTAAAGTAGTTGATATTTGTTCTAATATACGTGTAGTTTGTTCTTGTTGAGATTCTAGGGTAGTTCCTATATTGAGGAGTAGATCTATGAGGGTGTTTAAGTGTTAATCCTATCTGAAAGTGAGGAAGATGACAAGCTGGGAATGCAGCTAGAAAGCTGACTCGGCGATGACTCGACGTGATCCTGCAGTGCAAAGAAGGTTAGTGCTGAGCCGGAAACAGATTCTTGGCGTTGGCCCTTCGACACTTAAGTTAGTGATCCACACAAATGAAGAGTAGTAGACTGTAGCTAGAGTGTGTGAAATATAACGAAGTTGCACATACCTCCGTCTGTAGATAGGACCCGTTTATAGTATTACTGAAGTGTTTGTGCACGCATCTCAAGATGTATACATATTTTCTAAAGTGTCCTAGGAAAAGACAAGACAAAAAGTGACCCTAACATCCTTCCTTAATTGGACATGCAAATCCCTGATGTGACGGGCTAGAAGCTTCTAAAGTACGATTTGCATATTAGACATGCTTTGTTGCCGGCGGCACAAACTTCCAAAAGAATACGAGAAGATATGTAGGTGGGCTCCACTATTGGCCAACCAGATCTTGCTCGGGATGTCCCGTTCGATCATGCCATTTGGAACTGCTGGCTTGTCTCCTTCTCTGCTAGCTTCCCGACTGTTAGTGGTTACCTTTATTTGACCAGCCGTACCACTCGATCGGCGAGGATTGGAAGCTCGTTGCTTGCCACTTACCTCTTAACTCGAGTTGCCCACTACCGAAGGATGGTCGTTCGGCCTCCTCACTAGGCCGACCGAGGGCTCCCGACCATCACGCCCAATCGGTCGATCAGGACCTTTGACCATCTTTGACTTTCCTCCTTTGACCCTTCTTTGTTGGAGCCCCTCTTTATTACCACATCAAGTGTGAATTATCAGTATGTAGACATTGATTATATGTTTTAGATTGGAAGTAACAACTATGTTTATGATTATTTGAAGTAATAATTTTTCTGATTAGGGATTCGAAGGTAGGTTAAAAGTCTAATTTTTGAAGTTTTGAGGTTCTAACCCAGTTGAACTAGTAGTCATTCATAAGTCGTAAGATCTTAAGGCTCTGATACCAATTTTTTAATGTGCATGTAAATGTGTGGTTCCTTTGGTGAATGTGTGGTGCCTTTGGTGAATGTGTGGTGTTTATAAAAATCAATCCTTGTTTTATTTGTTTTTAGGTATGTGAATCAGTCTGGGTTCTGAAGGAGTTGATTTGGGTCAATTTAGAGTGATTTGAATTGGTTTCCAGGTATTTCAATATAGGTCTGTTGGACAACTATGTTGGGAGAAGGGATATCTTGTGGCAAGCAAAAGCCAGAATGTTAACTTATTAGCGCATATATTGGTGAGAATCCAATACCCCAAAAATTTATATATATATATATATATATACAGGCCGGTTATGATGGGCGGCGTTCGGTGAGCTCCTATGCGCGCCTGTCCACTGTGGCATTCCACCTCACCTTTTCTTTTTTTATTTTTTTATTGTTAATTGTTTTTAAACTCTTTCGAACAGCTTTCTTCACCCTTCCCCTGTTTTCGCCCCGTCTTTTCCTTGCCGCCACTCTTCCCTCTCCTCTGCGCGTTCTCGTCACGACTCTTCCCTCTCCTCGATGCAATCCTCACCGCAGCTCTATCCTTTCCTCTCCTCTCCTCAACGTCGCCCTCGCCGCAATGCGTTGGTGGACACCGTTCTTCGTCGCAACAAGTAGGTTTTTCCCTCACCGTGACGTTGTCCCCTCCTCGAGACCTATGTGCGACGCTTTCTGAGCACCGCCGCCGAACGTCATTACTCGCCTGGTGAGCTTTCTTCTGCCCTTCTTTCTAGGGTTTGCGCATCTTCTCCTTCTTCTTCAGAAACACTAATTTGACTTAATTTCTATTTTGAAAGCATGCTTTGAGTACTCACTCTCTCATCTTTTGCCTCAACTACGATTTAGTGTCTATAGTTTCACTGATTAACCCTCTCTTTTCATGATCTAGATTTGGTTTTAAATTCTTGGTTTTGCTTTTTTATTCTTTTCTTCTTTGGAATATCTTGTGCTCTGTATATGTGCTTGCATGAATTCTTACCCTAGCAAGGGATATCTTAATTCGGTTTATTCATCATGATTGGTTTAGTTTTTTAAGCACTAGTCTGGAACAGAAATACACCAGGAAATAAATTGAAGTGGGTGACATTAAATGACATTGCATTACTGGTTAGCTCATACACAAGAGTAAAATGACCATTGTGACTTAATTTTTGCCATCTTTATCTTGGTCATTCTTGTGGATCCCTTATAGACTTAATCTCTGCCATGTTGATCTTGATCTTGATCTAATATGAAGAAGAATATTTGTCTATTTGATTTAAAATGTTTTTGTGGATATATGGTGATATGCAGAGCTGAAGTGTTGATACAAAGAAGAATATTGGTTGAAGTGTTGATTAAAAAATGTTGGTAGTCAAATAGTTATGTTGGTGTACCCTATCAAAAATTCTGTTTAGGGTCATTAGTTAATCTGCTATATTGATTGCTTAGTCAATTGTTGGTTATTCTTGTAATCGATTATTATGGGTTAATAATTAGGTTCAGAATTCCTTTTTATACTAAGCTCAATAATTGTCGTCCCATTTTTTACAACTTGATCACTACGCTTCCATGTGTTTAAATGCCTTATTGAACTATATTCTGAATGTTGTTTTGTGTAGATTTGTTTGTTTTTTTTTTTTGCAGGACTTTAAGAGCGTCATACATCAGTCTTTCAAAATTAGAGAGGAGGCAAAAGAGCTTTTGAAGCACCCATGGATAAAAAATCTACACCCACATCAAGTGGAAAAGAAATTTCATGTACAACTTCATGTTCAAATTCAAGGGGAAAGTTCCAAAGTCTGAAAAAAAAAATAAGTTGAAAGATGTATTAAAAGAGATAAAGCAACAATTAGATTATGTACAAATTAGTGATGATGATTAAATATGCTATTGCAAACTGTTATTTGAATTGGCTTCCTATATATTAACACTACTGAAGTCTTCTATTTGTTTATGTAAACATTGATTGTGTCTTAATATTAACACTACTAAAGTTAGCGTTTGCATCATTAAGCACTAAAATAATGTGTAGATCAATTCTCCATGTCTTTCTTTAGTTATTTGATTTTGGTTGACCTAAATAAAGTCGAGATTAAAAGTAATTGTCTTTATTAAATGGTGATTTTGTATGGATCTTCTATTACTGCTACTACCTTCTTTCTTACTTTCTTCATTTGAGACGTAGAAATCAGTAGGTAAACAACGTTGTCTGTTTAATTATATTGATAAGGACTTGCAGTTTTTTCAACTCTACTAGTTTATTGCAACCATTAGACACGGATGAACGTTTTGTAGTTGGAGTGATGATTTTGTATTATCCCTTTACTAAAAATATTAACATGAGGTCCATTTGAATATTTTATTATAGCATCATAATCCTATTTGCAGCAAGTTATAGAACGACTCACTTGACTATGTATGGATTTGAGATATGTCAAATGTCAATGAAAAACATTGTCACAAGATGTCTCGAAGTTGGGAGGCATTTCGTTTTTCAATGGGTGGTTTTAGTTTCGATAGAGAGGGCACAAGTACATGGGTGTTGAGTGGCGGCGTATTTTTCAATACTACCATCACACATAGTAAACATACCGAGCACATTAGAGAAATATTAATTTAAGCCCCTCAACTATCCTTATTCCCATTCACTGAATCAAAACATAATGAGGATGATAACAGTGCTATCTTAAAAAAAGTACAATCATTGAGTAAAAATCTCTCATACAAATTTGATTCTCATCCATTTATCCCATAAATGTAGCATCATAACATGTCCCAAACATCTTAAATTAATAATGCTTTCTAGAGGCTAGAGATGATAGCAAAACATTGCCATAAACAGAGCATCGACTCAAGAAGATATGCTTTTCTTAATTCCATAATCCACATTATCCACGGATGTTGTACAATCAAGCTATTTTTGCCCTTGAGAAATCCTATCTTTGGATGCTACACAGAAGAAAGCAGTCAAATGATTCTACAGAGCAGACAAGTACAGTAAAAAAAAGATGTTGACACAAAGAGAAGCTCAGTCACCTGACCCATGGATTTCTGCCGCTGATCAAACTGAAAACAAAAAATCATTGTGAGAATTTAAAAAAGAATACCATAGCATAATCCATATGATAATTAGTAAAAAAAAATCATTTAAGGCATCCTTCAAGGATAAAACTGATCATAGAGTACCGAGTCCAATAAAATTCATCTATGAAGTTCCATACGAAAAAAAAGAAAAGGATCATTCTCATCTCACAAATAGCCAATGACGACTTAAATAAACCATTTGCATACATATACAATAGTATAATTCTATAAATAAGTCAAGAAAAGAAACAAAAGTATAATTAACTGAACACACTAAGTGAATCAAGAAAAGCCTAAACATATTTTCCTAATTGCAATAGATTATAGTTAACTGAACATCATCCTAGCGTATGTTGTTAGAATCTGCAATAATAAAGACAATTATTAACTTTAATTTCTCAATCAATCAGCCACTATAATTTCATATAAAATAAAACTTTGCTAGTACCAGCTATAGATGCCAAATTTTCTTCATATGCATCTTCATCGCTGCTATGTTGATTATCTATAGTTGATCTGACAATTGACACATCATCATATTTATAAAATTATTTGATTTACAAAAACTAATCAATCAATACATACCCTTATTCAAAATTGGATAGTTGTGTTTGTCATGTGACACACCTCGATGCCCGCATCCATGACATAACCGGGACTTTGAGGTTGACTTCTCTTTTGATGATTTCAATCTCTTCCCACATCCTTTTGTTCTTACTGAAGATGGATCAAGAATAACAGGAGCCCCATCCATGGATTTCTTCATTTGACTTTCATTTTCACATATTCTAATAATGTTCTTCTCTTGAATTTTGCTATAGATACAATCGAATTGTTCATCCAAGAAATTTGTCCCCTCATCAGTCAAAGATGCATCATCAATTAATATTGAAGCTTTATAGGATAATCTCGAATGTCTTGACATCAAAAATCTTTTTGGATCATCAATAAAATTTTGGTTCCCCAAAACATATATTGCTCCAACCTTTGCATCTCGTGTTCATCTTTTGAGTATATACTTATCAGGTAAATGAAACACTTGGTTGATACGAAAATAAATTAACATATGCCTGCACGGAATGCCCTCAAACTCAAATTTCCTACAGCTACAAGAAATGTAGTCCCTCTGTTTATCATACGTGAGCACCCTTGGCTTGGAGGAAGAACAACTTTGAAAGTTCATCACATGGTAAACTACCAACTCAACTCCAATAGATTTTTGTTGCACATAATAACCATGACTCTCATTCATTTCATTTTGAAACTCCATCCATTTCCTTTTAGTATACAACTTAACCATTTGTGTTTCTATTGGCCAATTTGTCTTAATTCTGAGATGCTCATTCATATCAATATGATTTGCAACTAACTCATTGTGTCTCTGGTGTCTCAATGCCCTATTGAAACGGATGATAAAATCCATCAATGAATTCTTATTTGAGACATACCTCTTGAAAAATGAATGTGAACCTTCAGATCTCTGACTACTTGACATTCCAGCACAAAATACATGACTAAAACATGTTGGCACCCACTTGTGTCGCAATTTATACATCAATAACAACCAATCATTTTTCTCTAAGTTAGCACATTTGATAACCTCTTCCCATGAATTCTCAAATTCATCAGGTGTTGTAGAATTTACAATGACATTCTTTATGCTTTGATAGTAGACACGAAAAATCAAAGGGTGCAATTTATTTGAGAATTTGTTCAATATGTGCCATAAACAATATCGATGCATTGTCTGAGGAAAAACTTGGGCAATGACTTTCGTCATAGCAGGATCTTGATCAGTGATGATCATGTTTGGTGCACCTTTAGGCATGACTTCTATGAACTTGTTAAACAGCCAAATAAAAGACTTAATTTTCTCATCACTTATAAGGCCGCAACCAAAAATAATTGTCTGATGATGATGATTTACTCCTACAAATGGTGCAAAAATAAAACCATATTTATTGGTATTATATGTTGTATCAAATATAACTACATCACCAAATAAATTGTATGTCGTCCTTGATAAATGATCTGCCCAAAAACATCTAATAATTCTGTTATCTGAGTCAATCTCGTAATCAAAGAAAAAAGTTGAATTCTTATCTTTCTCAGATGTAAAAAACTCGATAAGTGTTTCAGCATCGATACCCTTTTGTTCATCCCTTAGTTTCTTTTCAAAGTTTCTAATATTTCTTTCTATGCAACCTACTCTCTCAGGCCCTCCATACTCAATCTCCAATAATCGCATTTGTTGACAAGTTGACACATTAGCCTCTGAAAACTGTTGAGTTAATGCTTTTTTATTGCCGAAACATTACGATGTGAGCATAGTAAATGTACCTTTGAAGGAGTTGAAAGTGGATGATTATGACTTTCCATGAAGTTACTGACAACCCAATTAGGTCCTGTTTGTTTCTTGACAAGTGAAATTTTTTACTAACAACCAGTTCTAACTTCGCCACGTGTTCTTTCCTTTTTTTGTTGATCACTTTTTGTCTGTTTATTCTGTTGATCATCTGTGTGCCCTTCTTTAAAGCATACAAATGTTTTCCAAACAACTTCATTTGTCCTCTTATTTTTTTTGCTATTGCTTATTCTTGCGCTAAATCCGGCTTCTCGTGCATATTGGTTATAGAACAAAAATGCTTCCTCTAGTGATGCAAATTCCATCCCAGATTTTGACTTTCGATCATCTACAACTTGGAGAATATATAGTTGCACCTCGTTGTCATGGTCTTCCATTGCTGGGGAATGTCAGATTTAGATGAAGTTCAGCTCTACATATCACCATATATCCACAAAAACATTATAAATCAAATAAATAAAATACTCTTCTTCATATCAGATCAAGATAAAGATCAAGATGGTAGAAATTAAGTCTATAAGGGATCCACAAGAACTACCAAGATCAAGTTGGCAAAAATTAAGTCATATTGGTCATTTTGTTTTTGTGTATGAGCTAGATAGTAATGCAATGCCATTTTAATGTCACCCACATGAATTCATTTCTTGGTGTATTTCTGTTCGAGACTAGTACTAAAAAACTAAACCATTCATGATGATTAAACCGAATTCAGATATCCATGCTAGTGTAAGAATTCATACAAGCACATATACATATCACAAAAAAAATCCAAAGAAGAAAAAAAATAAAGAAGCAAAACCAAGAATTTAAAACCAAATCTAGATCATGAATAGAGAGGTCTAATCAGTGAAACAATAGTCATTAAATCGTAATCGAGGCAAAAGATGAGAGAGTGAGTACTTAGAGCATACTTTGAAATAAAAATTAAGTTAAAACAGTGTTTCTTCTTATGAAGAAGAACACTTCAGCTCTGCATATCACCATATATCCACAAAAATATTTTAATTAAAATAGATAAATATTCTTCTTCATATCAGATCAAGATCAAGATCAACATGGCAGAGATTAAGTCTATAAGGGATCCACAAGAATGACCAAGATAAAGATGGCAAAAATTAAGTCACAATGGTCATTTTACTCTTGTGTATGAGCTAACCAGTAATGCGATGCCATTTAATGTCACCCACTTCAATTTATTTCCTAGTGTATTTCTGTTCCAGACTAGTGCTTAAAAAACTAAACCAATCATGATGAATAAATCGAATTCAGATATCCCTTGCTAGGGTAAGAATTCATGCAAGCACATATACAGAGAACAAGATATTCCAAAGAAGAAAAGAATAAAAAAGCAAAATCAAGAATTTAAAACCAAATTTAGATCACGAAAAGAGAGGGTTAATCAGTGAAACTATAGACACTAAATCGTAGTTGAGGCAAAAGATGAGAGAGTGAGTACTTAAAGCATGTTTTCAAAATAGAAATTAAGTCAAAATAGTGTTTCTGAAGAAGAAGGAGAAGATGCGCAAACCCTATAAAGAAGGGCAGAAGAAAGTTCACCGGGCGAGGAACGACGTTCGACGGCGGTGCTCAAAAAGCGTCACGCATAGGCCTCGAGGAGGGGACAACGTCGCGGTGAGGGAAAAACCTACTTGTTGCGGCGAAGAACGGCGTCCACCAACGCGTTGCGGCGAGGGCAGCGTTGAGGAGAGGAGAGGAAAGGATAGAGCTGCGGTGAGGATTGCATCGAGGAGAGGGAAGAATCGTGAAGAGAACGCGCCGCGGAGAGGGAAGAGTGGCGGCGAGGAAAAGACGGGGCAAAAACAGGGGAAGGGCGAAGAAAGCTGTTCGAAAGAGTTTAAAAACAATTAACAATAAAAAAATAAAAAAGAAAAGGTGAGGTGGAATGCCATAGCGCACAGGAGCTCACCGAACGCCGCCCAGCATAACTGGCCTATATATATATATTCCCTTAACACATTACAATATTCCATAAATATTTAAATTTATTTTATTTTTAATTTTTCTTTTTATTAAACACTATAATCCAATTGGAAACTTGAACCTTAGAGGTAAAATCTTTAAAAAAAAAAAATAGTTTGAAAATTATAATCCAATTAGGGAGCATGAACCCTAGAAATAAAATCTTAAAAAAATATTTTAATTAATTTTAATTCAAAATTAAAAAAATAAAAGAAATCTATTATTTTTTTAGATTTTGAATTTAAAAAAATTCAATATTTCTTTAAATAAATTCCTAATATATTAATATATCCCCTAAACACATTAATACTTAAATTTATTTTATTTTTATTTTTTCTTTTTATTAAACACTATAATCCAATTGGGAAGTCTAAATCCTAGAAATAAAATCTTAAAAAAAAATTAGCTTGAAAATTATAATCTAATTAGGAAGTATAAATCCTAGAAATAAAATCTTAAAAAAAATTAACTTGAAAATTATAATTCAATTAGGAAGTATGAACCTAGAAATAAAAGCTTAAAAAAAAAATTATAATCCAATTAGGAGGATGAACTCTAGAAATAGAGGTGTGCATAACGTATAATCACTAAAAAAAATCATTTTATAATGGATTATTTTGCAATATAAATCATCGATCATTAACTTATTTTTCGTTAATTTTAAGGATCAATTGTGTTTCAGTCCCTAAAATTAGCGATCAAATATAAAATATCAGTAATTAATTTTAATAATTGAATATAATTTATCAATCGCTAATTTAGCGATAGAAGATAATTTGGTCTAACTAATATTACGTTCAAATTAACAACCAATTCGATTATTAAAATTAGTGGTTTAAAATAAATTCGATCGGTAATTTGATGACGAATTTAAAATTAACGTCGCTAATTTAACTACCAAATTTATATTTGGCATCACAATTTTATCTACTACAGTGTAAAATTTAACAACCAAATTAATGTAAGTTATACAATAAGACTAATCTTCAACGAGAGTTTTTTTCTGTCTCAACTTGTATACATCTCGGAAGAAAATGAAGAATTTGAATCCAATGCTTTCTTTGCAAGGTCGCGCGTCTTTTCTTTTGAAGATCCTAGCCATATCCTAATAAGTTCCTTGATTCCTCTCTACCTCGGATGAGATCAAGTGCATTGGCCTCTACAAAGAATTCATTCTCTTTAGAAAAATAAATTGGTTAAGCTTCAAAAAAAAAAAAAAACAAATTGAAAAGTTGAATAAAATGTCTATGAAATGTAGGAGTAAGCATTGACATTTGTTTTCTACAAAAATTCAAGAAGGATTAAAAAATAACTAACAAGTTCAATAAATATAGAGACTCAATATTTCACTAATTTGATTTCTTATCAACAATGAGATTGTTGTTAGGATTTTATTATGGCTAGGATTAAACGAATTTACATATCGTTAAAATGGTATAATATTATTCATTTTAATCTAAAGTCCTCGTAGGTTTATTTTTGAACTAAAAAAAACTCATACAAATATAGATATCTTTCATGTTTTAAACACATGATCTTTTTCATATATTTTTAATATGAGACTTTGATTATATTCCCAATAATTTTCTCTCAAATGAAGGACTGTTATTACTCTCATAGTTCGGATCTTCTCTCAAGTATCTGGTTACTCTTGACTTGTTCCGAGTCTTCTCTCAATTATCCGGTCACTCTTTACATACTTTAGACTTCTCAACAAGCATCAGAGTGATCAGTTTCGGGCGTTCACTAAAACATCTAGTCACTCTTGATGTACTATAGACCTTCCTTTAAACATCTGGTCACTTTTAACCTATAGTAAACATCCCTCAAGTATATGGTTACTCTTGACATATTCTGAGTCTTTCCTCAAGTATCCAATTACTCTTGACTTACTTAGGTCTTCCCTCAACTTTGTTCAAAATCACCCCATATGGTGCCTCTTAAGCAATTACAGAATTCTAAAATTCAAGTTACATCAAAAACAGAATAGAAGGATTATCGTTCTAGCAAGCAGATAAACAAATGATATCTAAATGTAGAATATAGGATGACAAAAAAACAAAAACCTAGTTTATAGGATTTTTTTAAAAAAAATTAATTCATAGCAAATGTACCTGATGTTGTCCGGAATCTGAGTCAGATGGACCAACAAGTGAGGTAGCGTTGACCAGAGGACTTCTGACGACTTGGTCAACATAGAGGTCATCTCAGCATACCCCCCCTTCCCTCCGAGGTATCGCGATTCGGCTACCTACAGCTAGCGATCGAGTCGCCCCGGTCCCTGGTACCCCGATGCTCGAGGCAGATCCAACGAATATATAAATAACAAACTAAGACATATAATAATGAAATACGCATAAGAATAGAGAACGTACCTGGCTGCAGCGCATGGTGGCTGCAAGCTCCTGCAGCGGCATTGAAAAGGGAGCTACTGCCCTCTTGACGGGAGACAATGACAAGGTGCGTCTTGGTGGCCAGCTGCGATGGCAGCTGCTGGATGCAGCGACGTATGCCGAATGAGAGAGGAGGAGAGGAGAAGAGGGACAGCTCGGCGGCAGCCTCCTCGGCTGAGGAAGAGGCGACGAGAAGCTGGCGTGAGAGGCGATAGAGGTGTGCGCCAGCGTGTGTTAGACGGTAGCGATGTTTCTGGGCGGCATCGGCTTGTAGGAGGCGGCGACAGTGTTCCTTGGCGGCGCCAGCATGGAGAAGGGAGGAGGCAGTAACTTTCGCTAGGACTGTCGACGAGAGGAGAGGCGTTTGGGCTGCCGGTGGGTGTGAGAAAGAGGGAAAGAGAGAGCTGCTGGTGTCAGATGTGACCGCCGCTGGGGGTGGAGAAAGTGGTCTCCTCCCTCTTCCTGGTGGCCGCCTTCTCCAACGAGCACCTCTCCTGGACGTGGTGGCGGCGGAGAAAACCAAGAGGAGAGGAGGAGATGGCGTCGAAGAGAAGGAAAGGAGAGGAGGGACCATCAGTGTCGGCGAGGAGTGGAGGGTGATGGAGAGCCCCTCGTGAAGTTCCTTGGCGGCGGAGCAAAAACACCCACCTCCCCTCCTCATGAACAGTGCATATCCTTTTTTTTCTCAAGCCCTAAATAGTGATTTGATCAAAATACATCTCCATTTCTCTCTAATTCCTACTAGGCCTTCAAGATATATCTGTATCAGTACCATTTTGTGCTAAACACCTAGTTTACATCTGAGCTGCTTTATTTTATGCTTTTGTTGATAGTTATAGTCCCAAAGTGATAGTCAAGTTGATTATTATTATTATACTTAATACGTGCCTGCATTGGAGATGTACAATACTCATACCTGTATCCAAGTAACATAGGTGTGTAAAATGGGAAGGAAAAAGGGCAGAAGTTCGCGAGTGTCTCACTATGGAAGCCATTAAAACAATTCATTCATTATTAGAGCTGAATTTACAGTTATGACTATTTTCATTTTGGGATTGGCGCTGGTTTTTGTGTGAGTGAATTAATGCACCCATTGGAGCAATCTTTGTGGGCCTTTTATGAGAGAGATTAAACATCCAACAAAATATTTTATACTTATAAGAAATTATCCAAAATTTATTAGAACAATAATCCATACAAATATCAACTACACCATATAAGGTTTCTTAATAATAATGAAAAAAACTTTAGTTACATTTATGTAAAATTTTGAATCTCACAGTACCATATTTGTAAAATTAAAATTTGAAAATGAGAAAATTCTAAAATTAGTAAAGGCATGCAATTTAGCTTTAGCAATGTGTATCTCTCAAGTGAGAAAATTAATTTTCTGAAGTTTCCATTTTAGTCCCTGGAGTATAAAACCCTAGTTGAAATACCCTCCTTAATTGTGCATAAATATACTGTCAGCATTTTGAAAATTTTAATCTGCAAAGACCAGGCCACCAAAGAGAACAGGCGAACTGATAACCTTTATTGGAAATATCCTGATCACATAGATATAATCAACCCAATTCTGCAAAGATCACACACACACAGGACACAAATTAATCCCACTTCTATTATCTATTGCAATATGAAGTGAGAGATCTGCTAGGTAGAAGTTTGCAACTAACAAACAGACCAGTACAGCTCATGCAAGAGAACCATAAGCCTAATCGAACTTCCGGTCGTTCTTAAAACCATGGGTTTGTCCTTCTTCATTGTAGTTTGACGACGGCGCCTTTAACTGTTGTCACAAACAATCAGGAACATCTAAGCAGTGCAAATGCAAAGTCTGATAATGATTAACAGAAAATTTTAAAGTTTGGGAAGTACCTTTGCTAGGAGTGCCTTGCGGTATCTGTATCCCTGTGATCATAGAAAGAAAGAAGTTAGTTAAGTGGCATCAACTTTCTCATTTGAACTGAAACCGGCAAGATTCACTGACCTTGTCTGTGCCGTAAAGATAGTCACAGTAGGTAAAAAATGCACCAAAATTGCTTTGGCTATGATATCCTACAGAGTGATGATAATCATGATATATGGCTCCTCCATAGAAGGGAACAAATTTGGTTGGAGACCAAGGGAAGTCATATCTGTTCATAGAGGCATTCAGCAAAAATAAAATGTCAGTATCTGCCTACAATATGCTAGCTAGGGTATATATATGCTGTTTCATGAAAAACAAATGTTCTGTAAAGGATGAGCTCAAGATCTGAAACCTGCATAATAGCTGATCAAAGTGAAAAGCGAATGGAATCAATTGAGAATATCAAATATTACTAATCAGTGGCTTCATATGATTGATCAATTTTAAGCGGCACAAAGTTAAAAAAAAAAAACTGTTCTGTGATATGACCAAAATAATAATATGCAAAGCACATCAAAATTCCAGTAATGGATATGTTGAAGTTGGAAGGTTTTTAATCATCTTAATCACAATTCCATTCCTAGCTAGTGTCCTTTTCTTCAGCTTATTTGAATTTCTAATTAGCATCTAACATCATATATAGATTTCATGTTCAACCCCATGTATGCATAATTCTAACATTTCCTTCCATCTTCAAAAAAGATAGTTATTTAGCTTGACTTTCACAACTGCAGTTGCTCAAGTACTACAATAATACGCTAGAAGAGTAGTCAAAGTAATCACCTTTTCACATATGTCGTTCATTATGCTAGCTGTGTAATCTTATAGTATAATCGCACTGATGTAATTAATGGATCAAAGAAAAGGTAAGAAAATGTTGCAGATAATTATAATCTTAAACGTACGTAAGAGGAAATTAATTAAGATGTGGGATGAGGACTATACCCAGTGTGGCACTCAATCGATGCAAGCTCGCGGAGGGACCCGAAGAGCCAGAGGATGACAACGTGGCAAGGGGCCAAAACGGGCCCTGCAAAGGCGGCGATCCCAGGGAACAGCAAGTCACCCCAATGAGCATAGAGTGCTTGAAAGCCGATCGGAGCTGCGTATTCATGGTGGATGTAGTGGATCTTCTCGTACCCCCATTTAGTATGCAGAAGTCGGTGCAGCCAGTAGTTGAGATAGTCTTCCACCAAGAAGTAGACTAAGAGTTGCAAAGCCGTCTCCCAAAATGAGGGAAGGGGTAGCCCCGTCCTTATTCCCACAAACTACAAAATGCTTCAGTGAAAGATAGAACTAAGGAATGCAAACGAAAGAGAAAGACAGTTTCTATGAAGCAATCAGCAATGTAATCAAAATTAAGCAGATCATGGTCTAACTATATATTACTGCAAAAACATATTGAAACCAGGGAACTCGGTTCCCCTTCTAGCCCAACAGATCCGGAGACTCAAGATCCAATAACCCATTAAGGCGCGGGAGCATGCCTCAATAAATATAACAGTGAGAATGGTAAAACTCGAATTAAAGAAGAAGTTCACTATCCTTAGATCATCTTCTCCGGATTTACCGTAGAACAACAACTTCAAGTCCTTTAAATAATAGATAACTAATAATACACTTTAAATAGATAACTAATATACGCATATAGTTTTTCATCCGGAGGGAGTATGGTCAAAATCGACATCTTTGTCAACTAGTCCATCATTCGGAGGATCTTGAAAAACAAGAGGTTCTGTCCCCACGGCGTAGCGCAGACGGTGCCTCCATATCCGTGGGGTCGGCACTAGGGGGGCCGCTAAGGTAGCGGATCTACCTTTTTGAAAAACAAGAGGCTCTGATCTCATATACGCATAAAGTTATCAAGTTTTCGGGATAATAGATATAGATTTTATGTGTAAAATTTATTATTCATATTTATTATTATTTACGGGTTGATAATGGATATGTATTATATAATAGGTTGATCCTCAGAGGATTAGAGTATTTTTTGAGACGTCTCTTTACCCCATCAACGAAGAGGATTCGACATCGTCAACCCAACTCTTTCGGAAGACCAACCTTCTTCTCCTTCTACTTTTACAGGATTGATAGATTGATGAGTTCTACATGAAGAATAATGATAATTTTGATACATTCAGGTTCTTCGTAATTACAGTACTTCGTATTTAATCATTATGTCAAATTTATGAATCAAACTAGATTCTTATTCTTATTTTTTCTATTCGAATTCTTATTTCGATTGTCTAGAATTTATGCGACTTAAGTTTTATAAAAATTATCAATTGATTTATTATTTCTATTGATAATAAAATTTAAGTTTTAAATCGATTTATTTTTTTTAAGTATATTATAAGTTTTTATCGTCGAAAAATCATATAATATAAGAGAAATCTATGATAACATTGTTTTTATGTTTTTCATATTTTCGGTAAAGGACGATATATTTTCTATGAAAAACACACAATTATTACTGTGACTATTTTTCTTGAAAAAACAAAAAATGCGGAAAAAACAACTGTTTCAACGAAACAGTTCGTTAATAAAAAACCAACTGTTTCAGTGAAACATTGAAGAACGACTGTTTTTTCCGCATTGGAAAAAAAACTTGCCACTGTTACATGTTGAAGCAATATTAAACATTGTTTTTTTAAACCGTATTAAACTTTTTTTTAATAGTGCTTACTATTAAAAAAAATTACATTAAATAATTTTAATGCAAAGAAGGAAAAATAAAATGCATTAAATATTTATTTATTATTAATTTTTAATATATGAATAATTAAAGGATTAAATAGTATTAAATAATATTATTTAATTATAAAACTAAAAAAAAAAATTTAACTTTTTAAAGAGTGTTTTATATATGGTCATGTAGTCACGTACAATAAATTTTCAAATCAATTGTGAGAATTGATTGAAAAAAATTAATCGATTGTCATATGATATCAATTGATTGATAAGTCTAATTTAGAGTTATCAAGGCTGATTAAGTAATCTATTCGGTTAAAGTTCCTAGTGTTTTCTTGAGTCTATCTACACAACATACTATTAAGTTGAACTATCATGTCGGCTCAAAGTAAGATACTTTAGATAGATTTAGTGCATTTTGTGTGGGTAATTTATATCTATACTAAGAGTAATCAGTCCAACGGAAGATTACTTTTATGCCAAATATATGCTCAGGGTAGCCTATAACTATGAAACAAAGTTTTATTTTGTTTAGATCAGCACAAAATATGTCAGCCCAAAGAAAGACATATTGCGTGGCAGATTAAAGTTATTGTAAGTTATGAATCAACATATAACTTATATAAAGTATCATATCATGCACACAATGTGTCGGCCCAAAAGAAGACACATTCTATGACCAATTAAAGTTTGAGTTATATTGGAGAGTATTGCTAACAAATAATATATTGCCCCAAAGAAAGACACATTATATTGTACTTGTTATCTCATAAAGAGCTCATTTATATGCATTTAAAATTTTATTTTATTTGCATAATTTTATGTTACTTTTATGTTCTTGGCTTTAGTTAAATCGTGAGCTTAAATAAACTTCTCTCTTTAAATTTTAGTATAATCTATAACTGTCAGTATTAATAACATCCCAACATTAACTGGTTCAAATTTTGCTGAATGGAAAGAATACATGATTGTAGTCTTAGGCTGCATAGAATTAGACTATGTAGTGAAGAATGATTGTCCCACATCTCTGGCTAGTGCTAATACTATAAAGCAAAGAGCTGAATTTTAGTTGTGGGAGAAATCAAATTGCATGTGTCTGAGTATCATGAGACTTTTCATACAGGCACCAATAAAAGGCTCAGTAAAAAAGGGAGGAGATGCTAACAGTTTCTTGGACTAATTGACAAACTGATTCACCTCAAATGAAAAAGTTGAGACTACCACACTTCTTACGAAGTTGGTAACCATGTGATACAGTGTTAATGGAAACATAAGGGAGTATATTATAGAGATGCCCAACATAGTGATAAGTCTGAAAGCATTAAAACTCGATATGTCTGAGGGTATGTTAGTGCATTTCATCTTGATGTCTCTGCCTGTACAGTTCATTTCTTTTAAGATATCGTATAATACTCAAAAGGAAAAGTGGATATTGAATAAGCTCATTGCTCAATGCGTGCAAGAGGAGGGAAGACAAAAGATTGAGACATTTGAGAGTGCTTACTTAACATCTAGTTCTCAAAGTGCGTGCAAGAAGCGAAAGAGGATCAATAACAAAGGAAAAAGAAAATAAACTGCAGATTACGGAGGCAATGACCATAAGGAGCACAAGAAGCAGGATAAGGAATTCACTTGTTTCTTTTGTAAAATGAAAGGTCATACGAAGAAAGATTGCCTCAAGTACACCAACTGCGTGTAAAGAAAGGTAAACTTCTCAACTTTGTTAGTTCAGAAGTCAATTTAGCTATTGTAACTACTGACACTTGGTGAATAGATACTGGTGCTACTAGTCACATAAGTGTTACAATGTAGAGTTATCTCAGGAGCTGACTTTCTCTTGATGGCGAAAGATACATCTATACAGGAAATTAAAAAAAAGCTAAAGTTGAGTCAATTGGTGTTTTTAGGCTTTGTTTAGGAACTAATGTCTTTTTGGATTTAGAAAATATATTTATTGTACCATCTTTTCGATGGAATTTAATTTCAATTTATTTTTTGGACAAATCAAGTTATTTTTATTCATTTAAAAATAGAATTTTCAATATTTTCTTTAATTCAGTGTTGGTTGGCAATAATTCCTTGGTTGATAATCTTTATAAATTGAACACCTTTACTCCTATGGTTGTCAACATAATAATGCATAGTATAGGTAAAAAACACAAATTGACTGACGAGAATTCTTTCATATTGTGGCATAGACGATTAGGACATATATCTAAACAATGCCTAAAAAGGTTAATGTCACATAGAATTCTCGATTCCCTTGATATGCCAGACTTTGATATCTGTATAGAGTGTGCCAAGGGGAAGACTGCTAACAAAAAGAACAAGGGGCTAGTCATTGTAGTGACATTTTAGAGCTAATACATATGAATATTTGTGGATCATTCCCTAAGGAATCTTGGAATAAACACATATATTTTATTAGCTTTATAGACAACTATTTTAGATTTGGCTATCTGTACCTTATTTATGAGAATTCACAATCATTGGACATGTTTAAAATTTTCAAAGCCGAAATTGGACTTCAACTAGGTAATAAAATTAAAGCCATTCGATCTAACTGTGGAGGTGAATATTATGGTCGATATGATAGATCAAGTGAATAACGTCCAAGACCTTTTGTGAATTATCTTGCTAAGTGTGGGATTATGCCTCATTAGACCATGTCTGGTACTCCTAGCCAGAATGGTGTACCTGAACATCGTAATCGTACCCTAAAAGACATGGTAAAAAGTATGATGATTTTCACTTCTCTACCAGCGTCTTTGTCGGGTGAAACACTCAATACTACAGTTTATCTACTCAATAAAATACCTAGTAAAGCAGTAACTAAAACCCCATTCGAGATATAGACGGGTATAAAGCCTAGCATTAGACATTTACACATTTAGAATTGTCCAATTGAAGTTAGGCCTTACAGACCTAACGAAAGAAAACTGGACTCAAGAGCAGTTAGCTATAATTTTATAGGTTATTCTGAGAAGTCAGGAGAGTATAAATTTTATGATACTTCTAGTGGATCCTTCTTCGAAATGGTAAATGCCAAGTTCATTGAGGACAGTGGGAGTGATAAGGTCAAGAAAGTATCTTTTGAGGAATGCGTTAGCAATCTTCCTATGGTCACTACTAGTGCGATCAGTAGTGGTGTGATTACCATACCATACATTATGAGTATCACACATCCAGTGAGTGTAGAACCAAGATATTTCGATGACATCTCCAATGCAATTGAAGGAGTCTGCTATTGAAATTAGAGTATTACCTCATATTGATGAGCAATTACCTCAACCACCTCAAACACAAGTGTCTTTAAAGCGATTTATAAGGGAACGGAGAACCACGAATTCTCGTGATTATGTTTATCTCTAAGAGCATGATTTTTACATAGGGTTGGAAAGTGATCCTACATCTTTCCAAGAAGTCAAACAATACTCTAATTTTGAAAGGTAGATTAATGCCATGCAAGAAGAGTTGAAGTCTATGATAGATAATGATGTTTGAGAACTTGTTGAATTGCCTGAAGGTAAGAAGCCTGTTGATTGTAAATGAATATTTAATACCATGAGGATTAGGGCATATTTTGAGAAGTCTCTGTATTCCTCATTGTCGAAGAGGATTCGGTGTCGTCAACCCTAACTCCTCTGGAAGATCAACCTTCTTCTTTTTCTGCAAGATTGTCGGATTGACGAGCTCTACACAAAGAACAATAGCAATTCTGTTCTATTCAGGTTCTTCATAATTACAATATTTCGTATTTAATCATTATGCCAAGTTTACGAATGAAACTAGATTCTTGTTCTTGTTTTTTCTATTCAAATTCTTATTTCGATTGTCTAGAATTCATGCGGGTCAAGTGATCCTCCCTACAAGTCTTTATACTACTTGGGTGTTTTGTGGCGATTGTATTTGTCGCACGACCTATATCTTTTCTGGATTTATTTTGATTCCTCGTTCGGTCATCACATATATAACACAAGAATTATCTCTTCCCAACCCCAAAGATCCATCTGTCTAGTTTAAGCTTCATGTGATACTTTTGAATGGTGGGGTCTCCTCTAGATCAAGCATCAAGTCGTCTATCAATTGGTGTTGGATTATGGCGGTCGGCTAGAAGGGGGGTTGAATAGCCCTAAAAAAAATACAACCCTTCTCGAACTTTCAACAGAACACTTGCATAAATTATAAAAGTAATAAATTAAAACAGAAAGGAAGAGACATAAGATGTTTACTTGGTTACAACCGGGGAGATTGTTAATCCAAGGAAAGTGTCGCACTAGTATCTCCTTCAGTCAAAGAAGCCTCTTACAGCAATGACGTACAAGAAATAGAAGCTCAACTCTAAAAGAAAACGTACAAGTGTTGGAATGCTAATGCTTGAGATAATGTGAAAGCTTTTGGACCAAGGCTGCATTTATAGCCTTGGTCGGGGCGCCTGGAAGGGGTCCAAGCGTCTGGGAGGGGATAAACTTTTATCCCCTTCGCAACGGATCGCGTTTGATGCGATCCTAGTCAAAATCCAACTCCGAGCGCCCAGAATGGTTTAGGACGCCCGGACCAGTAAAGTTAACAAGGTTGACTTTTGGCCCGGATCCTCTTCTCCGGTGCTGCTCGCCTCGATCCGGGTCTTCCGCTCCGGCTCCGCTCGCTTGGGTGATTTCAGCCAACCAAAATAAGGTTCACCCGAACCTAATTTCGGCCTTCTCGAGCAACCTTCCGCTCCGGCTTCTCGTCCCTCGGAAACGCCGCGCGTCTCCTTCTCGTCTGCCCACATACTCTTCCGTAGCACCTTGTCCCTCGGACGCACCAAGTCCGTCGACTCTCTCCCGTGTCGTCCTTCTCCCTAGCTGCGTCTTTTGCTCGACTCCCTATGCGCCTAAGCTCCTGCACACTTAGACACAAGGTTAAAAACACGACAGGACCTAACTTAACTTGTTGATCACATCAAAACAACCTTGTGGTTTCAACAATCTCCCCCTTTTTGATGTGAGCAACCTAAGTTAAGTTAGGGTAAATAGATATAAAAAATGAAATAACTAATATTGCAATAAGGTGCAAAAAGATAGAGAAATTATAGAAAAAAAACTGGTCTATCTCCCCCTAGACTTATACTTTTCCTTCTCTCCCTTTGAAAACATAAAATGGGGTTCCAAGAAAAAAATCTAATGGTTAAAATAATTTCAATGATTTTACTTAAAAATTTGCAATAATTTTCAACAATATTTCTAAATTTCTTTAAAAAAATAAAAAAATTATAAGTTAGATAATTTGCAAAAGAAATATTTTTGAAAGAATTTTCTAAGTAAAACTTAAGGTAAGAAAATTTTCTGAGTAAAAAGAGATTTTTTGAGAATTTTTCTAAGTAAAAATTTTACGCAAGAAAATTTTTCTAAGTAAAAAAACTATTTTTGAAAGATTTCCAAAAAAAATGTTTGAAAAACTTTTTAAGGCATTATTAAATTTCAATTTTAATGCTTTATCAGAAAGTTAATTAAACATTTTATTTCAATATTTTGGCTTCCAGGCAGTGGCGAGACACTAGGCCTTCTTGGTTATTAGAGCAACAATCAGTTTCTTAGACAAATCCTCATAAAGAAATTTAATGTCTAATTTTCTCGCTGAAAGCTCTAAATCTAATTAATAGTTCAAGTTAAACAGGACTTTGGAACCCAATATAGGTTCCAGCCTACTGGATTAACTAACAATTTCTTAGGGACATACTTTTTTGAAATATTCCTAATTTGTCCCTTATGGTATCTAAAATGCCAATTTAGATTATTAAATTTTCTAACATTTGTATTAGATGAGCATGCACGATTTTTCAAGTTATTTACTTGTATTTTTAAATTATCATTTTCTAATTTTAATTTATCCAACTCTTCTAACGGGTAAGATTTAGCTAGTATTACTTTTAAATTTTTAATTTCTTTTTCTAACTTACAGCAATCCTTAGTTAACAGTTTAATAAACTTAAATAGTTTATCGGGAGGAAGAAATCGTACCTGACTTACCTTATCAATCTCGTTGTCCGTGTCTCCCCCTAAACTGCTACTATCTTCCGACGTAGCTCCCCCTTCATCGATGCTCTCGATGCTCATTTCGGAAGAGCTTGACTCGCAGTCGTCGTTTTGATGACTTGCCATTAGTGCAAGTCCAGAGAAGGCCTCGACTTCCGATTCGAACGACGTATCGTCCCACGTCGCCTTTAAGACCTTACGTTTTTGGACAGGCTTCTTACCTTTGTCTTTGTCCTTATTCCTCAACTTGGGGTAGTTGTCCTTGACGTGCCCTTCTTCGTTGCAGTGGTAGCAGTGGATCGTCCTTTTCTTTCTACCTTGCGGATGGTTAGTATGTTTAGATTTACAAAGTTTCTTGAAACATCTTACCATCAGAACCATTTCCTCATCGTCGAGAGAGGATTCTGACTCAGGTTCGTCTCTGATGCTTTGAAGGCGACGTTGTGCTTGGGCTCCTTCGTACCTGCACATCTTGATTCATGCACTTCAAATGCTGAGAATAATTCTTCTAAAGTAATTTTTTCTAAATCTTTAGAAATATAAAAAGTATCTACTAGTGATGCCCATTTCATATTTATAGGAAAAGAATTTAGTGCGTACCTTAGCAAATCTCGATTACTTACCTTTTCTCCGAGATTCGAAAGTTCGGTGATAAACTCTTTAACTCTCGAGTGCAGATGCGCAGTTGTTTCGTCTTCTCCAAGTCGTAGGTTGGTGAGCTGGTTGCGAAGTAGATCCCGTCTTGCGAGCTTGGCTTCAGACGTCCCTTCGTGCAGCTCAAGGAACTTCTCCCAAAGTTCCTTCGCGGAGTCGTAGTTGCCGACTCGGTTGACTTCTTGTGGCGGAAGAACGCTCAGCATATAGTACTCTGCTTTGCCGTTTGCCACTTAGTCGGCCTGCTCCTTTTTCGTCCATTGATATTTTTATTTGTCCTCCAGTGCTACAAAACCAAATTTCATTATAAGAAGTAATTCAAAGTCGGTTTTGAAAAATACCTGCATTCACTTTTTTTAGGTAGCGAATTCCCCTTCGAACTTCGGCGGGTATATGCTCGGTCCGACCATCGTCTTTACTTTGATCGACGGTTAGTCCTCCTGAAGCGTCCTCATTTTGATACCACTTGTTGGATCGCGGCGGCTGACTAGAAGGGGGGGTTGAATAGCCCTAAAAAAAATACAACCCTTCTCAAACTTTCAACGGAACACTTGCATAAATTATAAAAATAATAAATTAAAACAGAAAGGAAGAGACACAAGATATTTACTTGGTTACAACCGGGGAGGTTGTTAATCCAAGAAAAGTGTCGCACTAGTATTTCCTTCAGGCGGAGAAGCCTCTTATAGCAATGACGTACAAGAAATAGAAGCTCAACTCTAAAAGAAAGCATACAAGTGTTGGAATGCTAATGTTTGAGATAATGTGAAAGCTTCTGGACCAAGGCTGTATTTATAGCCTTGGTTGGGGCGCCTGGAAGAGGTCCAGGCGCCTGGGAGGGGATAAACTTTTATCCCCTTCGCAACGGATCGCGTTTGACGCGATCCTGGTCAAAATCCAACTTCGGGCGCCCGGAATGGTTCCGGGCGCCCGGACTAGTAAAGTCAACAAGGTTGACTTTTGGTTCGGGTCCTCTGTTAGGGTGCTGCTCGCCTTGGTCCGGGTCTTCCGCTCCGGCTCCGCTCGCTTGAGTGATTTCATCCAACCGAAATAAGGCTCACCCGAACCCAATTTCGGCCTTCTCGATCAACCTTCCGCTTCGGCTTCTCGTCCCTCGGAAACACCGTGTGCCTCCTTCTTGTCTGCCCCCGTACTCTTCCGTAGCACCTCGTTCCTCGGACGCACCGAGTTCGTCGACTCTCTCCCGTGCCGTCCTTCTCGCTAGCTGCGTCTTTTGATCGACTCCCTATGTTCCTAAGCTCCTGCACACTTAGACACAAGGTTAAAAACATGAGAGGACCTAACTTAACTTGTTGATCACATCAAAACAACCTTGGGGTTCCAATAATAGAGACTTGACCAAAATGTCATTGACATAAACCTTTACATTGTGTTCCAATTGTTCAGTAAGCACTTTATCTATAAACCTTTGATAAGTCGCCCCAGTGCTCGTCAACCCGAACGACATGACAATGTAATAGAGAGTATTGTTTGCATCGATGAAGCTAAATTTATCTTGATCCTCCTTCGCCAAGGGGATTTAGTGATATCCTTAGTATGCATCCAGCATAAAGCTAAATCAATGACCTATAGTGGAATCACCATCTATCATAAAGAATGAGAGAGCTTTCGTGAGGGAAAAGAAATACTTACCTCCACATGTCCTTACCTATCCTTTTATATTGGTGGGGCAGAGGATCTACATGGGCTACCATACAAGCTGACAGTTGGCTGAGTCGACGAATATGGATCAACTGCCAAGGGGGGCAATGATGGAGTTGTACACTTGACACGATCTGGTCATTGGCTAGGCATCACATTCGGTGAAGACTGTCCTATCAAGGCAGTTACAAGTAGCAAGATACAATGATCATTGTTATCAAAAGTGGTCAGAGATTGAGATCGAAAAGAGCGGCTTGGTAAGGATGCTTTCACTTAATTGAGTTCTTTTGTACGAGTGTTGGGGAGAGAGACTTCACCAAAGTGAGCCCTAGAGAGAACGTTCCTTCCTGGGGATGTTTCTGAATGATGAGAATAACGTGGAGTTCCCGGTCGAGAACACTTGTAAGGCACATGACTGGAGTAGTGTCTTCTTTTTGGGGATGTTCTAAAGTGCATGCATAGGTGTGGTATTTTTCAGGATATTCCTAAATAATGTTTTCAAAGTAAGTGCACGACTGAAGTCCTGCGTGACTTTTCTAGAGATGTTTTCAAAGTGGGTACACGATTGAAGTGTTGTGTGACCTTTCCGAGAATGTTCTCAAATGTGATGTTCCTAAAGTTAGTGACAAACTGTAAGATCGTCCAACCGTGTGGACAGTGTGTATAAGGCTACAACTACAAAACTATTCGTGTGCATCAAGTTATTCGTTCGACAAATCAGGGACATTGATGGCCTCACAAGATGCATGGTACCCTATGTGCTCAATTAGCGCTTGGTCATTCAACAATTTGGCACTCGACCACTCAACGCTCAGCCACTTGGTCATTTAGCGCTCGATCACTTGGTCACTCAACCACTCGGTGCTCAATCATTCGACCATTCAGCACTCGGTCAACGCTTGGCCACTTAACCATTCAGTCTACTTGGGCACTCAACTCACTTGAACCACTCATGCATCCAAGTACTAGGACCCACTTAGGAATCGACCCACTCCAGTGACCCACTCGGACTTAAGCAACACTTAGCTAGGTCTCATCAATCGGATGACCCACTAGGGCTTGAGTAGTACTCGACTCAGTCTAGGTAGTAAGGCTACCCACTAGGGCTCGAGCAACACACGACACTTGGCTCAGTTTGGACAGTCGGGCCACCCACTCAGGCTTAGACAACACTCGACACTCGGCTCGGTCAACTCACTCGGGAAGTTGTCTCAATTGGCTAGAGCTGCTCAAACCTCTCAACAATTGGGTCACTCGACACTAGCTATACAAAAAAACATGGATTTTGCGATAAATTTTAACGATGTAAAAAATTCATCACAAATCTATAACAAAATTAGTGACAGGAAAGAAATCATCACTAATAAGTAATAAAATTAACAACAAAAAATTTTCATTGCAAAATTAGCATCAAAAAATCTTTCATCGCAAAATCCGTGGCTAAAACATTTATTGTTGTAAAATTCATTGCAAATTAGCGATAAAGTTTTAATTCATGGCAAAATTTACGATGAATTTAAAATTCAATCGCTAATTTGCAACAAATTCAAAATTTGTCATAAATTTTACGACAAAATTTAGGGATAAAATTTAAAATTAGTCGTAAACTTTAATTTCCCTAAATTTTACAATGAAATTTAGCTACGAATTATGAATTCATCACAAAATTTGTAATTTAGGGTTGAATTTTAAATTTGTCCTTAAATTTTGCGACGAATTCATATTTCATCGCAAAGTTTGCGATAAATTTTAAATTTGTCCTAAAATTTAGTGATGAATTTAAAATTCATGGTAAAATTCATAGTAAAATTATGGTTTTTTTTAATTTTTTTTTTTTATAAGTAGTAGTAGTAGTAGTAGTAGTAGTATAAGGTCACTTGACACTTGGGCTGTTTGGACCTCTGACACTTGGCCGCTCGCTTGACTACTCAACGTCACCACTTGTTCAGCTGAAGCCATCTCTACCGGTCTCTCGGACAGAAGACCCCAGGAACATCAACATATATAGAAGAAAAGCAACAAAACTTGTTAAAGAGCTGATAAAGAGGTTTTTCTCGCCCCTAAATAGATCGAATCGATCGAGAAGGGACCTTGAAGACGGGGTAACACGTGAATTGGAACAATCCGACGGAGAGGATGAACGTCCGCATGGCCTCCTTGTAGCAGTGGAAGAACAATGTCGGCGGATGGCGAACCTTGGGCTGGATCTTGAACGGCGAGATGGAGGCGGGGAGGCCGAGCTCGATGAGAGCGAGAGGGAGCGGGGCGAGGGTGAAGACTACGAAGATGCATAAAATACTGTGGTAGTAGAGGAGGTAGTCGGGCATCCGGGATGAGTAGCGGAACCAGATGACCTCCAAGAAGGTCAGGTTCCGCCCCAGCGCCGCTTCCGCCTCCACAATTGTCGCATACGGAAGCATTTCCGGTGCTTCAGGAAGCTGTTGACCTCGAGAGAGAACTCCGGCACCGACTAGATACTCCTCCTGATCGACAGGAAAGTTATCGGCTTCGGTGGCGCCGTAACGACGATCGTGGAATTGTAGAGGAGAATGGAGGAGGGAGGAGACAAAGGCGATGAGTTGTACATGTGCTCTTTAAATGGAAAGAAATCGGTGTTTAGAAATCAAATAAATTTATAATTGATACAGAATAAAAAAACATATGCATTAATTAAAAATAAAATAAATTAAAGCTTTGAAAAGGATTGCTGAAAATAATTATTGATACTGAATGGCGTACATAAAATTAAGTAGAAGAAAGATGGGGTATAATGAGAATGTGTTATGTATTTTTGGAATTACAAAAACGAGATACGCAAAATGGATAATATCGAAACTCACTTATACATGGTTTAGTAAAATGCTGAAAATAAATTCAGTCGAGGAGACACTACTACCGCAATTTAAAGTTTTTTTTTTTTTTTGGCCTTTAGAGATGAGGTTGGGTGGGCTTCCAAATCATTGCAAGACAACAACTTAAATGCAATTTGACAGTATACATATATATATAATATAAAAAGACAACTAAGCCCAAATCATTGAAAGGCAACTTAAATGCAATTTGAAAGTGAAAGATTATATATATATATATGCGCTAAAGTCCTTATGCTATGAACTTGTGCGGACGTCACTCGAGGCGTTTGGAATTTATCCAAGTACCTGTATGTTGATGGTATAGTTTTTTTATTTTTTTATTTTTTTATCTTTGGGATTAAACCAATTTAATTTTACCTTTATATTTCAAGAGTTGGGTTATAATGTTCAAGTTAAAAAAAAATAAATAAAAAAATAGATGCTCATGAAATATAATATATGTATTTAGAATGTTTCGAGTATAAGATTTAAGAAAATTTTTATTTTTTTTAAAAAAATTGAGGTACCTGGATTAAAGTTATATATATATATATATATGCGGACCTCACTTAGGATGTCTGAAATTCATCCAGGTGCATGTATGCTGATAGTACAGTTTTTTTTTAATGTTTTGTTTATTTTTGTTTAGCTTCAGGGTTAAGCTAATTAGATTTTACCTTTACGGTTCAGGAGTTAGGTTATTGTATTCAAGTTGCTGCTTCGATCACTTAGATGATTCTCCGACCATCTAGAGTTGAGCTCACCCAAACCCAACTCTAGCATTCTCTACTCGAGTAGTTTTCCACTCCGGATTCTCGTCCCTCGGAAGTGTTGTTCACATCCTTTTCGCTCCATTGGTGTACTCTTCCACAGCTTCTCGTCCTTCGGATACACCGAGCCCATGCGACAAGTGAGAAGGATGGTACGAAAAATGAGTAGACGGGATAGATTAGAAGCTGTGAAAGAGTACACCATTGGATGAGAAAGAATGCGCGCATCCCAAGGATGAGAAGTCGGGGAGGAAACCTGCTTGAAGAGAAGCCCAGAGTTAGGTTCGGTTGAGCTCAATTTCAAACGGCCGAAGCATCACCCAAGCAAGCATGGGAAAAAGAATGGTCAATATGACAATTAACCATTCAAATGAACAGTGCTTAAGACACCTCCAATGGCTGTGTAGGCGCCTCAAGCTTTGATAGCGAAGCTACCGCATTTGGGACCCAAGGTGCCTCCAATGTGCCTAAGGTGCCTCGAATGAACAATGCTGAGACACCTCCAATCACATTGAAGGTGCCTCCAATGAAGCAAAGTCGTTGGCTGACCATTGTAACGTGGATAAAACTTTATCCACTTGGAGACACCCTGGATGGCTTTAGAGTCGTTCCAAGCCACGTCAGCATAACAATAACTTTTCCCAAAAGACTATAAATATTCTCTGGAGCTAGGAATTAATTAACAATCACTGTATTCAATTCAACAAAGGACTTATTTAAGTAGAGCTTTTCAATTGTTTTGGATTAACAACTATGTATGTTGTAACCAAGTAAACTCTTGAGCCTTTTTACTATTTTTCTTATATTATTCTCTTTAATGTTATTTTTGATTATCTAATATTATGTCCTTGCTAAGTTTTAAAAGCAAGAGATTCTCTAACTCTCCGGGCGGCCCAGCGGTGGATCTCATCTACTCGCAATGGCTATACAACGGTTTGAGGGTAAAACTTTATCCTTGCTTGGGCGCTTGAACCTGGTCCGAGTGCTTGTAGTGTTGTTGATGTTGACATACAACGTTATCTAAAGTAATGAATCGCCACCCCTACAGTGCCAGGGGGTCCGAGCGTTTAAACCCACTTCAGACGCCAAGAGTCCGGGCACCTGAACTTGGTCCAAGCGCTTAGATAAGGTAAACTCAGCGTTGACTTTGACAAACTTTGTCTCCGGTTGCTTGGGTGACTCTCCAGTCATCCAGAGTTGAGCTCACCTAAACCCAACTCTGGTCTTATCCTTGAGCAGTCTTCTTCTCTGGCTTCTCGTCCCTCAAAAGCATCGCATGCGTCCTTCTCACTCTATCGATGTACTCATCTGCAACTTCTCGTCCCTCAGATGCATCGAGCTCGTCGACTCAATTCTCATGCCATCCTTCTTGTCTGTCGCGTCTTCCACTCGACTTCTTATGTTTCCTATACACTTAGACACAAGGATTAAAACACAACATGACCTAACTTGACTTGGTTGACCATATCAAAACTAACTCGGGAACTTATAATCATCTTTTCTTTTTGATGTGCATCAACCCAAATAAAGTTAGTTTTAATCAAAACATAAAATAAGTAATTATTGTGATAATACAATAATTTGAAAATTATTATAAGTAGGATATTTCTATTAAGTACAAAAAAAAAAAAAAAGTATTGCAAAGTATCTCCTCCTTAACTCCCTAGATTACTCTCTCCCTTTAACAATATCAAAAAGTTAGAGGTTAAAAGAATTGGAAAAAAAGTTTCTAGGTTTGAGAAGATTTTTCAAAAATTATATTGTGACTATACAAATTTCCAAAAGTTAAAAATAACCTATTTTGGTAAAAATAATTTAAAAATTATTCTTATGTTTTGAAAATACTAAAAAAATTTGATGGTCAAACAGAAAGAGAAAACTCAAAATAAAACATTTGAAGACAAATGAATATATATATATATATATATATTTGACCAGAATGAATTATTTAATTAGAGATATCAATTTTTGTAATTAAATGCTTAAAAATAAAATTTGATACCTAAAAATCATGATAATTTTTTTAATATAGAAAATCTAATGTTTATCCAGAAAAGAATTAAATTTTTTAAAGATAATGTCAAGATAATTTTTAATTATGAGAAAATTATTTTCGGTAAATAATTTAAAATAGATTAGCTAACTAACAAAAAAAATATTGAAATATTTTCTTATAAGCATAAAACATAATATTTTATCATCTAAAAATAATTTTTTACAAAAATAACTCTCTAAACCTTTTTAAATATTAAAACATTATTTTTGTTAAGAAATTTATAAAAAAGTATTTAATAGTCAAAAAATTCTTAAATTTTTTTCCACTCATAAGTAATAAATTCCTTTTTTCACGAAAAATTAAAATCTATTTAATTTTGAAAAGAAAGGATATGAGATAATTTATTTAAAAATTTAGATAATTTTAAGCATGCAAAGAAAAGAAAATATTAAGGTAAATTAAAATTAAAATATGCATAAAGATTTAACCTAAGCATGATTTAGGAATCTAATATAGATTCTTACCTATTGGATTAATTAGAATTTTCTTAGAATATATTTTCTTGTTACTTTTCTAATTTGACCCTTGTGATATGATATGAGTTATGATAAGCCGGCCTGTCGGATGACGTGGAGGTCATGGTTGAGAGAAAAAGGAGAGGCCCATAGCTGGGTGAATGAATGATTAGTAGGGTAATGACCGACCAAATGAAAGGTTTTGCGCAGGCGCCCGATCAGGCGACACCTGACCGAGATTAGAAGCGTTCAGCCATATGAAAGCTTCTAGTATATGATCGGCCGACCGAGGGCCGAACGAGCACAAGTGTGCCTATATACGCTCGGATGGGGAAAACCCAATCAAGTGTAAAGGCATTCAACCTTAAGAAAGCTTCTAGTATATGATCGATCAAGCGACGGCTTGACGAGCACAAGTGTGTCTATACACGCTCGGATGGGCAAAGCTTGATTGAGCGTAAAGACACTTAACTTTATGAAAGCTTCTAGTATATGATTGGACGAGCAAAGGCCTGACGAGTACAAGTGTGTCAATACACGCTCGGATAGACAAAGCCCGACTGAGCATAAAGGCACTCAACCTTATGAAAGCTTCTAGTATATGATCGGTCGAGAGAGGGCCTAATGAGCACAAGTGTGTCTATACACGCTCGGATGGGTAAAGGCTAACCGAGCGTAAATGCACTTAACTTTATGAAAGCTTCTAGTATATGATTGGCCGAGCGAGGGTCGGACGAGTACAAGTGTGCTTATACACGCTCAGATGGGCAAAACCCGACTAAGCGTAAAGGCACTCAACCTTATGAAAGCTTCTAGTATATAACTGGCCAAGTGAAGACCGGACGAGCATAATGTGCCTATATCGCTCACACGGGCAAAGCCCGGCTGAGCTTAAAGACACTTAGCTTTATATATCTTTAGTGTAATACCGGACAAGTGAAGGCTGAGCAAGCACAAGTGTGCTTATATGCGCTTGGTCAGGCAAATCCCGACCGAGCTTAAGCCAATAGTACATTATTAGCCGAAACATGATTAACAGAAGGTATTCAATATATATATATATATATATATATATATATATATATATATATATATATATATATATACACATACACACACGATCGGCTTGAATGACCGACTGAGGCATATTTAACAAAAGATGACGTACAAGTAGTAAACAACTTTACAATAGCTTGGCAAATTTGACGAAAAATATTCTCTAGAAGCTTCTTCAGTTATAAGAGCATATGTCTATTCATATTTCATCAAGAATATGATTTATAAATGATAAAAGAGGTACATCTGGGATACAAAAAAAATTCCTTGAAGGATTATTGCATGAAGCCTAAAGTGGTACTTCATCTTCTAACAAACTTTAACAAATTGAGGACCACTTCATGACTACGGAGGTTATATGAGGTAGTATAAAAAGGGGGATCCTCTCCGTTGTTAAGGTATGCAACTCTAGCATCCAAAACTCTACTTCTTGGTACTTTCATTATTGTACTTCTTCTTCTTCCACCTTCAAAAGAGAGATTCAAAACTGAAAAAAAACTAAAACTCTAGCATAGAAGTAACTACACTATTCTGGAAGCTGATTCAAAACTGTGAAAAAACTAAAACTCTAAATCCTAATCACTAGGTGAAAAGTCAAATTAAAATAACTTACGACAGGGATAAAGATTCGGAGGTGAAAACCAGGCATCGTAGTGAGGTTGATAGACAATACTATTACCCTTACTGCGAATGAGAGGGATAACCAAGTAAGAATGTAGAATTGTTCGAAATATTTTAATCTTTTATGGGTTATAGTGGCCGTGGAAGCTATGAGGGCAGAAGGGTAATTACATTGTTGCTTTCACATTGTAGCAACTCCTCAAAAGTATTTTCCATGTTGTAGCAGCTACTAGATAGTAACTGCTACAATGTGTAACAACTAACCAAGACTAGTAGCTACAAGCTTATAACGTGAATATACTTGAGTAGATATTAGTATCACATTGCTTTACTGCATAATATCTACTACAAGAGAAGTTTATGGTTAAGAAATCATTATATTCTTTATACATCTCCCTTACGTACATTGGTTTTGAGAAGCTGCTACACCATGTCGTAGTAGCTGTTACATGTTGTAGCAGCTGCTGCCAACTAGTTGCTACAAGGTGCAACAATAACAGCTACATGTTGAAGCAGTTACTCAGGAGTAGCTGGTACACGGTGTAGAAGCTACTGTCGACTAGCTGCTACAATATGTAGCAATAGTTGCTACATGTTGTAGAAGCTACTTGGCTACTTGGGAGTAGCTTTACATCGTGTAACAGCTACATCCGACAAGCTGCTACAACATACACTAGTCAGTTTGGCAATACATTTACGAGTCATGGTTTATGATTGGTATGAGTGGTAATTTTATGGAAATCACAAATCAATGAATCAAAGTAATGTAGTAGCTACTCCTGAAAAGCTGCTACACATTATAGCTACAGGATCGTTGGTAACGTTTGAGGAGGGGGGGGGGGGGGGGGGGGGAATCACGTGTGTTTAAAAAACTTGTTCTTTTTAAACTTTTAAAACAAGTGAGTGCCTAGTGGAATAAAAGAGAATAAAACACGAGAAAAACTAAAACATGATTGGTTACTTGGTTCGAAGCCTTCGACAACTCCTACTTCAAGATCTAGGCCCCTCAGACCTATTGATGGGCAATCCACTAAATTCTCTACCGATAAACTTTCAGTAGAGTAATCAAGTACAAGAAGAATATGTTGAATAAGTCAATGGAGAAGAAATGGAAGAGGAAAGAGGCTCCATTGTGAATGAGAATTTAGTCCCACATTGGAAGTTTCAAGGCAATTTTGTTAATTTATATTGATTCACATACATTGAGGTTGTGAACAAATGCATGGGGAGAGACTCTCTCTCACGCGTGGGTGCGCAGGGGGGGGGGGTGCAAATCCAGGGCCCGGATTTGCACTGAACCAAGCTGACTCGTGTGCGAGTGCGACCTGCGCACACGAATGTCGGATCGGTCGGGGCAAAATTTGTCCAAGTGGAATAACCAATATTTTACCACATAGATCTTTTGTTGTTGTTAAACGGATGCATTAAATTCAAAATTAATGCAGAATAAAATCGACCGAGTAATAATGAGTGAAACGGTGGTCGTTTCACTGCTCGGCTAATAATGATCATTAACTCTGGCCATTGATCCGATCTCCTATATACGGAGGGGGCACACAACATAGCAGGCTCTCCATTTTTTTCCCTCCTCCTAATAGCAATCGAGTGTCACTCAGTTCGCCATGACCACCAATGCTTGGTCGGATTCACGGTCTGCCGTTGTATCCTGGGAAACAAACAACTCTTGTAAGCCTCGAAGCACAGCCGGAGGTGGGCGAATCTGTTTCAAGGAAACTATGACTCTCGCAGGCCTCGGTCAGTTTTCCCGATCAGTTTCTTCGTCCGCTCGGTCAGCCAATCTGCTCACCTGATCTGTCTTTTGCTAGATCAAGAACTGCTCTGGTCTGCCACTCTGCAGACCTGCCCTGCATACTTGGTCTTCCACTCTGCAGACCTGCTCTTCCGCTCTGTAGACCTGGTCTTCCGCTCTGCAGATCTAGTCTTCCGTTTTGCAGACCTGGTCTTCTGCCTGCAGACCTTGTCTTCCGCTCTGCAGACCAGCCCTATCGCTCTGCTCTACAGACATAGTCTTATGCTCTGTAGACCTAGTCTTCCGCTCTGCAGATCTGGTCAGCCGCTCTCCAGACTTGCTCTGACGCTTTGGTCTACCGCTCTGCAGACCTGCTCTACCGCTTTGCATACCTGCCCAACCGCTCTTTGTATAAATCAACCCCGGCTGGCAGCCTGAGATTATCCACTCAGGTCATTTCGACTGTAAGTTGAATTTAATTCAGTGTAGCTTAAATTCAACTAATACCCATAAATCTCCGGCATTAGATTGTTTGTGTCCAACAATCTTGAAACAGACTCGACTCTGTTGAGATGACCACGGAATGAAATGTTGAGGTGCAACAGACTCAACACGTGCAGGCTGCCTCCGCCCCGATTGGAACTGTGCCAATCAACCACGGGGAAAAGCCAGAGAAGTTTAGTGGACGGAACTTCAAGAGGTGGTAGCAGAAGATGCTCTTCTACCTGACCACGCTCAACCTGGCTCGGTTCTTGACCGAGGACCCTCCCAAGCAAGCAGAGGATGCTGATGCACAGACCATCAGTATAGTGGAGGCATGGACTCATTCTGAGTTCCTTTTCCGAAACTACATCCTCAACTGTCTTGCCGACTCGATGTACGCTGTGTATAGCATGAAGAGAACGACTAAGGAGCTATGGGAGTCCTTGGACAAGAAATACAAGATGGAGGATGCAGGGGCAAAGAAGTTCATCGTGGGTCGATTCCTGTAGTACAAGATGGTTGACTCCAAGATAGTGATCAGCCAAGTCCAGGAGCTTAAGGTGATCTTGCATGAGATCCACTCAGAAGGGATGGTTCTGAGTGAAACCTTCCAGGTGGCTGCTATCATTGAAAAGCTGCCTCTCGTCTAGAAGGACTTCAAGAACTACCTGAAGCACAAGCGGAAGGAGATGAATGTGGAGGAACTCATTGTTCGACTTCGCATCGAAGAAGACAACAAGAGTTCAGAGAGGAAACTGTTCTCTCAGACTACTGTGAAAGCCAATGTGGTCGTGCACGGTCAAAGCTCGAAATGAAAGAACCCCAAGTCTTCCAAGATGGGACCCAGAGGAGGTATCAACAAGAAGAAGTTCTCTGGGAAGTGCTTCAACTGTGACAAAGTGGGTCACAAATCTTCGGAGTGCAGAAAGCCGAAGAAGAAGCAAGAGGCCAACGTAAACGAGAGACCAGAAATGGACGACCTCTGCATTGTGGTCTCTGAGTTGAACCTGATCGGTTCAAACCCGCGGCAATGGTGGATCGATACTGGAGCCACCAGACATGTGTGCTGTAACAAGGAGCTGCTCCACAACTTCGAAGAAGTCACTGGAGACAAACTGTTCATGGGGAATTCAACAACCTCGGACATCATGGGCCAAGGAAAGGTGGTGCTGAAGATGACCTCGAGCAAGGATCTCACTCTGAACAATGTGCTGTATGTTCTGGAGATTCGAAAGAATCTAGTGTCCGGATCACTGTTAAGCAAGCATGACTTTCACATTGTCTTTGAGTCGGACATAATTGTATTGTCCAAGAATGGAGTATTTGTAGGAAGGGGCTATGTATCTGATGGGCTAATTAAGCTCAATGTAATGGCGATTAGGCCTAAGATAAATAAAACTGAAAGCTCTTCCACTTATATGCTTGAGTCTTCGTGTTTGTGGCATGGTAGACTAGCTAGGACATGTTAACTACGTGTATTGTGTAGATTAATTAATATGTAAAGCATACCTACATTCCACCTTGACCCAAAACACAAGTGTGAGATTTGTGTTGAAGCGAAAATGACAAGGTCATCCTTTCAACATATTGAAAGAAGTAACGAACCACTTGACTTAATCCACACTTATGTGTGCAACCTAAAAGGTACACCAACACGTGGTGGTAATAAATACTTCATCACTTTTGTAGATGATAATACAAAATATTACTATGTGTATCTTCTCAAAAGTAAGGATGAAGCTATAGAGAAATTTACTCTCTATAAGAATGAGGTTGAAAACCAACTTAATAGGAAAATTAAGGTGGTTCTAAGTGACCGAGGCGGTGAATATGTGTCACCATTCGCTGAGTTGTGTGCTAAACATGAGATCAGACACGAAACAACAGCTCCTTATACTCCTCAGCAAAACAGAGTTGCTGAGTAAAAGAATCGAACTCTAAAGGAGATGATGAATGCTCTTCTATTGAGCTCTGGATTACCAGAGTCCATGTGGGGGTAAACTATGTTAACAGCTAATTACCTTTTAAATAAGGTGCCCCGAAAGAAAATAGATAAGAGCCCTTATGAGTTGTGGAATGGAAGACAACCGTCCTACAAATATTTACGAATATGGGGGTGTCTTGTCAAAGTGTTGGTGCCTGATCCGAAAAGGATTAAGATAGGACCAAAGACTGTTGATTGTATATTTATTGGATATGCACAAAATAGCACTGCGTACAGATTTTGTGTGTATAAGTCACACATACCGGAGATACACAAGAACTCGATAATCGAATCGAGAAATGCCTCATTTTTCAAGCATGTGTTTACGTATAAGACCCGAGAGGATGCTAGCTCCTCAAAACAGGCAAATGAAACACAAGGCAAAGAAAAAGATGATGATGATGATGATGAACCAGTTGAGGTTGAACTTAGACAGAGTAAAAGAGCTCGGGTAGAAAAATTCTACGGATCGGATTTTATCACTTTCATGTTGGAGAGTGAGCCTCGAAGTTACTCAGAAGCTGTAGGCTCTTCTGATGGACCTCACTGGAAAGAGACAATTGCATCTGAGATAGAATCTATCTTGCAAAATCACACTTGGAAACTTGTGGATCTTCCTCCAGGAAGTAAACCACTAGGTTACAAGTGGATTTTCAAGAAGAAAATGAAGTCAGATGGCACGATTGATAAGTATAAGGCCAGACTGGTAATCAAAGGATACCGACAACAGGAATACCTTGATTACTTCGATACATACTCTCCGGTGTCGAGAATAGCTTCCATTAGAGTATTGTTGGCTATTACCGCTTTATGGAATCTCGAAATACATCAAATGGATGTAAAAATAGACTTTCTAAATGGGGATTTAGAAGAGGAAATCTACATGGATCAACCTGAGGGGTTTTCTGTGCAAGGACAGAAAAACAAGGTCTGTAGCGAAGTCATTATATGGATTGAAACAAGTACCAAAGCAGTGGCATGAGAAATTTGATAATGCCATGAAGGAATGTGGATTCAAGATCAATGAATGCGATAAATGTGTCTACATGAGAGCCACAGAGAGTGATTATGTTATCTTGTGCCTTTATGTAGATGACATACTTACCATTGGGAGTAATGATAATATAATCAAATCCACTAAAGATGTGTTGAACTCAAGATTTGACATGAAAGACATGGGCTTAGCTGATGTGATTCTAGAAATCAAAATTCTTAGAACGACAGAAGGACTTGTTCTTAGTCAGTCACATTACGTGGACAAGATTCTTGAGAAATTCACCAAGGGTGATACTGCGTTGGCATGAACGCCGATAGATACGAGTCAACATCTATCAAAAAATTGAGGTAAAAGTATCTCGCAGATAGAGTACTCTCGAGTGATTGGAAGTCTGATGTACTTGATGAGCTGTACATGACCAGACTTGGCCTATGCAGTAAGCAAACTGAGTAGATACACGAGTAATCCCGGTGTTGAGCACTGGAAAGGGATAACAAGAGTACTGAGGTACTTGAGGTATACTCGTGAATATGGACTGCACTATACAAGATATCCTGCTGTGATTGAAGAATACAGCGATGCAAGTTGGATATCTGATATAAAAGACTCTAAGTCTACGAGTGGATATGTCTTCACTCTAGCATGTGCAGCCATTTCTTGGAAATCTTCTAAGCAAACCGTCATAACTAGATCCACGATGGAATCTGAGTTTGTAGCTCTTGACAAATATGGTGAAGAGGCTGAATGGCTACGACAATTCTTAGAAGATATTCCACGATGGCTGAAACCTGTGCCGGCAATTTGCATAGATTGCGATAGTCAATCAACAATCGGTCGGGCACAAAGCCATCTGTATAATGATAAGTCTAGACATATATGTCATAGACATAATACCATTAGACAACTACTCTCAACGGGAGTTATCACTGTTGACTATGTGAAGTCAAAAGATAACCTAGCGGATCCGCTAACCAAGGGGTTAAATCGAGAGTTAGCTGCAAGCTCATCAAAAGGAATGAGCTTGATGCCGTTATCAGTGATCAGTGAAGAGGACACCCAACCTATGCTGACTGGAGATCCCAAGAACTAGGTTCAAAGGGATAACTAATCTGCACTGACTAGACACACTGTAAGGGGATAGCCCAATGAAACAGTGACTAGACCAGGGCAAGCCAATGGGCTTTTAATGATCAAGAAGAGTAGATGACAACTCTTGAGGGATCACTTATGTGAGAAAGAAGTGGGGCGACTTCGAAGAGAATTGGAGGCATAATTCTTAGAGCTTTTCACAGAACCAGGCGTGTTCATGGCCAAGAACGAATACACTCATGAGAACTGAGTTGTATCAGGGAGAGTCTTGGGTGAGATTTGTCACTACTTACACAGACGACAGTATAGTTCAAGAACTTCATGTCTACTATCAACCAGTAAGCAACTAAATCTTCATAAGGGAAGCTTCAAAGGGTAAAACCTACCTATCATATATTTGACTCAACTGCTAAATGGTATCACTTACCCTATCTCCATTCATGTGGGGGATTGTTGAATAAGTGAATGAAGAAGAAATGGAAGAGGAAAGAGGCTCCATTGTGAATGGGAATTTAGTCCCACATTGGAAGTTTCAAGGTAATTTTGTTGATTTATATTGATTCACATACATTGAGGTTGTGAACAAATACATGGGGAGAGACTTTCTCTCACGCGTGGGTGCACAGGGGGGTGCAAATCCAGGGCCCAGATTTGCACTGAACCAAGCTGACTTGTGTGCAAGCGCGACCTACGCACACGAATGCCAGACCGGTCGGGGCAAAATTTATCCAAGTAGAATAACCAACATTTTTCCACATAGATCTTTTGTTGCTATTAAACGGATGCATTAAATTCGAAATTAATGCCCTGCTGCTTTGGTCAGCAACTCTGTAGACCTGCCCTGCATACTTGGTCTTCCACTCTACAGACCTGGTCTTCCACTCTACAGACTTGGTCTTCCGTTCTGCATACCTAGTCTTCTGCTTGCAGACCTTGTCTTCCGCTCTGCAGACCAGCCCTGTCGCTCCGCTCTGCAGACCTGGTCTTCCGCTCTGCAGACCTGGTCTTCCACTCTGCAGACCTGGTCTTCTGCTCTGCAGACCCGGTCTTCCGCTCTACAGATCTGGTCAGCCGCTCTCCAGACTTGCTCTGACGCTCTAATCTGCCGCTCTGCAGACCTGCTCTACCGCTCTGCAGACCTACCTGTTAGGACCAAAAGTAGCTAGAGGGGGGGTGAATAGCTCGTCGCGTGCTCGTCGCTCGGCGTTGCTTGTTTCTTCTTGGATGTGCAGCGGAAAATACAAAGAAACAACACACAACGCTAACACGGTTGGTTTACTTGGTATCCACCTCACAAGAGGTGACTAGTCCAAGGATCCACACCACACACGCACCCTCCACTATGAAAACACTCCTTTATGGTAACTACCAAAGGCGGAGAAGCCCTACAACACTCTCAATACAAGAAGAAGAAAGGGAAATACAAGTTAAGCAAAAGCTTACAAGATGTGCAGTAAAAACCCTAACCCTAACTTCTTCCTCTTGCAATCCGCCTCTTGACTTGGAAAGCCTCCAAGAACCTTCAAGAACTGGCGATCACGTGCTTGTAGAGAGCTGTGGAGGAGCTGGAATGAATCCGAGAAGAGCTCGTGAAGATCCGAAGACCACGCTCGCCTGCGGCTTTAAACCCGACGCAACGGTCGGATCCCGATCGATTCAAATGTTCCGAATCGATCGGAGGCTGGATCGATCCACGGATCGATCCAGCGCTTATCGAACGGCCGATCGATCCACGGATCGATCCAGCGCTTATCGCGGGAAGCGCGCCGATCGATCGTCGATCGATGGCCTCGATCGATCCACGGATCGATCCGTGGTTCGTCCCGGAAGAATGGATCGATCCACCGATCGATCCACATGGATCGATCCACCTCGGATCGATCCACGGATCGATCCACAGACTTGGTTTTGCCCAAAACCAAGTCCCAAACCTCCTAACCAACATCCGGTCAACCTTGACTGTTGGTACATCATGCCTCGCATCCGGTCACCCTTGACCTGCCAGACTCCCCACCAAGTGTCCGGTCAATCCCTTTGACCCACTTGACTTTTACTCGTCGTGCCAAGCATCCGGTCACCCATTGACCTACTTGACTTCCACTGATGTCCGGTCAACCTGACCCATCTGGACTTCCTTCCTTGCCAAGTATCCAATCAACCTTGACCTACTGGACTTCCTTCGCCAAGTATCCAATCAATCCTTGACCTACTTGACTTCCCAACACCGGATGTCCGATCATCCTGATCCATCTGGATTTCCTTCCTTGCCCGGCTTCACTCACCGTGACTTTCACCTAGCTTCACTCACTAGGACTTTCACCGCTTCACTCACCAGATTTCCTTCTCCAGCTTCACCACTAGACTTCCCGCCTAACTTGCCGTTAGGACTTCCTCAAGTATCCAACAATCCTTTGACCCACTGACTCTTCTTCAATCATCTTATTGTCAAACATCTAAACCCTAACCAAGACTCAGCTTGGTCGCCCCGAGGGATATGCACCAACAATCTCCCCCTTTTTGATGTTTGACAATACCACAATAACACTTACAATCCCACATGTAAGTTAGGCTAATCCTATAGCCTCCTTCTTCATGCCACTAGGTAATGAACCCATAAATTTAGCTTTTCATTATCCCCCTAAGAGGGCAAACTCCCTCTAGGTAATGAAAACCTAACTTACTTCCTTTCATTCTCCCCCTATTGGCACACATCAACCCATGCTCCAATTTTGGGCACACTTCAACAACTCCATTTGTTGAAGACTCTCCCCCTGAAGAGTTGCTCATCGTGATCACAATTTCACTCATTGTGATCAACTCAATATTGAAGGTCCCATACCCTTCATTATCCTTAACTTCTCCCTCAATGTTGACAAATACCCAACCTTGAGCATTTTCAACCACTTGAGTTGCCACTTGAAATGATGAGGATATCCACTCCCCATTTATCCCCATTTCAAGTTTAAATGCTCAACCTTGAGCAAGTTCACAACAGAAGGTTAACCACCTTCCAAGGTTCATGAAAAATAATTTTCATGTCTTTAAAGAGTCCCTCCCCCTAAAGACATGGTGGTAACTTCTGTCATTGCACCAACAATGACTTGGAATCCCTAAACCTTTAGGAAACCCAGATTTAGAAGTTTTGAGGTTCAAATGTTCAAAATTTGAAACAAACCTCAACCTAAACTTCAATGAAGTCTTCCTTAACCATTCCATCCTTGTTTTCATCACGAAAACACCCCTTTTTATGTATACAAATGTATTTTAAGGGTTTGGAACGGTTACCTAGACTAAAGTAGGTTCAAAGTGCTGAAATCAGGCTTTCCCAGCCAAAATCAGCAACTTGGATCGATTGGAGTTGGGTTTTAATCGATTGAACCTCTCTGAATCGATCCACTGATCGATTCAGACACCCTGGATCGATCGGCTGATCGATCCATGAGCTTCTGTTCGCGGGCTTCCGAATCGATCCATGGATCGATTCAGCACTCCAATCGATCCATGGATCGATCGAGACTCGATAGTTGCTGAAATTCCATTTCATCAACTTCGAGAACCCCTAGAAAATTCTACAAAATCCAAAAATTATGAAATTTCGTATACATTGTTTAAGGCATATATTATCAAGGAAAATAGTTTTATATGAAAATACATCATATTTTCAAAGATTGACACAAACTTGAAAACTTGCAAAACTTTAGTGTTTTCTTCAAGTTTGTTCTAACTATTCAATGGTGATTACTATCAACAGATAGCCTTCACCAAGGTTTTCCAAAACATTTTAAAACATTTTCAGAACCAATATCCCATCATGTTCCTTGGGCATAATGCACATGACTTGTACATTAGCTTTCCCAATGATGGGAAAACACATAACTATGTGTTTTGATGAACCTAAAACTCAAAAGAATGCACTAAATCAACATCTTGAGCTTTGTTCATCATCCTAACATCTCACTTGTATCTAATGTGCACTAAAGCACATACAAGTCACCTTATAGTCTTTGTGAGATGTAGAGATTGGTTTTGCCCTAATCTAGGGATCATGCATACTATCTAGGCATTTTGGAGATATTAAACACCCACCTAGGATGTCACTTGATAATAAGTGTTGGTAAATGCCTTTTGTCCTTGATTACAAGAAATTAAACTTAATGCATGATAATGTTATGGCATACATCAAAATAAAATAACTTTCAAAAGAAAATATCCTATAATTACATGATGTATGAATGTCATGACATGGTATTTTTGGATTTTTCATAATAAAACATGAACGCAAAAGTAGACATGATGTCATGGCATATGATGGGCAAACAATCATGGCAAGATTTAGCATTAATAAAATATACCTAGATTAACTATCTAAGTATCCTTAAAACCTTAGCTAAACTTACAACTTAAACCTAGATTGCCCTTAAGTGCGTCAAGAAAACGCCAAAACCTAAATTGGCATTTCTAAGTCCCTTGATTAATTTATGCCAATTGAAATTAAGCATATTCCTCAAATGTTGGCATATTTCATTTTTCCACAAGAGTAGCACTTTAAAGTTAAGGCCCGGATTGCCTTAAATTTCCTAAGAACATACTAAAATCCCAACTTGGTAGCTCTTATGAATTTCCCAATATGTGCCTTTTAAGATTAAAATCAAATTTTCACCACTAGGCACATTTTACTCTTTCAAGGAGTAAATACAAGTTCCATTTCATTTTCAAAGGTTAACAAAAACCTTGAAAATGCTCCTTGAGTGTCAATTTCCTCAAAGTTGGGTTAACTACCCTTCTAATTGGAGTTGACACTCTCTAACCCATTTATGGGATAGAGAAGATGCTCCTAGGAACCCAACACCTATTGGTGCTCCTTGGATGCTTTAGGTACTCACTAGGGATAACTTCCCTAGATACCTTCCTAGTGACCTTGTTGGGCTTCTTAGAAGCCTTGGTCACATTTTCTAGATCAACCCTAGGGATAGCCTCCCTTGTGACCTTGTTCGTGACTTTCTTAGACTTCTTAGAAGTCTTAGTCACTTTGGTTGCAAAAATACTCTTAGGGATGACTTCCCTAGTATTCTTGACTTGACCACTAAACCTAGGGTTTGTTCCATAACTATATGGAACCCTATGATAACTAGGCACATCCTTCTTAGCCTTTGGTTTGTATCCCAAACCTCTATGGCTATTTGATGGCTTTGACTTTCCTAGCCCTAGGTTTTGCTCATTTTGCCCTTTTAGGATATTTTCCATCCTTTTTAGGGTCTTTTCCATTTTATCAAGTCTTGATCTCAAGACTTGATTTTCTATCATTAAATCCTTAGAATTTGGTTTTTCATTAAGTCCATGAGCATTTTGGTTTCTAGGCTTGTATCTAAAATCCTTAGAGTTATTGCCTAGACTTTTACCTACATTCCTAACCCTAGGAGTGATAGTCTTAGCATGTAAGGCCACATGCTTTTCCTTAAAGCCCTCATGCTTTCTATTCTTATGGTAAATTGCATTAAAATGATAAAAGTTAGACCTATCATGCTTTTTACCATAATGTAAAGGAGTAGGCTCAATAAATGTTACCTTCTTCTTTACCTTGGAGGCTCCCCTTTGACTAGTGCCTCCTTGAGCCTTGACCACCTTCTTCCCCTTAGAGCATTGACTCCGGTAATGCCCTTTTTGTTGACACAAAAAGCACACAATGTGCTCCTTGCTCTTTTTCGTCCCGGGGATGGTCTCCTTGGGCTTTTCCTTACCCTTTTGTGTCACTTGGCCCTTCTTTTTGGCCAAGTTGGGACACTTGCTCTTGTAGTGTCCACTTTCCCTACACTCAAAACATATTATATGATTTTTATTATTTATTGAAATGTTTATACCTTTATGTGTAGGGATGACACTTTCTCCTTTGGATCCGGAGGTAGAAGCTTCCCTTTGATTCGATCTTGATTCTCCTCCATTTGATTTTTCTTGACTTGTGGAGGTAGAAGCTTCTTCATCCTCTTCTTCTCTTGACCCGGATGTGGAGGATTCTCCTTCTTCTTGATCCGGCGTCACCAAGGATTGCTCACCCTCAATCCTAGAGGTGGAGGCTTCATCATCTTGAATATGAAACAAGGAGTATGCTCCCTCCTTGTTCCCTTCGTTGCATTCCCTTGAGGATGAAGCTTCTTGGATTTCCTCTTCTTCGGATGTTGAGCATCTCTCAACCTCGGAGTCCTCCTCTTGATCTCGCTCCAATGAGTCGCCCTCTTTGGATTCTTCATGATTTGGTACAGTGGAGGGGATCTCATCATGAAGCTTGGCTAATTTGCTCCATAAATCCTTTGCATCTTCAAATTCTCCAATTTTGCAAAGGATGGTGCTTGGCAATAAATTGACCAAAAGCTTGGTCACTTTGTCATTTGCCTCGCACCTTTGAATTTGCTCCGAGCTCCATTTGCTTTTCTTGAGAAGCTTGCCCTTGGAGTTTGTTGGAGCTTCGAAGCCTTCCATTAGAGCAAACCATTGCTCTATCTCCATCATAAGAAAATTTTCGATTCTTGATTTCCAAGAATCGAAGCTTGTAGATGTGTATGGTGGAGCCACCCTTGTGTCAAATTCAAGTCCATCTTGGAATTGCATCTTGAAGTTGAGCTTCTTAAATTCTTTGACTTTGATGAATTTGCTCCAACTTCTTTACCCTCTAGCTTTTCTTGTTGAGCTTGACCCTTCCGGCGATGATTCCGGTGAAGAGCGGCCTTGCTCTGATACCACTTGTTAGGACCAAAAGTAGCTAGAGGGGGGGGGGGGTGAATAGCTCGTCGCGTGCTCGTCGCTCGGCGTTGCTTGTTTCTTCTTGGATGTGCAGCGGAAAATACAAAGAAACAACACACAACGCTAACACGGTTGGTTTACTTGGTATCCACCTCACAAGAGGTGACTAGTCTAAGGATCCACACCACACACGCACCCTCCACTATGAAAACACTCCTTTATGGTAACTACCAAAGGCGGAGAAGCCCTACAACACTCTCAATACAAGAAGAAGAAAGGGAAATACAAGTTAAGCAAAAGCTTACAAGATGTGCAGTAAAAACCCTAACCCTAACTTCTTCCTCTTGCAATAGATCCGCCTCTTGACTTGGAAAGCCTCCAAGAACCTTCAAGAACTGGCGATCACATGCTTGTAGAGAGCTGTGGAGGAGCTGGAATGAATCTGAGAAGAGCTCGTGAAGATCTACCGAAGACCACGCTCGCCCGCCAACGGGCGGATCCCGATCGATTCAAATGTTCCGAATCGACGGAGGCCTTTGATCGATCCACGGATCGATCCAGCGCCTATCGCTCGAAGCTCCGATCGATCCACGGATCGATCCCGCATCGCTAGAAGACTTGCCCGATCGATTGGCCGATCGATTGGGACCTCGGATCGATCCACGGATCGATCCGTGGTTCGCTCATTGGAAGAATCGGATCGATCCACCGATCGATCAACATCCCGGATCGATCCACCGATCGATCCACATCTGGATCGATCCACGGATCGATCCAAGACTTGGTTTTGCCCAAAACCAAGTCCCAAACCTCCCTAACCAACATCCGTCAACCTTGACCTGTTGGTACATCATGCCTCGCATCCGGTCACCCTTGACCTGCCAGACTCCCCACCAAGTGTCCGTCAATCCTTTGACCCACTTGACTTTTACTCTCGTGCCAAGTATCCGGTCACCCATTGACCTACTTGGACTTCCACCAGATGTCCGGTCAACCTTGACCCATCTCGACTTCCTTCCTTGCCAAGTATCCAATCAATCCTTTGACCTACTTGACTTCCTTCCTTGCCAAGTATCCAACAATCCCTTTGACCTACTTGGACTTCCCAACACCAGATGTCCGATCATCCTTGATCCATCTGGATTTCCTTCCTTGCCTGGCTTCACTCACCAGGACTTTCACCTAGCTTCACTCACTAGGACTTTCACCTGGCTTCACTCACCAGGATTTCCTTCTGCCTAGCTTCACTCACTAGGACTTCCTTCTGCCTAACTTGCCAGTTAGGACTTCCCAGTCAAGTATCCAGTCAATCCCTTTGACCCACTTGACTCTTCTTCAATCATCTTATTGTCAAACATCTAAACCCTAACCAAGACTCAGCTTGGTTAACCAGGTCGCCCTTGACCTGAGGGATATTGCACCAACACTACCCAGCCGCTCTTTGCAGAAACCAGCCCCGGCTGGTAGCCTGAGATTATCCGCTCAGGTCATTTTGACTGTAAGTTGAATTTAATTCAGTGTAGCTTAAATTCAACTAATACCCATAAATATCTGGCATTAGATTGTTTGTTTCCAACAGAATATAAGGATAGTGCAACAACTTACACTTGTCATGCCCTGAGGGAGTCCCTGCTCGATAAATGGACATCATCTCCCCTATAACAGTGAAAAATAAAACCTGGATACATAGCCACGCAGTTGTACAAGTATGATAACAATAGCCCACACGATTGAAAAATGATCACAACCACTCAGTTGTATATACAGTCTACATGGCTGGAAATAATCACAACCATTTAGTTATATAAACAACTCACATGAATGAAATAGAAAGACGAGGGAAGATAATAATACTAAGCCTACACGGCTGGTACAAATACAAACCACGCAAGATAATAGACAGACTATATACCAACATGACTTACACCACAATAAAACTTAAAAATGAATAAAAAGTGGCACAAGGCTCAAAACCATAAACAAGACAACACAACACAATACTAAGACTAAATACAAAGTATAAATAGCACAATAACAAATAACATGAAAAGTTGATCTCAGATGTGACGTGAGACTGGCAGCCAGGATCTCCAACCAACTCCTCCAACATCTACTTGTTACTTAATGAAAGGAAACCAGTAAAAGGGGTGGTGACTCCAGGTGACTCAACGGGTAATAGACAAATGGTAGTACATGGATAAATATGTAAGGGGATCAAAGTATACAATCTCAGTAGGGAAATAAGAACATATCATATATGACATGATAAACACACATACCAGTATCGATCTAACACATATGATATAACTATTGAATCGCGGTGGTCGGGTAGAAGGGGGGTTGAATAACCTACACAAATAAAAGAAAAACTACCCTTCTCGAACTCTCAGAATAACACTTGCATAAATAAATTAACTAAACAGAAAATAAAAGAAGAGGCAAAGGGTTTTTACTTGGTTACAACCGGGGAGATTGTTAATCCAAGGAAAGTGTTGCACTAGTATCTCCTTCAGGCGGAGAAACCTCTTACAGCAGTGAAAGCGTAAAAATAGAAGCTAAACTAACAAGGAAGCGCACAAGTGTTGGAATACAGAATTCTTGAGTTGATTAAAAGCTTCTGGACTAAAGCTATATTTATATCTTTGGTCGGGGCGCTTGGAAGGGTTCCAAGCGTCTGGGAGGGGATAAAATTTCATTCCCTTCGCAATGGATCATGTTTGACATGATCCTGGTCAAAAGTCAACTCCGGCCACCCAGAATGGTTCCGAGCACCCCGGACTGGTCCGGGTGCCCGGACCACTAAAGTCAACATAGTTGACTTTTGGTCCGGCCCCTCTGCTCCGGTGCTGCTCGGCTCGGTCCGAGTCTTTCACTCTAACTCCGCTCGCTTGGGTGATTTCAGCCAACCGAAATAAGGCTCACCCAAATCCAATTTCGGCCTTCTCGAGCAGGCTTCCGATCCTGTTTCTCATCCCTCGGAATCGTCGCGTGATTCCTTCTCGTCCGCCAGCATACTCATCCACAGCTCTTCGTCCCTCGGTCGTACCCCGTGCCGACCTTCTCACTAGCTGCGTCTCTTGCTCCCCGAGTAATCTTCCGCTCGGTTTCTCGTCCCTCGGAAACACCGCATGCTTCCTTCTCATCCGTCGGTGTACTCTTCCGCAGCGCCTTGTCCCTCAGACGCACTCTCCCATGCCGTCCTTCTCGCTATCTGCGTCTTCTGCTTGAGTCTCTGTGCTTCTAAGCTCCTGCACACTTAGACACAAGGTTAAAAACACCACAAGACCTAACTTAACTTGTTGATCATATCAAAACAACCTTGGAATTCCAACAATCTCTCCCTTTTTGATGTGAGCAATCCAAGTTAAGCTAGGGTAAATAGACATAAAAATGTAATAACTAATATTATAATAAAATGCAAAAAGATAGAAAAATTGATCTACCTCCCCCTAGACTTATACTTTTCCTTCTCCCCCTTTGATTACATAAAAAATTGGGATTCCAAGAAAAATCTAAGGGTTAAAATTAAAAAAAATTTGAAAATTATTTCAATGATTTTTAGAAAACATTTCTAAGTAAAAGAAATCTCAAAGATAATTTCTAAGTAAAAAAAATCTAAGTTAGATAATTTTGCATGAACAAAATATCTTGAAAATTTTCTAAGTTTTTGCAATCAGAATTACTTTTGAGAATTTTCTAAGCAGAAAACTTAAGCAAGAAAAAATTTTTCTAAACAATTTTTTTTTTTAATTTCTGAAAAAATATTTGAAAGACTTTCTAAAGTATTATTTAATTTTAACTCTAATGCTTTATCAGAAAGTTAATTAAACATTTCATTTTAATATTTTAGCTTCCAGGCAGTGGCGAGGCACTAGACCTTCTTGGTTATTGGAGCAACAACCACTTTCTTAGATAAGCCTCATAAAGATATTAACTGTTTAATTTTCTCATTGAAAGCGCTAAGTCTAATTCAAAGTTTTAGGTTAGTGATGTTTAAATTTCTATTTAGTTTATCATAATTTCTCAAATTTAAAGTAGGGAATTTTGAACATACAGAAAATTGTATAATCTGTATTTGTTCCTGTAACATGCCAGAAGCCTTGGTCACACTTATCTCTTCTAAGTCAACTCTAGGGATAACTTTCCTTGTGATCTTCTTATTAACTTTCTTAGGCTTCTTAGAAGCCATAGTCACATTAGTTTTTTGCAAGGTTTGTTCTAGGGATGGCCTCCCTTATAACCTTAACTTAACCCCTAAACCTAGGGTTGGTTCCATAACTATATGGAACCCTATGATATGAAGTCACATCCTTCTTAGCTTTAGGTTTATATCCTAAACCTCTATGGCCATAGGATGGCTCTTGCATTCCTAAACCTAGGTTGTGCTCATTTTGCCCCTTAAAGATATTTTCCATTCTTTTTAGGATCTTTTTCAATTTATCAAGCCTTGACCTCAAGACTTGGTTTTCCATCCTTAAATCCTTAGATTTTGAATTTTCATTAGGTCTTTGAGCATTTCTATCTCTAGGCTTATATAAAAAATTCATAGAATTTTTGCCTAGATTGTTATCTACCTTCCTAACCTTATGTGAGGTGGTCTTAGCATGATATACTACATATTTTTCTTTAACCCTATCATGTTTCCTATTTTCATGATAAATAGCATTAAAATGATATAAATTATTCTTGGCGTGTTTTTTATCATTACTTAAAGGAATTGCTTCAATAAATGATACCTTGGGTTTACTCTTGAGAGCTTCCCCTTGATTTGAGCGTCCTCCTTTGCTCTTGGCCGAATTCTTCCCCTTTGGACATCGATTCTGATAATGTCCTCTTTGATTGTAAGAAAAGCATACAATGTACTCCTTGCCTTTTCGTACCACAGGAGCGACCTTCTTAGGCTTCTCCTTAGCTTTTGGTACTGGTTAACCCTTCTTCTTGGTCAACTTAGGACACTTGCTCTTGTAGTGCTCATGTTCCCTACACTCAAAGTAAATAATGTGATCTTTATTCTTACAAATTGCAATTGTTATACCTTCACATGTAGGGATATCACTTGATTCTCCATTTGATCCGGATGAAGAGGCTTCTTTTTGATCCGACATTGATGATCCAAGTTCCCCCTCAATCCTAGAGGTGGAGGCCACTTCATCTTCATCCTCAGAGGTTGAGCATCTCTCAACTTCCGAATCCTCATGCACTTCAAATAAGGAGTACACTCCTTTGCATTTGTTCTTGTGCTATCTTGAGGATGGACCCTCTTCACTCTCTTCTTCTTCTTCGGATATTGAGCATCTCTCAACTTCCGATTCCTCTTCTTTCTCATGATCCAATGAGTTTCCCTCTTTAGATTCTTCTTGATTTTGTACAATAGAGGGATCTTCATGAATCTTTGTCAATTTGCTCCAAAGCTCTTTGACATCCTCAAATTCTCCTATCTTGCTCAAGATATTGCTTGGCAATAAATTGACCAATAATTTGGTCACTTTGTCATTGGTCTCACTTTTCTTGACTTGTTCCTCGCTCCATTTGCTCTTCTTGATGAGATTGTCTTTATCATTTGTTAGAGTTTGAAAGCCTTCCATTAGAGCAAACCATTGCTCTATCTCCATCATGAAGAAGTTCTCAATCCTTGATTTCCAAGAATCGAAGTTCATTGATGTGAATGGTGGAGGCACCCTTATGTCGAATCCCAGTCCATCTTGGAATTCCATCTTGAAGTTGAGCTCTTGAAATCTTTGACTTGTTGACTTTAGTGCTTCAACTTATTCTTCCTCTAGCTCGTTGCCCTTCCGTCAATGATTTCGGTGAAGAGCGACCTCGCTCTAATACCACTTGTTGGGATACTTTAGAGCTAGAGGGGGGTGAATAGCTTGTCGCACTTCGATAATGATGATTTGCAGTGGATAGAATCGAAGTCAAGCTCTCCAATGCTAACAAGTAGATTTACTTGGTATCCACCTCAAGATGATGTGACTAATCTAAGGATCCACTTATTAGGACTCTTGCCGGTCGGTTTGAGGGAGTGAATAGCCTTGCAAAGAAAAATGAAAAACATTCCTCAAACTTTTATAGTTTTATCAAAATTAACACTCGCATAAAAATAATTTAAAAACTAAAAAGATGAGGCACAAAGAAATTACTTGGTTACAACCGGGAAGGTTGTTAATCCAAGGAAGTTGAAAGCTCACTAAATAAATTCTCCTTCAGACAGAGAACCCTCTTACAACTTTTATGGCTCACAATAACAAGGTTGGAATCAAGTAGCATCAATTACAAGTGTTCTCAAGTATTATTTTTGGCTTCTGGGACCAGGGCTGTATTTATAGCCCTGGTCGGGGCGCCTAGAAGGGTTCCAGGCGCCTGGAGGGGGATACAACTTTATCCTGTCGCAATGGATCATGTTTGACGTGATCCATAGAAACTTCCTGGTCTAGGCACCCGGAAGGGTTCCAAGCGCCCGGAGTTCGGCGAGTCCTGGCGCCCGAAGCAAGAAAGTCAACATCCTATTGACTTTTAATCTCGGTCTTCCGCTCTGGTTTCTCTTGCCTTGGTCCGGGTCTTCCGCTCCGATTCCACTTGCTTGGGTGATCTCGGTCTTCCGGAATAGGGCTCACCCGAACCCTACTTTCGGCCTTCGAGCATGTTAGAGTGTATACTAAAAGCCTAGCTTTTGTAAACATTTATTTGTTGAAATAAAAGAATCACAATTGGTCAATATCTGCATTTATTTATTAAATATAATTGTTCAATTAATTTATATAGTAGACAACATGGAGTGTGGTGTCACACTCAGTAGATCATGTTGTTGGTTCTCTATAAATTATAAACAGTTGCTCGCGACTAAGATAGAAAGGAACAAACTATCAGTATAGTCATAGTGTAATTAAGTATTAGTTTATCTTGACTAATAAATTACACTGATACACTTTAAGTGTATTGAGTAGGATCATTTAGGTAAGTTCTTTTTGTACTGACTTAGTAAAAGAATTAGACCTTAGTTATTATGAAAGTGTGTGCTCTTAATCCTAATATAATAACAAGCACATATATTTAATATTTATTTCTTTGACTTATCAAAGGGTGAAGTTTAGCTCGATAAATCAATATGCCCGATAAGTTGGGAAATGATATTACTTGTAGTGTGTATTGTTGATTATAGAAGGAATCTGTGTCCTAGTTATCTAGGTTGAGAATGTCCCCAAGAGGAGCTCATAAGGATTGCCATGTTAAACCCTGCAGGTAGACCTAGTCCGACATGACAATAAAGTTGAGTGGTACTACTCTTGGAGCTAGATATTAATTAAGTGAGTTGTCAGTAACTTACTTAATTAGTGGACATTCGTAATTTTAAACACAGGGAGACCAACACACTCATGATAAGAAGGAGCCCACAATGTAATTTGGGATTGGTGCGGTAGTGCGGCAATAACTCTCTAGTGGAATGAGTTATTATCGATGAACTTGAGTTGTGTATTTAGGGCGAGCACGGGATACTCAAGCTCATCGGAAGGCCAAAACTAATTTCTCCTCTAAATCCATGTCGTAGCCTCATTATAGCCTCAAGTCCATCCAAATGTAAGGCTCTTCTTGGTGTCCAAGAAGAGGGCCGGACCATTGCTTGGTGACCAATCAATGGCCAGCCACATCCTCTTATAGGGGCCGACCTTATAGCTTGGTGACCAAGCTTGTAGGGGCCGACCAAGATTAATTCAAATAGGAGGGGTGTTTTGAATTTTTAAAATCTTCTCTTTGTAGAAAACTATAAGTTTTAAAAGAGAGATTTTAATTTTTAAAACTTTCCTTATTTGAATTAGGCCACATGTTTTAATAGAGAGTTTTTAAAAGTTTTAAAACTTTCCTTTTTTAACCATCCTCATGGTTTAAGAAAAAAAAGGGAGATAAGTTTTAAAATTAAAATTTTCTATCATCATGTTAAAAAAAGGAAATTTTATAAGAGAGTTTTAAATTTTAAAACATGGTTTTAATTTTTAGAAACTTTCCTTTTTTAACTCTAGGAAAGAGAGCTTGTAAAATTTTGTAAGAGTTTTTTTTCTCTTGTAAAATTTTATAAAAAAAATTATTATTCCTTTCCTAAAACATGGTGGCCGGCCACCTTGCTTGGTGGCCAAGCAAGGGGCCGGCCAAGCTTAATCCTAAACCAAATAGGATTGATCTCAACCATTGATTGATGATTGATTCAATCAAGAGGAAATAAAAGGAAAAAGGAAAAACTCTTGGATGATTTTATTTTTGTAAAAGGTTTTTCCTTATTTGCCTTGGGCAAGTAATATAAAAGAAGGGGTGAGGGGGCTTCATGAGACACAACTCTTATTCTTTTGCTTGGGTGATCTCTTGGTGGCCTGCCCTCTCCTTTCTCCTTTTCCCTTTGCTCTCTTCTCCTTGGTGGTGGTGGTGGCTGAATTCTAGAGGAAGAAGAAAAACTCTTTTTGGTGGTGTTCATCTTGGAGGATCGTCGCCCACACGACGTCCAAGGCGAGGCGAGGAATACAGCAGAAGATCTCAAGGTCATTAGCTTACAAAGAGAAGGTATAACTAGTAGTTTTCTTCCGCATCATACTAGTTATTTTCTTTGTAAGAATTCTAAATACAAGAGGCAATTAGATCTAGTTTATCGAATTTATTTTTCGATTTTGTGTTTTCTTCTTTTTCAAATTTATGATTCGATTGTTCTTTTCGGTTAACCTAGAGTTATTTAAGGAAATAAATATTAGCTTTCCTTAAAAGGCTTTGCCTAGGCGGTGGTGGTTGCTCCCATATCCAAGAAGGCCATGTGCCTCGCCATGCAGTCCTGGAAGCCAATTTTGGAAATTAATATTTATGGAATTAATAATCTAGGTAGATTTAAATCAATAGTGTTAAGTTCCGCTTGCGATTCAAATCTAAACCATTAAGAACAGATAAGTTAAATTTGGAATCAATGATGTTAAGTTCCGTCTGTGATTCCTAATTTAACTTCTAAAGAACACAATAGGTTATTTAAGGAAAGGTTCGACACTTGTACACAAATTTTTGTACAGTGGAACCGGTACGTTTTCCTAGGATTAACCAACAATTGGTATCAAAGCTAGGGTTTGCCTCTGTGTATTTTTAGAATTCAAATAGGTTATGCACATGCCATACATAATTTAGGCAGGAAAAATAGTAGGATGTGCTAACTCTTTGGTTGTAGGTTCCAACTAGTATGACTTATTGATATTGTGTGTGATTGGACCCTTGGACATGTCAAGGGCATTATTTGTGTGCATGATTGTATGTATAAAATACAGCAGGAGCTGTATTATTTTTAGAATTTTATTTTTGTTCGATCTAGAAAACATGTACATTCCCTCGTGGAATATAGGATCGATATATGTAAAATTCTATTTTTATCGCGGAACAGATTCTTGCAAGGCGAGGTATTTTTGGAGCACCAGAGGCGTAGCGGAATAAAAAGTAAGAAGAATGCGACAACTTGACCCGATGGCGATGGCTAAAGGTGGCAGCAGCTAGGGTTGGAGCATACTGAAGACAGTGATGGAAAAAGCCATAATAGTTGGAAAATTAATTTCCAAATTTATTGCTTTTATTTACTATGATGTTTATATGCATGTGATGTATGCTAGCATAGGTTAAAATCCTCATTTTTAAATAACTAAGTGGGAGAGGGATTTTAATAAATCCCATGGTCTCCATTACTGGTTTGTAAGTGATGCAACAAGCTTGCGTGTTGGCTCTGAGTGCCTCCCTCCACAACAGATGGGTTTGTTGCGGATCACTAGATCAAATTTCCTTTTATGGATGGTTCAAGGAAATTATTTAGGAGCGTGTGATCTTCTCCAACTGAAGGGGCACAATCCTATTTAATGGACTTAGTATCAAGTAATGGTATACACTTAGACGCATTCAATAGTATCCTCCCCAACGGAGTCACTGCTATTGTATTGTGTGACCAAAGTGAAACCAACTATTAATTTTATTTGTCATGAAGTTAGGATGACAAGATAATAAAATTAATGGGTCTCACCCTCCTCTGACAAATGTTGAACTTGTATACGTCCACACTAACGTGGCATGCAATATTCACGGTGATTTGAGGTGTTGGTTAATTTAAAATAGTATTGTTTGAGGAATCAATATTATTCTAAATTTAGAGTCTTGACCAAAGTTTATTTTTGTGATTCTTAGGATGACTTTCAACCCACTAACCATTATACTGAAAGAGAACAAACTTACTGGTCCCAACTATATTGATTGGAAAAGAAACCTGGACATTGTTCTTACTGCTGAAAGCTATAAGTTTGTACTGACTGAGGCTTGCCCTGATGTACCTGACGGTGACTCTACCCCAGAGGAGATTGAGTATCATAAGAAATGGGTAAAATCTTATGAGATGGCACGGTGTTACATTTTGGCATCTATGTCAAATGTATTGCAACATCAGCATCAAGATTTACCAACAGCTTATGATATAATGAACAATCTCAAAGAACTCTTTGGGCACCAGAGTCGTACTGCTAGGCAAAAGGCAATGAGGAAGCTAATGACAGCCACCATGTCTGAGGGGACACCCGTAAGGGATCATATCCTCAAAATGATGGCTTATCTGAATGAAATACAAGTCCTTGGAGGAGAAATCGATGGGGAAACCCAGGTCGATATAATTCTCCAAACACTACCCAGGAGTTTTGAGCAGTTCCGCCTGAACTATAACATGAACAAAAGAGAGTATACGTTGGTGGAACTTCTGACAGAACTACAGGCAGCAGAAGGAATATTTCGTCATAGTTCTCAGATTCACTATGCTGAAAATGGTTCTACTTCTAAGTCGAAAGGCAAGAAGAAGAAGAAACAGGTCTTTTCAGCAAAGAAGGTGAATAAACCTCAGAGTACAGGATAGAAAGATGGAATGAAGAAGCTGAAGGGCAAGTGCTTCATCTGCAAGCAGTCTGGACATTGGAAAGCGGACTGTCCTCGTAGGAACCAGAACAATAAAGGTATATATCATACTCTAGTAGTTGAAACATGTTTAGCGGTATTATCTACCAGTACCTGGTGTGTAGATACGGGAGCCACTGATCATGTCTGCAATTCTTTGCAGGGGTTCCAGGAAACCCGACGACTATTTGATGGAGAGATAACTGTCTACATGGGCAATACTACTAAGGTGGTGGCTGTTGCAGTGGGAGACGTCTACTTATCTTTTGATAAGAATAGAAATTTGATTTTAAGAAATTGTCTTTATGTACCCAGTTTTAGAAAGAATTTAATTTCAGTTTCTAAACTGTATTTGGATGGATATTCAGTCTCTTTTAGTAACAATGTCGTTATAAAGAGAAATAAGGTGATTATCTATTCTGGTGCATTAGTTGACAATTTATACACTTTAAATCCAATTTCTCCCACAAAGCAAAATATGAAAATTAATAACACATCTTCTAACTCTAATAAGAGAAAAGAACCTTCAGAAATGTACCAAACATATCTTTGGCATCTAAAGCTTGGACATATTAACCTAAGTAGGATTCAAAGGCTTGTAGCCAATGGACTCTTGGGTTCATTAGAGTTGGAAAACTTTCCAACATGCGAATCCTGCTTGTAAGGTAAAATGACCAAGAGACCTTTTAAGGCCAAGGGGTATAGAGCCAAAGATGCGTTAGAAGTGGTTCATTCTGATTGTGTGGTCCTATGTCTATCCAAGCAAGAGGTGGTTATGAATATTTCGTCTCCTTTATAGACGATTATTCAAGATACGGATACATTTACCTGATGCGTCACAAGTCTGAATGCTTTGACAAGTTCAAAGAATATAGGGCTGATGTGGAGAAACGTCTTGGTAAAAGTATCAAGATACTACGGTCTAATCGTGGTGGCGAATACCTCTTTTGAGAGTTTAGGAATTACTTATCAGAAGTCGAGATTCAATCCCAATTGACTGCACCTAGTACACCCCAGCAGAATGGTGTGGCAGAACGAAAGAATAGGACTCTTATGGAAATGGTTAGATCGATGATGAGTTATTCAGAATTACCAAATTCGTTTTGGGGATATGCTTTAGAAACAGCAGTGTACATTCTGAATATGGTACCTTCTAAAACAGTTCCTTCTACTCCCATAGAATTATGGAATCGGCGTAAGCCTAGTCTAAATCATATCCGGATATGGGGTAGTCCAGCACATGTGCTGAAGGGAGATACTGACAAGTTAGAATCACGTACAGAAGTTTGTCTGTTTGTGGGATATCCAAAGGGAACGAAATGTGGTTTGTTTTATAATCCTAAAAATCAGAAGATCATTGTTAGCACCAATGCTCGATTTTTAGAAGAAGATTATGTAATGAACCATAAGCCCATGAGTGAAATAGTTCTAGAAGAAATTAGAGAGGACACGTCTACTTTAGTACCAATAGTACAAGATGAAGTACCACAAGAAACTGCAACACGTGTCACACATGATACACAGCCAGAGACAGTGCCTCGTCATAGTGGGAGGGTTGTAAGGCAACCTGAGAGATTCATGTTTTTGGGAGAATCTTCAGACTTGATCCCGAGTAAACATGAACCTGATCCCCGGACATATGATGAAGCACTCCAAGATATAGATGCAGAATATTGGCAAAAGGCAATGAATTCCGAAATAGAATCTATGTATTCTAATAAGGTCTAGGAGCTTGTAAAATCACCTGATGGTGTAAAAGCCATTGGATGCAAGTGGATCTACAAAAGGAAAAGAGAGATAGATGGGAAGGTAGAAACCTTCAAAGCAAGGCTTGTTGCGAAAGGGTATACTCAGAAAGAGGGAATCGATTATAAGGAGACTTTTTCATCGGTAGTCATGCTTAAGTCTATCCGGATACTCTTATCCGTTGCAGCTCATATGGATTATGAGATTTGGCAAATGGATGTCAAGACAGCTTTCCTTAACGGAAGTCTTGAAGAAAACATTCATATGAAGCAACCAGAAGGGTTCATTGAAAAGGGCAAAGAGCATCTAGTGTGTAAGCTCAATCGGTCCATTTATGGACTGAAGCAAGCTTCAAGATCTTGGAACATCCGGTTTAATGAAGTAATCCAGTCATATGGATTTATTCAGTGTCTAGATGAGTCTTGTGTATACAAGAAGTGTAACGAAAATGTGGTGGTATTTCTTGTACTATACGTAGATGATATTTTGTTAATTGGCAACAATGTCAAGGTATTATCGGACATAAGGGTATGGTTGTCCAAACAATTTGATATGAAGGACTTAGAAGAATGTGCACACATTCTTGGGGTCAAAGTTATAAGGGATCGAAAGAAAAGAATGTTGTGTCTATCCCAAGCTTTATATATAGACACGATCCTTGCTCGTTTTAGCATGCAAAACTCTAAGAAAGGTTTCTTACCTTTTAGGCATGGAGTAGCTTTATCTAAAGAGATGTCTCCAAAGATATCAAAGGAGATAGAGGACATGAAGGCAGTTCCTTATGCCTCGGCTGTAGGGAGCCTTATGTATGCAATGCTGTGTACGAGACCTGATATTTGTTTTGTCATGGGCATGGTTAGCAGATATCAGAGTAACCTTGGACAAGGACATTGGACTGCGGTAAAGCATATATTAAAGTACCTGAGAAGGACTAGAGATTATATGCTAGTCTACCAAGCAGACGATTTGCTCCCTGTGGGGTACACGGATTCGGATTTCCAATCAGATAGGGACAATAGTAAGTCTACGTCAGGCTATGTGTTTACTCTAGGAGGTGGAGCCATTGCATGGAGGAGTGTTAAGCAGAAATGCGTCTCGGACTCAACCATGGAAGTAGAGTATGTGGCAGCCTCTGAGGCAGCCAAAGAAGCTGTATGGCTCAGGAACTTTCTAATGGATTTAGATGTGATTCCTGGTTTGCCCAAGATCATCACAATTTATTGTGATAATAGCGGTGCAGTTGCAAACTCGAAGGAATCACGAGCCCATAAAGCAAGTAAACATATAGAGCGCAAGTACCACCTGATACGAGACATCGTCAAGCGAGGAGAAGTTGTCGTCGCCAAGATTGCATCAGAAGATAACCTAGCAGATCCTTTCACAAAGGCCCTTCCGGCGAAAGCTTTTGATCGGCATGTGGAGGGGATGAGAATCAGATGTAAGGCAACAGATATGGCAGCTTAGTCTTTTAGTATAAGTGGGAGATTGTTAGAGTGTATACTAAAAGCCTAGCTTTTGTAAACATTTATTTGTTGAAATAAAAGAATCACAATTGGTCAATATCTGTATTTATTTATTAAATGTAATTGTTCAATTAATTTATATAGTAGACAACATGGAGTGTGGTGTCACACTCAGTAGATCATGTTGTTGGTTCTCTATAAATTATAAACAGTTGCTCGCGACTAAGATAGAAAGGAACAAACTATCATTATAGTCATAGTGTAATTAAGTATTAGTTTATCTTGACTAATAAATTACACTGATACACTTTAAGTGTATTGAGTAGGATCATTTAGGTAAGTTCTTTTTGTACTGACTTAGTAAAAGAACTAGACCTTAGTTATTATGAAAGTGTGTGCTCTTAATCTTAATATAATAACAAGCACATATATTTAATATTTATTTCTTTGACTTATCAAAGGGTGAGGTTTAGCTCGATAAATCAATATGCCCGATAAGTTGGAAAATGATATTACTTATAGTGTGTATTATTGATTATAGAAGAAATCTGTGTCCTAGTTATCTAGGTTGAGAATGCCCCCAAGAGGAGCTCATAAGGATTGTTATGTTAAACCCTGCAGGTGGACCTAGTCCGACATGACAATAAAGTTGAGTGGTACTACTCTTGGAGCTAGATATTAATTAAGTGAGTTGTCAGTAACTTACTTAATTAGTGGACATTCGTAATCTTAAACACAGGGAGACCAACACACTCATGATAAGAAGGAGTCCATAATGTAATTTGGGATTGGTGCGGTAGTGCGGTAATAACTCCTAGTGGAATGAGTTATTATCGATGAACTTGAGTTGTGTGTTCAGGGCGAGCACGGGATACTCAAGCTCATCGGAAGGCCAAAACCAATTTCTCCTCTAGATCCATGTCGTAGCCTCATTATAGCCTCAAGTCCATCCAAATGTAAGGCTCTTCTTGGTGTCCAAGAAGAGGGTCGGACCATTGCTTGGTGACCATGGTCCCCAATCAATGGCCGGCCACAACCTCTTATAGGGGCCGACCCTATAGCTTGGTGACCAAGCTTGTAGGGGCCGGCCAAGATTAATTCAAATAGGAGGGGTGTTTTGAATTTTTAAAATCTTCTCTTTGTAGAAAACTATAAGTTTTAAAAGAGAGATTTTAATTTTTAAAACTTTCCTTATTTGAATTAGGCCACATGTTTTAATAGAGAGTTTTTAAAAGTTTTAAAACTTTCCTTTTTTAACCATCCTCATGGTTTAAGAAAAAAAAGGGAGATAAGTTTTAAAATTAAAATTTTCTATCATCATGTTAAAAAAGGAAATTTTATAAGAGAGTTTTAAATTTTAAAACATGGTTTTAATTTTTAGAAACTTTCCTTTTTTTAACTCTAGGAAAGAGAGCTTGTAAAATTTTGTAAGAGTTGTTTTTCTCTTGTAAAATTTTATAAAAAAAATTATTATTCCTTTCCTAAAACATGGTGGCCGGCCACCTTGCTTGGTGGCCAAGCAAGGGGCCAGCCAAGCTTAATCCTAAACCAAATAGGATTGATCTCAACCATTGATTGATGATTGATTCAATCAAGAGGAAAGAAAAGGAAAAATAAAAAGAAAAAAGGAAAAACTCTTGTAAAAGGTTTTTCCTTATTTGCCTTGGGCAAGTAATATAAAAGAAGGGGTGAGGGGGCTTCATGAGACACAACTCTTATTCTTTTGCTTGGGTGATCTCTTGGTGGCCGGCCCTCTCCTTTCTCCTTTTCCCTTTGCTCTCTTCTCCTTGGTGGTGGTGGTGGCCGAATTCTAGAGGAAGAAGAAAGACTCTTTTGGGTGGTGTTCATCTTGGAGGATCGTCGCCCACACGACGTCTAAGGCGAGGCGAGGAATACGGCAAAAGATCTCGAGGTCATTAGCTTACAAAGAGAAGGTATAACTAGTAGTTTTCTTCCGCATCATACTAGTTATTTTCTTTGTAAGAATTCTAAATACAAGAGGTAATTAGATCTAGTTTATCGAATTTATTTTTCGATTTTGTGTTTTCTTCTTTTTCGAATTTGTGATTCGATTGTTCTTTTCGGTTAACCTAGAGTTATTTAAGGAAATAAATATTAGCTTTCCTTAAAAGGCTTTGCTTAGGCGGTGGTGGTTGCTCCCATATCCAAGAAGGCCATGTGCCTCGCCATGCAGTCCTGGAAGCCAATTTTGGAAATTAATATTTATGGAATTAATAATCTAGGTAGATTTGAATCAATAGTGTTAAGTTCCGCTTGCGATTCAAATCTAAACCATTAAGAACAGATAAGTTAAATTTGGAATCAATGATGTTAAGTTCCGTCTGCGATTCCTAATTTAACTTCTAAAGAACACAATAGGTTATTTAAGGAAAGGTTCGACACTTGTACAAAAATTTTTGTATAGTGGAACCGGTACGTTTTCCTACGATTAACCAACAGAGCAATCTTCCGCTTCGGCTTCTCGTCCCTCGGAAACGCTGCGGGCCTCCTTCTCGTCCGCCTGTGTACTCTTCCGCATCACCTCATGTCTCGGATGCACCGAGCCTATCGGCTCTCTCCCGTGTCGTCCTTTTTGCTAACTACGTCTTTCGCTCGACTTCCTGTGCTCCTAAGTTCCTGCACACTTAGACACAAGGTTAAAAACCAACAGGACCTAACTTGACTTGGTTGATCACATCAAAACTACCTTGGCGTACTAACACCACACTCGAGCACACTCTCCACTATATAAACATTCATTCTCGGAACAATCCAAAGGTGGAGAAACCTCGTACAAACTCACACAAGAATATAACTCAAAATAAGAAGTAAATACTTAAAAATACAAATGAAAACCTTCTTACTTGATCTCTTGTAGTCTATAGATGTCTCTTGTAACTTGGAAATGCAACAGGACATCAACCCTAAGCTTTAAGAAACAGGTAATGAGTTTCGAAGAAGAATCATGAGCTCTGTCGAGAACAGTCTACGCGAACGCCTTTTATCGGACTGATAACAGCTAGTTTTTCAAACTTAATTGACTACCCGAATCGATTACGGTAATCGATTAGGAAGGTTTCCGTTCATGTGAGAATAAGTCGTAAGCGATTAAACTTCCCTGTTTAATCGATTACCAAAGTCTATGTGCATTCGCGAAATCCTAGCTTAATGGATTGTCGTAATAGATTAAGGCTTCCTAATCAATTAGGAAGCTCTCTATGCATTTTGTGAAGATTGCTTAATTAATTACCCTACTCGATTAAGCTCCGATAATTGACTGACCTACTCGATTACTAAATCATAACTTCCAAACTGAAGTCTAAGATTCCCTTACCCAACATCCGGTTAACCTTGACCTATTGGGACTCCTCATTGCCTAGCATTTGGTAAACATTAACCTGCTGAGACTTCTTCACTAAGTGTCTGGTCAATCCTTTGACCTACTTGGCCTTTCCTCCTCTTGTCAAATGTCTTGTCAATCTTAATCCACTTGGACTTCCAAACACCAAATATCCGGTCAACCTTAACCCACCTAGATTTCCATATGCCTGGCTTTACTCACTAAGACTTCCTCACTACGTAGCTTCACTCACTAGGATTTTTCACCTGACTTCACTCACTAGGATTTCCAACTGCCTGGCTTTACTCACCAAGACTTTCACCTAGCTTCACTCACTAAGTTTTTCTCACTGCCTAATTTCACTCACTAGGACTTTTACCTGGCTTCACTCACCAGAATTTTCCTTCTGCTTAGCTTCACTCACTAGGGCTTTCCAATTATCTGGTTTCACTCACCAGGACTTCCCCACCAAGTGTCCGGTCAACACTTACTCACTTAGATTTTCATCTTCTACCAACCTTCCCATTGGACTTGCCCTTACCTAATCTCTAGTTAGGACTTTCCAACCAACTATCTGGTCAACATTGACTTACTTGACTTTTCTTCACATCAAATTGGTCAACCCTTGACTAGAGGAGAATTGCACCAACAATCTCCTCAAACAAACAATTGCACCTGCAATCTTCATATATTATCAAACATTAAAACTCAAACATCAAGACTTAAGCTTGAGCCAACTCAAGCTTATTCAAATTGGTCAACCATAACCCAAGGAAATTCCACCAATAATGTTTGTATGTACTACATCCATTGTTGTATGAAAAAAAGTTTGGTAAGGAATGTAAAGCTACAGTTGTCTAGATATTTCAAAGTGGGTCCTTATAAATTGGGTTTCATTTGTAAGTTATGACTAAATTACGATAAGTTTCAGCTAGAACGTGCCAGGCCCACCGTGGGCCTGATATGGGAAAATATCATGCTCACGGTTATTCCTGATGTGAGAATTGTATAGTTACATAATTTCCTGAATAACAAATAGAGTCATAAATTAAGTTTCAACTCTAAGTTACGACTTAAAAAATAGGGTTTTATTGTGCTTGTAAGTTAAAACTCAAAAGTGTGTGTTGTTCATTGAATTACAGCAAGTACACTATTTCATGCCAAATGGAAAGATACAATAATTTCATTGATAGTGGTTAGAACCCTAGTTTGACACCATATCTGTAGGATCAAAAAGAATTTAGATATCTTCACAATGGTATGATATTATCTACTTTGGGCCTAAGTCCTCATGGTTTTTTCTCTTGGGCTCTACCCAAAAGGCCTCATGCCAATGGAAATATCTTTTTATCTTATAAACCCATGATGTTTCCCATGTGTTTTCAATGTGGGACTATGTTTGCAACCTTATAACCCCAACAATCCCCCCTCAAACAAAGGGTCACAGGCTTCCCACATCCAATCCTCGACCCACCAGGTCTTCGCGCCCCTTGGTCCGCCCGACCTACTAGGACTTCCTTGCCTAGCCGCAACTAGGACTTCCTACCTGGTATCTGGTCCTCTTGATCTGAACATAGGAGCCCCCACTTTCTTTGTTCGAGGTCAATATTGTACTCACATGGCTCAATCAAACCATAGCTCTTGTGCACAGTCAGCGGTTAAACCTTCTAGCAGTCCGGCTCTAATATCAATTGTAGGATCGAAAAGAATTTAGATATCTCCACAATGGTATGATATTGTCCACTTTGGGCCTAAGCCCTCATGATTTTTCTCTTGGGCTCTACCCAAAAGGCCTCATGCAATGGAGATATCTTTTTCTCTTATAGACCCATGATCTTTCCCATGTGTTTTCAATGTGGGACTATGTTTGCAACCTTGCAACCCCAATAATATCTACCTTCTCCTCACTCAACACATCCCATTGATTGATATTTTGGTGAAATCTGACTACCCTAGGTCCATTAATGGATTTTGGTCAAAACCCATTGATGGACCTATAGAGGTCAGATTGCACCCAAATCAATTCCTGTGACTTTCTCATGCATCAAGGACTCCAACGGTGTCGTCTATTGTTGATTTAAATCACTCCTGAGGCAATCTAATCTTACAATAAATGTTTGCCAGAATGTGGGCCTGATATAGAAACATATTAGGCCCACCCATATTAGGCCCACGCTATGCCTGATATGGGAAAATATCAGGCCCACGGTTATTCCTGATGTGAAAATTGTATAGTTGAATAATGTCCTAAATAACAAATAGGGTTGTAAATTGAGTTTCAACTCTAAGTTATGACTTAAAAAATAGGGGTTTGTTGTGCTCGTAAGTTAAAACTCAAAAGTGTGTGCTTTTCATTGAATTCTAGCAAGTGTACTATTCCGTGCCAAATGGCACGACATAATAACTTCATTGACAATGGTTAGAACTCTGGTTTGACACCATATCTACCTTCTCGTCGCTCAACCCTTCCCATTGATTAATATTTTGGTAAAATCTGACTATCCTAGGTCCATCAGTGGATTTCCGTCAAGACCCATTGATGGACCTAGAGAGGTAAGATTGCACCCAAATCAATTCCTATAGCTTTCTCATGCATCAAGAATTCCAATGGTGTCATCTATTATTGATTTAGATCTCTCTAGAGGTGATCTAACCTTATGATAAATTTTAGCCACAATGTGGGCCTGATATGGAAACATATCAGGCCTATGGTGGGCCTGATATGGGAAAATATTAGGCCCACGGTTATTCCTTATGTGAGAATTGTATAGTTGAATAATTTCCTGAATAACAAATAGGGTTGTAAATTGAGTTTCAACTCTAAGTTACAACTTAAAAAATAGGATTTTGTTGTGCTTGTATGTTAAAACTTGAAAGTGTGTGCTATTCATTGAATTCTAGCAAGTGCACTGTTCCGTGCCAAATGCCACAACACAATAACTTTATTGACAGTGGTTAAAACCTAGGTTTGACACCATATTTCTCTTCTCCTCGCTCAACCCTTCCCATTGATTAATATTTTTGTAAAATCTAACTACCCTAGGTCCATTAGTGGGTTTTGTTCAAAACCCCTGATGGACCTAGATAGGTCAGATTATACCCAAATCAATTCCTGTATCTTTCTGATGGATCAAGGACTTGAATGGTGTTGTCTATAATTGATTTAAATCTCTCCAAAGGCAATCTAATCTTATGATAAATTTCATCCAGAATGTAAGCTTGATATGGAAACATATCAGGCCCACCCGTGGGCCTGATATGGGATCATATCAGGTCTATAGTTATTCCTGATGTGAGAATTGTATAGTTTCATAATTTCCTGAATAACAAATATGGTTGTAAATTGAGTTTCAACTCTAAGTTACGACTTAAAAAATAGGATTTTATTGTGCTTGTAAGTTAAAACTCGAAAGTGTGTGTTGTTCATTGAATTCTAGCAAATGCACTATTCAGTACCAAATGACACGACACAATAACTTCATTGATAGTGGTTAGAACTGTAGGACCGTTAGATTCGATAGAGGGGGGGGGTGAATATCGATTCGAAAACTTAGAGTATAAACGCAGCGGAAAAGTAAATAAACACAGTTATTTTTTACTTCGTTCGGAGCCTGTGACGACTCCTACTCGAAGGCCCGTGGTCCTTGACCACTTTCGTTGGGCAATCACTAACAAGTCAAAATATGATTACAGAATAAGTACAGGAAATGCTAGTGAAAATAAAGCAATACCGACAAGGAAATTAAATCAAAACGGAAGGAGCACTTTGTCGGAGCGTTGTTGGCGTCGCGCTGAACGTCGAGCAGCAAGACCAACAGTAGAAGAGTTCTCAGTTTGATTCATTTCTGAAGCTCCTGCCTGGGGCTTCTTTTATATGCTGTTCCGGGCGCCTGGATCCCTTCCGGGCACCTGGAATGCGACGTAGCTGCACAAACCGTGATGCTCCACGTGGCGACGACTCGGCTGGATATAATTTGCCTTCCGGGCGCCCGGACCACCTTGTTCCAGAAAACTCCCTTTTCCTACAAAACAAAGTTAGTCCGAGGCAATATATACCCTGCAACATAGATTATTAGCACATTTATAATAGTATGAATTAGCACAAGTTAGTATGACTTAGATTCCGTCTTTCCGAGACTGGAATCTAGTCACGATCTCGACTTAGATATCCGAAATGGATCTAAGCCAGATTGACGCCTAATGTTCCCTTCCCGGGAACGCGTCCTCGCATCACTCCTCCGGGACTTACCTCCTTACCGCCAGACGTCCGGCACCGTCGACCGTCTGGACTTCTCGCCAGCGTCCGGTCAGCCGTCGACCGCTTGGACTTCTCGCCACCTATCCGGTCAGCCATCGACCTAGTTGGACTTCTCGCCAGCGTCCGGTCAGCCCCGACTGGACTTCTCGCCAGCTATCCGGTCAGCCCGTCAACCTAGCTGGACTTCGTGCCAGACATCCGGTCAGCCCGTCGACCTGTCTGGACTTCTCCTGCACACTTGATCAAAGTGTCAGACAACAACAAAACTAACTTAACCTGATTTGTCATTCATCAAAACCTGGGTTAAATCGTTAGTGCTAACCGCACCAACAAGAACCCTAGTTTGACACCATATCAACCTTCTCCTCACTCAACCCTTCCCATTGATTGATATTTTGGTGAAATCTGACTATCCTAGGTCCATCAATGTGTTTTGGTCAAAACTCACTAATAGACTTAGAGAGTTTAGATTGCACCCAAATCAATTTCTATGGCTTTCTCATGCATCAAGGACATCAACGGTCTTGTCTATTAGTGATTTAGATATCTCCGGAGGTGATCTAATCATATAATAAATTTCAGTCAGAACGTGGGCCTGATATGGAAAATATGATATCACAAATAGTTACAAACAATTTTTTTAAGTTAACAACGTCAAACTTTTTAACATAACAACAATTTATAGATATATATATATATATATATATATATATATATATATATATATATATATATATATATATATATATATATATATATATATATATATAAATCTTATATTTATTAAATTAAATATGATATTATAGAAATATATGAATTTAGAATTAAATGTTTTATATATATACAACAATAACACTTACTTGATCCAGTTTATGTCCATCATAATTTTATGTCCAACTCTAAATCTATAAGATTTAATTTGAGTTTGCTTAAATGCGGTTGATCTCTTAAACATCAAACTCTCTGTATAGCGCATTACAAAAAAAAACATAATCAAACTTGTAAGATAAATAGAGAATATAAAGCTAATGGTACAACTTGTCATTTGATCTTGACTTCGTTATGAGTTCTTCTAAATGCTTGGCAAAACAATCAGACTCTTGGAAAACCTCCATGTACAGCAGGCTGGATTCCTCATTTAAATCAAGTGGAACTATGTCTCCATTGTTGGGTAGGCCTAGAATCAGTGTAACATCAACCTTTGTGAATTGTAATTTTTTTCCCATAGAAGATGAAGTTGTGTTCCTCCAAATCCTAATTATCAAACATATTCTAGACCACAACTCTTACATAAGGACAATTAATGAGGTCAAGGATCCACGAGAAAGGTGTACTTCGAATCAACTGTTCTTGTTGTGCTATCGGTTGAATAGAAGAAATAAATTCCATGAAATGGAAATGACTACTTTTCTAGTTCATTCTTTTACTATGCCCTCTATTTACATAACTAGAATAACTGGGTCGAGCAGCACCTCCACTTGAGGACTCTGTTTTTGAAGTCATCCCAAACTGAGCAAGCATAGTAAGCATAAACCAACAGTCACAACCAAAATGAATTTGGCAGCCCTAAACAATAATGATAACCTTCAGCAAAATAAAAACTAAATAAGCATTAGAGCTACGTATATTCGAGAAAGAAGATGATGGCAGTCCTAAGCCACAGGAGGTTCGTGAAATGTCAAGTTTTCACCTCGCTCACAATTTAGTTGGCCTAAGTTCGAGAAAGAAGATGCGCCGAAGTAGATGTGTTATGTAAATCTTGTCGGGACTGATATTAGCCCATATCGGGCCGGACCTGGGCTTGATATGAGAAAATATTAGGCATGACTTTGCCTTATATGATCTCATACCTTGTTGGGTTTGATATGGTCCCATATTAGGCCCACTATGGGCTTGATATTTTCCATATCAGGTCTAGTGTGGGCCTGATATGGCACCATATCATGCCCATCGATGGGTCTGATATATTTCCATATGAGGCCCACATTCTAGCTCAAATTTATCATAAGATTATATCGCCTATAAAGAGATCTAAATCAATAATAGACGACACCGTTGGAGTCCTTGATGCATGAGAAAGCCATAGGAATTGATTTGGATACAATCTGACCTCTCTAGGTCCATCAGTGGGCTTTGACCAAAATCCACTGATGGACCTAGGGTAGTCAGATTTCACCAAAATATCAATCAATGGGAAGAGTTGAGCAAGAAGAAGGTAGATATGGTGTCAAACCAGGGTTCTAACCACTGTCAATGAAGTTATTGTGTCATGCCATTTAGCATAGAACAGTGTACTTGTTGGAATTCAATGAGCAGCACACACTTTCAAGTTTTAACTTACAAGTACAACAAAATCCTATTTTTTAAGTCGTAACTTAGAGTTGAAACTCAATTTACAACCCTATTTGTTATTCAGGAAATTATGCAAATATACAATTCTCACATCAGGAATAATCGTGGGTCTGATATTTTCCCATATCATGCCCACGTTCTAGATAAAATTTATCGTAAGATTAGATCACCTCCAGAGATATCTAAATCAACAATAGACAGCACCGTTGGAGTTCTTGATGCATAAGAAAGCTACAGGAATTGATTTGGGTGCAATCTGACCTCTCTAGGTCCATCATGTTGATACAGTCTGACCTGATTATTGTTTTGAAGTTGACACGGATTTAAGTTTGTATCAGATGTTAATTAAACTCGGTTTGATTAATGATCAAGGTTGATCAAGTGGAAGGGAAAAGTCCAAGTTGGAAACTTGGCACGAGAAGTCGGAGAGGGCTCGGTAGCTCGTTCTCCAGACTAGGTCAGAGAGGGCTCGGTAGCTCGTTCTCTGGACCGGACGAAGTCGGAGAGGGCTCGGTAGCTCGTTCTCCGGACTAGGTCAGAGAGGGCTCGGTAGCTCGTTCTCTGGACCGGACGAAGTCGGAGAGGGCTCAGTAGCTCGTTCTCGGACTGGGTCGAGAGGGCTCGGTGGCTCCTGGACGGTGAGAGGGCTCGTAGCTCGTTCTCGGACTAGGTCGAGAGGGCTCGGTAGCTCGCGTTCTCGGGACTAGGTCGGAGAGGGCTCGGAGCTCGTTCTCCGGATTAGGTCAGAGAGGGACCTAAGTTGACATTCCATGGTACATTGGATCGGTCGGCAGATCGATCAGTCTGGATCGGTCGGCGGACCGATCCAGTGAAACTGTGAAATTGAGTTTCCATGGATCGGCCCGGTGACCGATCAGAAACACCAAGAGCACAGTGTAGTCGATCGATGCAGACCGACGAAACACTCGAGCACATCGATCGATCTGCGGACGATCGAAACACCGCAGTGTAATCTGATCGGTCTTTGGACCGATCGGAGAGGGTATTGCGAAGAGAAGAAGGAGGATCGGTCGTGGAGACCGATCCGGCGATCGATCGGTCTCACGACCGTCGGACAAAACGACCGATCGAGGATATGCCCGATCGGTCCATGGATCGTGACCGATTCACACCTGTCAATTGGTTGTTGTTTCGCGATTCCTCCACTGCATTTGATTTGCCTGATTCATGTGATATAACCCTCTGTCCTGTTAGCTTTTGAGTTTGCGGGATCACAGGTATCATTCCAAGCTTAATTTCAAATTAAGTACATAAGAGGAATACGACAAATGACCTTTACGCGGCGCATGGTGCATTTGAAGCATCAACGGCCACTGTGGCTGCGATACGCTTGACTCCTGGTGATTGGTTCGAGCTCGAAGACCCAGTGAATCCTGTAATTTCATTGGTGTGAGTTCGAGAACCGTAAGGAGGAAGAGGATTGGGCTGCGATGATTCATGCGGTTTGACCACGATCCGTGTGACGAGGGCTTAAGCGATAGCGAGAGGAAAGAACAACAAGAAAGCAAGAAAAAGAAAGTTCTGTTGATCGTTGTGGTGTGCAAAAATTCTTGAGCTCTCGGGTGAGAAACTGCTGTCTGTGAGTTCTCTGTTTCCACTGATCCTCGCGTGGTTGTAAGCTTTAGTTCATTCTTCTTTGCCACCGAGCTCTGTAAGTCTTGTGCTTTAACATATATATTTCTTGAGACTTTGTGGAGAGGTTACTCCACCGAGAAGGAGGATCTTTAGCCGGAATTTATCCGGGGTGCGATCTACCGAAGATCAAGGGGTCGTCCACCTTACGGACATGCCGAGGAGTAGGGGCAAGTTATCCCCGAACCTCGTAAATTCGTGTGTTAGTGTGCTTGTTTCTTCTTTGTTTTAGTTTCCTAATTCCGCTGTGCTAACAAGTTTCTTTGTAGAAATTTGTGTTTAAGTTTTTAAGAGGCTATTCACCCCTCTAGCCATCTAAGATCCTAACAAGTGGTATCAGAGCCTGGTGCTCTTCATCTGGACTAACATCCTAAGGAGCAACAAGATGGCCATGAAGGAAGGATTCAGCACCAACAGACCACCCTTCTTCGATGGAGCAGATTTCCAGTATTGGAAGAGCCGCATGGAGTATTACCTCAAGACTGATATCTCCATGTGGTTCTCGGTCAAGGAAGGATTCACACCACCGAAGGACGAAGAAGGTAAGGAACTCGATTCATCAAGGTGGTCTACTGAACAAACTCGTAAAGGGCAAGCCGATGCCAAGGCGGTAGTCACCTTACAATGTGGGATTGCCAAGGACCAACTCGTCAAGGTAGGTCCATTCTCGAGTGCAAAAGATTTATGGAACAAGCTTATCGAGCTCCAAGAAGGAACTCGTGATTCTCGGATAGCCAAGAGGGACCTATTCTTGAATCAACTCCAAAACCTCACCATGAGGGAAAATGAGACAGTAAGTGAGCTACATGGAAGATTCAAAGAGATCATCAATGGTCTCCATTCCGTGGATGAACGCGTGGAGAATCGCGATCTTGTAAGGTACGCTCTAAAATCCTTTCCGAGGAGTGCCTTGTGGTCATCTATGGTAGATGCCTACAAGGTCTCTAAGGATCTTTCAATTGTAAAGTTAGATGAATTCTTTTGTGAAATGGAACTTCATGAACTTGCTAACAAAGGTCAAAAGGAGAAAGGTATAGCTTTGGTTGCAGGAGAAAAGAGCAAGGATGGGAGAAGAAAGAAAGAAAAGAAGAAGGAGAAAGAGATTCCTTCATCTTCATCCTCCTCCGAGTCCAATGATGAAGGTGGATCATCATCAAGCGAGATGGCCAACTTCGTGAGGAGAATTATGAGAAGAAGCCGAAGATACAAAGGAAAAGGTAAACCTAATGATCAAAATATCGATAAGACTAATGTTACATGTTATGAGTGTAGCAAGAAAGGCCACTACCGGAGTGAGTGTCCAAAACTCAAGAAGGAGGAATGAGCCAAAAAGAAGGAGGAAAGAGCCAAGAAGAAGAAAGCTCTCAAGGCCACTTGGGATGAATCTTCCTCAAGCTCATCGGAGGAGGAAGAGAAGAAGGAGAAGAGTACTCGGCAATTGGCACTCATGGCAAGGGAGGAGTCCGAGTCCGAGAGTGATGACTCAAGCACTTCAGCCGCGGCTTCATCATCTTCGGATGATGAAGAGGTAACCTCTTATCACTTAGAAAAATGTTATAAGACTATTACACATTTGTCTACCTTGCTTAAAAAATCAAAAACAGAAAATAAATCATTAAAAGAAGAAGTAGAGAACTTGAGAGCTCTTAGGGAAGATGAGGTTGATGACCTACATCTAGAGCTCCTTGAAGATGAAAACAAGGCCTTGAAGGGTGAGGTTGAGAAACTCAAGAAAATGCTTGAAAAATTCTCAACTAGCTCTAAGACCCTAGACATGATTCTAAATGCCCAAAGGGCGGTCTACAACAAGGCTGGATTAGGATACCAACCTAAGGAGTCTAGCTTTATTTCTTTAGTGTCAAGAACCCAATTTCATAGATCGCATGTTTCTAGGGTTCATGAGACTAGGAAGAATGTAACAAAGGCATGGGTGCCTAAGTCTTTCATTGTAGATGTATTAGGTCCCAAGATTTGGGTACCTAAAACATCTATCTTTCGTGTCTTGTAGGCATTGGTAAAGGGGGAGCATCTATCAACTTGGTTTGTTGATAGTGGATGCTCCAAGCACATGACCGGGGACAAGTCACTATTTTCTACCATTCAAAACAAAAATAGAGGTAATGTGTCATTTGGTAACAATGGTAGTCTTAAGGTTATAGGAGTTGGAGACATTCATATATCCGAAGGCCTCCAAATCAAGAATGTCCTTCTAGTCAAGGGGATGACTTTTAATCTCCTAAGTGTCAGTCAATTGTGTGATACGGGTTACACAATTGAGTTTCATTCAAGTCAATGTCTGGTCAAACACATTGACACACTTGACACGGTACTAGTAGGCACAAGGGTAGATAATATTTATCAAGTTTCTTTTAAAAGTGCTACTAATGCTCTTGCTAAGTGTTTCATGTCAAAAGAAGAAGAATCGTGGCTTTGGCATAGGAGGTTGGCTCATGTGGACATGAAGAATATCCGGAAGCTGGTCAACAAAGGGTTAGTGCGAGGCTTACCAAGCATCAAGTACCAAAAGACCAAATTGTGTGATGCATGTCAGAAGGGTAAGCAAACTAAAGCGCCTCATAAAGGTAAAAGCGCTGTAAGTACAACTACTGCCTTAAACTTATTACATATGGATTTGTTTGATTGCAGTAGTGTTATTTCATTAAATGGAAGTAGATACTGTTTAGTGATTATTGATGACTTTACTAGGTATACATGGACCTTCTTTTTGAAAACTAAGGATCAAACCATAGATATTTTTATTTCCTTTTGTAGAAGAACTGAAAATGAAAAATCAACAACAATTAAAACCATTAGAAGTGATCATGGTGGAGAATTTCAAAATCATAGGTTTTTAGAATTCTGTCAAGAAAATGGATATAGGCATGAGTTCTCTACTCCAAGGACCCCACAGCAAAATGGGATTGTGGAGAGAAAGAACCGAGCTTTGCAAGAGGCTGCACGAAGCATGCTCAATGAGTACTCTCTACCGAGCTACTTGTGGGCTGAAGCTGTGAATACAGCTTGCTATGTACAAAACCGAGTCCTGATACATAGGTTTTTAGGAAAAACTCCTCATGAACTTTGGTTTGGGAAACCCCCTTCAATTAAACATCTTAGGGTGTTTGGTTATAAGGTGTTTATCTTGAACACCAAGGATCATCTTGGAAAGTTCACGGCTAAGGCTGATGAAGGGATACTGGTCAGGTACTCTCTCTTCAGCAAAGCCTATCGAGTCTACAACAATAGGACTAAATTGATTGAAGAGTCCTCAGATGTAGCATTTGAAGAAATCCCTAAATCAAATGATCAATCAAGGGATGTAGGAGAAATTCAATTTGAACTTAGAAATCTAAGTTTAAATGATCAAAACATAGAAAGAGTCGAGGTTGACTCTGATGACGATGAGCAAAGGCAACAAAGAACTCAATCTGATCCTTTGCCTGATATTGAGTCCTTGCCTGTGCCTAGTGAGACCATTCATGAGGCACCACCAACACCAAGGCAATCTAGGATAGTCTCTAGTCATCCCCAAGACCAGATTGTGGGAGACATCCAACAAGGGGTTAGGACTAGATCATTCTTTAGAAATGAGTCTAATGAGGTTGCCTTGATCTCAGAAATTGAACCAAAAATAGTTGATGAGGCATTGCACGATCCTGACTGAATCATAGCTATGCAAGATGAGTTAGGTCAATTTGAAAGGAGCCAAGTGTGGGACTTAGTTCCTAGACCTAAGAAGACCACCATTATTGGAACTAAATGGGTCTTCAAAAATAAGTTAAACCAAAAGGGAGAAGTCGTAAGGAACAAGGCGAGACTTGTAGCCAAGGGCTATAGTCAAGTCGAAGGTCTCGATTATGATGAGACTTATGCTCCTGTAGCACGATTAGAGTCCATTCGTTTAATGCTAGCTTTTGCTGCACATAGAGGTTTCAAGCTCTATCAAATGGACGTTAAATCTGCCTTCTTAAATGGCTTTATTAAAGAAGAAGTCTATGTTGAACAACCACCGGGGTTTGTGAATACCGAAGCTCCAAACCACGTGTACAAGCTCAAGAAAGCACTTTATGGGCTTAAACAAGCGTCACGAGCTTGGTACGAAAGGTTGTCAACATATTTACTAGAAAAGGGTTTTGTAAGAGGTCAAATAGATCCAACACTATTTCTGCGTAGAGATGGTGAAAATATTTTTGTAGCCCAAGTGTATGTCGATGACATAATTTGTGGCTCAAATAACAAGGGCTATTTGAATGAATTTATCACTCACATGGAAAGTGAGTTTGAGATGAGTCTAGTAGGAGAATTGACATTCTTCCTTGGACTTGAAATCAAACAAACTCGAGATGGAATTTATGTCCATCAGACGAAAGACACTCAAGAGATGCTCAAAAAATTCAAAATGAGTGACTCTAAGGAAGTATCCACTCCAATGGCGACAAACACTCGCCTTGACAATGATGAGAGTGAAAAACCAGTTGATCTAACGTAATATAGAAGCATGATTGGTAGTCTTCTATATCTCACAGCTAATCGACCGGACATACTTTTTGCTGTGGGCATGTGCGCTAGATATCAAGTCTGTGCCAAGGAATCTCATTTAATTGCAGTTAAGAGAATATTGAGATACCTTAAGGGCACAATTCGAGTAGGTCTATGGTACCCTCGTACAGAGATTTTTGACTTGATAGGCTATACCGATTCCGATTATGCTGGGTGCAAATTGGATCGAAAAATCACTAGTGGGGGTTGCCAATTTTTAGGTTCATCATTAGTTAGTTGGTCAAGTCGGAAGCAACATTGTGTTGCTCTCTCCACGACCGAGGCTGAATACATTGCCATGAGAGAGAGTGTATCACAATTGTTGTGGATGATTCACACTCTAGAAGATTATGGACTTTCGTATAAGGGAGTGCAAGTGTTGTGTGACAACATTAGCACAATAAACCTAACGAAAAATCCAGTCCATCATTCAAGGACCAAACACATTGAAGTGCGTCATCACTTCATTAGAGATCACGTAGCTCGGGGAGACATTGCACTCACATATGTTGAGTCAAAGTCAAACCTAGCCGATATCTTCACTAAACCCCTTCCGGAAAATGAATTTAGTCATTTAAGGAGAGAATTGGGGATGTGTTTGGCTCAATAGGCCTTTAGGATTTCATCTTGATCAATAAGGACAACTAAAAGTACAAGAGAAATTGGGAAATTAATTTGGGCAACTTGGGGACATCTCACACAAACTATAAGGTTTAACAAATTGTTTTTGTTTGCTAAATATGGGGTGAGATGCTAGGATCAACCAAATTATTCAAAATGTATCATGCATCCCTTGAATAATTAGGTTGAAGAGACATAAATTGAGTATGGGGAAGGTCATTACATAATTCATGTGTATTTGACTCCTAGATCTTACTCATATATTCCAACCAAGGAATCTTGGTTGGACCTGTGTCTAGAAATCATCTAACCTTGTTGATGTGTTGATTGATACCCTTGATTGATACCTTCCTGATTTTGATTGAAAATAGGACAAGTTGGTGAAGAAATTTTGACATATTTTGACAAACTTGTAACTACTCATAGCAAGGATATATTTTGAACCGATAGCCTGAGTCAGATTTATTACCTTGGTTCACTATAGATCATAGTTTCAGCAAACAAATAAAACAAACTTCTCTGGTTTTGAAACTTTGAGATTCAACACATTTGTTATGAAGTGTCTAAAACTTTCGAGCCCTAAATAATTCCAAATCATTAGAGCTCATCATTAGGAAATATTCATTGGTATCACTGAATATAATCTGTGGGCTCTTCAGATCCTAGGTTCTGAACTTGGAAGTTGTTGAACCAAGTTTCAGAGCTTTCGATACGAATTTCAGAGGCTGAAATCATTGATTATCAGACACTGATCGGTCCAGGGACCGATCAGGATGATATCTGATCGGTCTCTACGACCGATCAGGTGAGTTCCACCTCTGTTCGATATCTGATCGGTCTGCAGACCGATCAGGGGTTCTGGCACGTATCACTAGTTACTGATCGACCTCTGATCGGTCCGGGGACCGATCAGGAGGTTCCCTGATCGGTCTCCACGACCGATCAGGAGGCTCACCTCTGATCCACATCTGATCGGTCCAGGGACCGATCAGGAAGCTTCCTGATCGGTCTCCATGACCGATCAGGACACTCCCTGACCGATCAGGATGTTCCCTGATCGGTCAGGATTTCTCCTGATCGGACAGCCGTCCGATCATTTCATCAACTGTATACCCATCAGTAAACCATTAAAACTTCCCGATCTCTTCTTTTCCTCTTTCACGCGGAACCCTAGCCGACTCCTTCCCTCACCTCACTCCTTCTCTTCTCGTTGCACGCGGACCTCTAGCCGAACCCTAGCCGAAGCTCTAGCCCTCGGAAGCCCTAGCCTAAAGTTCAATGGCACCAAGGTAACTTCTTACTTCTCTAGAACTTGGCATTTTGTTTTCATTTCTCACTGAATCTCTGTATATTGTCTCTTGTCTCGGTTCTTGATTGTTTGGGGCTCCCGTGCACTCTCACTTGTCCCGATCATGTCCCATTTTTGGCATATTTAGGAAGAAATCAGTCGGAGAAGGGACCTCTAAATCTAAGTCACCTGAGAAATCCAAGTCCCAGGCACCCTCCCGACCTCAACCTTCCTCTTCTTCGAGATTTCCAAACTGACAGTTTGAACAAGCATTTCAACAGAGGACATTCAAGCTACTCCCATGTCGATCTGTGGATTGAAAGTACATGGATGAGTTTTGTCCATCTGTATCCGAAACCCTGGCCTATTATAAACTTGACTCGGTAGTCTACCTAGAAAGGGACATCAACTATGACCTAGTATCTGAATTCTACAACAATCTTCATTAGAACAGTGATGGTACTTATAAAACCCGAGTTGCTAAGAGAACTATCGATTTCTCCATCAGAGAATTCTTTGGGTATTTAGGTTGCCGAATGTGTTCAGGAGATCCTTTTCCCATTTATCCTGATTTACCAGAATCATTACCTCCTCCACTTGATGTATCACCTGACACTATCTATGAGTATTTCTTTGGACACCCTAGACCGGATGGACTGGATGAGTTGGATGTAGAGTTTCCTACTTTTGCGGCTCTGAGACTATCTCCTCCTGACTATATTCTTTTTAAGATAGTCACAAACTGTCTTCTTCCAATCACATCCAAACCTCTAGCAGAGATCCGACCATACCACTGCCTGATGCTTTATGGTTTGCGTCGGCGTCTCGATTTTGATATCATGTCGAGCATCTATTCTTCGATCATCTCATATTCTCAGCCTAGTAGCTCCACTGTTTATATGCCTTATGGGCATATAATTACAGATTGGCTCGAGACCCTTCAGATTGATGTCTCTAAGGGTAGAATAGTTAAGATGGTCAGACAGGATTGCAGACTTGGGAAGCGGGCATTTTCCAAGTCTGGAATCATAGGACAAAATGGGGATGTTCGGTGGAAGGATGGGAGAGCACTAGGTGAGTTACCACGGGGACCTCCACGACAGGTTGCTCCTGTTGCTGCTCCTCCTGCTGCTGACGATGGAGAGGCCGATCCTGATCTGCGCTGGCAGATCGCCGAGCTGGAGAGTCGCTTTGATCGACACGATGAGCTGCTGGTTGCTGAGCTTCATGGACTGCGTGTTCGGATCGACCAGCGCTACGATGACTTACGCAGTCAGCAGTTGGTGATGCAGCAGCTGCTTCTGGGCTGGATGGCCAACTACCCACCTCCGCAGCGTTTCTCGGGCCATCCACCTTCGAGCTCCAGCATGCCGCCTCAGGATTACGTGCCTCCCGCAGATGATGATGATGTTCCTCATGTTGAGGACATTGATTGATACATTCTGTTTGACTGTCTGTGTTTTGGATGCTATTCTATTGGATATTTTTGTATGACCTGGATATTTGCTTATTTCATCTATTTATGCTGCTCATTTTCCTGTTTTTCTTTATGTGTCATTTCCTATTGGCTATTGATATGTTGTTCATATGTTTTGTCTTGACTGCCTCTTATTTCTTTATTACTGTCTCATAATACACTTAGAGGTAATTCTAGGTGCATTAAGAAAACGACAGTATGGGTTAAGGGGGAGTCTTTTGAGTTTTGTCACCTCATTTGCACCTTTTCGGTGTTTGACAAAGGGGGAGAGGATATCTAAGTTTAGATATGTATGAAGATTTGATTTTAGGGGAGAAGATAATGGGGAGGATCTTGATTCCCGTTATTGACTTCCTTACATCGTGGTGTATTCATCTTAGGGGGAGGATCTTGATTCCCCTAAAATTATGAAAATAAGAACATTTCTGATCTAAACTTAAATCGTGTTGTCAAACAACAAAAAGGGGGAGATTGTTGATACAGTCTGACCTGGCTGTTGTTTTGATGTTGACACGGATTTAAGTTTGTATCAGATGTTAATTAAACTCGGTTTGATTAATGATCAAGGTTGATCAAGTGGAAGGGAAAAGTCCAAGTTGGAAACTTGGCACGCGAAGTCAGAGAGGGCTCGGTAGCTCGTTCTCCGGACTAGGTCAGAGAGGGCTCGGTAGCTCGTTCTCTGGACCGGACGAAGTCGGAGAGGGCTCGGTAGCTCGTTCTCCGGACTAGGTCAGAGAGGGCTCGGTAGCTCGTCTCCGGACCGACGGTCGAGAGGGTTCTGCAGCTCGTTCTCTGACTAGGCCGAGAGGGCCTCGTGAGCTCGTTCTCTGGACCCCGACGGTCGAGAGGGCTCGTAGCTCATTCTCGGACTAGGTCGAGAGGGCTCGGTAGCCTGCCTCCGGACTAGGTCGAGAGGGCTCGGTAGCTCGTTCTATGGACCAAACGAAGTCGGAGAGGGCTCGCGTTCGTTCTCCGGACTAGGTCGGAGAGGACTCGGGAGCTCGTTCTCCGAATTAGGTCAGAGAGGGACCTAAGTGGACATTCCATGGTACATTGGATCGGTCGTAGACCGATCCATTGATACATAAGATAGTGGATCGAGCCCGATCCGGTGAAACTGAGTTTCCATGGATCGGCGGTGACAGATCGGAAACACTCGCAGCACAGGTAATCTGATCGGTCAGACCGATCAGAACACTTAGTAGCTCGGGTGTAAGCGCTGATCGGCGATCGAGTCAGAAACACTCAGAGCACATCGGTAATCTGATCGGTCTTTGGACCGATCAGGAGAGGGTATTGCGAAGAGAAGAAGGAGGGGATCGGTCGTGGAGACCGATCCACCGGCAGTCTGATCGGTCTCCACGACCGATCAGACAAGCTGCGGACCGATCAGGATATGCCCTGATCGGTCCATGGATCGGTCTGGTGACCGATCCACACACAATCAGATTGGTTGTTGTTTCTGCGATTCCTCCACTGCATTTGATTTACATGATTCATGTGATATAACCCTCTGTGCTGTTAGCTTTTGAGTTTGCAGGATCACAGGTATCATTCCGAGCTTAATTTCAAATTAAGTACATAAGAGGAATACGACAAATGACCTTTCTGCTGTGATTCGCGGCGCATGGTGCATTTGAAGCATCAACGGCTACTGGTGTGATCTGGCTGCGATCCGCTTGACTCCTGGTGATTGGTTCGAGCTCAGAAGACCCCAGTGAATCCTGTAATTTCATTGGTGTGAGTTCAGAGAACCAGGTAAGGAGGAAGAGGGATTGGCTGCAGCGATGATTCTGTGCAGTTTGACCACGATCCGTGACAGCGGAGAACAGGGGCTTAAGAAGCAGTAAAAAGCGAGAGGAAAGAACAACAAGAAAGCAAGAAAAAGAAAGTTCTGTTGATCGTTGTGGTGTGCAAAAATTCTTGAGCTCTCGGGTGAGAAACTGCTGTCTGTGAGTTCTCTGTTTCCACTGATCCTCGCGTGGTTGTAAGCTTTAGTTCATTCTTCTTTGCCACCGAGCTCTGTAAGTCTTGTGCTTTAACATATATATTTCTTGAGACTTTGTGGATAGGTTACTCCACCGAGAAGGAGGATCTTTAGCCGGAATTTATCCGGGGTGCGATCTACCGAAGATCAAGGGGTTGTCCACTTTACAGACACGCCGAGGAGTAGGGGCAAGTTATCCCCGAACCTCGTAAATTCGTGTGTTAGTGTGCTTGTTTCTTCTTTGTTTTAGTTTCCTAATTCCGCTGTGCTAACAAGTTTCTTTGTAGAAATTTGTGTTTAAGTTTTTAAGAGGCTATTCCCCCCCCCCCCCCCCTCTAGCCATCTAAGATCCTAACACATCAGTGGATTTTGACCAAAACCCACTAATGGACCTAGGACAGTCAGATTTCACCAAAATATTAATCAATGGGAAGGGTTGAGCGAGGAGAAGATAGATATAGTGTAAAATCTAGGTTCTAACCACTGTCAATGAAATTATTGTGTCATTTGGCATGGAACGGTACACTTGTTGGAATTCAGTAAATAGCACACTTTCGAGTTTAACTTACAAGCACAACAAAATCCTATTTTTTAAGTCATAACTTAGAGTTGAAACTCAATTTACAACCATATTTGTTACTCAATAAATTATTCAACTATACAATTCTCACATCAGGAATAACGGTGGACCTGATATTTTTCCATAGCAGGCCCACCGTTGGGCCTGATATGGTCTCATATCAAGCCCACCGTGGGCCTAACATGTTCTACCTGAAATTTATCGTAATTTAGTCATAACTTATAGATGAAACCCAATTTACAAGCACCCACTTTGAAATATTTAGACAATTGACACTTCTCATATCAGAGATATAAAATTTATAAAACTCAACACAACTGTTTATCTTTAAATTCATGCAAACATATACTAGTAAAAAAATATATGGATGTACTACATGTCGCTGTCAATGATCATCTTGCAGACTTTATTCATGATGGTCTAGGTAGTATGAAAAACATTGATCTTCAACTACTCATCCCATGAATCGCCCTTAGGAGTCAGCAGACTCTTACGAACAACCAAAGTCTCAAGGCAAGCACCGTATAGCATGTCATTAGCTTGATACACCGATTAGCCAATTGCTGCTGCCTCTTCTGTTGGTTGCTACTCGGAATATCATACTGGTTCCCCTGTACAAAAATTTTGTTCAAGTCCTGAACCACTCCTAACAACCTATTGTGTTCTTTAGAAATTAAATTTGGAATCGCAAACAGAACTTAACATTATTGATTCCAAATTCAACTTATCTATTTTTAGAGGTTTAGACTTGGATCGCAAACGATGCTTAACATTATTAATCCAAATCCACCCATGTTACAAATTTAATTAAATATTTATTTTAGAGATCAACTTTCAGGTTAAACATGGCGAGGCACTAGGCTTCTTGGGTATGGGATCATCCACCACTTCCTAGACAAAGCCTTTCAACTAAATTCAATATTTAATCTCCTTATAGTAACCCTAGGTTTAACCATTAAGAACAATCGAATCACAAGATCGAAAAAACAAAAGAAACACAAAATTGAATCACAAATCCGAAACCTAGAATCCTTAGCCTCTTGTGTTTGGTATTTCAAAATTCATACAAAGAAAACTAGTATGATGCGGAATAAGACAACTAGTTATACCTTTCTTTGTAGCTTATAGACCTCACAATCTTCTATTGTATTCCTCTTCTTATCTTGGATGTCGTGTGGGCGATGATCTACCAAGATGAAACTCCACCAAAACCTTCTTCTTCCTTCCAAGTTTCGGCCACCAACAATCTCCTAGAGATGAAGAACTTCAGCCACCAACCAAGCTCCAAGGGATGTTAAGAAACAATGTCTCCTATCTCTCCTTCTTCCTCTAACAAGATCCGGCCACCTTGAACTCCTTGAGATGAGATGCCACCGGCCACCGAGGAAGAAGAATAGGAGGAAGAGGAGGGTCGGCCACCACCAAGGAAGAGAGGAGAGGAATAATAGATGTATTGTTGTGAGGTGAGGCACCTCTACCCTCTCTTTTATATTCCTTGGTCTTGAAAAATAAGGAAAATTTTAAACATAATTAAAACTTCCTTATATTCCTTGCTAATGACTAGTGATCCGGCGGTAAGAATGGGGGGCCCACCTTCTGAAGGGTCCCAACCTAAGGACGGATGGAAGGCTGGCCAAGAGGGTAATGGTCCGAGCGGAGCTAGAGATAACCCATCCGTGGGCTTGGGTTTCCGACGCCAAGGCAAGAAGATCGAAGGGCCGAGCGGAAGTCCGCTCGGCTGGGACCGAAGGGCCGATCGAGTGATCCGTTCGGCCAGGATAGGGGCGAGGGTACAAAGGTGGCCGAACGGCCTATGCGCTCGGCTCGGGTTATGGGATATCAGCAGGAGCACGTCCGATGATTATGCCTTGCACAAAATCGCACGATGGAAGATCTTGCTGTCACATCATGGGAAGGTTGGCGCAGTAACAGTATGTTCTCATGGACGTCTCCCTGACAGATCCATGATTCAGGCATGGCCCTTCTGACAGACCCATACTTGAGCATGGTCAAAGGCATGTGGTTGCTTTGACTGGAGCACCCAGGTTTCCTCCAGAGGTCTATATAAGGCCTCCATTTCTCCACCAGAGGTATGCGAAATCTTGATTTGGGAGCCACCTTTTTGTTATTCCTCGCCTGACTTGAGCGTCGGAGGACCGTCGCCGGGACACCCCTCCCGGCTCGGTTTTGTTGCAGGTTCACCGGAGCATTCGAGGACTCCGCAGGAAGCGCCACGTGCCCAGCGTCCCTTGACTCCTGATTCGGACAGGATCAAATTGGCGCCGTCTGTGGGAACGCTCCTGCATCCGATCGGAAACAATGGATGAGGCTGGACGACAACACGCGGTGACGCTTTCAACCGAAGAACTCGAAGCTCTGGTCGAGATGAGGGCTGCCAAACTAGTGGAGCAAAGACAAAAAGCAACAGCCGAGCGGCCGGAACAACAAGCGACATCTGCGTCCGGTGGCCGAGCGGAAGCACCTCAAGCCACCGTCGCATTCCATCGAGCCTTATTTCGCACCCCTGAAGCAGCACCAGCTCGAAGAGATAGAGGCTCCTCTTCAGACGAAATGCCAAGGCGGGATGACAGAAAAGGGAAAGCCCCCCGGACGGACTCATCTCCCGAGCGGACCAACCGCCAATTTTCGGAGGTCATTCTGCGAGATCCTCTGCCCAAGCACTACGTGCCCCCTACGATCGGCGAGTATAATGGAACAACGGACCCGGATGATCATTTGGGTAAGTTTGACAACACAGCCACACTCCATCAATACACCGACGGAGTGAAGTGTCGCGTCTTCCTTACCACTCTATCGGGATCGGCTCAACGGTGGTTCCGGAGGTTGCCGGACGGATCTATCACAAGCTTCAAGGATTTCCGAACGGCCTTCCTCCACCACTTTGCTAGCAGTCGGCGGTATCAGAAAACAAGTGTTAGCTTGTTCGCCATCAAGCAAGGACCAAAAGAATCGCTCCGAGCTTACATCCAGCGATTCAACCAAGTGGCAATGGATATCCCAACGGCCACATCGGAGACGATGATGAACGCCTTCACGCAAGGCCTTGTGGATGGGGACTTCTTCCGGTCACTCATCCGAAAGCCGCCCCGAGACTATGATCACATGCTGCACCGGGCCAACGAATACATAAACGTGGAAGAAGCTCAAGCAGCTCGGAAAAAGGAAGCTCCAACCGAACGTGCACCTGTTCATGCAGAGTGGAAGCCGCACGCCGCTCAGCAACCACCCAGAGGACCGAGGGCTGAAGCAATTCGATCCTCCCATACCATATCGCACGTACAAGAAGTGGCTGCCGCTCGGCCCAAGCCAAAAAAGAGGTGGACCCCTATGTTCTGCTCCTTCCACCAGTCAGATACGCATAACACGAGGGATTGTCGAAGTCTTCCCTTCGTGACTAACCCCGTTCCCAGGAAAGTCGAACGACGGTCTCCTCCCGTCGATAGAAGACAAAGGACCTGTGGAGCTGACCGGACCCACACCGAGAGCCGACATCACCAAACGCCCGATCGGCACCGATCCCCAAGACAGGAGAATCGCCGGGCGTCCAGGGAGCGATCCCGACCGTCCACTCGGGAGGAGGAAAACCGGAGCAATACTGCCCGGGGCGAGATCAGCGTCATTGCTGGCGGGCCGACCGGAGGAGACTCCAACCGAGCGAGAAAGGCGGTCGTCCGGCAGCTGCAGATCCATGCGGTCGGCTGTAGCCAAGAGCGGGCGAGTGGACCGGAAATTACTTTTGGGCCCGGAGACTTAGAAGGGGTAGAAGTGCCCCACGACGACGCACTACTCATTAAAGCGGTAATAGCAAATTATACCATTCACCGCATATTTGTTGACACAGGGAGCTCAGTCAACATCATCTTCAAGAAGGCATTCGATCAACTACAAATCGATCGAGCCGAGCTGCTGCCCATGACGACCCCGCTCTACGGGTTTACGGGCAACGAAGTTCAGCCGGTCGGACAGATCCGGCTAGCTGCCTCGCTGGGAGAAGAGCCGCTCCGGAGGACCAGAACAATAAATTTCGTGGTGGTAGACTCCCCATCATCCTACAATGTCATTTTGGGACGACCGGCGCTCGGCGAATTCCGAGCGGTTGTTTCAACCTTCCACCAAAAGATAAAGTTCCCCGTGGAAGACAAAGTAGGAGAAGTGCGTGGAGATCAGCTAGCAGCTCGGCGATGTTATATAGAGATGATCCGAGCAGAAGCTTCTTCCGCTCGGAAGGCCCCCCGAATCGAGGTACACGCCATAACCGAGAAACCTCCTGCTTTAATTTATGATGAAAAGGAGGAAGTTCAGATCCATCCGACCCGATCGGAGGCCACCACTTTCATCGCCTCAGATCTGGAGGAAAAACAGAAGGAGAGGCTGATCCAATGCCTCCAGCGAAATCATGATGTCTTTGTCTGGTCGACACATGAGTTGCCCGAATTTTGCCGAGCTCGCGCAACATGAGTTACATGTCCACCGGACGCCGCGAAGCGTAAAAAGAGATTTTAGCGCCGAGCGTAATGCCATAATCCGGCGGAAGTGGAAAACTTCAAGGCAGCCACATACGCGAGGTGCGCTCGAGCGGTTGGCCAACGAGTCTTGGTCTCAAGCCGTGGCAAGTGGAGGGTCCAGATCGACTTTCGAGACTTGAACAAAGCGTGCCCCAAGGATTTTATCCTCCCCGGATAGATCAGCTGGTGGACTCTAAGCCGGAATTAATTTGCATGCTTGACGCCTACCAAGGATATCATCATGCCGCCGCCCGGAAGATCAAGAAAAGTGAGTCAGAATCGCCGACTCACATACCGCTACAATGTGATGCCGTTCGATTGAAGAATGCGGCCACCTATCAACGCTTGATGAACAAGGTATTCAAGGAGCAGATCGGGCGGAATCTGGAAGTTTACGTGGGCGACATTCTTATCACCGTCCGAGCGGCCGATCTTTCAAGGATATGGAAGAAACCTTCCGAACACTGCGCAAATATGGAGTCAAGCTAAATCCCGAAGTGCCTGTTCGGAGCTAAAGGGGCGTTCTTGGGGTATATAGTGACCGAGCGGGGATCAAGCAAATCCCAACAAGGTGAAAGCACTGCAAGACATGCCGCCCCAAGAAATACAAGAGAAGTGCAAAGGTTGACCGGCGGATAATTGCTTTATCCAGATTCATCTCCCGAACCGCCGACCGGAGCCTGCCGTTCTTCAAGATCCTGCGAAGGCTACTAAATTCCAGTGAAGAGTGTGACCGAGCATTTGAAGAGTTGAAGACATATCTAAATTCCCTACCAGATCGCCAAGCCGATCGGGGCTAGTCATCAGATATGTACTGCGTCAATCGAGCATGTCAGAGGCTCAAGACTTGTGAGGGCTAGCGCTAAGAGCAGTGTATTTTCCGAGCCATATTTTGAAAGATGCTCAATCTGCCACACCGGCTCGAAGTTGGCCTTTGCTTTGTTCTAGCCGCCTGCGCCTTCGACCGCATTTCTTGGCCCACACAATCATTGTCCGGACGAACAGTCCACTTGGAGAGTTGAATCCAGACGTCCGGACGGCTTATCAAGTGGACAATGTAATTGCGAGTTTGACATCCAAGACCAGCCTCGCCCGGCGATTAAGGCCCAATCCTTGGCTGATTTTGTGACCGAGGTACAGAGGCCAGAACTGGAAGCTCTATGGAGGATATATGTGGATGGGTCTTCCACTCGGCTCGGAAGTGGGATTGGGATATTGCTTATCTCACCGCAAGAAGAAAAGATGCGCTTATCCGTCCGGCTGGATTACAAGGCTACCAACAACGAAGCAGAGTATGAGGCTATTATAGCCGGATTACAGGCAGCACGGCATGTGGGAGCCGGTCGGGTGACACTCTATTCCGATTCACAGTTGGCCGCTCAACAACTTTCTGGTGCCTTTGAAATCAATAACGTTCGGCTTAAGCGCTACGCTGAAGCCTTTGAAAAACTCAAAGCCACTTTCCGAGAGGTCCTTATCCGGAAGATTCCCCGAACGGAGAACCAGGCAGCCGATGAGTTGGCCAAACTAGCAAGTTCTATAACGCCGATCGCCGTTCAACAACCAATCGAAAGAGTACTACTGGTGGCGCACGTCGATCGGATGGAAGGCCTCTCATTTCCAAGCGATCGAAGACATCCATCATAGAGTTCCTCCAATCGGGAAAAATACCTGCCGATCGGGACGAAGCCCAGCTGCTCAGGAGGATTCTCGCGCCCTTTGTTGAAATGTGTAAGCTCAGAGGACTCAGCGTACATCCTTCAGGAAGTACACCAAGGATCATGCGGCGGTCATCCGGGAGGACGCTCGTTGGCCAAGAAGATCCTTTTGGCCGGGTACTTTTGGCCAACATTACAAGCAGACGCCGCTCGGACAGTATCTACCTGCCTTTCATGTCAGAAGTATCACAACTTCTCCCACCGACCGGCAGAGGAGATGAAGGCATCAACCATCTCATGCCCGTTCGATCAGTGGGGAATGGATATTGTAGGTCCATTTCCGATGGCGACCGGGCAAAGGAAATTTTTACTAGTGGCGGTAGATTACTTCTCCAAGTGGGTGGAGGCCGAGCCGCTCGCAAAGATTACTGAACAAATGGTGAAAAAATTCATCTGGCAACACATCATTTGTCGGTTCGGCATCCCTCGCCGACTAGTGTCCGACAACGGGCGGCAGTTCACAGGGAAGATGTTAGAAGATTGGTGCAATAGCTACGGCATTGAGCAACATTTCACATCCGTGGCCTATCCTCAGAGCAATGGCCAAGCTGAAGTCGCCAACCGGGAAATTCTTCGTATTCTGCGCGCTCGGCTCGACCATGTGGGAGGGAGTTGGCCAGATGAAGTGCCAAGCGTCTTGTGGGCCATCCGGACGACGCCAAAAGAAGGGACAGGAGTCACCCCGTTCCATTTGGTATACGGAGGTGAGGCCGTCATTCCGGTTGAAGTCGGCGTCGAGTCCGCTCGGATCCAGTGCTATGATGAAGGCAATGCCGAGCGGAGAAATATGGAGCTAGATATGGTCGAAGAGGAGAGGGCAAAGGCGTCCGTCCGGCTGATGGCATATCGTCAGCGGATGAAACAGAACTACAACCGACGCGTCATTCCCAGATCATTCCAAGTCGGCGATCTTGTCTGGAAGAAGGTCAAGCCGGTTGGCGACGTCGGTAAGCTGGAAGCTCCATGGGCAGGTCCTTTCAAAATCATCGAAAAGCTCCGTTCGGGCGCATATTATCTGGAGGATAAAGACGGTCGGCAGCTAGATAGGCCGTGGAGCGCGAACCACCTCCAGCCTTATAGGGCGGGGTGAATGGGGTATCACTGTAAATTACCACGTGTACATTTTTCGACTGATTACTGAAAATGCAGAAATGGAAAGTCAGAAGAGCAAAAATAAGGCCGGATCATTAAAAATCGAAGGCCCCCCGAGCCGATCGGCCGGGAGGTTTATATCCGAGCCACAGGCTCAAACACGAAGACCCCGAGCCGTTCGGCCGGGCTGCATACTATTATGGCAGGATGAGAAACCAAAACCCTGCGCTGATCAGGATGATAGAGGGAGGTTATTGCCTAGGAGCGAAGGCCTGAGCCGCTCGATGTGAAGGCCCGAGTCGTTCGGCCGGGTATATGGTATCTGAGCCCAGCGCTCGATGTGAAGAACCGAGCCGTTCGGCCGGGTATATAGTCTCACTTGGAGACAGACGAGCACCGTCGTTAAAAATCGAGAGCCGCGCCGACCGGCTATAAAAACCGCGCCGTCGAGCTCCGACGATAAATATCGAGAGACGAGCCGGCGTCTATAAATAGTCCGCGCGAACGAGCCGTCTAGCCCAGACGTTAAACCGCAAAGCCGCGCCGACCGGCTATAAAAACCGCGCCGTCGAGCTCCGACGATAAATATCGAGAGACGAGCCGGCGTCTATAAATAGTCCGCGCGAACGAGCCGTCTAGCCCAGACGTTAAACCGCAAAGCCGCGCCGACCGGCTATAAAAACCGCGCCGACGAGCCCCGGCGGTAAATAGAGACGAGCCGGCGTCTATAAATAGTCCGCGCGAACGAGCCGTCTAGCCCAGACGTTAAACCGCAAAGCCGCGCCGACCGGCTATAAAAACCGCGCCGACGAGCTCCGACGATAAATATCGAGAGACGAGCCGGCGTCTATAAATAGTCCGCGCGAACGAGCCGTCTAGCCCAGACGTTAAACCGCAAAGCCGCGCCGACCGGCTATAAAAACCGCGTCAACGAGCACCGTCGTTAAAAATCGAGAGCCGCGCCGACCGGCTATGAATATAACAAGCGGAACGAATATCAGAGTAAGAAACTACGGAAACTATGAATATTAAAACAGTCAGGCCCGAAGGGAGGTTGGTCCTCCGACACTCGGCGTCTGCTGACTCCACGCAAGCGGGACACGAGCCGAACCGATCGGACGCGTGAGGGAGAAAGCTTAAGAGCACGGCTGGCGAAAATTTTACAAGCATTGATGTTAAGCAAACCAGAGAATATCATGGACAAGGAGTGAGAACGTTTCCATAGAAGAAAAATTATGCCGTACGGCACATACAAAAAGTTCACATCCGCCGAGCGGAGGAAGTACAAAAAAGTACTTAAATAACACACATCACTCCGGATCCTCAAAATTAAAAAAGGTGTCCGGGATGTCGTCGAGCATGGCCGTCAGTTCGGGAGATGGGATGCTAAGGTCAGCAGGAAGATGCCCCCCCTTCTTGAAGTACGCTGTGGTGACCTTGACTGCCTCGAGGAAGGTTGAGGAGACGTTGCCGCCAAACTTTTCGCCAAATCGTTCTGAGCGGATGTATTCTTGGCGCGCTGCAGCTAGGCGACTCGGCTCTCCCTCCTGGTATTTTTTGAGCAGCGCCCGGGAAGCAATTAAGGAATCTTGGAGGGCCTTCAAGTTTGCTTCAGCCTTTGTGCGTTCGGCCGAACGGACCTCCCGTTCGGCGTTCAGCTGGGCCTCCAGATCCTTGGATCGCTGACCTAGCGCATGGACATCCACTTTCATTCTGTCCAGGTCAGCGATCGCCTGCCTCTTACGGCTACCGGCGCGCTTCACCTCTTTATCGCGTTTCTTCACCAAGCCCCCTAGCCGAGCTACCTCAGCAGCCAGGTCGGCAGCCTTCTTCTGTTCGGCCTCGAGAGCCTGTTTCTCCCGCTCGGCCGTGGAACCTTCCGACACTTGGAGTTTTTCCAGAAGGCCCTCTAACTCGGCTAGCCGACGGCTAGTGGCAATTTGTTCAGCCCAGCGCTGTAAGGAAATAATAATGTCAGGAATCAAACAATAGCATGACACGGGAATGAAGATGGGTTTACCTGAGTCGCCTGCTGCATATTGTTATCGCCGAGCTGCTTGGGCGTCATGAGGGCCGCCTGAATCTGGGCGTCCTCGAAGAGCTTGGCGAGCGGACCCGTCAAGGTTATTTCGTGGACAGGGCTCGACGGCCGATCGGCCGATAGCAAATATTCCTCCGATGGGAATCGGAGGGTGGTCTTGATGGTCGGATGGCCGGACGCCGCTTCTGCAGCTGCAGTAGCCTGGCCCGAAGACTCCCCTATAGTGGAAGTTTCGCCGAACCGTCGCAGGCGACGACGAGTCCGGGGAGGAGAACCAGAAAGCTGTGCCGGTGGCGACGCCATAGGGGTCCCGATCTGTGATGGCGTGCGGTCGGGCGAAGTCACGCCGATCGGCGCCTATGGTCCCTCCTCCTGGGTCGGCGGAGGGTTCGGGTCTCTTCGACGTTTCCGCCGCACCTCCAATGGGGGATCCTCGACATGCGGAACGCCCAGCTCGGCGGGAGCCGAGGAAACAGGATCGATTTCCGCCTCAACCGCCGCAGAATCGGACGAGGCAGCTTCTGTTTCAGGGGCGGACTGTGCCCCTCCCTCTCCTGTACCTGCCGGGCGGCTAGGGATTAAACCCCGCGCTGCGAGCTCCTTCTTGGTGGCCGATTCAATTTCTACAGACTTCAATTTCAAGTGAGTGGTAGCCTTGGATCGCCACATGACGTCAGCTGCAGTGAAAGAAATTAAAATCAGTTAGACAAAAAAGACTAAGAGAGTAAAGAGTCCTTACTCATGCGGAAGGGAAGATTCGCCCGAACGGGAGATAATCCGAAAATATATAGCACCCCCTGCAAGAGCAATTTGTCGATCTTGTATCGCTGACCGGACAACCAGTTCGCCGCATGAAGATAGGCTGGGTTACTTCTGAACTTGCCGAGCTCCGGCTGGGCCGGCACGGCGGTCTGCCATTGGGTTCGGAAGGCTGGCCGATCGGGAAGTCGAAGATAGAAGAAAAACTCCTTCCAGTGCTTGTTGGAGGTCGGCATGTTATCAAAAAATTTAAAGCCTATTCTGCTTTGGAAGATAAAAGTGCCCGGTTCGGATTGCTTGGGGTAGAAGAAGAAATGGAATATCTTAGGGTCGAGGGGGATACTGTGCAACTTAAAGAGGACGACCATCCCGCTCAGCAACCTAAAGGAATTCGGCACAAGCTGGCCGAGCGGGATGCGGAAATAGTTACAAACTTCCAAAATGAAGGGATGAGTAGGAAATCTGAGGCCGCCCTGGAATTGGTCTAAAAAGAAACAAATAGAGCCGGTCGGCGGGTCATGTGGCCGGTCGGTCGGGTCGGCTATGATTATTTCGTGGTCATCAGGAAGCTCATATGTCCGAACCAGGCGCCGAGCACCCTCCTCATCAAATCGGCTCTCCATGGTCAGGTACCAAGGGCCCTGAACACCAACCGCGGGTTCGGAGGAGCTTGCCATCTCGGAGAGGCGAAAGAATAGCAAGAAAGCGAAGGAAGGGAAACGAAAGGGGCGAAATGAGCAGGGAAGACTTAGTAAGTGAAGGAAGAAGACTCACTGAGGAGGAAACGGGCGGAAAAGATCACCGGGGAAGAGGTAGCAGCCGGAAAGTGGGACTGGATCGCCGAAGGCTGCAGAGGCAGAGGAGGCAGAAGGAGGAAGCACGAGCGAGCGTGCGGCCAAGAAAGGGACGGAGGCTTTATACAGCCGAGGCCGGTTAGCCTCCACCGTCCGATCCAGGTTACAAGAAACAAGGATGCCATCGGGCCGTCCATTTCAAACGAGCGCATCCCATCGTAAGTAACGTCGCCGCCACACAAAGATCGACACGTGGCGCTCTGTCACCGAGTGCAATTAATGCGCCCACGTCGCGCATGCTCCCACTTAATGGAGAGGATTTGCACAATTTTCGAGGAGATCTAGACAAGTGAACATCAACAAGGAACGACAAGACAACCAAAATAAAGAGCCGAGCGGCTGAATCTGGTAGAAGGGCCGAACGGCCCCATGGATATTATAAGCTACAGAAAGACGGCGACCGCCCGCTCGGACACATATGGTCCAGTCAGTCGGACTCATTTCCTCCTTCGACTAGACTTGAAGGGAAGGCAAGTGATCCGGCGGTAAGAATGGGGGGCCCACCTTCTGAAGGGTCCCAACCTAAGGACGGATGGAAGGCTGGCCAAGAGGGTAATGGTCCGAGCGGAGCTAGAGATAACCCATCCGTGGGCTTGGGTTTCCGACGCCAAGGCAAGAAGATCGAAGGGCCGAGCGGAAGTCCGCTCGGCTGGGACCGAAGGGCCGATCGAGTGATCCGTTCGGCCAGGATAGGGGCGAGGGTACAAAGGTGGCCGAACGGCCTATGCGCTCGGCTCGGGTTATGGGATATCAGCAGGAGCACGTCCGATGATTATGCCTTGCACAAAATCGCACGATGGAAGATCTTGCTGTCACATCATGGGAAGGTTGGCGCAGTAACAGTATGTTCTCATGGACGTCTTCCTGACAGATCCATGATTCAGGCATGGCCCTTCTGACAGACCCATACTTGAGCATGGTCAAAGGCATGTGGTTGCTTTGACTGGAGCACCCAGGTTTCCTCCAGAGGTCTATATAAGGCCTCCATTTCTCCACCAGAGGTAAGCGAAATCTGGATTCGGGAGCCACCTTTTTGTTATTCCTCGCCTGACTTGAGCGTCGGAGGACCGTCGCCGGGACACCCCTCCCGGCTCGGTTTTGTTGCAGGTTCACCGGAGCATTCGAGGACTCCGCAGGAAGCGCCACGTGCCCAGCGTCCCTTGACTCCTGATTCGGACAGGATCAACTAAAATGGAAAGTTTTAAAATAAAAAATTAAAACTTCCTTTTCTTCTTGTCATGGCCGGCCACATGCTTGTTCTCCAAGCAAGGAAATATTTTAAACAAAAATTAAAATCTCTCTTTTAAAAATCCCCTTTTGTGGATAGTTCTAAAAGGAATGTTTTATAAATTAAAATCTCTCTTTTAAATCCTTTTATGGATATCTATAAAAGATAAGATTTAAAATAAAACATGGTTTCAAGAAAGGAAAGTTTTATCAAAAAATTAAAATCTTTCTTTCACATTATAGATAACTACAAATAAGAAAAGATTTCAAATCTCTCTTTTATTCCTTTGTAGAAAGCTATAAAAGGAAAGATTTTAAAATTTAAAACTCTCTTTTAAAACCAACATAAAAGGAAAGTTTTCAACAAAATAAAAACTTCCTTTTATTTCCTTTTATGACCGATCTAAAAAAGAAAAGTTTTATATTAAAATCATCCTTTTAAATCCTTTTAATGGATCTCTATAAAAGGAAAGATTTTACAAAATAAAACTTCCTTTTGAATTCAATGTGGTCGGCCACCCTTGCTTGGGCTCCAAGCTAGGGTCGGCCACAACTTGAACCCATCTAACCTTGGTTTGGCCGGCCCTAGCTTGGGCTTCCAAGCTTGGCCTGGCCGGCCACCTTAAGGTGGGTAAAAAGTTAGGTTTTGTGGATATAAGACTTTATAAATAAAAGGCTACAATAGGGATTGAGAGGAGGAATTAGTTTTGGTCTCCCGATGAGCTTGAGCTTCCCGTGTTCGCCCCAAACACCCAACTCAAGTTCATCAATAATATCTCATTCCACTAAAGAGTTATTATTGCACTACCGCACCAATCCCATATTACTATATGGGCTCCTTCTTATCATGAGTGCGTTAGTCTCTCTGTGTTTAAGATATAGAATGTCCACTAATTAAATGAGTTACTGACAACTCACTTAATTAATATCTAGCTTCAAGAGTAGTACCACTCAACTTCATTGTCATGTCGGACTAGGTCCACCTGCAGGGTTTACATGACAATCCTCATGAGCTCCTCAAGGGGGCATTATCAACCTAGATTACTAGGACACAGTTTCATTCTATAATCAACAACACACACTATAAATAATATTATTTTTCAACTTATCAAGCCTATTGATTTAATGAGGTAAATCGAACCCTTTGATAAATTAAAGAAATAAATATTAAGTATATGTGCTTGTTGTTATATCATGATTAAGAGTACACACTTCCATAATAACAGAGATATTATTCTTTTATATAGTCAGTATAAAAAGCAACTACCTCAAATGGTCCTGCTCAATACACTCATAGTGTACTAGTGTAATTTATTAGTCAAGATAAACTAATACCTAATTACACTACAACCACTCCAATGGTTTGTCCCATTCCATCTTGGTCGTGAGCAACTGTTTATAATTTATAAGGAACTGATAACATGAACTTCTACATGTGACACCACACACCATGTTATCTACAATACAAATTAATTGAACAACTACACTTAGCATAAATGTAGACATTTGACCAATGTGATTCTTATTTCTAAATAAATGTTTATACAAAAAGCTAGGCTTTTAGTATACATTCCAACATCTTCTTCCACCTCTCCCTCGATCAAAAATTGTTGGATCGAAAAGCGCTAGAGGGGGGTGAATAACACTCGTGGCTTTCACTTTCATTTCGGAAAACTTAATGAGTAAACGCAGTGAAATAATAACATAAACACAGAAAAGACACCAAGGTTTTACTTGTTTCAGAGCCTGTGGCGACTCCTACTCTAAGGCCCGCACGTAAGAGTGCTTTCGATGGGCAAATACTATAGGTTCGGAGATATTACAAACAAGTACAATAATAAATGCAGTAATAAATTATACCGACAACAATGTAATCTCAAATTCAAAGCTTCTGGTTGTCAAGGTCAAGCTCTGGCTTAGTCGGAATGTCTCATTGGCAGTGCGCAGCTGAAAGATCACTTAGAATGTCTTCTACTTAGATCCTGCTTGAGACAGGCTTATAAAGCCTGTTGAGGGCGCCTCCAACATCTTGGATGGCGCCCTCAACCCCATCAATTTCACAGCAAGGATGAGATTTGAAGAAGTTGCCTCTTATCCACCTGAGGGCGCCCTCGCACCAAGGTTCGGGGCACCCTCAAGCTCCATGAGGGCACCCTCGTGCCAGTGTCCAGGGCGCCCTCAAGCTCCATGAGGGCGCCCTCGCGCCTTGTACCGAGGTTGCTTCTCCAGGTTCACTTCTTGCAAAATATGTTAGTCCAACATACCCTGCAAAACAAAGTTAGGATAATAGAGATATGTAAAATTAAAGTATTTGACAGTCATCGAACTGTCCGGTTCTGACTTCGGATTCACATCCAGAAACCCTAGGTCGAACCGACGCCTACTGTTCCCTAATTGAGGAACGCGTCCTCACCTACTCCTCTCAGGAGAGTTTACCTGTTGCCAGTTGATCCTCCAGACCAACTGGACTTTTGCTCAATGCCCGAGGCTCCGAGACTTTCCGCTGGACGCCCGCTCCATGACCCGCCTAGTCTTTCACCTGGTTCGCGACACCAGGACTTTTCACCTAAAGTCCTCGACTTTAGGACTTTTGCCCAAAGCCCTCGACCCAAAAAGACTTTCCGCCTAGGGTTACCACCCCCTAGGACCTAGGGTTACCGCCCCCTAGGGTTTTCCCTTTTCCTAATCACAACTAGGACTTTTCCTCACTTAGGGTTACCACCCCCTAGGATTTTCCACCTGCCTAACTGCAACTAGGACTTTTACCAATCTCATTTAACTTGTTAGATAACAAAACAACTTAACTTTGGATCCTTTGACATAATCAAAACACAGGTTCGACTGTCGGATCTTTCCGCACCAAAAATCTCTCCCTTTTTGATTATGGTAACATGGTTCAAAGTTAAGTAAAACATAACAATAAATAAAGGAGCATACACACTATAAGTTTGAAAAAAAAAACCCTATGCTCCCCCTTTCACAAAGATTATGTTTACATTCAAAGATTATGTTTAAATTCGTTTGAATTCTTAACTTTGACTTTTCTCTCACCCTTTGTCATAAATCAAAAATAATATTAAGTAGAGAGAAAGTTTGTTTAATATGTAAAAATATACTCCGTTTAACTTTTAGGCTCCCCCTGAAGGGTAGCACCAAAAAAAACTTAGCTAAGCTTACCTTTGAAAATAATTGCTTTGAAAAACACTTAGCTAAATTTAGTTTTAGAAATGACTGTTTGAAAAACACATTAGCTAAATTAGAAATATTTTGAGAATACTTAGCTTTTTAGCTTTGAAAATAAGTGCTTTGAAACACATTTAGTTAATTTTAGAAGTGCTTCGAAAACACTTAGATTTTTCCAAAAATTAGCTAAATTTAGCTTTGTCAAGTACTTAGCTTTCAAAAGAAATTGATAAGAATTTAGTTTTAATACTTAGTTTTATAGAGGTTTTAAAAAAGGCTTAGTTAAAAACACTCAGCTTAAAGGATTTTGAAAAAATACTTTACTTTTAGAATATTGTGATAAAAACTTCAGCTTTTTTTTAAAAAAAATACTTAGCTAAGTAAATGATTTTTTTTAAAAAAACTTAAAATATTTTATCAAATACTTAGTTTCAAAAATAATTTATTTTTAAAAAAATTGAACTTCCTTTTTAGAAATATTTTGAACTTTTTGAAAAGTTTAATTTTGAAAAATAATGTTTTAAGAAAATAAAGATAAAAATTAATGTTTTAAATTTCTTTGCACTCCCCCTTAATTAATGTCAAAATAAATTTTTAGGGTACTAGAGTCCAAACATGTAAACATAAAAGTTATTATTTATTTTTTTTTATTTTCTATCTCACCCATTCTAGGTTATCAAGCATATTCAGTTTATGAGTGTGTGTGAGACGGAGTTAACTTTATTTCAATTTTAGCAATATTGAGATTTAAAATCTAAGTTTGAATTTCCAATGAGTTTGAATTTAAAATATGAGTAAATATTTAAATTTTTTTGAAGATTTTGAAAATATATTAATTAAGTTTGAAATGATAATCTTACCTATTAACTATCATTGAGATTGTGAAAAACTAAATACGATTTAAAAATTAATTATCATTAAGATTTTCAAAAATTAAATATAATTTAAAAATTAATTATCATTAAGTTTTGAACAATATATAATAATTTGAAATTTGATTGTGATTTGAAAATTATAATTTTGTAAATAATGATTTTGAATTTTGAAATTTTAAAAAAAAATTATAATTTACTTTTGAAATTAATTAGCCTTTTGAAATTAATTATGATTTGAAACTTAATAATAATTAACTTTTTTAAAAATTAATTATGATTTTTGAAATTAATTAAAAATTATAATTAAATTATGATTTAAACATTTTGAAATTAAGATTAACATTTTGAAATTTTTTGAAATTAAATAAGTTAATTTAATTGAATTAATTTGGAACTACTTTAAGCCTAGGTCCATCTCACCCTTTTTTAGATTTTTAATCAGGGAGTCTTAGTAAATTTGTGAGATGGTTAACTCAATCTTCAATTTAAATTATCATCTAAGGATTGATTTACATTTGTGTTAGACTCAAATTTTACAGTTAGTCAATTAAATAACTACTTCAATGATTGGCTTCCAGGTTGTGGCGAGGCACTAGGCCTTTTTGGTTATGGGATCATCCATCACTTCTAGACAAAGTCTTTAAAAGAAATTGAATATTTAATTTCCTTACAGTAACTCCTAGGTTTAACTAATCAAGTGTAAATCATACCTAGGTCCTTATCTATCCTAATCTAAGCATGCATAATTGAAAAAACAGTAAATCAATCATCAAACAAATCTATCTATTGATAAAAATGGTCTTTCTATTGACTCCCCTGGATCATAGCCTCGATAAGGTCTATCAAGGTAATGAACCTGATCCTTGGGGATCCAATATTGACCAAGTCCAACTTGATTAATCAAGTTTGACTTGGGGACTCATGCTTGGACTAAGTTTCTATTTGAGCATTTTAATATAGACAAATAAGATCTATATTTTTATTTGGCCTTAAATCTAAGTCCAGTTCGGTTGTATACGGCCCTTTGTTTTCCAAGAATTAGGTCAAGGTTCTTGGAACCCAAAGTGAACCACTCTAATGAGTCCTTGAGTTCTTTGACTTAAGTTTTTAAATTAGAATTCTCTTGTTCAATCAAAGAACTCGAGTTAGTCACTTCCTTAAGGGTTGTTACCTCTTTTTGGAGTGACTTGACCCGAACATTCGATTTAGCTAGCTTACGTAACAAATAATTAACTAAACTATATAATTTATCTATTTGACAAGCACTTACAGTGGGTTTAGGCCCTTTGGAAATGGATACGGATCCATGTCTTCGCTCGGATTCAGCTTCTGATTCGCTCTCGGTCTCCAATTCGTTGATGTGCTCTCGGGTCGTCAGTGCAGGAAAGCTCATCTGTTCGAGCTCTTCGTCGGAATCTTCTGAAGAGGACTCGTCCCATGTGGCTTGTAGTGACTTCTTCTTCCTCTGCTTCTTTGCTTCTTTTAGGTTCGGACAATTGGCCTTGACGTGTCCCTTTTGATTACACCCATAACAGGTTACTTCGAACTTTACCTTTGGACTTGTCTGTACCTTTTTGGACTGAACCACCTTCTTGATATCCTTCTTCATGATCCCCTTCTTCTTTCTATGGAGCTTGCGTACTAGGTTGACGAGTTCAGCTTCTACCTCATCATCGTCATTATCCGAGTCTGGTTCTTCTTCAGACTCAGGTTTGATCTTATGCTTCTTCTTTGCTTCCTTTGTCTTGCTTGTACCTGCAAACAATGCAACACCTTTCTCGATCGGCCGAGCATTAGTCTGTTCATGTAATTCAAATTCAGAAAATAACTCATCTAATTTAATTAAAGACAAATCCTTAGAAACTTTGTAGACATCAACCATGGACGCCCACAAAGTGTTCCTCGGAAAGGCATTAAGTGCGTACCTTATAACGTCGTGGTTCTCCACTTTCTGTCTAATCACGTGAAGTCCGTTCAGTAGATCTTGAATTCGTGCGTGAAGCTGGATGGCTGTCCCTCCTTCCTGTATTTTGATGTTATACAATTTATTAAAAAGTAAGTCACGCTTACTTACCTTTGTGTCGGATGTGCCCTCGTACAGCTTGATCAGTTTCTCCCACAATTCTTTTGCGCTTGAGAATTGGTCGACTCGGTTTAGCTCCTCCTTTGTCAGTCCACATTGGAGGATGCAAGTGGCTTTCGCGTTGGCCTCGACCTTCTTAATTATTCTTGTGTCCCAGTTCTCGTATGCTACCGATTTTCCTAAGCCGTCGAGTGGAAGTGTGATCCCAGTCTTGATGATCATCCACATCTCGAACTGATTTTGGAGGTATGACTCCATTCGGCCCTTCCAGTAGCTGAAGTCCTCACTGGTGAAGAGCGGAGGGAGAGCTATGCTATAGCCTTCTTGATGGGCCATTATAGCAAAGGGAGATCTTGCACACCAGGAAAAACAAAAACTTGTTCCAAGACTTGGTCTTGGATTAGTAGTGTGGGATAAAGAAAAATAAACACGCGTACTCGAGTAGTGTTGCACCAACTTCGAGAAAAAAATTCAATTATGAAACAAAACTAGATCGGAAGGCTACAATTATACTGACTCCGATTGACTCAAAAAAATTAAAAACTACTATGAAAATCTTGCTTGAATGGCGGTTGCACGAATTCGAAGCGACCCCGCTCCGATACCAATTGTTGGATCGAAAAGCGCTAGAAGGGGATGAATAACGCTCGTGGCTTTCACTTTCGCTTCAGAAAACTTAATGAGTAAATGCAGCGGAATAATAACACAAACACAGAAAAGACACCAAGGTTTTACTTAGTTCGGAGTCTGTGGCAACTCCTACTCCAAGGCCCGCACGTAAGAGTGCTTTCGATGGGCAAACACTATAGCTTTGAAAATATTACAAACAAGTACAACAATAAATGCAGTAATAAATTATACCGACAATAATGTAATCTCAAATTCAAAGCTTCTAGTTGTCGAGGTCAAGCTCTGGCTTAGTCGAAACATCTCGTTGGCAGTGCACAGCTGAAAGATCGCTTAGAATGTCTTCTACTCAGCTCCTGCTTGAGACAGACTTATAAAGCCCATTGAGGGCACCTCCAACATCTTGGAGGGCGCCCTCAACCCTGCCAATTTCGCAACGAGGATGAGATCTGAAGAAGTCATCTCTTATCCACCTGAGGGTGCCCTCAACCTTCATGAGGGTGCCCTCGCGCCAAGGTCCAGGCCGCCCTCAACCTCCATGAGGGCGCCCTCATGCCAGTGTCCAGGCTCCCTCAAGCTCCATGAGGGTGCCCTCGCGCCTTGCAGCGAGGTTGCTTCTCTAGGTTCACTTCTTGCAAAATATGTTAGTCCAACATACCCTGCAAAACAAAGTTAGGATAATAGATATATGTAAAATTAAAGTATTTAACAGTCATCAGACTGTCCGGTTTTGACTTTGAATTCCCATCCGAAAACCATAGGTCGAACCGACATCTTCTGTTCCCTCACCGGGGAACGTGTTCTCACCTACTACTCTCAGGAGAGTTTACCTGTTGCTAGTTGATTCTCGAGACCAACTGGACTTTTGCTCAGCGTCCGAGGCTCCAGGACTTTCCGCTGGATGTCCGCTCCACGACCCGCCCAGTCTTTCACTTGGTTCATGACACCAGGACTTTTCACCTAGAGTCCTCGACTTTAGGACTTTTACCTGAAGCCCTCAACCCACCAAGACTTTCCGCCTAGGGTTACCACCCCTAGGACCTCGGGTTACCGCCCCCTAGGGACCCTTTTCCTAACCGCAGCTAAGACTTTTCCTCACATAGGGTTACCATCCTCTAGGATTTTCCACCTATCTAACCGCAGCTAGGACTTTTTCCTAAATACACTTAGAACTTTCCTACAATCTCATTTAACTTGTTAGATAACAAAACAACTTAACTTTGGACCCTTTGACATAATCAAAATACAGGTTTGACTATCGGATGCTTCCCGCACCAATAAAATTTTTTTACCTTTCTAATCTGCAAGATAGATTTCCTACATTAATTTTCCCTATGTCAATGATAACACCTGAAAGAGGCCTTAAAATTAACTTGTGGTGGCTGCTGCTGCGAAAGATGAGAAGTCTGAGGATGAACTAGTCGGCTGTTCTGGTCACCTCTATCCATCGGTTTCCCATTATGCTACTTTTCGACCGCTAGTGCACGCTAGTAGGCCTCTGAAACCATCAAAAATGAATGAAGGCTAAGGGCATCTTATAAGGACATGTGCAGCCCCTAAGTATCGTGCCACCTTCTGCTCCTCCTCAAATAAGTCATTTAGGGTAACCAACTAGAAGAACTCTTTCGTATATTTGTTGACCAATCTAGCGCCTTGTCTCAATGAGTGAAGTCGTTGAAACAAAGTTTTGGTGTAGTCAAAAGGAAGGAAATGCTTCTGCATCTTGTTCTTCATTTTCTCCCAGTCAATTATTTGGGATTTACCCTGTCTGTCTCATGAGCGCTGCATCTGTTTCAACACATCGATGCTTACCCCTTAAGTCTGATGATAAACAACTTCATCTTCATCCGATCTAGAACTTGCTTATAGTCGAAGATCCGTTGATCCAGTCAATGAAGCCTTCTACTTGTAACGTACTAGAAAATTTCATCAGATCGATCCAAAAATTGAGGTCTCCATAAGGCTCCTCCCGACGTTGGCATTCTTGATATAAGTCTGATGGTGATATGCATTCTCGAAGGTAGACTCAGATCCACAATTTGAGATCTCACGTTCTTCACCCATCGCACATTTCCACCAGACGTTGGATTAAATCTACAACTTATCTCTGTAAATCCTCAATCGTCAACTCATGAATGCTACGATAACGTGCTCAGCTTCTTTCATTGGAACCTGCCTATTATTGCGATCACACCCATGACTACAATGATGACCTTCCATTAGATTAATCTTGCTCTGATACCAACTAACGTCAGGCAAGATAGTGATTATCCTATGGGCTAATAATGAGGAGAATTGAGGAGAAGGCAAAAAGAGAAAACCAAAGGAAAAAAGGAGAAATCTTGATGTTTTCCAAAAAAAAAAAGGAAACTTTCTTCCATAATAGAGGATGAATCCTCGTACAATTAAACATATGTTTATAAATGTTGGATCGAGAAGCGCTAGAGGGGTGGTGAATAGCGCTCATGGCTTTCACTCGGTTCGGAATCGTAAATCATTCGATTAAACACTTGAGTAACGCAGCAGAATAAAAGAGAAAAACAACACAAACACGAGGGTATTTACTTCGTTCGGAGCCGCACTCGACTCCTACTCGAAGGCCCGCGATCCTTGATCGCTTACCGTGAGCAACAACTAATAGCACGAATAGAATTACAAGTGAAGTACAATAATCAATAAAAAATGATTAAATTATACCGACGACAATATGAATAACTGAAGATTCAGAGTTCCGGGTCGTCGGGGGGTCGTTGCAGCACTTCAGGATCGTGTCGTTAGCAGCTAGTCGCAAAAGGATTGCTTGGAATGAGTTGTTAAGAGCTGCTGGTCGAGACCCTCTTAAAAAGGGTGTTTAAGGCGCCTTGAAAGCAATCCAAGGCGCCTCCATGCTGGCCGAGTCACACGCTGAGATAAGGGCTGAACTGGTCGAACCTTATAAGGTTCAAGGTTCCTTATTTGCTCTCCAAGGTGGCTTCATCCACTAGTCCAAGGCGCCTTGAGCTTCCTTCAAGGCGCCTCCAAGCCTGCTTCGCAGCCAGCTCATCTTTTGCACCCAAGGAGCCTCCAAGCTCCATGGAGGCACCTCGGACACTGTTTATCCGAGGCTTAACCTTGTTCTTTCGTACCTGCAAGACATGTTAGATCCAAAACACAAACATATCCTGCAAAACAAAAGTTAGCACATATAATATCATAAATATGAAGTTTGACTGTCATCGGACTGTCCGGGTCTGACTTCGAATTTCCAACTAGAAACCCTAGGTCGACCCGACACCTACTGTTCCCTCTACGGGGAACGCGTCCTCACCTACTCCACTCAGGAGATTTACCTGTTGCTAGTGCGATCCTCCAGATCGACTGGACTTTTGCTCGGTGCTCGATGCTTCCGGACTTTCTGCTGGACTTCCGCTTCCCGGCTGGTCCAGCCTTTCACCTGGTTCGCGACACCAGGACTTTCCACCTAGCGTTACCCCCCCCCCCCCTAGGACTTTTGCCTGAAGCACTCGACCCATCAAGACTTTCCGCATAGGGTTACCGCCCCCTATGACCTAAGGTTACCACCCCCTAGGGTTTTCACCTTGCCTAACCACAGTTAGGGCTTTTGCCTAAGTACACTTAGGACTTTCCTGCAATCTCATTCAGACCGTTAGATCACCACACACCTTAACTTTGAATCCTTTGTCATTATCAAAACTTAGGTTCGATCATTGGATGCTTCCCGCACCAACAATCTCCCCCTTTTTTATTATGGCAACCCAAATTCAAAGTTAAGTAAAACAGATGCATAAATATATTTAACAGGTTTTAAGTGAGCAAGCTTAAGTATATATAAATTCAAATACAAGCATAACTTAAGCTAACACTTAAACTTTGTGAAGCTCCCCTTAATACAGGGCTTTCTTTTTGAATTTTCTTTTACTTTTGAATTTCCCTACTCTCCCCCTTTGCCATTTATCAAAAAAATAGTTGAAAGCAAGTTTTAAGTATTTAGAAAAAATAGATTTAGACTTTGAAAGAAGGAAAAAGAATACTTAACTAAATTTTGAAAAACTTAGCTAGACTTTTGAAAGCAATGAGTTAAATTTGGCAAGTAAAGAAGTATGCTTTTTAATCCTTTAGCTAAGTATAGAGAAAGCAAAAATGTATAAAGGTGGCTAAGTTTGAAAATTGCTATATGAATCACTTAGCTAAGCCTTTTGCAAACATTGAATTTTGAAAATGTAGGTTCAATTTAAAAAGGTACTTAGCTTAATTAAAAGAAATAATTTTGAAAAAAATAGGAGTAAGAATTTATTAAATTTTAGGACGAAGAGGGAGTAACTAAATATTTAATTTAGGTTGTTTATTCAGTTGGTCCTTAAGTCCAAGCATGAGTCAAGTTAAATTAGATTTCAAGTTATCCAATTTGTTTTTATAAGGTATCATAGCCCTAAAGTACAAACATGCTTAATCTTAGTATTTCCATTTCCTTCACCAACTGTCTAACCTTTAGCTACTTGCTGACTGCCTAGAGGGCAGCAGCTTTCACTTGGTTAGTCAAGTTAAGTCATTTAGTCCAGTTAGATTTGACTAAGGCTGGAAGACTTGACTTGATTACTGTTAATAAAGTATTTAACGCCCAGACTCATATTGATGCACTGAAATAAGCATTCTTGAGTCCAGGTTGTACCCTATGCATCTCACACCATTCTATGTTTTTCAAACACAAGCAAGGTATACCTAGGTGTTTGTGAGATGCTCTGGCTCAAATCTAGGGGAACAGGATTTCTAGGGTTGAGCCTAAACTAAGTCCAATTTTTGAAAATTCTAAGAAAAAGGGATTTTAAAATCATTATTTTCCCTATAATTTTCAAAACAGTTTTTTTTTTTTGGGAAAAGAACAGGATGATTAAGTAAAACAATCTATTCTACCCAGCACATTCCTACTTGTCTTCTAAGTATACTGAACTCAAGTTCAGGTAAGGGTTTTGTGAAAATATCAGCTAGGTTTGATTTGGACTCAACATAGTTGAGTGCAAGTTCACCTTTAGCTACATGATCCCTTACAAAGTGGTGTTTTACCTCTATGTGTTTAGTCATAGAGTGGTGAATTAGATTTTTAGTAAGATTAATTGAACTTATATTATCAATTAAGATTTTTATATTTTTGTATTCTAATTGATAGTCTTTTAAGGTATGCATCATCCACAAAAGTTGAGAGGCACACTCTCCTAGGGCTATGTATTCAGCTTCAGTGGTGGATAGAGCAACACAATGTTACTTTCTGCTTGACCAACTTACTAGGCACTGACTGTAACACCCACGAAATGATAAGCTATACCTAGGAGTATTTTTTTAGAATAAAAGAAAAAGAGAAATGGAAATAGAAACCAAAATGAAATAAAAAGAAAGTGAGGTTAAGGTTTGAACCTTGAACCTCCCACAAATGATAGAGTTAAATTGGTGTATGGTAACCACTAGAGTAATGAATAATAGATGAATAGAAAAGAATGGAAATTGTAGTTAAAAGTAAGAAGATAGTTAAGTAAAGGAACAAGAGAAAACCAAGTAGCTTACCTTCTCTTCCTCTTGGTTAAGGAAAGAAGCAAGCAAAAGCCAAGTTGCCTTCCTTCCTTCTTTTTTTCCTCTAATTTCGTGGGAATTAAGAGAGGGAAGAGATAGAGGGGTTAAGGGGATGAATGAGGACATGTTTCATTTACATGAGGAATAAATAGGAATGAGAGAAGAAAAAGGGAAAGAAAATTTGTTAATTCTTCCTCCTTCTTCTTCCTCCTCCTTCTTTCTCCTTCTTCCTTCTCCAGCGAGACATAGAGCTCTCTCTCCCTCATTATTAAAATCCAAGCTAAGGTTTTCTCTCTAAGAAAACCAATTCCTAAGAAGGAGTCTCAAGGTTTACTCCTTACAAGAAAGAGAAAACAAAAGAGAGAACTAGGAAGAGAAGCTCCTTCTTCCTCCTCACAAGGGTACCACTTTCTTTAGGAACAACAAGCGTATCCCCTCACCTGTGGTACAAGTTGTTTACAGATTTTTCCATAAGGTTAGAATGCTTAAAAACCTAGGATCACTTCTTTGAAGTTTCGGCCATGATCATCTCTAAGGTTCAACGAAGCTTAAAATTTAATCTAGCATGCTCATGAATCTTCTTATGATATGATATGAATTTAGCTAGATATTAATGCTTGCATGTTGTTTAGAACTTGATTTTCTTCCTTATAAACTTTCGACCATGAACAAATTTAGGGTTCAAGGAAGCTTAAAATTTAATCTAGCATGCTCATGAATCTTCTTATGATATGATATGAATTTAGCTAGATATTTATGCTTGCATGTTGTTTAGAACTTGATTTTCTTCCTTATAAACTTTCGGCCATGGACAAATTTAGGGTTCAAGGAAGCTTAAAATTTAATCTAGCATGCTCATGAATCTCCTTATGATATGATATGAATTTAGCTAGATATTTATGCTTGTATGTTGTTAGAGCTTGATTTTCCTCTTCATGAGACTTTCGGCCATGATCCATTTTAGGGTCAAGGAAGCTAAAAATTTAACCTAGCATGCTCATGAATCTTCTTATGATATGATATGAATTTAACTAGATATTTATGCTTGCATGTTGTTTAGAGCTTGATTTTCATCCTTATAAAGTTTCGGCCATGAACAAATTTAGGGTTCAAGGAAGCTTAAAATTTAATCTAGCATGCTCATGAATCTCCTTATGATATGATATGAATTTAGCTAGATATTTGTGCTTGTATGTTGTTAGAGCTTGATTTTCCTCTTCATGAGACTTTCGGCCATGATCCATTTTAGGGTTCAAGGAAGCTAAAAATTTAACCTAGCATGCTCATGAATCTTCTTATGATATGATATGAATTTAGCTAGATATTTATGCTTGCATGTTGTTTAGAGCTTGATTTTCTTCTTTATAAAGTTTCGGCCATGAACATTTCTAGGGTTCAAGGAAGCTTAAAATTTAATCTAGCATGCTCATGGATCCCCTTATGATATAATATGAAGTTAGCTTGATATTCATGCTTGTATGTTGTTTGGAGCTTATTTTCCTTCTTCATGAACTTTCGGCCATGATAAGGATCAAGACCTAGGAAAGCTTTAAAATTGGATTAACATGCTTATGACTTTCCTTATGATATGATATGAAGTTAACATGAGATTCTTATGCTTGTATGTTGTTTAGAGTTTAAGTTCATACTCTTGAACTTTCGGCCACAATGGGTTTAGGAGCCTAGATGTGTCTCACATGCTACGTTATGAATTAAGAGATTTTATTTAATGATTCCATGCATGATTATGTCTTTTCTATGATAGGTGATGTGTTCATTTATGTATACCTATGAACCATGCTTGATAATGTCTCTTATGATGTGCTATGTGCCCAAGTATGTATGCTTTATGATATGACAAATAACATGCTCATTTATGTATGCTTATGATCCATGCATAATAATGTCTCTTATGATGTGCTATGTGCCCAAATATGCATGTTTTATGATATGATAAGCAAAGGCCTAAGAGTTGCTTCCCTTTTTGTTGGGATTAAGAGCACTCTTTATGACATGATAAGTGAAGGCCTAAGAGTTGCTTCCCCTTGGGGACTAAGAGCACTCTTCATGATATGATAAGATATGATATGCTATGTTATGACATAAACTATGATGTGCTATTTTACTTTGTATGGCTTGTACCAAGGGTGGGCTCCATAAGCGCCCCTAGGCCGACGGACTATGAACGGGTCTAGTAAAGGGATGGGCTCCTTAGTACGCCCCTAGGTCGACGGTCGTAGTACGGACCTAGATCCCTAGTAGGTTCGGGGCTAGCTACCCTGTCCTAGGGATTGCGCATATTTATGTATGTATGTGGTACAAGCCGGGCCCTCATGATGATATTATGTTCAAGTACTATATGATATGTTTTAAGACATCTTGCATATGACATGACACATGTTTTAAAAGACATCTTGCATGATATGATTTATGACATGATATGCTATGCCTTATGATTTATATGACATGATGCTCTTATGATTTATGATGTGATATGCTTTTATGATTTGTATGGCATGATGTTCTTTTATTGATGATATGACACATCATGATATTTCTTTATGATATGTTATGCCCTTATGATTTATATAACATGATGCTCTTATGATTTACGATATGATATAGCATGATGATCTTTATGAGATGATATGTTATGATGCTATGTTTTCACAATATGATGTTAGATGATTATGTTTCCATTGTCATATGCTTATGTGATTATGCTTTGATATATGGTTTTTGTGAGTAGGAAAGGATCTTACTAAGCCTGTGTGCTTATAGCTTACTTTCCTTGTACCACAGATAAGGGCAAAGAATGGATGAACTAGGGGAGCCGCAGGAGAGGCAGGAGATGTGTGTGGTGGTGGCTCGGCTAAGACAAAATAAGAGACCTGCTTATGTTATTTTTTTCTATTTATGTTGATATGAACTAAGTTTATCTATATCAGTGTTCCGCATGACTTCATGATACTTCCGCTGTTTTTTACTTTAGAGAGAAATTTTAATATGCATGAATGTTTCCACAAATAGTTAAGTAAAGTAACCCCGCCCTACTAGCAGGAGGGGCGGGTGTTACACTGACCTAGGATTTGGCAGCTACCACTTATACTTTTTCTGTCTAATTTACACCCGGCATAGTCTGAGTTAGAATAGCCAAACAGGTCAAAGGTGCTAGTTCTAGGGTACCAAAGTCCTATATTGAGGGTGCCTTTTATATATCTAAGTATTCTTTTAACATATGTTAAATGTGATTCTTTTGCACAAGATTGGTGTCTTGCGCATATACCAACTGCAAATATTATATCTGGTTGACTTGCAGTTAGGTAGAGTAGGCTTCCTATTATACTTCTATAGTACTTTGGGTCTACTAATTTTCCTTATGGGTCTGAGTCAATGTTGATGTTAGTGTCCATTGGGGTATTTATGATTTTAGAATGTTCCATGCCAAATTTCTTAATTAGTTCTTTAGCATATTTAGTTTGGTAAATGTAGATTCCATCTTTTGTTTGTTTAATTTGTAAACCTAAGAAGAAATTTAGTTCTCCAACCATACTCATTTCAAACTCATTTTCCATTAATTTAATGAATTCTTTTAGAAATTTAGAGTTAGTTGAGCCGAAAATTATATCATCAACATAGATTTGGGCTATGAAGATGTCTTTTTCTATAGTTTTTACAAATAGGGTCAGATCTATGTGACCTTGGTTAAAGCCTTTGGATGTTAAGTAATTGGTTAACCGTTCATACTATGCTCTAGGAGCTTGTTTAAGTCCATATAAGGCCTTTTTCAGTTTAAATACATGATTAGGGTAGTCAAGGTCCTCAAATCCTGGGGGTTGGTTTACATAGACCTCTTCCTTAATGAACCCATTTAGAAACGCGGATTTTACATCCATTTGTTATAACTTAAACCCTTTATGGGCTGCATAGGCTAACAACATCCTAATGGATTTGAGCCTAGCTACTGGTGCATAGGTTTCGTCATAGTCTAAACCCTCAACTTGACTAAATCCTTTGGCCACTAGTCTAGCCTTATTTCTAATTATTTCACCCTGATCATCCAACTTGTTTCTAAATACCCATTTGGTATATATTATTGCCTTATCTAAGGGTTTAGGTACAAGTTGCCAGACTTGGTTTCTATCAAACTGGGCTAATTCTTCTTGCATAGCAATGATCCAGTCTGGATCAGGTAGGGCCTCTTCTATAGTCTTAGGTTCAATTTTAGAAATAAGGGCAATCTGACTAAAATTTCTATAAGAGGATCTAGTCCTGACTCCTAGGTTTGGATCACCCAAAATTTGGTCAGGTGGGTGAGAGGTACTTGTTCTAGTTGGTCTTATGTTTGGGTCAGAAATTAGTTCCTCTGGTTTCTTGGTGTTGGGATGAATTTCATCATCTTCAGTAACTCTTGGATTAATGTCAACATTTTCATTTAAGTTAGGTAGATTATTTTCTTCATCAAATATTATATTAGTTGTTTCTTCAACTTTTAGGGTATTTTGGTTATAGACTCTATAGGCCCTACTGGTTGTGGAATACCCTAAAAAGATTCCTTGGTTTGATTTGGGTGTAAATTTTCCTAAGTAATCTTTAGTATTTAAAATATGAACTTTACATCCAAAAACTTTTAAGTAGTTTAGGTTGGGAATTCTATTATAATACATTTCATAAGGAGTTTTATTGTGATATTTGTTAATTAGAATTCTATTTTGAATATAATTTGTTGTATTTATGGCTTCGGCCCAAAATTGATGACTTAAGTTATATTCATTTAGCATAGTTCTAGCGGTTTCTTGTAGGGTTCTATTTTTACGTTCCACTAGACCGTTTTGTTGGGGGGTTCTAGGACATGAAAATTCATGTTGGTATCCATTGATTTTACAGAATTGGGTAAACCTATGATTTTCAAATTCCCCCTCCCCCCTCCCCCCATGATCACTTCTTATTCTTTTAATTTTAGTATCTTTATCATTTTCTGTTAACTTGCAAAAATTACTAAATTCTTCAAAAGTTTCATCTTTTGTTTTTAGAAATTTTACCCAGGTGAACCTAGAGTAATCATCAATTATAACTAAGCAATACTCGTTCTTGCTTAGTGACTTGGCTCCATGTGAATCAAATAGATCAAGGTGAAGGAGCTCAAGTAAAGACTTAGTTCTTTCTAGATTAGTTGATTTGTGGATTGACTTGGTTTGTTTTTCTTGTTGACAAGCATTACAGATTGAGTTTTCAATAAATTTTAATTTGGGCAAACCTTTAACTAGACCATTTTGACTCATTTTTGAAATGAGTCTAGTGTGAGTGTGACCCAATCTTCTGTGCCACAACTCAGTTTCCTCTTCTTGTGTTAGAAAACATGTTAACGATGAGGTGGGTAGATCAATTGAGTACATATTATTTTTCCTAAGCCCCTTAAGTGTGATTTTAGGGTTTTCAATATTTTTAACTAAACAACTAGATTTGTCAAAGGTAACTAAATATCCACTATCACACAATTGGCTTATACTTAGAAGATTAAAATTGAAGTTTTCAACTAATAGAACTTGTCGAATAAAAAAATCGGAACTAAGTTCGATGTTACCTCTTCCGATTACCTTAAGTTTGCTGTCGTTGCCGAATGCAACAGAACCTAAATTCTTTAGTTTGAGCTTTGTGAACTTTAGTTTATCTCCAGTCATGTGTCTGGAGCATCCACTATCTAACATCTACTGATCCAATTCTTTATGTTCCTACACATAACTTGTTTGAATTGGACTCTATTTGATGAAAAGAAAGTGAAGTGGTTAAGTTTGAGTTTGTATTTATTGAAACAAAGATCTAACTTTAGGTTAATTTATTTTGAAGTTAATAATTTTAAGTTAATTATCTGACAAATAATTTTTAAAAGACTTTTTCAGATTAAGTTTTAAAAGATTTTTAAAATGATTTAAAAGATTTTAAAATAATTTTGAAAATAATTTTGAAATTGATTTTGAAAGGAAAAATAATTTTGAAATTAAGTTTCAAAAGATTTTTAAAATAATTTTGAAAAGATTTTTTCAAATAATTTTGAAATTAAGTTTTAAAAGAATTTTAGAACGATTTTGAAATTAAGTTTTTTTTAAAATTTATTTAAATTGTGATATGAGTTTAATTAATTTTGAGTTAACTGATTTTGAAAATTAAGTTTGATTGATTAAATTTGATTGATTAAAAATAATTAAGTTTGATTGATTTTGTAAATAATTTTGAAATTGATTTTGAAGAGATTTTTAAATAATTTTGAAATTGATTTTGAAGAGATTTTTAAATAATTTTGAAGAGATTTTGAAAAGATTTTTAAATAATTTTGAAAATAATTTTAAATAATTTTGAAAAGTTTTTTAAATAATTTTGAAATTGATTTTGAAAATAATTTTTAAATAATTTTGAAATTGATTTTGAAAAGATTTTTAAAAGATTTTTCAAATAATTTTGAAATTAAGTTTTAAAAGATTTTTCAAATGATTTTTTAAAAGATTTTTCAAATAATTTTGAAATTAAGTTTTAATTAAAAAAAGAATATTAATTACGAGTTTAATTTTGAATTTGAATTTCAAATTTGATTCTCTTTTAAATTCCTTAGTCATCTCACCCGATCTAAATTTTCAATCAGGTACTCCTATAATTGTTGTGAGATGAATTGAGTTTCAATATAAGGGTTTGGTTTAACTTTGTGTTAGATTCAGGTTTAGCTTTGGGTTCAACAAGTAGGCGTTCTTTGGATAAACTTCTGGGTTATGGTGAGTCACAAGGACATCATTAAAGTAACCATGCCTTCGAGGTTTTCCAAATAGTTCTACCCATTGAACTTAGTACCAAACCTTGGTCTAACTGGTTAGGATCCATAAAAGGTAGCTTCAGTCAGTTTCACTTAGCCAAATGCACCAGGTCGAAGTCATATCTTCCTAGACATGCATAGACTAAGCTTCTCTAACGTACTATCATCCAATACTTCACCAGTACCGTGGGTCAAGTTAAGCTTAGCCCTTTTTTAATCTAGTCCTAATTACCCTATCGGGTAGTTTGGTTTGGGTTACCCTGCCGAGTAGGTTTGTTTTGGAGGTGCCAGCTATTCTGGAACCTCCCCCTACATTATTGATAATTTTATTTAAATTAGGTTAGAGTTATATTTAAATTAAGTTTAGTAAATAAAAGGTACTTGATTATAGCTTGGTTTGTAGTGTTTAAGTTTTACTTTAGACTTGTAATCTAAGTCTAGATTTTGTGATTTGACTAAATTATTAACAATCTTCTCTAATTTATCAATTTTATCTTTTAAAATATTATTTTGTATTCCTAATTTTCTTAAAGTTAATTTCTTATTTTTACTTAATAATTTTGAGTTATTCTTGTTTAGATATGAATCAAATTTAATCATGGTATTATTAGCATGCGTATCTAATTTTGAAGAAAAATCTATACTAGAGCAAGCAAGATTAGTTGAACTACTGCAATCATGTGTTGTAAAAACTAGATTTTCATATAATGTAAATTTATTTACCTTGATTTCTCCCTCTGGATTATTGGGTCTTCTTTCTGGGCATTGTCTTTTGCAGTAACCCATTTGTTTGCATTTGGAGCATTTAATTTGTTCCTTCCCTCTTTTGATCATTTTCTCCTTCTCCTTCGATTGTACTAGCCGAGTCTTATGAGTAGGACACTCTTTTTTATAGTGCCCTCTCTCCCTACACTTAAAACAAGTTATGTGACATTTGCATTTTGAATTTGCAATCTTACCTCTCAAATTCATGACAGGATCCTCCCCCTTGACTGTTGCCACCTCGAGTTCAGACTCAGATTCAGCAATTTCCTCTCTGGCCATTAGTGCTATGAAATCGGTCTGATCTGATTCTTCCGAGTCTGGTTCGGAGGTTGACTCTGGAGATTCGTATTTGGGTTCGCAATCTTGTTCAATTTCTGACTCTGAAGGAATCTCATGAAGTTTGAGTAGTTTCTCCCAAAGCTCTTTAGCAGTGTCGAACCTTCCGACTCGATCAAGCTCTGAATTTGATAGTCCGCCTAGGAGAATACATGTTGCCTTTGCATTTGTCTCGAAGTTTCTTATTGTTTGTGCATCCCACTTGTCACAAGTGATGGATACACCTTCTTCAGTTGGGAGAATGAGTCCGATCTGGACTATGGTCCATGTCTCCACTTGGGTTTTCAGTTGGTGCTCCATCTGGTCTTTCCAGTAACCAAAATTTTCGCTGGACAAGAGTGGTAGGTTTACGGTGTTGTATCCATCTTCATAGGCCATTTAAAAACCTAGCACACAATATAAACAAAAAACTTGTTCCAAGACTTAGTCTTGGATTAGTAGTGCGGGAAATAATAAAAATATAAATTCACAAATTTTGAGGAAAAATAATAATAATATATTATTAAAATATTAATAAAAAATGTTATTACAAAATTTGCAAAATACGATATTTCGTTAATCCCAACCAATTGTGAAAAGATGAAAATTAATTTTTTAAAATCAGATTTGGAGGGAAAAAATGAAAGGCGTAAGGTTTTATTTTTAACCTATACAAACGAAAAAGCGACGGAAAAAATGCTTGAATGGTGTTTGCACCAGTTCAAAGCGACCTCGCTCTGATACCAATTGTTGGATCGAGAAGCGCTAGAGGAGGGGTGAATAGCGCTCGTGGCTTTCACTCGGTTCGGAATCGTAAATCGTTCGATTAAACACTTGAGTAACGCAGCGGAATAAAAGAGAAAAACAACACAAACACGAGGGTATTTACTTCGTTCGGAGCCGCACTCGACTCCTACTCGAAGGCCCGCGATCCTTGATCACTTACCGTGGGCAACAACTAATAGCTCGAATAGAATTACAAGTAAAGTACAATAATCAATAAGAAATGATTAAATTATACCGACGACAATATGAATAACTGAATATTCGGAGCTCTGAGTCGTGGGGGGGTCGTTGCAGCACTTCAGGATCGTGTCGTTAGCAGCTAGTCGTAGAAGGATTGCTTGGAATGAGTTGTTAAGAGCTGCTGGTTGAGACCCTCTTAAAAAGGGTGTTCAAGGCACCTTGAAAGCCATCCAAGGCGCCTCTATGCTGACCGAGTCACACGCTGAGATAAGGGCTGAACTGGTCGAACCTTATCAGGTTCAAGGCGCCTTATTTTCTCTCCAAGGCGGCTTCATCCACCAGTCCAAGGCGCCTTGAGCTTCCTTTAAGGCGCCTCCAAGCCTGCTTCGCAGCCAGCTCATCTTTTGCACCCAAGGTGCCTCCAAGCTCCATGAAGTCACCTCGGACACTGTTTATCCGAGGCTTAACCTTGTTCTTTCGTACCTGCAAGACATGTTAGATCCAAAACACAAACATATCCTGCAAAACAAAAGTTAGCACATATAATATCAAAAATATGAAGTTTGACAGTCATCAGACTGTCCGGTTCTGACTTCGGATTTCCAACCGGAAACCCTAGGTCGACCTGACGCCTACTATTCCCTCTACGGGGAACACGTCCTCACCTACTCCACTCAGGAGATTTACCTGTTGCCAGTGTGATCCTCCAGATCGACTGGACTTTTGCTCGGTGCTCGATGCTTCCGGACTTTCTGCTGGACTTCCGCTTCCCGGCTGGTCCAGTCTTTCACCTGGTTCGCGACACCAGGACTTTCCACCTAGGGTTACCCCCCCCTAGGACTTTTGCCTGAAGCACTCGACCCACCAAGACTTTCCGCATAGGGTTACCGCCCCCTATGGCCTAAGGTTACCACCCCCTAGGGTTTTCACCTTGTCTAACCATAGTTAGGGCTTTTGCCTAAGTACACTTAGGACTTTCCTGCAATCTCATTCAGACCGTTAGATCACCACACACCTTAACTTTGAATCCTTTGCCATTATCAAAACTTAGGTTCGATCGTCGGATGCTTCCCGCACCAACAATAAAGACTCTACACCCTAAGACAAAGAAAGAAAAAAAATCTCAATATATAGAATTCATCGTTGATCTTTTGCAATATCTCACATAATTCAATCTTCTAATCCTTAAGCTTATTATACTCACCAACAGGGAAATGATTACAAGTTAATACAACCCAAACAAAATCTTTAACCTCAAAAAGTATCTGTCGATGATGACTATCAACCCGAGTCTTGCACTTGTATTGCTCTTCATAATTGCTTGTTTCACCTACTCATGAATACCTCGGCGGACATGATAGCAATTATCATATGGGCTAACAATGAGGAAGATTGAGGAGAAGATAAGAAGAGAAAACTAAAGGAACAAGGAAAAATCTCCTTTTTGCCCAAAAAAGGAAACTTTTTTCAATAATAGAGTATGAATCCTCATACAACTCAATATATGTTTATAAAGACTCTAGACCTAAGACAAAGAAAGAAAGAAAAATTCAATATATGAACCCCAATTCCTATCTTGTAAAGAAAGAAAAGAAATCCTTCCAAAAAAGAAAATTTATTAACAAAAATCGAACTTAACAAAGCAGGACACTAATATAGATAAACCATAATCCAAAAATATCAAAATTTCTTTAAATACCATAAAAATATAAATTACTAAAAGTAGCAAAAAGATCTTTGAAGACTCTAACGAGAGCCTAAATGTTGTTTTTTGGGCTTGAAATTTGATGGTTACTGGTTTCTAATAATAAATGTAGGTCTATGACTTCTTCATGTGTGGCCGCTGATAGATCTTAATTCTAAGTTTCGGATCAAAAGTTATGACCTTTTAAAATTCAAATGGTCGTATTGGATTGGTCTGCATTAACATGTTGTCTACGGTAAGAGAGACAAAAAAACAAGTTGCGATGGTGAGCACACGGGGAACAATAATAGACCCTCATGTTATGAGCATGGATTTTCGTTTTATCGAGAACACGACATAAGAAAGTAAATAATACATAAATATAATGACAAAGAACCTGATTGAAGAGCCATATCTTTGTCCTTTAGCGTCGTTAAGAAGATCCTGGGGAAGAAGAAGCATCGAAAGAAAAAGATAGGTCTTCCGGAGGAGTTAGGGTTGACGGCGCCGAATTCTCTTCGTCAATGGGGAATGAAGAGACGTCTCAAGTGTTGGATCGAGACGCGCTAGAGGGGGGGGTGAATAGCGCTCGTGGCTAAATCGTTCGATTATTGGAATCGTAAAACGTAAGAGTTAATGCAGCGGAATAAAACAAAACAAACACACAGAGACAGGAGGATTTTTACTTCGTTCGGAGCCTTGATCGACTCCTACTCGAAGGCCCGTGATCCTTGATCGCTTCCGGTGGGCAACAACTATAAGCTCGATAAAATGATTACAAGATGAAGTACAAGTAACTGGAAAAACTAGTTATACCGACGACAACAGTAGAATATTGAAGCTTCGGGTCGTCGGAGACTTGTTGCAGCACTTCCGGGCGTCTTTCGGAGCAGCACGTTGAAGAGAGAAGACTTGGAATTCGTTGTTCTGGTGCTGCTGCTCGAGACCCCTTATAAAGGGTGTTCAAGGCGCCTTGAAGCCCTTCAAGGCGCCTTAAACAGGCCGAGTCACCCGCGGAGATCAGCACAGACTTGGTCGAACTTCATCCAGTTCAAGGCGCCTTCAGCCTACCCAAGGCGCCTTCAACCTTCGACCCAAGGCGCCTTGAACTTCATCTAAGGCGCCTCCAACCTTCTGCGCTGGCTTTTCCTGGTTCGCACCCGAGGCGCCTCCAAGCTCCATGGAGGCGCCTCGGACACTGTTCATCCGAGTTGTAACTTGCTCCTTTGTTCCTGCAAAATGTGTTAGTCCCAAACACATACCCTGCAAAACAAAGTTAGCACAGAAACATAATGAATGATAATAAAGGTTTTGACAGCATTCGAACTGTCCGGGTCTGACTTTAGGTTTCCAACCGGAAACCCTAGGTCGACCCGACGCCTATTGTTCCCTCTACGGGGAACGCGTCCTCACCTACTCCACTCAGGAGATTTACCTGTTGCCAGTCCAGTCCTCCAGACCGACTGGACTTTCCGCCTAGGGTTACCACCCCCTAGGACCTAGGGTTACCGCCCCCTAGGACCTAAGGTTGCCGCCCCTTAGGGTTTTCCTCCACCTAGGGTTACCGCCCCCTAGGACCTAAGGTTGCCGCCCCTTAGGATTTTCCTTCACCTAGGGTTACCACCCCCTAGGACCTAAGGTTACCCCCCCTTAGGATTTTCCTTCACCTAGGGTTACCACCCCCTAGGACCTAAGGTTACCCCCCCTTAGGATTTTCCTTCACCTAGGGTTACCACCCCCTAGGATTTTCCCTTGCCTAACCGCAGTTAGGACTTTCCTGAAACCTTATTTAACCACGTTAGATAACAAGGAGTCTTAACTTTGAATCCTTTTGCCATTATCAAAACTGAGGTTCGATCGTCGGATGCTTACTGCACCAACATCAAGGATTTCCTAATCCTCTGGGGCCAACCCATTATATAGTGCACATCTATTATCAGTCCATTGATAATAATAGATGTGGGACTATAAATCCATATATACTGAACATCTATTATCAACAAATAGATGATAATAGATGCGGGACTATAGGTTCTACACATATGAGATCCACATCCAATTACCCGAAATCCACTAGACATAAGTTAGATCACTTTAAAGGGTGCAGATGGTATTCACGTGTTACTTACAAATAAGCTCACCTAATAGGGATAATTATATCCAACACCTCATTCAAAAGAGTTAAAAGAGCAGTGTCGACCTGCTCTTCCGACCATGATAGAAACGGTTAGAGGTCCTGTCTTATAGGAACAATTCTCGTGAATGGTGGCGACGGCAGTAGGAAACGACAAGGATGAGTCATTTTGATGCAGGATCAACCAACAAGACCTCTTAAATTTTAACTTTGTTTGCACTCACGTCTAACTCTTTTAGATATTTATATTTGTTACGAGGAACTCATAATCGTCAAGTTTTGAACCTAAAAAATACTATTTAGATCATTTTCAAAAGAACTTTTTATTATTTTTATGATATTAAGAATATTTTTAGTATGTTAATATTTATGAGTTATAATTTATCTATATAAACATCTTATTTTAATTATTTTGGAATCATCTTCTATATATTGAATAAAGTGTTTTTTTCCTGGGACTATGGTGGCATGATAGGATATCCAAGTTGTCACTAAGTATCCGTGATTTGATCCCCAGCTATGATATATTTATAAGAATATTTTTTCTAAATAAGGGGTACAATTAAAAAAATACTAAATTTCTAGACTGACTACAATATGTACTTCTAAATTTATTTTAATGATTGATAAAAAGATTTTATAGAATCAAATTAGATTCATCACATTAAAAATAGTCACTAAAACTAACTAAAATTATCATATCATAAATTTTTTTTTAAAGGAAAATTTAAAGAACCATACACCGTTATGGAACGAGGAGACTCCGAGGGACCATCAAACGAATGCTCCCTCCGCCGATCTCTTTGACTAGCGCCTTGCATCTTGTCAACACTTGCCTCATCAAGTCGCGGTGGCCCAGTGAAGTGGCCTTCCGTGAAGAACAGTCACATTAATTGGGGAAGAAGCCAAAGATGCAGCTTGATCAAAAGAGAAAGCGAAGAAGCCACCTTTCAGTATACGACATTCAAGCAGTTGTTAGCTGGTTGTTAGCAGCTGCTTTAATGGTGAACGGATTAGCTTTGCAACAGTCAAACATGACATTAATGGAACAGGACAAATCAAATATCTCATTAATGGCTATGTATATTTTCATCATTAAATCACTCAAGCTGATCTTTAAGTGAAGACTTGATTAATTTTTTTCTTTATCTATTTGACATATTAATGTCGCTGCGATTGACAATAGTATTATCAGTATTATTCCTGACTAAGAATTTGTCAAGCTGTCCCAACCGCTGGCCATTTGGCCACTTGACCATTGGCCACTTGGTCATTTCAACCATTCGGTGCTCAACCACTCGATCATTTAGTCATTCAACGTTCAGTCGCTTAGTTGTTCGGTCATTTAGTACTTGGTCATTCGGTGTTTGGTTTGACTCCGTGCCATCTCTTTGAGCCGTTCGATTAGGATCAAGTCATCTCTCCCGGATGTCCGACTAAGAACAAGTTATCTTTCTTAGTCATCTGACCAGGATTGAATCATGTCTCCCAGTCGCCCAACCTAGACCGAGTCATATTTCTTTACTATCTGATTTGGATCGAGTCATCTTTCTTAGCCTTCAGTCGGGATCGAACCAACACTCCCGGCCACCTAGTTAAGATAGAGTTATCTTTCTTGTCCTTGCATGATAGCTCGTGTAAACCCTCTTCCCTACCAGTATAAAAGAGCATGTAAGTATTGGATCGGATAGACCGACTAGAGGGGGTGAATAATCCTACAATTAAAATTAGAATATTCTCTTGCTATTTACTTAGCAAGGACACACTTTAATTAATTAAAAACAATTAACATAAAATAAATGAAAGGCTAAAGTTTTTTTTACTTATTTACAATATAAGAGGTTGTTAATCTAACACAATGAAAGCTCAATTAAAATCTCTTTCTTGAAGGCGGAGTAACCTCTTATAGTAGTTGAAAGTACAAACTTTGAAGAACAAGAATCGAAATGAATACAGAATGTATTGTTATCAACTTAGAGGACAAGGCGTATATTTATAGTCTATAGGTCGTACAGACCGTTATGCTAATGTGGCACTTTTTGGATGCTTGGAACTGATCTGGGCACTTGGACTTGGTTGATTCGATCCACTTCGCAATGGGTCTCTTCAACGATTCTGGGCTTCCCAAGCGCCTGAAAAGGATACGGGTGTCTGGAGTTAGTTGACGTGGACTCTATGCTAATCTGCTTTGGCAACAGCTCTTGCTAATGTGGGTGCCCTTCCCAAGCGGCTGGAATGGATCCATGCGCCTATAATATAGGCACTTAGAATGGTCAACTCAAAAGTTGACCATTATTCCATCCGCTCCCATGGGTGATGCTCCGATAGTCCAGAGTTGAGCTTACCCGAACTCAACTATGACCTTTCTATGAACAGATTTCCTGCCCGGCTTCTCGTCCCCCGGGTGTATCACGCACGTCCTTCTCATTCACCGGTGTATTCTTCCGCAACTCCTCGTCCCTCGGATGCACCGAGCCCCTCGACTCCCTATGTCATCCTTCTCGCTCACTATCTCTTCTACTCGACTTTTAGTATTCATAAATCCCTGCACACTTAGACACAGGTATCAAATGCACATGATCTAACTTAACTCGTTTGACCATATCAAAACTAACTCGATTTACTTATAATTTTTTCCTTTTTAATGTGCATCAACTTGAGTTAAGTTTAGAGTAAAAAAAATAATAAATAACATTAAATTTTGTAATAAAGTATAAGATAGAAAATTGCAAGCGTAGATGTTTGCAAGAAAGAAAATTACAAACTCCCCTTAACCACTATAATTTCTCTCCTTTTGATCATATAAAAAAATAAGAGAAAATATGACAAAAATGAGAAAAAAAACATAGAATTTTTCTAGGAATTTTACACAGATAATCCAAGGTTGTTTCTTTTTACCATAATTATTTTGGAAAAAAAATAATTTTTAAGAATTAAACCTTATGTTTAAAAAAATAATTTTTAAGTATTTAAACATCCTAAAAAAAAATCAATGTCAAACAAAAAAACTCAGAAAATTATAAAAATTTTCACGTGAAAAATATTTTTATTTTTACCAAAATAAATATTTTTATATAGAAATATGTATTTTTGAAATAAAATACTTAAAAATCGATTTTGACTTGTAAAAATATTATTAATTTTTTTAAACATTAAAAATATAATAGATATATGCATAAAAATTGAGGTTTTCAAAATTCAATTTTCAAAAAAAAAATTAATATTAAAAATTCGTTTTGGGGTAAAAAATTTATAAAAAAATTATATATCAATTAAAAAATTTTGAAAACATTTATTCTAATAAATGACATTTTTATATATCACAAAAAAAAATTAAACAGACTAAAATCAGATATAATATTTGTGAAAAATTATTTCCAAATAAATACTAATTTTCTAGCCATTAAAAAAAATCTAATAGGTCAGAACATATTTAGAAATTCAAAATAAATTTTTAGCTATGGGATTTATTAAGTATTTTCATAAAATATTTTTTATATATATTTTTATAATTTGACTAATTCTGATATACCAATTAAGTCATCCATTATATTTAAAATTTGAATCTGGAAAAAATTTTGAATTTGAGCATGCATGACCTTTTTCTAATAATTCGATTTATTCTTTTAATTTTATATTTTTATAGTTAAGTTTGTCAAAATTTTCTACTATACATGCATAGTTATTCTTTAAATTAATATACTTTGCCCTAATTTTACAAAGTGATCCACTTAGCATTTTAATAGATTCGTATAATTAATCGGAGGATAGGAATCATATCTCACTTATCGTGATGGACTCATACGTAGATGTTACCCCTTTATCGTTGCTTTCTTCTGAGATGGCTTCGTCTTCTTCTTCTCAGTGACTAGCCATTAGTACTAATCGAGCATATTATTGTTTTGTCTCGGACTCGAATGACGATGACTCGCTCCACGTCACTTGTAGATTCTTTTGTTTTGTCCTTCTTGACCCCTCTTTCTTTTCTTTTCCTTTGCTTTTTAGTCTTGAGCAGTTATTCTTTATATGTCCTTTGTCACGCCCCAGATAGTCCTGTCAAAAGAAATTTCTACAACATCTCCCCTGTACGGGTGACAATATAAAACTTCCTACAATGCCCTCAGGGCCACATATACCTCGGCCAACACGGCCGGAATAATAATAATAAATATAAGCAAACACCCACGCAGTTTAATAGTAAAACTAAACTAATGCAACGATAAGGAAAACCATCTCAAAAATCCTACTCAACTACACCCATAAAGCTCAAAACTTATATCCTACTCAACTACACCCATAAAACACAAATCACCAACATACATCCAAACAAAAACTCATCAATAATAAGGGATCATACAAGATCCAAGTGCCAAAAGGTAAACGTAGACGATAACATAATAAGAAACCAAAAAGAAAATCTAAAACGGAAATCCTCGCAACCTGAAGGGGGAAACTAGAGATTGGAACTCCTCCAGACAGCCTCAACCTGAAATGGTAATAACAGGGGGTGAGTCCAACACTCAGTGGATACCTAGTTGACATGTATAGTAAATAATAACCAGCAGTAATAAATATGCGTACAGTCTCCAGAAGTAATGAAATAATGTAAAACTGAAGATAAGGGAGAAGTTGTACTCACCAGGACCTCCTATCAGGATAACAAGATCGGCAGACCGAAAATACGTGTCCTTGTATACATGTCAATCATATGCATCCATCCAATATGCTGCAAATAAAGTGCAGCAAACACAAGCAATAAATGCATCATGCATATGATGCCAATGACATGTCCTGGTCACCCCTGACGCCAGTCAGTCATCTCACACACGATGGTGAGACCTAGTGGGTAGGTCTGTGACAACCGTGCACTCTGTCGTCTCTGCTCCTGATGAGTGACCTAGTAAACGGGATGCTGTCAGAGTACACCTATCCTCCTACCCCAAATCATAAGTGGGGGAGCGCAATGCTCTCATCTCCCTGAGACAATCCAGAGGAGGGATCCCTGCCGGCTACCATGCTGAGTCACACTACCCATGAGCGGACCAACGGAGCAAAGCAGAGCAACCTACTACAACACACCCTGCCTGAATAAAAATCACTAACCCATGAGTGGTTGTGTGGGCAGATCCATGTAACTAGTGATGTGCTCAACAATAATGGAGTCGACTATCGCACAGCATGCAATCATGTGAGATGGTGCATGACACTAAGCATACAAATCTTGACCATATCTACCTCCATAAAACATGTACCAAAAATAAATGTATCAAATAAACCGATCTAGGTACACAGGTCAGATATGGTAAATGACTACTCCGGTATATCACATGGCATGGTATGTCACTACCTCAAAACATAAATAATAAACAGGGGTATGAATGCTAAACAGGTAACAAACAAAACATACTTGGAACAAATAGTGACATACCGATGCAGACATAAACATAATTATTACTACTTGTTAAAATCTACTAAGCACATCAACAAGACATTATCTAAAAGATAAGTCAAGGTATCCGCCTCCAATAGAAAGATCCAATCCGGTCCAAATCCGACGTCGAGATGCTCATCTCGCGTCAAAGTCTTGTATTACCAATATATATGCATTTTTATTTAGCTACAACTCAAATGAATAGATAAATAAAATCCTGAAGAACAATTTAGGGAAAAACCCTAAACCATAAACCTCAACCTACCTAAATTAAATCCAATGGTTAACTGAGGTTAGTTACCTAATCCTCAATCAACCCATTAGATTAATAATCCAAACCTAAATCAATTATACTAATCATGAAGTCTACCTCATACCTAAACAATCTAAACATGATCCATTATCTAACTACAATACGTAGTCAAATTCCTACACCATACCTCAAGCTCAGCCAAAAAGATTACTGTCGGAAGGAGGTCCTGTCGAAACCAAGGAGAGCTGCTAGATCAAAGAGCAACCCACAACACACAATTTCAAATCCACAGATCACTATACCTCTACCTCACAGCCCTGATCGAGCTGCTGTCTACCAACCGAATACCCCAGCAAGACCTCCCTGCTCTTCTTCTCTAATCTCGTACCCTCAATTAGTAGCAAAGAAGTGGTCCAATCTGATCAGGGGAAACTTCAACACCAGAAGAGTCAATGCCGAAAGAAGAGACCTAGGGTACGGGTGCCAAATAGAGGAAGGATAGTGAGCATAGAGGAAGATCTAAGCCCAAATCATAACCTAGGTAAACACTTACCTTCAAGATCTTGCTAGGGCACGATTGCACAAGGAAAAAGGGCTCGGGGAATGCTTGAGAAGAGGAGATCAGGATGATCTGACCTCCTTGTTTGACCTCTAGCTAGCTCTGGCGACAAGCTCATCCGGCGATGTCGACGATCGCCAAAGATCCGTCGGCTGCGATCCGTCCGCGAGAGAAAACAAGAGAGTCGGGGAAGAGAAAGGATCGTTGCTGCTCGGGCTAAGGAGAGGGGTTTTGTACGCTCGGGGAGGAGAGGAGGAGTCACGAGCGTTGGCGGCGGCGCCGCGTCGGTTGGGGAAGGGAAGAAGAAACGGCCACGGCGCGGGGTGCGGGACTCGGGGCATGTCGGGGAAGTCGGCGAAGAGGAAAGAAATGGAAAACAAAAAAAATAAATAAATAAAATTAAAGAGAAAATTAAAATTAAAATTTTTCCTCGCTTAAATGGAGTAGCCTAAACAGGCTTTCCCGTGACCCATATTTATCCCCGTAACCTAAGTCATACGAGCTCCGAAAAATTCCCGGAAAATTTCTAAAAATTTCCCTTATGATTATTCGCCCTTTTACGGTATTTTACATTCTCACCCACTAATAAAAATTTGGTCCCCAAAATTTTTTATATACCATCAGCAAGTACTAACAATAAATAGATAGTATAAATGCTGAACGGAAATTAACTCACATACCTCAAGTGAAAAGATGGGGGTATCGAGCTCGGATCTTATACTCGAGCTCCCAGGTAGCCTCCTCATTCGAATGATGCTGTCATCCGACTTTAACCAGCTGGATAGTCTTGTTCCGCAGCTGACGCTCTTTCTGGTCCAGAATCCGTACCAGAACCTCCTCGTAGGTAACGTCAGGCTGAATAGGAACTGAGATATGTGTCAGCACATGAGCTGGGTCGAATATATATCTCCTCAGCATAGACACATGGAATACGTCGTGAACGACTGCCAGGGATGGTGGTAGTGCCAACCGGTAAGCTACCGCTCCAATCCTCTCCAAGATCTGGAAAGGTCCAATGTATCGCGGAGCTAGCTTACCTCGGAGGCTAAATCTCTTCACCCCTTTCGTGAGTGAAACTCGCAGAAATACATGGTCGCCTGTAGAGAACTCCAGGGTCTCCGTCTCCGATCAGCATAACTCTTCTGGCGGTCCTATGCCTCTGACATCCTCCGTCTGATAGTACAGACCAACTCTGCCTCCTGCTGAGTTTTATGAGGTCCTAGCAACTGGGCCTCCCCAACCTCCTCCCAGAGGGTGGGTGTCTGATAAGGCCTACCATACAACGCTTCAAACAGTGCTATCTGGATAACCGAATGAAAGTTGTTGTTGTAGACGAACTCTACCAATGGCAAGTGGTCCTCTCAACTGCCTCCGAAATCCAATACGCAAGATCTTAGCAAGTCCTCTAGAGTCTGAATGGTCCGCTCTGACTGTCCATCTGTCTGTGGATGGAAAGTTGTATTGAAACGGAGCTGAGTGCATAAGGCCTACTGCAAACTCTGCCAGAATCAGAACGTGAACCGAGGGTCTCTATCCGAAATAATACTCAAAGTAACTCCATGTAATCTGATGATGTCTCGATAATACAGATCTGTCAATCGATCCAGGGAATCAGTTTTCCGGATCGCTAAGAAGTGCGCGGATTTGGTTAATCGATCAACGATTACCCAAATCGCGTCATGACCTCGTCGTGTCCTAGGCAAACCCACCACAAAATCCATGGTAATGTGTTCCCATTTCCCCTCAGGAATAGGAATCCACTGAAGTAATCCGATAGGTCTCTGGTGCTCCGCCTTACCTACTGACAGACAAGACATCTAGCTACAAATTCCGTGATGTCTTTCTTCATACCGTTCCACTAGTAGGAACGCCTCAAATCTCGATACATGCGGGTCCCGCCTGGGTGGATAGCAAATCAGGAGCGATGAGCCTCCTGAAGTAGCTCTTGCAAGACCGGATGAGACTAAGGTACGCATAATCTACCTCGAAAATATATAATACCCTCCTCATCTCGTGTAAACTCAGTCTGCTGCCAGGAAGCTATCTGGCTGACAATGGATTCTAAGTACTGATCACCGGCCTAGGCCTCTCGGATCCTCGTCTTGATCGACGACTGAGCAACCATGGTAACCAACATACCCTGCTCTGTCCGTCCCTGTTCCTAAAGGCCCAACTCAGAAAAACCTTGAATCAAGTCTGTGACTGAAGCCCAGTGACACGCCAAAGTCCCTCTGGAGTTCCTGCTGAGTGCATCGGCAACCACATTAGCTCTCCCCGGGTGGTAGCTAATGGTAGAATCGTAATCCTTCAGGAACTCCATCCATCTCCTCTGTCGGAGATTAAGCTCCTTCTGGGTGAATAGATATTTGAGACTCCTATGATCCGTAAGAATCTCAAAGGTAATGTCGTACAGATGATGCTGCCAAATCTTCAAAGTAAAGATGATGGCGGCTAGCTCCAAATCATGTACTGGATAGTTCTTCTCATGCTCCTTCAACTGACGAGAAGCATAGGAGACTACCATGCCGTGCTGCATCAGGACAGTGCACAAACCCTGAAGAGATGTGTCGGTGTAGAGTATGAATCCGTCCTCTCCGGAGGGTAAAACCAAAATCGGAGCTGACACTAATCTCTGCTTCAGCTCCTAGAAGCTGGTCTCGCAATCTTCTGTCCAAGTGAACTTCATGCCTTTCCTGGTCAGGCGTGTTAGCGGCATAGCAATCCGGGAGAAACTCTCGACGAACCGTCTGTAATATCCAACTAGTCCCAGAAAATTACGGATCTCCTGTACTGATTTCGGCTGCTCCCAACAGGTGACAACCTCAATCTTCTGAGGGTCTATTGAAATACCTCGGCTAGAGACCATGTGACCCAGAAAACTGACTGAAGATAGCCAGAAGGCACACTTGCTGAACTTCGCATATAGCTGATGTCGTCGAAGAGTCTCCAAGACTATGTGAAGATGCTGTGCATGTTCCTCCTCGGAACACGAATTGACCAACATGTCATCGATGAAAACGATAACAAACTGATCAAGATACTCCAAAAAGGTACAGTTCGTCAAATCCATAAATACTGCTAGAGCATTGGTAAGCCCAAATGACATTACCAAAAACTCATAATGGTCATATCTGGTACGGAACGCTGTCTTCTGAATATCAGATTCTTTAACTCTCAGCTGATGATATCCATACCACAGATCAATCTTAGAATATACTGATGTATCTCTGAGCTGATCAAATACATCCTCGATCTGTGGTAAGAGGTACTTATTTTTGACGGTCACTGCATTCAGCTGTCTGTAATCGATGTACAACCTCAGAGTACCATCCTTTTTCTTGACGAACAATACCGGAGAACCCTACGGAGAAACACTAGGGCGAATAAATTCCCTGTCCAATAACTCCTGGAGTTGGACCTTTAGCTCGTCCAACTCTTTCGGTGTCATACGGTAAGGAGCTTTCGATACTAGCGCGGTCCCCGAAATCAGCTCAATAGCAAACTCCACTTGCCTTCAGGGAGGCAAGCCTGGTAGCTCATCTGGAAATACATCCGGATACTCTCGGACCACTGGAACGTCTGAGAGCTAGGAGCTACTGCTATCGTTAGTATTAATCAAAGACAGAAGAAATCCTTGACAGCCATGTGACAGCAGCTTCTGAGCCTGAATCGCTGAAATGATCGATATGCCATCGTTCCTGATGCTAGTGAAATCCCACGAGGGTTGGTTCGGAGGTCGGAATGTGACCACCCTCGTTTGACCATCAACAATGGCATGATATGCTGTCAACCAATCCATGCCAAGAATAATATCAAACTCGACCATTTTCAGCACTAATAAATCAATCATGAGTATCATATTGTCAAAATCTAACAGACAACCTCTGACCTCCTGAATGACGTCCAATATATCACCGGACGGTAGGGAGACGGTCAGTCGCTGCGGTCTATGAGTAGGTAGTCTACATATGTCCCTCATGAAAGCACGGGAAATAAAAGAATGCGAGCTACCAGTATCTATCAACATATCAGCGGATAATGCATAAAGTAAAATCATACCGTGGAAAACAGATCCGTCGGCCCGCTGTGCATCCTCTCTGGTAACCGCGTGAATACGTCTGGTCTCTGGCGGTGGTGGAGGTGGCAGTGCTGCCAAAGGCTGCGGCGCCTGAGTCTGAGCCTGCCATTGTGTCGGTGTCGGTTACTGAGCTAGAGACGGATATGTAGGCTGCGACTGATACTGGACCGATGGCTGGGGTTGTGACTGGTACTGGACCAGTGGCTGGGGCTGTGACTAGTACTGGACCAGTGGTTGTGGCTGCAGCTGATATTGGCCCTGAGTCAGATACTGTGGTTCCGGAACAAAGCTCTATGGTACTATGAGGGCACTGGAGTGCTCCTATCCATGCAGACCATAAGTAGCAGCTGTAGGGGGAGCTTTCCTCTACTGACAATGTGAAGATTGGGCTCTGTGCCCTCCTCGCTGAGTCCCTGTCTGACTGAGCTGTCCTCCATGACCAGACACTCCGGAAGCCATATGTTGAGCCTTCAGCGAACAATCTCGGCTCAGGTGCCCAGACAGTTTACAATAATAGCAAACTGATTGTCCCAAGGAGCAGGCTATGGTGAGGTGGTCTCTGGACCCACATCTGGTGCAGTGAGTGTCACTGGCGGGTTGTTTCCGATTCTGCTGAGAAGACCGGGAACGTCCTAATGAAGATCACCCTGACTTCTGAGGCTGCCCAGAAGCCCCAGAAGTACCCTGACCTGGCCGACTGCGACCACCCTGCTGTTGTCCGGTCGCTTGTGCCTGCTGGATCTGCCCTGATGCCTGACACGTCTGCTTCCTTTTCTTGTCCGGATACGCTCTCTGGTGAGTTGACTCTATCATCAAGGCTCTGTCTAGTGTCTCTATGTAAGATGAGTTCCCAAAACTGGCAAGCTTTACTTGTAGATATCCATCCAGACCCTGAATAAACTGCTGTATACGGGAACTGTTCTCAGCAACTAGTTCTGGACAAAATCTGGCCAACCGATTAAACTCTGCATTGTATTCTGTCACTGAGTGGTTGTTCTGCCGCAGACTCAGAAAATCTTGCCGGTGAGTCATCTGATATGCTCATGGGAAGTAGCAACTCTCAAAAGCCTCTCTGAATCTGGCCCAAGTGATGTTCTACTCGCCTTTGATGGAATGCTACGTAACCCACCAGGTGTCGGTCTCATCCCGTAAATGGAAAGCAGCTAGATCTGCTTTCTCCCACTTGGATCAAGCCATGTAGAAGAAGGTCCGCTCCATAGTCTCTATCCAGGACTGGGCCACACTCGGATCGGTCTCTCCACGGAATAGGGTGAATCGACTCTTCATCGACTCTGCCAAAGCTAGGATCCGAGCTCGTGCCGCAACTATATCAGTGTGATGAGTATGGACGACTACAGGAACTGGCGGAACCAATAGAGCTGGTACAACAGGTGGTACCGCTACATAGGTCGGGGGAGGTATCCCCGGTGCTGCTGCATAGGCTGGGGCAGATGCCACCAGTGGCACTGCAGGGTCAGCATAAGTGGGTGCGGCTGGAGGTACGATGGGTGGTGGTATCGAAGCTGGAGCAACTGCTGCTGCTGGTGAGGGTGTCGGGTGTGCGGTAGGCACTCGGGGTGCGAGTGTCACTGGTGACGGGTACATGGTAGGTCCAGGTAGCGGTGGTGCCGGGTATGCCGTAGGTACTGGTGGTGGGGGTGCCGGGTACGTAGTGGACTCGACCGGAGTAGGTGCCGGGTATGCCGGTGGTACCGCTGGTGGTACCGTAAATACGGTAGGGGTGGGTACAGCGGGTGCAGCCAAGGTAAGTACCTCTAAAGGAGCTATCGGGGTCTGAGAGCCCGACGCACCCTCAACACTGTAAAAAGTCTATCCCTGACCAACAGGCTCAACCTCAGTAGACGTCTCTGGCGACTTGGCTGCCAGGGACTCCAACGTCCTCTTACATGGTCGTCCTGCACCACGTCTCAGCGCGGAAGCACGTGCACCTCGCCTCATATCTGTTGAATTATAACATACAAATATTACTACCAGTATCAAAAATTATAAAATTACCTTTTTACCTATTTGCTATCTGAAGATATTCCGTCGCTGTCCAATCCCCATATATAACCTCGGAATCCCGTACGAGAAAATCGACGAAAATCCGTACAAATCCAAAACAGAATTTCGAAACATGAACATAACGGAAATCCTTACAAATCCGAAAGTACCCAATTTGACACGTAAACCGGGCTTTGATACCAAAAAAATTAGTATCAGATTAACACACAAAACCAAAATACGAAAACCAAGTATCTAAAACTTGGCTCTGATACCAAATAAATTGTCACGCCCCAGGTAGTCCTGCCAAAAGAAATTTCGGCAGCATCTCCCCTGTACGGGTGACAATATGAAACTTCCTACAATGCCCTCAGGGCCACATATACCTCGGCCAACATGGCCGAAATAATAACAATAAATATAAGCAAACACCCACGCAGTTTAATAGTAAAACTAAACTAATGCAACGATAAGGAAAATCATCTCAAAAATCCTACCTAACTACACCCGTAAAGCTCAAAACTTATATCATACTCAACTACACCCATAAAACACAAATCACCAGCATACATCCAAATGAAAACTCATCGATAATAAGGGATTATACAAGATTCAAGTGCCAAAAGGTAAACGTAGACGATAACATAATAAGAAACCAAAAAAGAAAATCCAAAATGAAAATCCTCGCAATCTGAAGGGGGAAACTAGAGACTATAACTCCTCTGGACAACCTCAACCTGAAATGGTAATAACGGGGGGGGGGGGTAAGTCCAACACTCAGCGGATACCTAGTTGACATGTATAGTAAATAATAACCAGCCGTAATAAATATGCGTACAGTCTCCAGAAGTAATGAAACAATGCAAAACTGAAGATAAGGGAGAAGTTGTACTCACCAGGACCTCCTATCAAGATAACAAGGTCGTCAGACCGAAAATGCATGTCCCTGTATGCATGTCAATCATATGCATCCATCCAATATGCAGCAAATAAAGTGCAGCAAATACAAGCAATAAATGCATCATGCATATGATGCCCATGACATGTCCTGGTCACCCCTGATGCCAGTCAGTCATCTCACACACGATGGTGAGACCGAGTGAGTAGAGCTGTGACAACCGTGCACTCTGTCGTCACTGCTCCTGATGAGTGACCGAATGGACGGGATGCTATCGGAGTATACTTATCCTCCTACCCCAAATCATAAGTGGGGGAGCGCAATCCTCTCATCTCCCTGAGACAATCCAGAGGAGGGATCCCTACAGGCTACCATGCTGAGTCACACTACTGATAACCATGATTTTACTGCATTATTTTGATTCATTTATGCATGGTTTTGATGTTGGTTTCATAGTTTAAATCATGGTTACATTACATTTTGTGCATTGCATAGATTTTGGACTTAATTGCAAATTATATTATTTTTGGTGTTATTTGATGCTAATATTTGATTCTTATTTTGTAGACATCAAAGGATCTTATATATGGATCTATTTGGACCGAAATTGGGCTCGAATCAGAGTTCAAAAGTGAAGATCAAGCTTTGGGTCGATTTGGGCAGTTTATCAAGAATAGGACAGATCTAGACCATCCGTTGAAGATCTGGCCGATCCAACTTAATGGAGAGTAGATCTAAGCCATTGATGAAGATCCAGAAGTTTTGATCCAGATCTGAGTTCATCTAGCCATTGATCCAACCGGATTAATCTGGGTCATTTATCAAGAATAGGACAGATCTGGGCCATCCAGTGATGATCTGATCGATCCGACTTAAGGGAGAGTAGATCCAGGCCTTAGATCAAGATCATCACCTTCGGATTGGATTTTGGATGACTTTTCACTGTTGATTTAGCCCGGAATCATCTCAGCCGTCCGATCAGATCCAGATCTGATTTAAATAGAAGATACAGTAGCTACAGTGCCTTCGTCGACTCCTCCGCGCACAACGCCGCATCCCGCGAGATTTCCAGTGGATTCCGACCACCATCCTCTTCCAGATCTACTTCTCAGTGAGTCTCATTGGTGTTGGAGCTTCCATCCGTTGGCTTCCAAGTCTTGATCATCTGCACGCGCCGGCGAACATCTCTCCGGAGCTCAGATCTGTCCGTGAGTTTCCTCTGCTTCAGCCATCATCGGAGGAATTCCTTGGTGACAGTGGCTCGCCCTCCATCAGAGAGCATCGATTCAGAGGTTGCATTCTTCAGATCTGCAGAATTTCGAGCTTGGCAGATTCATTCTTCACCAGCTTTTCCGGGAAGATTTTCTTCGGTGCTGGGGAATTCTGAACTGAGTTAAGTGTTTGAGAGCTTCTTCATTCATGTTCCTTGTGTGACGGCAAGGAAAGACTCATTAGAAGAGTAGATTTGAGTAGAGATGATTTAGATTCAAATTCTGCAATTTATTATTTCTGCATTTTTGTTTCTTCAGATTTTGTCATCGGATTCCTTGTTTCTTTTAAATCTGAACTGAGTAGTTATAGCTTTGTCCCTTTAGATCACATTTCTGCAATTAAATTCTGTTTAACTTGTTTCTTTCAATTCTGAATTTGTTAATTACTGCTTTGCAAACCCCATTTCTGATTTCTAATTGAGATCCTGATTTTCTTTGAACTTCTAAATTCTAACCAGTAGTTAGCTGATAACTTAGCTTGAATTCTAGTTTTAATTCCATGTATCAATTCACAAGTTAGGGGTAGTTTTAATTCAAAAACTTCAATGATGCTTGGATCCGAATTTGTTTGTGCTGTGAATGAATTTGATTGTAGATACTTAATTTGAGATGATGAATGTTACCTCTGTTTTGTGTGTACTTGAAAGGATGGAGTAGAATCATGTTTGAATAAGGTTGATCTTTCTTGTCTCTGCTCACACATTTATTTTGCTAGTAACCCTTGGAAAAAAATACGACTTGGGACTCGTTGCTACAACGCTTGTATTAATTTTAATGAGTTTCAATCTTAATTAATTTGATGTGCCAAGTGACATGAAAATGGCTAACATCAAATTTTGGCGTTGTTGTCGGGGACATAACTAGCAATGTGTGTTTATTTTAGATTGATCATTGTGTGATTTTAATTGGTTAGCATTTATCTTACTTGATTTGATTGCCTATTCTTTTTGTATTTTCTTGTTGACTTATTCTTGAATTTTTAAATGCTTCTACTGTTCATGTTTTCATGAGATTGAAACTTTATGCTCTTGGATCTTCTAACATTTATTTTTAGTGTTGAATTGTAAGAACAGGAGATTTCTTTAGCATGGATCCATATTTTCAGAATTTTGGAGGTGGAATGAAGAGTTATCAGTGTTTTCAACCTGAGTATCAAATTTACCCAACAATGGATCAACAAAATATGTATGATTTATTTTCAAATGGTTTTAATGCTAATTGGGTGGATAATTCATGTTTCAGGTATGAAAGTGCACAAGGACAATTTATTGAGTCATATCCAGCTTTCCAGAGTTCATATGGGTTCCAGGAAGTTTCAACAAATTTTATGCCAAATTTTTTTCAACAAAACGAACCTCAGATGGATGAGTAAACATGGAAACTCAAGGAGATTATGCAACAAATGAATGAACATCAAGAGGAACAATTTTCAAGGATTCAGAACATACAGAGTCAGATAGATCAAATTACATCAACCATCAATCAGCTGCAAGCACAAAACTTCAGTGGAGAGATGGAAAGTAGCGATTCTGTCAGGCCTGACCCTACTTCCATTAATTCACATGATTTTTCTAATATTTTTTGTGATAATGATGTAATTATGTAAATTTCTGATCCTAATGATTTTATTTTTGAGGATGTTGTTAGTGATTCAGGTTCTGAACATATTTTTGAAGATGATTTAAGTGTAGGGGATTGCTTACTGGAAGCATTACCTCAAGAATCACCAAGAGTTGAAGATGTAAGTGTAGGGACTTGTGCTATGGAGCCAAGCACCCAAGAATCACTACATGAGAATGAATAGTCACCAGAATCAAAGCTAGAGCCATATCTTGATGAAGAGGAGGTAACAATCACCACTCCAGGTACCGTTCAAAATGACAAGGTGAGCATTTTTTGTGATTCATCAGAAAATTCAATAGAGGTACCATTCATTGATTTCATTAGTTGTGATTCATTTCATGATATATTTTATACCCACACTAATATTTTCCTATTTTCTTTTTACCCCACATGCGTGTGGGAGTTGGTTTCTTGTATTGATGTTGTAGGAGAATACAAGCTCCCGGAGTGGATGCTTGAACTGAACCGCCTAAGACCTCCAGAAAGAATTTGCGATGGAAAAATGAAGAATAAAAAGAATTTTTGTGGAACCACAATTACACCACTACCGGTGTGGATTTTATTGCTAAATCTTCTTCGACCACCGGAATGAAAGGGGAGTTGGTTCTAATTTAGCTTTCTTTTGCATTTTAATTCATGCTTTGTCAATAAATTCTTTTTATGCATTTATTTAGTTTTATACTTTGCATTTTGCATTTTGTTTCCATATTTGCTATCATATTTTGCATTTTGTTTAGTATATAGCATTTTCAATTGGAATAAAGTCTCCATGAAATTTTCTAAGTAATGCTTTTAAGATGGTAAAAGTTTCTTAAATTTGATTATCAATTTTAGGTCATTGGACATGATTGGATATTCTACTTACATGAAATTGGTTAAAATGGTGGTGGATTCCAATTTGATCAATTGGGCTTATTTGCATGAAAATACCTAGAGAGAACCACTTAAAGCCTACACTCTACTATTTTATCTTTGTGTGGCATGTACTCATGACAATTGAAACTCTAGAACTTGCTTAGTTTCTTTTCAAAATCATAATAGCATAAGTATGCATGGAAAGGAAGGATGAATTCTTTTCTTTTGCCTATTTCAAATTCCAATTCATTTTTCCACAATTTTCTTTAACAATTTCCTTTAAGCATTCTCTATCTTGAATTTTAACCTTTAATTCCCTTTTTCTTTGTCCATTCATTGAGGGTTTTGGTTGACTATCTTGATGAGTTAGATTTTTCGATGATGGACAATGTTTTAAGTGTGGGGGGAAATTAGCTTATGCTCAGAGATTTTGAAGATAAGGGATGGTTTCATAATTATTGAATGGTGATTTTTGAGAGAGATGTGGTCCAACCAGGGTTTTGACTATAGAAACTTGATACAATGTACAGTAATGGAAGCTGAATTTCAAGTTCTGTTTTAAGTTTCTAATATCCAGAGAGTTAACATTTGATATAGCTGAAAAGGAGCAAAAGTTTGAATTTGGTGCCAACTTTATAAGAAATTTCTGAACAGCAACAGTTTGAATTCAAGTTTACATTAGTTCAATCTTAATGGTCTACAGATTGTTTGTGCTGGAAATCAGAATTCAGTTTTTAGATTGCTGTCAAGTGTGTACCAAAATGCTATGAGTAGCTTACAAAACAATGAGGAAAAACAGTGAAGCTATGGTCTGAACCAAATGAAGTCAAGCTGGATCTGATTCAATGTTAAATGATACAATGTAGAGGAATTAAAGCTCAAAACTAGATCTGAAGTACCAAGGAGATTTTGCTGGAGCAAGAACTACAGAGCAGTGATACAAAGAAGAGTATCAAGACATTGGGATCAAGATGAATCTGGTACATCACTGAAGCTGTAGTCATAATCATTCTTCTATGATTTCAGTTCAAAATCCTGCTAAATGATGGATAGTTTTGAAGCTGGAAACTGAGTATACAGATTCTGAGTTTTCAGAAACTGAATCTAATTCCTATTGCAATTTTCAAATGAAGACCAGTGAAGTTGAGTCTAATTACCTGGATTTTGATGTGCAGTATGTGCCAATTTTCCCTTGCAGAATTCTCTAGTCAATGGGAAGCTCAAGGAAAATTTATTTGCAGTATAGGGACTGATTTCTGTGATTTCAGTGAATGTTGGAGTTTGTTGCTATGGTGATACTAAATTGAAGAATAATATGGAATGCTAATGCATGCAAATGTTTCCAAGCTGTTTAATCTGGAATGATGCTATGCAGTAGATTTAGAATGTGCAGAATTTGATCTGGATCTTCACTGGAAATTGTAATACAAGGAAATGGAATGTCAGATGAAATGGAATAATGAAAACAAAAGGAAGTATTGCTGAAATGACATGAATGAGGATACTGCAGGAATTCAGAAAGTGCAGATTTGTAGAAAAATGATAGTTTTGTGCCAAATTGGGAAATGGATTGTAACCATTACGAGATGCTGAAACCTGTAAGTTTCTCAGTTATGCAATGTAAAAGGTCTTAAGAGACAAGATGAAGGAGTATTGAAATTTCTTGTGGCTACACAGTGGCAATTGGTACAAAAATTCAGAATGTGCAGAATGGTTCAGCAGTGGCTGTGCAGAATGGAATCAAGGCATTTGGTTCATTGAAAATTTGAAATTTAACTACCAATCCGGGATTGATAAAGGACTATCTTGCTTCTCAAAGGTGACAAGATTTTTAGATAAGAAATTTGATACTTAACAAGAAAACAAAACTGAAAATGAATCAAATCTGCAGCTTGAGTTTTAGACTGTTATTGCAGCAGGAGAAAGCTCAAATTCAAGCTGAATTTTCGTGCCATTGTAGGAAAATATGGTTTAATCTTGCTGAAGGCTAATTTTTGAGTTGAGTGTGAAGCAAGGATTAAAGGCAAATGAAGAACAAGTTTTAATTGTAGGAAAGGCGGTAAGCCAACAGAACATAATAATGCAAGATGCAGAAAGTTGCTGCATTTCTACTACTGGATTGCTGCACACGAAATTCTCCATCAATGGAAAGCTCAAGGGAAGATAGATATATATAATTCATATATTTTTAGAGCTGTACTATTGAGCCGAGTTTAGAATCTGTAATTCAAATTACTGGAAATGATTTCTGGGTTAATAAACTGAAACAGCTTTTATCTTGAGTTATGTGCAAACTAAAGGAATTTCAGCTAGAGGATTGGATTGCAGTGCCGAGTTCTATGGCAATCTTTGATGATCTTAAGTTTTTGAAGTGGTAAATGCAGAAGCTGTGCTACGAAGCAGACATCATGTTAAATTTCTTGCATTTTTCTGATTAGTGGGATTTTAAGTGCAAGTCTTATGATCTTCTTGACATTTGATGTTCTTTTCTTTCCAAGTATCTTTTGAAACAACATCTGCAAATCTGGGAATCTCGAGAGAAACAGAACAAAAAATGATGATGCCATTGATGTATCAACTTCAGCATGTTGCGTGCCAAGTTTCCTTTTCAACCTTCTAATTATTGGTAGTTTCAAGTTGAGCTTTTGCACTCTCACTTAGAAGATGGATACTCAACCAAAATTGTATTTAAGTTTTTGGATTTAGAAACTGATAGAAGATTGAACTTGCTGGAATTTTGAACTTGCTAGAAAGTCAGAAATACAGAATGTTGTATCAATGGCGTGCCAAACTTGTTAAACAAAGGGAATGTTGAAAGAAACTGAATTCTGGCCCAGATTTCCTTCAATTCCATATTCTGAATCTATGGTTCAGAATCTCAGAAGTCGAAAAGGGCAGATTTAACTTTAAGAAGTTGAGGAAACAAGTGTTAGAACAAGAGGCTGCAACAGAATCCAGAATATGAATTTTGTAGTGCAGAATTGAATCTGAACTTGGCATCCAAATCCTATTTTGTGTAAATTTTTCTTATGAACTTCCTGGACAGTGCCTAGTACAAGTTTAAGGTCTAATTTGCAATGTCATTTGAGGTTATATATTCAGAAGTTGGAGTGAAATTACAGGGCTGTGATCAAAAGCTGCAGAGTTTAAAGTGAGCATTCTGATTCTTGAAATACAACAGCTATGTAGAATTAGAATCCAGATTCAAGCTTCAAAAACAATTGCAAATGGAGACCTTTGACACAAATTCTGAATCTGGGTTTTCTGAAATTGATATTTCTAGAAATGCAGAATTTCAGCTCTGACAACTGTGAATGCAGAACTGAAAAGTATCAACTGTGAATAGAATAGAGATGCAGAATTAGAAAACAGTGGCTAGAAAAGTATCAAGTCATTGGATATCATGATATGTTCTATTGTCCGAGACGGACAATATTTTAAGTGTAGGGGAGAGTGTTTGATACGTGTTGTGAGATTTGTTTCCAAATGCTGAAATTGAAGTGGAAAAAACAGTTTAAATACAGTGAAAAATTTTGAAAAATGGCACATTCAAGAGAGTATCAAAGTTGGAGATAGAGTATCAAGATTCTATGTTTGCATTCAAATTTAAGGAGAGGTTAGCTTGATACTTTGAATTGGTAATAACAAATGGTATACAACTCTTTTCACATCAAAATGGTCAACTCATCAAGTATACTCCTCCAATACTCTCATCTTCTCATTTTCTTCATTAAATACTTTTCTTTTGCCATTTCATTTATTTTCATTGTTCTTTCTTGTTGATAAAATCCTTTTGATTCATGTATGCTATGTTTTATGGTGGTGGAGAATTAGAAAATAAGCAAGCTTATGGTAGTGAAATGTTGTGAGTTGCATTGAGTGAGCTCCACTTATATACATTTTTGAGTGGGAGAGCTAGAATAGGTAAATCCCTTGTGAGATTGCAACTTGCTTAATTTTTTAATTGGATAGAAACTACCATACCTACTGATTATTGTTTGAATTGTATTCATGATTATTTGTGATCTTTAGATGGTCTTAGTTAAATTCTTTTTACTATCTTCTAAGTATTGCTAGGGAATTTTCTATGGAGATGATTTTTAGTTTTCTTTACTTGCACGGGACGTTCAAGACTAAGTGTGGGGGATTTGATAACCATGATTTTACTGCATTATTTTGATTCATTTATGCATGGTTTTGATGTTGGTTTCATAGTTTAAATCATGGTTACATTACATTTTGTGCATTGCATAGATTTTGAACTTAATTGCAAATTATATTATTTTTGGTGTTATTTGATGCTAATATTTGATTCTTATTTTGTAGGCATCAAAGGATCTTATATTTGGATCTATTTGGACCGAAATTGGGCTCGAATCGGAGTTCAAAAGTGAAGATCAAGCTTTGGATCGATTTGGGCCGTTTATCAAGAATAGGACAGATCTAGACCATCCGTTGAAGATCTGGCCGATCCAACTTAATGGAGAGTAGATCTAAGCCATTGATGAAGATCCAGAAGTTTTGATCCAGATCTGAGTTCATCTAGCCATTGATCCAGCCGGATTAATCTGGGTCGTTTATCAAGAATAGGATAGATCTGGGCCATCCAGTGATGATCTGATCGATCCAACTTAAGGGAGAGTAGATCCAGGCCTTAGATCAAGATCATCACCTTCGGATTGAATTTTGGATGACTTTTCACCGTTGATTTAGCCCGGAATCATCTCAGTCGTCCGATCAGATCCAGATCTGATTTAAATAGAAGATACAGTAGCTACAGTGCCTTCGTCGACTCCTCCGCGCACAGCGCCGCATCCCGCGAGATTTCCAGTGGATTCCGACCACCATCCTCTTCCAGATCTACTTCTCAGTGAGTCTCATTGGTGTTGGAGCTTCCATCCGTTGGCTTCCAAGTCTTGATCATCTGCACGCGCCGGCGAACATCTCTCCGGAGCTCAGATCTGTCTGTGAGTTTCCTCTGCTTCAGCCATCATCGGAGGAATTCCTTGGTGACAGTGGCTCGCCCTCCATCAGAGAGCATCGATTCAGAGGTTGCATTCTTCAGATCTGCAGAATTTCGAGCTTGGCAGATTCATTCTTCACCAGCTTTTCCGGGAAGATTTTCTTCGGTGCTGGGGTATTCTGAACTGAGTTAAGTGTTTGAGAGCTTCTTCATTCATGTTCCTTGTGTGACGGCAAGGAAAGACTCATTAGAAGAGTAGATTTGAGTAGAGATGATTTAGATTCAAATTCTGCAATTTATTATTTCTGCATTTTTGTTTCTTCAGATTTTGTCATCGGATTCCTTGTTTCTTTTAAATCTGAACTGAGTAGTTATAGCTTTGTCCCTTTAGATCACATTTCTGCAATTAAATTCTGTTTAACTTGTTTCTTTCAATTCTGAATTTGTTAATTACTGCTTTGCAAACCTCATTTCTGATTTCTAATTGAGATCCTGATTTTCTTTGAACTTCTAAATTCTAACCAGTAGTTAGCTGATAACTTAGCTTGAATTCTAGTTTTAATTCCATGTATCAATTCACAAGTTAGGGGTAGTTTTAATTCAAAAACTTCAATGATGCTTGGATCCGAATTTGTTTGTGCTGTGAATGAATTTGATTGTAGATACTTAATTTGAGATGATGAATGTTACCTCTGTTTTGTGTGTACTTGAAAGGATGGAGTAGAATCATGTTTGAATGAGGTTGATCTTTCTTGTCTCTGCTCACACATTTATTTTGCTAGTAACCCTTGGAAAAAAATATGACTTGGGACTCGTTGCTACAACGCTTGTATTAATTTTAATGAGTTTCAATCTTAATTAATTTGATGTGCCAAGTGACATGAAAATGGCTAACATCAACTACCCATGAGCGGACCAACGGAGCCAAATAGAGCAACCTGCTGCAACACACCCTGCCTGAATAAAAATCAATAACCCATGAGTGGTTGTGTGTGCAGATCCATATAACTGGCGATGTGCTCAACAATAATGGAGTCGACTATCACACAGCATGCAATCATGCGAGATGGTGCATGACACTAAGCATACAAATCCTGACCATATCTACCTCCATAAAACATGTACCAAAAGTAAATGGATCAAATAAACTGATCTAGGTACACATGTCAGATATGGTAAATGACTAGTCTGGTATATCACATGGCATGGTATGTCACTACCTCAAAACATAAATAATAAACAGGGGTATGAATGCTAAAAAGGTAACAAACAAAACATGCTCGGAACAAATAGTGATATACCGATGCAGATATAAACATAATTATTACTACTTGTTAAAATCTACTAAGCACATTAACAAGACATTATCTAAAAGATAAGTCAAGGTACCCGCCTCCAATAGAAAGATTCAATCCGGTCCAAATCCGACGTCGAGATGCTCATCTCGTGCCAAAGTCCTGTGTCACCAATATATATACATTTTTATTTAGCTACAACTCAAATGAATAACTAAATAAAATCCTTAAGAACAATTTAGGGAAAAATCCTAAACCATAAACCTCAACCTACCTAAATTAAATCCAACGGTTAACTAGGGTTAGTTACCTAATCCCCAATCAATCCATTAGATTAATAATCCAAACCTAAATCAATTATACTAATCATGAAGTCTACCTCATACCTAATCAATCTACACATGATCCATTATCTTACTACAATACGTAGTCAAATTCCTACACCATACCTCAAGCTCAGCCAAAAAGATTATTGTCGGAAGGAGGTCCTGCCGAAACCAAGGCGAGCTGCTGGATCAAAGAGCAACCCACAGCACACAATTTCAAATCCATAGATCACTGTACCTCTACCTCACAGCCCTGATCGAGCTGCTTTCTACCAACCGAATACCCCAGCAAGACCTCCCTGCTCTTCTTCTCTAATCCTGTGACCTCAATCAGTAGCAAAGAAGAGGTCCAATCCGATCAGGGGAAACTTCAACACCAGAAGAGTCAATGCCGAAAGAAGATACCTAGGGCACGGGTGCCAAATAGAGAAAGGACAGTGAGCATAGAGGAAGATCTAAGCCCAAATTATAACCTAGGTAAACACTTACCTTCAAGATCTTGCTAGGGCATGGTTGCACAAGGAAAAAGGGCTCGGGAAATGATTGAGAAGAGGAGATCAGGATGATCCGACCTCCTTGTTCGACCTCTGGCTAGCTCCGGCGACGAGCTCCTCCGGCGATGTCGACGATCGTCGAAGATCCATCAACTGCGATCCGTCCGTGAGAGAAAATGAGAGAGTCGGGGAAGAGAAAGGATCGCCATTTCTCGGGCTGAGGAGAGGGGTTTTGTATGCTCGGGGAGGAGAGGAGGAGTCGCGAGCGTTGGCGGCGATGGCACGTCGGTTGGGGAAGGGAAGAAGAAGCGGCCACGGCGCGGGGTGCGGGGCTCGGGGGTCGGGGCACGGGTCGGGGAAGTCGGCGAAGAGGAAAGAAATGGAAAACAAAATAAATAAATAAATAAAATAAAAGATAAAAAGAAAATTAAAATTTTTCCTCGCTTAAATGGGGTAGTCTAAACAGACTTTACCGTGACCCATATTTATCTCCGTAACCTAAGTCATACGAGCTCCGAAAAATTCTCAAAAAATTTCTAAAAATTTCAAAAAATTCCCTTATGATTATTCACCCTTTTTCGATATTTTACATCCTTATTCTTGACAGTTATAGCATCGAACCTTTCTTTTCTTTCCAAGTAGCTTTATTGCCTATTTATTATGAAAGTTGTTAGTTTTAAAAAACTTTGAAAATTTTCTTACCATAAAAGTTTCTTCATGTTCGTCGAGAGAAGACTTTGAATCTAGTTCGTTCTTATTGGCTTGTAGTGCTAGATTTTGATTTAATTCCTTTTTTCCTCAGTCATGTACATTGAGATTCGTGTAATTCTAAAGTTGAAAATAAATTATCTAAGGTAATGACCTCGAGATCCTTAGAGATATAGTAAGAATCTATTATCGATGTCCAGTTGGGATTCTTGGAAATGCATTTAATGCATATCGGAGAGAATCTCGATTTGACACTTTTTCTCCCTGGTAGGTGAGTCCGGTGATAAACTCCTTAAGCTTTGAGTGTAGTTGAACAACTGACTCTCCATTTTCCAATCGAAGGTTGCTAAATTTGATGTGGAGCACATCTCTTCTGGCCAACTTGGCATGTATGATTGTATAGAACGTGAGAGAGGGGATGAATCACGTTTTAAAAACTTTTCTTTTTTGGTTTTGGAAATCAGTGAGTAACAGAAGAAAAACTAAGGTGGCGTTTGGTTTTCTCCTAGGAATCAGAATGGGAATGTATATCATAGTATTATAGAATGGAAATGGGTATGAGCTTGGGTATCATTCTTAAAAATAATATTTGGTTGGTTGAATATTTTCAATCGGAATAAACCTAAATTTCTTTTTTTACGCTCAGAGGAAAATAAGAGAAAAAATTATATGGGAGAGAAAGTTAAATGTGAGAGAAACATATGATGAGAGAGAAAATGTGATGAGAGAGAAAGTGTAATGGAAAAAATGAAAAGAGGGAAAGTATGATGAGAGAAAATGAGGAGAGAGTGCATGATAGGAGAGATTGAGAAGAGAAAAAGTATGATGAGAGAGAAAGAGTGATGAGAATAAAAATACAGAGAGAGAAAATGAAGGATTGAGGAGAGAGAAAGTATGATGAGAGAGAGAAAGTGGGTTGAGAGAGAAAGAGTGATGCGGAAAATGAAGAGAGAGAAAGTATGATGAGAGAAAATGAGAGATTGAGGAGAGAGAAAGTATGATGAGAGAGAAAGTGTGCTGAAAGAGAAAGTGTTATTAGAGAAAATGAGGAGAGCGTGTGTGATGAGAGAGAATGAAGAGAGAGAAAGTGGGATGAGAGAAAATGAGGATAAAGAAAGTGTGATGAGAGAAAATGGTAAGAGAGATTGAGGAGAGAGAAAGTATGATGAAAAAATATGAGGAGAGAGTGTGTAATGGGAGAGAAAGTGTGATGAAAGAGAATGAAGAGAGAGAAAATGAGGAGAGAGAGTGTGTGATAGGAGAAAAAATGGTAGAGAATATGTGATGAGAGAGAAAATATGTTGAGAGAGAAAGTGTGATGATAGAATGAGAGAGAAAATATGATGAGAGAAAATAAGGAGAGAGAGTGTGAAATGAAAGAAAATTTGAACAAATATACTAAGGGTATTTTTGTCCAAAACTTAATTGATATTCTTATTCCATCAAAACTCAAGGGAGGGGGTGGGTTTCATCGATACCCAAGTTTTTAGATTTCATTCCAAAATCTTGATTCCATTCCCATCAACCAAATACAAGGTTTAGGAATGAATCCATTCCCTCATTCCCAAACCCCTAAACCAAACGTCACCTAAGTACAAAAAGAAAGAAACTGAAAACACTAATATTTGCTTAGTTTGGAGCTTTTGATGACTCTACTTCAAGACCCAGACCCTTTGGACCTTTTCTGATGAGTAGTCCACTAAAACTCTCTACCAATAAGCTCCCAATAGAATAATCGAGTACAGAAAAGAAATGAAGTGTAACAAGTCTACACTTCCTTATGCAATAATTAACTTAACTTAAAAGCGTTACCCAACACATGATGGAGAAATGATTGAGCTCAGGTGTTAATGTTGGTCCATCTGTAGTAGTCGGGCTAGCAACGCCATAGCATAGTAGTAGCACAAAAGCGAATCAGTAAAATGATCGAGGAAGCATGTAGCAAACTTATCTTGAAGGTGTTGGCCAAAACTGCCTTATATAGGTCATTAGAGGCGCCTCTAATGGTGCTGATCCAATTCAAAATCTTTAGCCTCTATCCACTTCAAGGGATCTCTATCAGCTCTAAGGTGCCTCCAGTCCGCTCTGAGGTGCTTCCATTCAGTACAACTTCATCCTTGAATTCTTTTTACGCGAGGGTGCCTCTAACTTACTCAGGGCACCTCCATCACCTTAGCCAAGCCGCCTCTGTATTATTCATCCGAGGGTGATTTTTTGCACTTAACTCCTGTAAAAATATATTAGTCCATTAACAAAAAAAAACCTATAAAACAGAGTTAATGCATAACAAAATAAGATTTATGAATTAGATCTTGTCTTACTAAGCCCAGGATCTAGTCTTGATCTCAACTTAGACTTCCAAAATGGATCTAAGTTGGACCAACACCTATTACCCCACTAAGGCTCATCCTCACTGGATCTCTCTCCTCCAATACTTACCTCCACTTATCATTTGCAGACTTACTTGACTCTAATCTCTTGACTCACCAGATCTTCTTTCCAAATGCCCCATCTGAACTTCAGCCAGTCATTTGGTCCTCCCTAACCCGACTAGACTTTCTGCCAACTATCTGGTCCTCTCTTACCCAACTAGATTTCCTTCCAGTCGTCTAGTCCTCCCTAACCCAACTAGACTTTAGCGTAGTGTTTGATCCTCTAGATCCATTAAGTATGTTAGCCTGCACACTTAGTAAATACATTAGATTACACATAATCTAACTTTAACTTTTATTATACATCAAAATCTGAGTTTGATTATTAGTACAAACTATACTAACAATCTTTCTCTTTTTAATACAATAACAACCTGGATTAAAGTTATGAAAATAAAGGTCTTTTTGGTTAAGTAAAAGATTAAGTCCAAAAATATGTTGCTTAGGAGATGTTGATTTTCTTAACTTAAATCGTACTCTCCACCTTTATCACATATCAAAAATATATAAGTGAAGTTTAGGTATAACATTGAGAAAAACTAATAAGAGAGTTGAGTGTAATCTATAGTTTTGCAAATAAGTTTAAAATATAGCAAATAAGTGTTGAAAATTTAGCATATAAATTTTACAAATAAGTTTTCAAATAAATTTTAAATGTTTTAACCTTTCAAAAAGGTTTTTCGAGTTAAAAACTTTTCAACATCTCTCAAAGGATCAAGGATATAAATTATTATTATAATAATTTTCAAAGTTTTCAAAAATATCTTCAATATATTTTTTTTAAATTTTCAAATATATTTTTAAAATACTTTTAGAACTTGCAAAGATATTTTCAAACTATTTTTTAAGCACAGTTTGCAATGGTTTTTCAAAATAAGAGTTAAAATTTTCAAACATAATTCTAAAAAATGTTTATTTTGAAATTTTTGGAAACATGGTTTTTCTAAATATAATTTTGGAAATTCTAGAGCATAATTTTCAAAATAAAAATATATTGAAACTAGCTTTTCAGAAATAATTTTAAGATACCATGCATCTTTACTAAGATAAGAATTTTAAGATTGTAAAAAAAAAAATTATGTGTCTTTAAATAAAAGCTCTCCTTAACCTGATACTTCCTTAAAATATTTTTGTTAACCATAAAGAGGACATTCCTATGTGTTTGGGGACTTAAACATTTATGATTAACCTAAGGGATCTAGACACTAATAAGTGTTACCAACCGTCATTGTCAAAAGTATATAGTTTTGAAAGTATACAAGTAATTGCACCAACTAAAATACTAAGTTTGAATAATTTATGAAATTATTTAAATTAATCATTAATTAATTATGGGTTGAAATAACATTTGTCAAAATTAATTATTTCCGAATTTTAAATTAAAATTTTGAATTAATTTTGGATTATTATTAATTAAATATAAGATGATTGTCGGGCTAAGTAATTAAGTTTGAAATAACTGAACTTAATTAAGTTTGAAATAATAAATTATTAGGAAATAATTATTATTAGTAAATACTTAGGTAATAATTACTATTAGAAAATAATTATTTATTTCCTAATGATTAGAGAATAATTATTATTAGGAAATACTTATTTATTTTATATTTTTTTATATGTCTTCTTATTTTATGTGTTTTCCTATTTTTCACTTTGTAATGATATTTATATACCACATATTATCATTAATAAAGTGTATGAATTAAATTCAACATAAATAAGTTGAAATTAATTTATAATTAAAATAATTATTATATTAATTATTATTTTGATCAAATTAAATTGAGTAATTAATATTTACTTAATCCAATTGATTAATTAATTCAAGATTGATTAATTTATTGTTAATTTCAGAATAATTAAATTCATATTTACTAATTAATTAAATTAATTTTGGATTAACTTAAGTTATTAAATTAGGATTAATTAAATTGAGTTTATGTTAAGTATAATTGATTAAGTTAGATTAGATTTTAATTATTAAGGTTGATACTGTTGGAACCCCAAGGTTGTTTTGGTGTGATCAACAAGTTAAGTTAGGTTCTGTGTGTTTCTAACCTTGTGTCTAAGTGTGCAAGAGCTTAGGAACATAGGTACTCGAGCGGAAGACGCAGTTAGCGAGAAGGACGGCAGTCCGAGGGACGAGGTGTTGCGGAAGAGTACCCCGGTGGACGAGAAGGAAGCGTGCGGTGATTCCGAGGGACGAAAGCCGGAGCGGAAGATTGCTCGGGGAGCAAGAGACACAGCTAGCGAGGTCGGCACGGGGTGTGACCGAGGGACGAAGACTGCGGATGAGTACGCTGGTGAACGAGAAGGAAACACGCGGCGATTCTGAGGGACGAGAAGCCGGAGCGAAAGGCTGCTTAGAAGACCGGAAGCTGGGTTCGGGTGAGTCCTATTCCGGATGACAGAGATCACCCAAGCAAACGGATCCGGAGTTGAAGACCCGGACCGAAGCGGACTGAACCGAAGCGAAGGTCCCGACGGAGAAAAGTCAACTCCTGTTGACTATAGTGCTCCGGGCGCCCGGAACAGCCCGGGGTGCCCGGAATGGATCGAGGTGCCCGGACCTTGAAAATTGACCAGATCACGTCAAACCCGATCTGAACGTTGAGGATAAAGTTTTATCCCCCCAGGGCGCCCGGAACCCTTCGGGGCGCCCCGACCAAGGCTATAAATGTAGCCTTGGTCCAGAAGCTTTTTAACGAACTCCAAGTAATTAATTTCTAGATCACGTCAAACCCGATCTAGAGTTGTAGTTGAGCTTCTTTTTCTGCGCGTCAACGACTCAACGTTGTAAGAGGCTTCTCCGCCTGAAGGAGTATTCTAGTGCTTTCAACTTCCTTGAATTAATAACCACATCGGTTGTAACCAAGTAAATATCTTGTACCTCGTTCTTTATGTTTTTAATTTACTACTTTGCTTTATTTATGCAAGTATTAGCTTAAAGAGTTCAAGAAAGGGTTGTTTCGTTTTTGTGTTTACAGGACTATCCAACAACCCCCTCCTAGCCGGTCGCAACGGTCCTACAAGTGGTATCAGAGCCGAGTACGCCTCAGAAGGACTAACCGCCGTTTGAAGCAACAAAACGATGGTCGGAGCTAGCGACTACCCACCAGCATTCGAGGGGGGATTCTCTTTATGGAAGCAACAAATGGAGGTACATCTAAACTTTGATTCTGGTATTTTTTTTCAATAATGAAATTTGGTTATGAAGCACCGAAGAACACGAACGGAGAAAAAAATCGACATACGCCTCTAGACCGAGAAGCAACGTGACGAGTCTATGGCAAACGCTCGAGAAGAATTTCACATTCTGAGCGCAATACCACATGAAGATTTCGACAGAGTCGGAGAATACAAAAGCGCTAAAGAACTTTGGGAAAAGTTCTTGAAACTCTATGAAGAACAAGTCGAGGCTAAATCCAACACCGATCTGTGATCTGAAGAGTCCGAAACCGAGATAAGTGCCACAACAACCTCAATAGTCGAATTTCATCCCGAAGCCACAGAAAGCTCATCCTAGATGAGCATCGAAGAAGGGGGAGAGACTTCAGAAGAAAGCAATTCGACAGGGGGAGAGTCAACAGCTGACGAGGTAAGTCAGGTATGGCCTCCACCTTCTGAACAATTGGTTCAATCAATCGAAAAATTGTCCGAAGATTTTTGCGAATCAGAAATTGAATCATCGAAAAAGTTTTTCGAATTAAGAAATCTATTATTAATATACTCCTGCAAATTATAATTTTTGTTGTTAAAAAATTCTTACAAATTACAAAATATTCTTTCGAACGAATTTTGCACATTGCCGAAAGAATTTTTACAAATTATATTGTCGAAAAATTTTATCAAGTTAGAATTTATGTTATTGAAATATTTTTGTGAAGCAGAAAATCAAAAAATAACAGAAAAGGACATGTTAAAAGATAGAATAAAATTTTTAGCATGTTTAATATTTGTTGCCTTAAATCTGAAAAATTGTGATTTAAGAAGTTATGATAAATTAAAATGAAAATTTAAAACTTGCTGATAAAATCATGAGAATTAAAAATTAAAAAAAAAAATAAATGCATAGAAAATTTTTTAATTTTTCTAAATGTTCTCAAAAATTGTTTTAAATTTTTCTTGCATAAAGTTTTCGGCTTAGAAAGCTCTTAATTCTTGATGACGAATACTTAGAAATTTTTCAAAAGTTATTTTTGACTTAGAAATTTTCCTTGACTTAGAAATATTTTCTAGAAAATCATTGAAATAGATTTTTATAATTTTTCTAAGTGTCAATAGAAATTGAAAATCGAAATTTTTTAATTTTAATTTTTCTATCTTGTTGCACGTAATTGCAAAATTAATTTGTTTAATTGTTATGTCTATTTTTACCCTAGCTTAACTTGGGTTGATCACATCAAAAAGGGGGAGATTGTTGGAACCCCAAGGTTGTTTTGGTGTGATCAACAAGTTAAGTTAGGTCCTGTGTGTTTCTAACCTTGTGTCTGAGTGTACAGGAGCTTAGGAACACAGGTACTCGAGCGGAAGACACAACTAGCGAGAAGAACGGTAGTCCAAGGGACGAGGTGCTGCGGAAGAGTACCCTGGTGGACGAGGGAAGTGTGCGGTGGTTCCGAGGGACGAAAGCCGGAGCGGAAGATTGCTCGGGGAGCAAGAGACGCAGCTAACGAGAAGGTCGGCACGGGGTGCGGCCGAGGGACGAAGATTGCAGATGAGTACGCTGGTGAACGAGAAGGAAATACGCGGCGATTCAGAGGGATGAGAAGCCGGAGCGGAAGGCTGCTCGAGAAGACCGAAAGTTGGGTTCGGGTGAGCCCTATTCCGGATGACAGAGATCGTCCAAGCAAGTGGATCCGGAGTTGAAGACCCGGACCGAAACGGATTGAACCAGAGCGAAGGTCCCGACTGAGAAAAGTCAACTCCTGTTGACTATAGTGCTCCTGGCGCCCGGAACAGCCCAGGGTGCCCGGAATGGATCCGGGCGCCCGGACCTTGAAAATTGACCAGATCGCGTCAAACCCGATCTGAACGTTGGGGATAAAGTTTTATCCCCCCAGGGTGCCCGGAACCCTTCAAGGCACCCCGACCAAGGCTATAAATATAGCCTTGGTCCAGAAGCTTTTTAACGAACTCTAAGTAATTAATTTCAATGCTTGTGTGCTCTAGAGTTGTAGTTGAGCTTCTATTTTTGCACGTCAACGTTGTAAGAGGCTTCTCCGCCTGAAGGAATATTCTAGTGCTTTCAACTTCCTTGGATTAACAACCACATCGGTTGTAACCAAGTAAATATCTTGTGCCTCGTTCTTTATGTTTTTAATTTATTATTTTGCTTTATTTATGCAAGTGTTAGCTTAAAGAGTTCGAGAAATGGTTGTTTCGTTTTTATTTTTACAGGACTATCCAACAACGTTTTAATTTAAGTTTAAGCTTAAAATTAGATTTAAGTATAGGATAGGTTTGAATTATTAATTAATTTATGTTTAGTAATTAGTTTAAGTTTGGTTTGAATTTTAAATGATTTTTAAATGATATTTTTTAAAAAAATAATTTTTAAAAGATTTTTTAAAGGATTTTTAAAAGATTTTTTAAAAGATTATTTTTTAAAATAATTTTTAAAATTATTTTAAAGATTAAAAGAATTTTTAAAATGATATTTTTAATATGATTTGATTGAGGTATTAATCACGTTTTTCTTTTTTATTAGTTTTTTTATTAAATTAAATTTTAATTTAATTAAATTTTCATGTAAGTTAAGGTTTGAATTTAGTTAACCTTTTAAGTTTTGAATTTAATTTAATTAATCTTAATTGTCTCACCTATCTAATTTTTTAATCAAAGTAATTATATAATTTTGTAAGATGAGATAGTTATTTTTTTCAAGGGTTATTTTAACTTATGCTAGATTTCGATTTAATTGTTAGTCAGACTTTTAGGATATGACAAGGCACATGAACCTTCTTAGGTATCATAGTAAAGTGATTTTTAAATAAAGTCTTTTTAAAAAAGTCTACATTTAATCTTTTTGTTGAAAAGTCTTGATCTAATTAGTTAAAACTATGCTTATTTATCTGGCCATAAATACTAACTAATTTAGAGTCTTCCCATAAATCATATATTTTATGTTTTATATAATATTTATTTATTCCAACTTTCTTAGTAATTTAAACATTCGGAAGTCATGTTCTAATTTATCTTAACCAAAAACTTAGTGTGAGTACGATTTTTAATTTTAATTTAATTTTAAATTGAATCATTAATTTAATTAAAATTTCATTTTAACTTGAATTAAATTTCCATTTAATCTGAATATTTTTTTATTTTAAATTTTAAGTTATTTTAATTATAATTTGATTAAGTTTAAATTTTTAATATTTAAATTTGAATTATTAAAATTTAATATTTTATTTTCTAAATTTTAAATATTTAATTTTAAATTTTTAAAATTTATGTTTAGATTTATATTCTTTTAAATTTATATTATTAATTGATCTAGTTGACTTTATTAGATTAGTTTTATTTGTAAAATTATTCTTAAAGTTTAAATATTTAATTGGTTTAAATTTTAAATTAATTAGATTGGTTAACTTATCTTTATCTAATAAATTATTCAAAAGATTATTAATTTTTTATTTTGAATTAATTAAATTATCTTTGTTTTGGATAAAAAAATTTTATATTATCTAAATTATTAAATATTTTATTAAAAAATCATTAATTAATTTTATCTAGATCTATATTGATTTCGTTATTTTTTTAGTTTTAAATTCAAATTTATCTTAATATTTGAATTGATTAAATTTTTATTAATTTGTTTTCAATATTTTTATTAATTAATTAATTTAAATTTAGATTTGGTAAATTAATTAAATATAAATTTTTATTAAATAATTTGTTTACTTTTAGATTTTCCAAATTAACTAAATATGAATTTCTATTAAATAATTTATTTAAATTGATTTGGTTAATGTTCTATTTGACCAAATCAAGGTTAATGTCGATATTATCACAGTCTTGATTGACTTGATTAAATTATTATTAAATTATGGAATACTAATTAAAGTTGAATTTTTCAAATCTAACTTAGCATGCAAAGTCTTAAATTGTTGTAAGAATAGTTGTCTAACTAATCATGCATTCTAGAAGTGTTTTTGCAAACTATAGATTGACTTATCAGAATTGTATCTCCTAATTTTATAGGCTTCTCTGTTAATTTGGACTCGAGTCTGGATTCACTTTTAACTTGCTTCTCCAGCTTCAACGGCTTCTTGTAAATCTTTATTAGTTGAGTTCAAAACTCATGAGCATCTCAGTGTTCTCCTATTATGCAAATAATTGTGTCAAACAAGAAACTCGAAATTAACTTGATTACCTTTATATCTTATTCCAAATTTCAAGAAGATCGCTTCAGCACTATGCCACCATCAAAGTCGTTCATAAAGATGAAGTTTTTCATCTGCATCCTCCATCTCCATAGATTTAATTCGTCCATCTCGTATGTCTCGTATGGAGGTAGTTCGTTGACATTTCGCTCGAGTGTCTCTTTATGCTCCGTGTTCTTGCATGACAAGTGTTAAGGCAAATTCCTAAGACTTCATTTTGGGATAAGTAGTATGAAAACAAAAATACAACAATATAAAAACTCTCAAAAAGAAACTGGTTTCTCTAATTGATGGTTGCACCGAATTATAGCACCTCTGCTCTAATACTAATTGTCAGATAATAAAAAATGTGAGAGGGGGCGAATCATATTTTCAAAACTTTTTTTTCGATTTTGGAAATCAGTGACGGAAGAAAAACTAAGTACGAAAAGGAAGAAACCAAAAACACAAATATTTACTTGATTCGAAGCATTTTCTGATGGATAATCCACTAAAACTCTCTATCGGTAAGCTCCCGATAGAATAATCGAGTACATAACAGAAAGGAAGTGTAACAAACCTATACTTCCTTATGCAATAATTAACTTAACTTAAAAGCGTTACCCAACATGAAGATAGAGAAATAATTAATCTTGGGTGTTGGTGTTGGTGTTGGTGTTGGTCCATTTGCAGTAGTCGGGTGTAGCAGTGTCGTAGTATAATAGTAGCACAAAGGTGGAACAACAGGATGATCGAGGAAGCGCGTAGAAAACTTATCCTGAAGGTGCTTGCCAAAACTGCCTTATATAGGTCATTGGAGGTGCCTTCAATGGTACTGATATGATTAGAAATCTTCGACCTCTATCCACTTGAAGGCTCCTCCATCATCTTTGAGGCACCTCCAGTCTGCTCTGAGGTGCCTCCAGTCTGCTCCGAGGCGCCTTCATTCAACGAGACTTTATCCTCCAATTCTATCTACGCGAGAGCGCCTCCAACCTGCTCAGGGCGCCTCCATCACCTCAATTGAGGCACCTCAAGCATGAGGTGCCTCTAGCATTGTTCATCCTAGGGTGATTTTTTGCACTTAACTCCTGCAAAAATGTGTTAGTCCAATAACAAAAAATAACCTGCAAAATAGAGTTAGCACATAACAAAATAAGATTTATGAATTGATCCTATCTTACCAAGATCAGGATCTAGTATTGGTCTCAAATTAGACTTCCAAAATAAATCTAAATTAGTGCTTACCTCCACTTACCATTTGTAAACTTACTTGACTCTGATCTCTTGATCCACCAGGTTTTCCTGCCAGATGCTCCATCTAGACTTCAGCCAGTCATCTGATCCTCCTTGACCCGACTGGACTTTCTACTAGCTGTCCGGTCCTCTCTGGCCCAACTGGACTTCCTTCTGGTCATCTGGTCCTCCTTAACTAGACTAAACTTTAGCCTGGTGTCTGGTCCTATAGATCCATTAAGTCTGCTAGTCTGCATACTTAGTAAATATATTAAATTACACATAATCTAATTTTAACCTTTGTCATACATCAAAATCTGAATTTGATTATTAGTGCAAATTGCACCAACACTTGGTTTCTAAGGTTCCTTCGTGAAACTCCAGGAACTTCTCCCATGGTTCTTTGGCGGAGTTATAGTTGTCGATTCAATTAACTTCTTGTGGTAGTAATATTCTTAGTAGGTGGAACTTGGACTTACCATTTGTCATGACCTCGGTCTGCTGCTTCTTGTTCTAGATATGTGCTTCCTTTTCTTCTCCATCCTCATCCTTAGGCACTTCAAAATCATATTTTATAGTTAGTAAAATATCAAAGTTAGTTTTAAAGTATACCTCCATTTTTCACTTTCAAAGTGCGAACTCCCTCTCGAACTTTGATGGATAGATACTAGATCCGACCATCATCTTGTTGCTTTAGTAGCCGATTAGTTCCACTGAAGTGGTTAGGCTCTGATACCGCTTATTAGATCGAGTGGACCAGCTAGGGGGGGGGGGGGTGAATAACCCTGCAATTGAAATTAGAACCTTTCTCTTGCTACTTACTTAGTAAGGACACACTTTAATTAATTAAAAAATTAACATAAAATAAATGAGAGGCTAGAGTTTTTTATTTGGTTACAACCTAAGTGATTGTTAATTTAAGACAATGAAAGCTCAACTAAGATATCCTTCTTGAAGGTGAAGTATCCTCTTACAATAGTTGAAAGTATAGACTTTAAAGAACAAAAATTGAAATGAATACAGAGTGTATTGTTATTAACTTAGATAACAAGACATCTATTTATAGCCTACTGGTCGTACTGACCATTATGCTGATATGGCACCCCCGAGCACCTGGTCTCAATCAAGTCGATCCACTTCGCAATGGGTCTCTTCAACGGTTCTGAGCTTTCTCCTCGAGCAGGCTTCCTCCCTGATTTCTCATCATTCGGGTGTCTTGTGTGTCCTTCTCATTTACCTGTGTACTCTTCTGTAACTCCTCATCCCTCGGATGCACCGAGCCTATTGACTCCCTTCTCGTGTCATCTTTCTCACTCAATGTGTCTTTCGCTCAGTTTCTTATATTCCTAAATTCCTATATACTGAGACACAAGGCATCAAATCCGTAGAGCCTAATTTAACTCGTTTGACTATATTAAAATTAAGCCAAGGTACTTACAATAAAAGTGGATGGAGGTAAGACTTTTCTTCTATGTCACGTGCGAGCTCTATAATCTTTTTCTCCACATTCAAACTTTATTTCCCTTTTGTACAAAAATTAATAATAATAATAATAGGTAATTATGTTAAATCATAGAGTCAACTTATAGCCAATTATGAGAAGAGTTTTTTTTTAAGGACATATAAAAATTAATCTCTTACCCTATTATAATAAAATTATCATCCTCTAATCAACTAATTTCATTGCTAATCCAATGTTAACTTGACCATCGAAAAAGTCACATCGACTACACGCTCACTAGACACAAGATCGCAGGTTCAGCCGAAGGAGCAGTCCGAGCTAAGTGCACTACAAGAATTTTTGGATTTAACTACACCTAATAGACAACAGTTTTTCAAGAAATTGTTGTCTTTTTTCCATTTAACAACAGTTTTATTGAAAACTATTGTTGTTCACCATAATGTTTTTTAAATAACAACAATTTTTCAAAACACTGTTGTCTAATGTGTGTCAAAGACCACGGTTTTAAAAAACTATTGTCTTTTAGTGTTGCTTATGTGATAATATACAACAGTTTTATTAAACTGTTGTCTATTAAATGTTGTTGAATCCTAAAAACACAACAGATTTTTTAACTTCATGAAAAAAAACCTTAAACTCACTTCTCTGTGACTCTTCAAACGAACAAAAACCTATCTCCGACTCCTCCTTCGCGACTCCCCCACGAAAGATGCTCCTCGTCGCTCTCGTTGCTTTGCCTTTAAAGTGTTAGTGCATCGAATTTTCGGCACTTCCTTGGGAGGTAGAATTTTATGAAAATTTTTAGAAATTTTTTAGAATATAAACGGAGTCGGTATGACACATTTAAGAGGGTAAATCGATTAAGATTAGAGAAAGCCTATTTCGAGTACCAATAAAGTGGAAGTTTATTTATTTAATAACCTACATATATAAATCTAAACAATCTCATTTTTTCCCTCATTCATCCTCTTCTCCTGCCGATCTCATCATCACCACGATCTTCTCTTCATTGCTGACCTCCGACGCAGCCTCCGCTGCCCTCACATTCCCGAAGCCACAACCATCGCCAGCCGTCGAGGGTGCTGCCGGTTACTCCCAATCACCGCCGCCCTTTCCCCTCTTCCGTGCCCTAGTTTCCTATTGCAGTAGCACCGCCGCCATCGCAGATCACGCTGGCACCACTCGACTACCGCCGCCTCCTCACGCTAGGGCATCGCCATCTGTTCACGGTGTCGAGCCCAGCCTGGCAGTGTCACCGCATTCCTCTCCAAGCCAACGCCGAGTTCCTCTCCCAATCTTGCCGACGTCGAGCTCCTCTCTTTCGATCCAGCTGTTATCCGTGGGAGAGCAAGCTTCACCTCTCCCTAGCTGATCGATCCATGGCCAACCCCCACCGATTTTTCTCCCAGAGCAAAAACTAAATGTTAATTAATTATCACAAGTGTTCTCATTGATACCTGTGGAGTCGATTTCAATTTCCTGTATTCTTTCACATGGTCATTTCCCGCAAGGCCGTTTTCCCCCCTTTTTCCCCATTTTGACTGTCAGGTTTTCCCAAATCGGTTTGATAGACTTCTGGTTTTCTGACTCCGACATGGTTGGATCTATTCGCGGGGTTTCTTAATCTGATAGTTACTTGGAGTGTATTGAGTTTGATGAGTTCCTTCATGCCAGTGGAAACTAGATTTCGTTGGATTTACTTGTGACCTAGAATCCAAAGTGAGGGATTATATAGCACCTGAATATGGCTGCACTAGGATTATGCAAGCTAAATCAGACCCTAGTTTACAGGTCATGTCCAAGTTAATAGTGGTTTGTTAAGACCAATTTTGCCAGATAGATAAAAAAATAGCATAGTTTAGTTATTGCTTAGGTCAACATGTAAATTATCTTTTATGTGATTTATACCTTCCTTCTAACATGCATTGTTAAATGGTATGTTTTTGTGTTACACATATTGCTTAGATTCATATTTAAAATAACCTTTTATGGAATAACTACCTGATATATACATTTTTTTACATCAATTTCTTAGATCGATTGGTTAGATATATTTTTAAAGTTGCGATCAATGCCCTAAGCCAACTCATGCATTTGATTGTAACTTGCTATCAATGCCCTAAGCCAACTCATGCAGAAACCTAAGAATGGACTTTGCAATACATTTAACTGTGTTTAGGAGATAGCTTGCTCTTTTAAGACATGGACATTTAGTTTAGATGTTAATTATCTTGCATTTGATGTTAATTAGATTTTTAGATGTTTTGAGTTTTTTTAGCTTGTCTTTAGTTTAGATGTTAATTATCTTGCATTTGATTGAATGAGTGTCTAAAATAAACTCTTAAAACAGAACTGTTGTTTCTTCCCATAATCTCAGTTTATCATTGCTTACAAACTATAATTTTTGTTGGAACCAATGTAAACTTGGATAAATAATGAATATATACTAGCATCTTATATCATGGAATAATGTCTGTTGGGCATGGCTTCCCATCCTTGTTGAATTATGTGGCATAAAGAGATGAATCAGGACATATCACAAGAGGCTAGCCGTAACCAAGAATTGAGGAGTCTACCAGATGATATAAGGGAGATCCACTACCTACGGGCGTTAGCAATAATAAATTGCAATAAATTGGAGGCTTTGCCAATTTGGCTCGTACAGAAATTAAGTTTGGAGTCCTTGTGGATATCTGGTTGCCCTGCGTTGTCATCCATTCTGAAGGGATTAAAAGTCGAGGGGCGACTGAGAAATCTGATTGTTGAAGCTTGTCCCAAACTAAGCCAGGTATTATTCTAGTCTCCAAAAAAATTTCACAATATATACCTGTCAAATAAGTTTTGTAATACTATTATTATTATTTTTACTTTGAATTGAATTCAATCAATCCTGTTAAACACCCTTTCCTACTTAAGTTTGAAGTAAATGTCTATGTGTGCTTTGATTCACAAATATTCTGCATATGAGGCATCTTACTTAACCACATAAATATTCATGTCTCTTAAACTATTCTTCTTCTCCTCTACTTAGTCCTGTTTGTTTTTAATTTGTTTTCATTCGGTGTAAAAACTCCTTTATTAGGCACGTAGGAATAATTCTTTTTAAAAATATAATATAGATGTATTTAGCTAAATTTGTCGATACATTTAATGGATTGAAACTTCATAATACAATAGCTAAAAATGATACTATTGTGCAAGAAAAGTTATTGGTAATTTCACTAATTTAATTTGTTCGCAGGAGTACATGATAGATGAGAAATATCTTTTTCTTCTTGGGCAGCGTTAGCCATGTCGTGACTTTTCAAACTCATTGCATAATTGGAAGGTTAGACAAAAGCTATCAGCCAGAGTCACTCACTTCAATAGCTGGGTGCCTGCTTCTGTCACAACTCCACAGGCTGGTTTAATCACCCACGCATATTCTATGCTTGCAGTTAATGTATTTGTTCTTTGGTCTTATTTCTAAAGTTCATTTCTTCCTCTTAGGAACATCATGTGTTGACAAGTAATGGCTCTATTAATATTTCAATTTTTGTACATGGTGATCTAGAAAAGCTTACACTTCTTACTTCTCCAAATCTAGAATTAAATTGTAAGTTAGATTAAATTACAATTACTTTATCATTTCTTAGTTTTTTTTCTTAACTTACATTTGCAATATTTGCATCTCGATTCATTCGATTATGCTCACTTTGTATTCAACATGAAGCTAGCTAAAAGGTGTTTTGTACATATTAAAGACTCTTTGGTAGTTTTTTTAGTTTCAATCTACTGCTCTTTTAGCATCTTTATCCTGCTATAATGTTATTCTTTAAGATTATGTTGCATTGATTTCTAAAAGTTGCATGACATCTCTCTACTCTGCCTTCAAAACTAACGATTTATGTTGTTTCAGGTAATTACTGTAGTCATTCCTACTATAGTTGGTGAAAACCTTAACGTGTTAATGACTTTAAAATAGTATATTCCAGATTTTCTTAAGGTGAGGACACAAATTTAATGAGAAATATACTTTATAAGATGTTAACATCTAAATTGGTATCCTATGCATCAGCTTGATGATGTAATAGATCCTGAGATTCCAAGAGGAAGAAATAGACTTGTTTCTTTAAATGGTGAAACTTAAATTAAAAATTAGAAAATCAACTGATGTAACATGTCACTTCACTTCTCTTTTTATGATTTAGCTCATGATCAATGTAAACTTAAAGTATTAATCCAAAGCCTATGGTAACTTTCTGGATTCATTTTTATTTAAGGCATTCTTTCCTTTAATGGTCCCTTTTAGAATTTAATGTATGACTTACTCCTTACATCATATGGAGTGTGTGGGAACGTTTGCATTAGATTGTACCTTTTAGAATTAATGCTGCTTGATCACTGGGGAAAATAATGTTTGCATGGTTTATAATAGAAGCTTTGTATGCAATGACATAGAATGAAAATTCTGCTTAATAAGAAATTTAAGAGCCACCATATTGTTTCAAGAGGTTACCATTTATGTTACATAGATAACGCTTTTTGCACTTCTGTTAGATGACTATATCAAATGGTTTTTATGGTTATGTAACATTTATGCAGTTCAATTAGAATCACGCATACATTTTAGTTTCTAATTTGTAATATATATCTTTATTCGAATAGGTGTCCTCAAGAGTATTGAGAATAATGCCGACAAGCTAAAAAAATGGAGAGACTAACAAATTAAGGAGCACTAGGAGTTGCAATCCCTCCTCTTCACCGACATCTAAGTAGAAAATCTCGTGTTATATTGTTCTACCTTTGTTTTAATAGTGTTATCATTTTATTGGTTGTTTATGAAATTTTGTTGATTGCTAATTAAATTTCTTCATAATGTTATAGATATTATTTTTGAATGTTAGAAAATTATATATTAAATTCTATTTTGAAATTTAGTATTTTGAATGATTTATAATATTGAAAAATTGTGTATTAATTTTTTTTATTTTTTATCTAAAAAATACAACGATTTTTCACCGTTGTCGTAGATAGTTTAAAACTGTTGTTGAAGACCCTGTTATTAAAGGTAGACGCTCAAAGACAACGGTGAAAAACTATTGTCTTTGAAGGAAAAGACAACAGTTTTTCACCGTTGTAAAAATGTTGTCTTTGCCTTCAAAGACAACAGTTAAAAACTGTTGTCTTTGGGCACCCCTTTTAACAATACGGCATTTAACAACAGTTCTAAAGGGGCTACAACAACGATGAAAAATCATTATTGTTAGGCTTTTTTTCTTATAGTGGTGGGGGGTCATCGTGTATATCTATATATTTTAGATGATTATTTTGTTTGTACACGTACTACGTGACTCATGAAACAACGGATGCATGGATATTAGTTTGCTAATCATGATCACAAATAATTTAAAATATTTTGAGAACAATTTAGTGACATTTTCATTGCTTTAAATTAATTATTCAAGGAGTAAAAACTCACAAGAATTTGTTCATGACAATATACTGATTTTTCTTTTTCTTTTTTTTTTAAAGTGATTCCATCATGATGCTCTCTACAAGACTAAGCTTCAACGAGAGCTTTTCGGCCATCTCAACTTGTATACATCTCGGAAGAAAATGAAGAATTTGAATCCAATGCTTTCTTCGCAAGGTTGCGCGTCTCTTCTTTCGAGGAATCTTGCGATATCCGAATAAGCTCCTTGATTCCTCCACCTCGGATGAGATCAAGTGCATTGTCCTCTGCAAAAAAGATCATTCTCTTTAGAAAAAGAAATTGACTAAGCCTAGAAGAAAAACAAATTGAAAAGTTGAATAAAATGTCTATGAAAAGGGGGAGGCATTGACATTTGTGTTCTACAAAAATTCAGGGAAGGATAAAAAACTAACATGCTCATGAAGATATTGGATCTATATATGTAGACTCAATTTGTCGCTAATTTGATTTGATTTCTTCAGATCAACAATGACAGTTGATTAGGCACAGGCAATTGTTTGTGACCCTACATTCTAAACTATGTAATTAACTCATCAAACTGACAATGAAGAATATCACAACATAGTAAAAAAAACAACATTTAAGAAATGAAGTGAAGATATTGCTTTGCTCCTATTAGAGTGCAAGTGAAAAAGAGGCAAATAAAGAAATTTGTTTGGGCGGTCTTCTTAAGCAATTACAGAATTCTATAATTCAAGTTACATTAAAAAAGAACAGAAGGATTATTGTTCTAGCAAGCAGATAATGATATCTAAACATAGAATATAGGACGACAAAAAGACAAACACCTAGTTCATAAGAAAGTCTTAAAAAAAAAAAGTTAATTCATAGCAAATGTACCATTTTGTGCTAAATGGCATAAAGCGAGCTCAATATGCCGTCTAGTTGAAGCTGAATATGTAGATGAGTTGGTGATCATCCAGTATAGTGCTCCTTCTTCAATAAGAACTGATTTTCCTTTTTGATATCCTTTAGGATAGAAAAAAAAAGACTTGGAATAAACTTATGAAGAAATATCATGTATATTTATACGTAGGAATTACAAAATTTTATAAACACAAGCTTCTTAGTTGTACTTGTGTTCAAACAAATATGTCCAATAATGGTTAATGATTGAAATGCAGACTTGAGCATTGAAAATTATCATTTGCTATACTCTTACATTAGTATCTGTCATTGTATTATATGCAGCATCCATGCCATGCATGAGAGTAAAAAAAAACAAAACCTCAAATAATTCGAAGGTTATGTGAAAAATTTAGCAGAGCTTTGCATTTGCTATTCAACCAGTTCTCAGATTCATAAGATGTTCCCAAAGTCTGTGTTGCCATTAGTTGTCTAACCCTTTGATCATTCATCTTGAGCTTGTCTATGATTTTCATATCTTCAACTTTATGAAATGCAATTAAAGAAATTCAGGTGAGTGTTATAGACAAAAAAAAGAGAGTAATTCTCATCATTCAATAACCATTATGAGAGTAGATGACTGCAAACGTGTAGTGAAATAAACATACAGCAATAAACATGCTTCCATGAACTTGTGCTGACATGAGATAATACTTTTATTAAACACAGGAGTAAATAATTTATGAACCTTGAGCAATTCCTCGTGATTCACATTTTGCAAAGTTTGCAAAACCTCTGGCAACCTGAGCTATGACTTCACTATGTCCGGACTTCATCATTTGCAGAAGGGCTTTGATGCCACTGTCCTTTTTCAACATCACATGCAATTTCTCTGTTTATCATAATCACATCATAAGAAAAATCTGAATTAGGTTAAATTATAAATAGATATAACCAATGATAATTTACCCCCTAATAAAGCAAATTCCATCCGTAATAGCCACACATTCCTATTGCTAATGATTGGTTAGTTAATTACTCATCCTAAAAGCTTAAGTGCCAGAAATGATAACTACAAAAATGATAACTAAGTTCTTCACGATTATCAAATTCCTTCTCAACATCTGTTTGAATTAAGCTTTGATAATTGCTATAGTATGAAATTTGGGGTTCCTAATTGGTTGAGATAACACATCAGTTGCAGATATAGGTCTTCCCTTATTTGGTCATTTTGTTTTTCCTTTTCATGAAATCAAATATATAAGAATCATCTTCTTCGTGTCTAGTCTGTGATATCTTCAAGCATCGCATGCCCATATACAACCTCATAAGCCAGTTTGATTCCTTAATTCAATAGACCCAATGTGGTCTGACCCTTTCCCCGAATCCCACACTGAGAACTTCATGTACCGAACTGTCCTTTTAAAAAACTTGTTTTGAAAACAATTGAACTAAGTTATTATTTGTGAAAAGTTACTCATAACTATTACAAATACATTTTTATAAATGCTACAAAAGAAGAAAAAAAAAATAAAGCTAAGTTACTTTCTGTGAAAATTTATCTGTAACTATTACAAATAAATTTTTATACAATGCTACAATAAAAGAATTAAAGATAAGTTACTCTGTGAAAATTTACCCAAATGAAAAATATTGAAACTAAAGTGGAAATAAATTGATAGAGGCTGAAAGTCAATTACAATATCAAGAATAGGCAGGAATTACATTTTCCATCTTTGTTCTCTAAAGAAATATTTGTCAAAAGTTAACAAATAAGAACAGTCATCGGATATTGCATAATTTTTCATAAATGCTTTTCTGAAGAGTATCCAAGGCATAGAAATCACATCAGAACCAAACTATAATTGCAAAATGACTATTGCATTGACTCTATGAAGTACTAATGTGGTAACTACATATTTGGCTAGTCAATTTGCTAGGGGAAACAAGGTAACAAATAGAAACTAAACTATATTTAACTGAAAATAAACGAGAAGAAAATATACGGATAAGTTTAAAAAATTAGTTTGATAAAACTAGTCGCTCATTAAGTTGCTTATGAGAAGGTAATTGACAAAATTATATAGAAACCTTACCATTTCCACATAAATTAGCAATTGCGCCAGCAATCATCCGAAGAGTTTGAGGATCTTCAGTTTTTGATGCAATATTTGCAAGTAGCCTAGTTCCCCCTTTGCTTACTATTAAACTTTGATTTGAACCTACAAAGAACAAGCAAATCAATGAAATAATGTTTAATGGTACATCAATAATTGACTAGTAAATATTAGTGATAATGCTCAAACAAACATATTATATAATAAGGAAGATACTCCACATGTTGGAATGCAGAGGCCAATCTAGGCAAACTGTTAATAGGCATGGTGTTTCCATTTATATTTTAGAATGGAGTGTACCTAGATACGGTCAGTGTAGTGACAATCAAGATTATTTGTTTTGAACTTCAGAAAGTATGAATTAACATTTTGAGAAGAGTCAACTAATGCAATGAGGCTTTTTGTTCAACCTCCTAATGTTTATATCCTACCACCTTTAACCCTGGTGACATGAATCATTGATCTAGTAGATTAAAATTTATGCTAGCATCAACTGCAACCATAAAAGCATGTGAATTCTTACAAAAGATTGTTCATTAAGTTTCATTCTACAAAGAAACGAAAGCAAACATTGGATTGTTACATGAGATTTTCCAGGATAGTTTAGTGTAATTAAAAGAAGAGAGATCTAGATTACTAGAATAAGCAACCATACGTGATCTCCTTTGTACAAGTTCATGCTGATTGAAAGGGCCAATTAGCTGTAATGCAGTGACAACAAATACTAAAACTGCATAGCATTTCAGCATAGCCTATATAGTTAAGTACATTGATAAAAAAAAAAAAAACAGCCCGGAACATGAAGCTCCCGCCAATGCAGGATCCGGGGAAGGTTTATTGTATGCAACCATACCCTGCTTGATATAAAGATAAAATCAGATTGGTATATTAATGTTGACAATTGATACATTAGAACCCAAATCTTACAAAAACTTGACTAGCAGGATCTAAAGAGCTCATGAAAATTCTCACAGAAATAAAATCAGAGTAAAATGGAGTTGGATATATCCGTTTTCTGATTACCATTCATAGCCAAGTTAGCTAAAGCGCCAGCAGTAATTCGATGAACAGTTGCATCTTTTGATATTTCGAGAAGTATGAGAAGAGCATCCAGACCTCCTTCCTTGACAATTCTTTCCTGATTAATATCTACAAAATTTGCAAGCAAGCAGCTGAGACAAATAAATGCATGGGAAGATGGAAATTTACAGAGGATATATCATTAGCATTTCCATATTCATACTCAGAAACATGTGTTAGCTTTGGAGTCTCTTGAGTAAATTTGTCTATCATATTCATGGATCCTCTGAATTCAACTTAACAACGACTAACAGATTAAAAAACCAGTTTAAATGTGTGGGAAAATGGAATTTTTTTGTTGAAGAGTTTAGTTTACTTTATTCTTGGAGATTATTGATTGATTCAGATATAAGTCTTGCATCAACTTGATCCATACATATACACGATGGGGAATGTGAAACCTCTATCTAGGGTATAAAAATACAGCATTGAACTTCTATACTTACATGATTAAAGTATAATGGAACACGGTCACTAGATTAGAAAATATCACCATATAGAGCTCACCCTTAACTAGAAGACCACTACTTACCTTCGGCAGCGAGATTAGCAACCACCTTTACTGCATGGATTTGCACATCCAATTCTTCAGACTTTAACAAAGGTAATATATTTGATAGACCAACTGAGAACAAATGAAAAAGAAGCGCATGTTACACACACACAAAAATGTGTATAAAAAATCTCTTAATTCAAACAATAAAAAAGAAAAAGAAAAACTCACCTTCTTCAAAGATTTTGGAAATGGTATCTTTTTGAGCAGATACACTTTCTCTCGACTTGTGAGACTTGGATGGATTTTCAAAAGGCAAAGTTGAACTGGTTGAATTTTCTGCCCAATGGGATCTTTTAGACTGTAAGAAGCAGTTACAACAGAAAGGATGGTTAAAAACACAGAAATAAATCTTTGAAAAAAATTAGATAAGTTACCCCATTTTCTGCATTTCCATCAATCAAGAATTTTTTCAATTTCACAATTTCACCTTCAAGGCATCTTCTTTGTCTTTCTTCGTCTAAAAGTTTGTCTTTCAAAGATTCAAGCTCTTTATTTAAGAAGTCCTACATTCTCAAAAAAAGAACAATTTAGCAATACTCTACACAAACTTTTTTTATCACGTGTTCCATATCCTTCTTTATAAAAAAATAAAATAAAATTTCTATACACCATAAAATTCTTGTGGTGTATGAATAACTGTCAACTGCAAGATTTTTGTTCTGTATTCTCACAGCTAAAACAACCTGATCTAGAATAACGTATGTAGAAAATATACCAGAAGAAAATTTTACTAAAACAGCATTTAGGTGAAAACAAAACATGGTAATAGATTAATTGGTATTACTAGTGAGAGAACCATAATAAGTGTATATACTCATTTCTTGTACATAAGATTTATATAATTATTTAGCTTTAAGTTCTTGTCTCTCGAAATTGATACTGAATAAATGTGCAAATCAGATAAATCTCCATAGCCCATGTTATTTATAGGTGATATATTGCTAATTTATGAGTCTCAATTGGAAACATGATAATGGAGAAGTTTTAGAGATTCTAACAAGTAGAATAACAACTAAATGTATAAATTGTCACTTCAGAAGGATTGGGGTGGAAAAGTTCAGTTGAATGGAAAAGAACTCATACAAGTACTAATTTAATCTAACAAGGTAATATTGATAAATGCAATTTCATCATCATAAAGCAGTGTCAGCTTCAACTATTCAGCTAGATAAGTCTTATACTCTTAACCCTCCATTCATAAATACTGTGTGTTTAAAATAGAGAAGTGCTTTAGTGTTCAATATGATGGTCCTGCCCTATTAACATGAAATGGACCTTTTACAAGATTCTTTGTTGACAACAATGCAATTAAGTAAAGATGGAAAAAAAATCAAATTATTTAATGAACACTCTACAAAAATACTAGATTTAAAATGCTGAAAATTATAGCAATTTTAGGAAAATATATTTGTTTGTGATATAAGACTGAATAAAGTTAAGGAAGCATCAAAAGAAATAAAGGTAAAATATAGGTTCAAGCAACATTCTTAATGAAATTTCAAAGAGTTTACAAGGTCAAGTCGGTTAACTAAATTAATAAAATTTTGCAAATTAAGATGCCCAAAGGAAAGTTTGTCAAAGATATTAGATGAATGTGACAAACAATGTTGTCCTAATTATAGTGGGATCAAATTGGTGACTCAAATCATGAAACATCGGGAAGAGCTATGAGAGGAGAATAGAAGACAGTTTCAACGATCAATTTGATTACACATCAGAAAATTCAAACATAGATGTCATTTATTTAATAAAACAACCAAAGTAAAATCATAGAAAAAAGAAAGTTTTACATATGATTTTAGTGATTTGAAATAAGCTTGTAGTAGAATCCTCGACAATTATTTCAGTGGGATTCAAAGCTGAAAGGAATATCTATTGATTTAATGTCATAAAAAATAGGTATCATGATATAGTTACTAGTCCGAGAGCTAGGGGCCTCAAAGCTTAATGGATCAATTTTCTCACCGAATTGTATCAGATCAAACTAAATCCTAGGCATGGTAAGCTATAGAATATGGCTACCAGCATGATATTGTAACCACCACGGGGCTTCACATGTCGTCAATTATAGATCTTGCATGTCACATCCCATTTAGATGAGAGAACTAACTTATCAAACCCAACTACTAGACCAAAATGTTTAAATCCAAGATAATGGTAGCTACCTCATCTAAACTTATAAAGCTCCTCTATTAGCCTACACAGTTATATAATGTTGATGATGATATTGTGTAAAATTATAAAAAAAATTCCTACTGTTTAAAATACAGAATAAAACAAGCAAAAAGTCAATGTAGAAAAGTTTATATTTTTCAAACAGATGGATGAGGGTTTGCAGCAAAGCTAAAAAAGAAACTTAATTGTGAATGTTTAGGCGTAATCAATATAAATACAATACTTAGAATAAACAAGTTGAGTCAAAATCTAAGATTGAAGGTGTGAAACATACAAAACATTAAGGAACCTTACGTAATTGGGATTACAACAAAAACAACCAAGCCTTATCCCACTAGGTGCGGTCGGTTATATGGATCATTTTACGCCATTGAGCTTTATCTCCTATTATATCATCATCCATACTTAAATAAATTTTATCTTATTTTATTGTTACTAGCCAAGTCTTTTTTTGTCTTCCTCGTTTGATATGCGTATTTGTTATAGTTTCGTATTGCCAGATTGGAGCATTTATTGGCTAAGTGCATGCCCATACCATCTTAAACGTGTCTCTCGGAGTTTTCCCTCAATAAATGCAACTCCGACTTTCTCTCTAATGCTCTCATTTCTTATTCTGTTCATTCTCGTATGTCCGCACATCCACCTTAACATCCTCATTTCTGTAACTCTCATCTTCTACTCATATGCTCGAGTCATAACCTAATATTCAACTCTATATAACATAACAGGTCTAATTGCAGTTTTGTAAAATTTTCTTTTAAGTTTTAGAGGTATTTTACCATCACATAAAACACCCGACACTCTCCTCCATTTCAATCATCTGTAAGACATCTCTCTCAATCCTTTCATTATTTTGCAAAAATAATCCTAAATATTTAAAGCTCTCGATCCGGGCAACTCGTCATCTCCTATATTAACAATTGTCTCATTATATCTAATATTTCTAAACTTAAATTCTATATATTCTATCTTTATTCTACTAAGCCTAAAACCTTTATCTTCTAGTGTTTCTCGCCAAGATTCTAGTTTAGCATTTTTTCATCAACCAAAACAATTTCATCTGCAAACAACATGCACCACAGTACTATGTCTTGAATATATGCAATGAGTTCGTCCATAATTAGTATAAAAAGATAGGAACTTAGAGCTGATCCTTGATGTAACTCTATCTTTATTGGAAATGCTTCAGTTACTCTGCCTGAAGCATTTCCAATAGTTGTTACATCCTCGTACATATCTTTAATTAGTTTAATATATATTATGCTAATATCTTTCTTTTCTAAAATTTTCCATATAAACTGTATCATAAGTTTTTTTCTAAGTCAATGAATACCATGTGTAAATCTTAATTTTTGCTCCCGATATTTTTCAATTAATTATTTAAGATGTATAGCTTCTATTATTGACCTTCCAAGCATGAATCCAAATTAATTTTAGATCACCGTGGTCTCCTTAATCTTTTTTCTATTACTTTTTCCCAAAGTTTCATGGTATGACTCATTAGTCTAATACCTCTATAGTTTACACAATTTTATACGTCTCCCTTGTTCTTATATAAGGGAACTAGAGTACTTATCCGGCATTGATCAAGCATTTTTTTCATTTTCAATATCATGTTAAATAATTTTGTAAGTCATTCAATACCTTATTTCCCTAGGCACTTCCATACCTCTATTGAAATATCATCTGGTCCAATGACTTTTCCATTGTGCATCTCGTTTAAAGCTTGTTCTACTTCTGAAGCTTGAATTCTATGATAAAAATTTAAATTTCTATGCTCATTTGACCTACTTAAATTATCTAAGTTAAGTCGGTTACCTAAACCTTCATTAAAAAGTTGATAAAAATACTTTTTCCACCGCTCTTTTATTTCTCCATCGTTTATTAGTACCCTATTACATTCATCTTTAATACATTTTATTTGGATAAGATATCTTATCTTCCTTTCTCTCAACTTAACTATTCTATAAATGTCTCTTTCCCCTTTTTTTGTATCTAATTTTTAATATAATCGTTCAAAAATTTCACTCTTTTCATCATTCACTATTCTCTTAGCTTTTTTCTTAATTATTGTATGTTTTTTAAGTTTTCCTCGTTTTACAAATGTATAATTCCTTTTAAGTTATTCGCTTTTCCTTCACTTTCTCTTGTATTTTCTCATTCCACCACCAAGATTCCTTACTTAGTGGTGCATGTCTCTTTGACTCGTCGAGTATACTCTTAGCTACTATTTTCAACTTTGATACCATCTTATCTCATATCGTATTAGAATCACCATATATTTTACCTAATGTTTGTACTCTACCTTCTCCTTAAATATATTTTGCTTCCTATCCTTTAACTTCTACCACTTAATTCTAGAAGTCGTATATATTTTTCTTTCTATTATACTAAATTTGAGGTGAATATCCAACACTACTAACCTATGTTGATAGTTAAGCTTTCTCCAAGGATGACCTTAATCTTTACAAATCTTCCTATCCTTCTTCCTAACCATAAGAAAGTCAATTTGTGATTTATTATTCCCACTTTTGAATGTGACTAAGTGTTCTTCTCTTTTCTTAAAAAACATTTTAGCTAATATAAGGTCATATGTTATCGCAAAATCTAATATAGTTTTCACTTCCTCATTTCTCGTTCCAAACCCATAACCCCATGTACCCTCTCATATTCCTCATTTTTCACTCCGACATGCCCATTTAAATCACCTTCTATTAAAATCATTTCATTTGACAGAATATTTTATAATATTTCATCTAAGTCATCTCAAAACCTTGATTTGATAGCTTCATCTAATCCTACTTACAGTGCATATACGCTAATTATGTTCATAGTTTCTTTCACCACTGTTATTTTAAGGGCTATAATTCTATCCCCTTTTCTAACTACTATAACTTTATCATTTAATGAACTATCTACAACAATACTCACTTCATTTCTTGCTTTACTCTTTCCTATATACCATAACTTAAAACCCGAGTTCTCTATCAATTTTATTTTTTCGCCTACCCATTTTGTCTCTTGTACATACAAAATACTAATTTTTCTTTTAATCATCGTATCTATTACCTCCATTGATTTATCAGTGAGGGTTCCTATGTTCCATGCTCCAAATCTTAGATTATTAGTTTTCTTATCATATTTGTTCTTATCAAACCTATGGTGTGAGAACTCTTACCTATTTAATACTACACCTAAGTTCTCATAGAGATGTAACTGTTACAGTCAAGCCCTGCAACACAAACTCTTGCATATTTAGCACTACACTTAAGTTATGGAGATGCAGCGGTCCTCCTGCAAGTGTTCCTTTCAGGAACAACTTAGCATTAGCACAATAGTTTAATGGATTCATTCATTGAATATTTGTCATAGTTTAACGCTGACTAGCAACCTAATGCAACCCTGCTCCTTTATCCAAGCTTAGGACCAACCATGATGGTGATGGATTCGTCATAGGTAGTGTGGTGGATCTAATTGTGATTAATGGATCTAACTGAGCTTGAAATTATCTTTAAGTACTTATGCATAGCTCACGACCCCACCTGGTGGGATAAGGGTTGGTTGTTGTTACTTATGTAGAGCTCAATGAGGGAATATAAGTGATATAACAAACATTAGATAATTGAGATTTATGACTTGTCATTTTTATTGATTTTAGGTGTCACAAATATGCATATTAGTAGTGGTGGGGTGGGGAATAAAAAATATTAAAATTTTTTTAAAAAAAAAACAAATCTAGCTACGAGCTTTAAGTGAAACTATTTGCCTATTTGAGTAATATTAAGCATACCTTCTCCATCAACAGTTCTCTGTTCATTACTTCTAGAGGTTGTATTTTACTAGTTGTGATTTCATTCAACTTTGAATTTTCTCTTGTGAGATCATCAACAATTCTTTCCTGAAGTTTGAAGTGAATGACAATATAAAGAAGAGTAATTCTGATGATAGAATCAAATAAATGGCAATGCAGTTCATAAAATCAAAGGGTAAATATTAACAAAATTGAAAAGTATCTAACCATGAGATGAATTTTAAGTGAAACTATTTGCCTATTTGAGTAATATTAAGCATACCTTCTCCATCAACAATTCTCTGTTCATTACTTCTAGAGACTGTATTTTGCTAGTTGCGATTTCATTCAACTTTGAATTTTCTCTTGCAAGATCATCAACAATTCTTTCCTGAAGTTTGAAGTGCATGACAATATAAAGAAGTGTAATTCTGATGATAGAATCAAATAAATGGCAATGCAGTTCATAAAATCAAACAGAAACGACACCTTCATATTACTATGAAGGGTGATCATATGACAAAACCATCATTTGTCAATCAATTAGAAAGATGCATAACATTTTCAATTTCAGTGTAGGAATTTGTTATCCATAGGACAATTTATGCTTTGTGATGTTGGAAAAGAAGATATTTAGAGCTGAAGAGGCAAGAACTTTACCTAGTCTAACAGTATCAAAACTGTAAAACCAGATTGAAAATGACATCAATAATGAGCAGTCTGCCAGCAGTGTGCGGTCATGGATATGCAAATATTGCTCAAGACGAACAAATAGATGGTATATATATATTTAAAAAGCATATCAATTTGGCTAAGATTGCCAAGTATACATTGTATGACGACATTTTATGATCGGCCAAAAATCAAAGCTAGCAATGAAGTGTTTCCTTGATGAATTATGAAGCCTTCTAACCTTAGTTTTTGGCTCTCTAAAGGAGTCTGGGCAGATATGCATCTGAGCCTGTCCTACTCAAGGTTCATTTTACTCAAGGGCTTGAGAAAGATATATTGAATTTCATACAAGGGATTGATGATAGCATGATTTATACACTAGACAATTAAATCCTTAATTCAATATATTGTTTGTATATATTGTGCATGAGACAATCAATTGTACAACACTTTTCAAACTTTGAGAACTTCACCAAATTCTTTTTCTTAAGATTTTTAAAATTAGGCAACCAACACAGACAAGCTCAACCAAACAAATATAACTTTGTATGAGCATTATAAAGTCAGTGAGTTAAAGATAAATTACAGAACAAGCATAAGCCATAGACAAACAGTTAAAGGACCAAAAGTAATACAAACATCATATAACACATTCTAAAATCTTCCTCAGAATGTATTAAGAAAAAAAAAATACCTGGACTGATTTTATATTATCACTCAGAGACTTCTTCATAACAGACAACTGTTCTTCTAGATTTGTACAATGAGACCTCTCACTTTCTAGTTGATTGATGAGCTCTGCTATGTTCTTCTGGTATGTATTTGTCATGTCAGCCAGTATTTTCTGATGTGTCGAACTTTCAAGCTCCTGTTGCTACTAAAAAAGTAGAGTCAGGACTACCAAAGAGAATAATCTAATGTAAAGTCAATTAAACTTAGCCACAGGCAACCTACAGATATATGTTAAAAATTCTAAATACAAGATGCATAACAAAAGCTAAGAGAAAGACCACCCCAGGTTATCTAATATAACATGATAGAAGGAATTGAAGAATGAATAACTTGTTATTATTAATAATATAACAGTTCTGGTGTTGTCAAAACTTTTGGAGCATATTTTTTGTCCACTATGCCAATGGTAATCAATACTTCAACTGGTTTGCTACAGGTATTACACAACAACATTCATTGGATTTACACTGGCCAGTCCAGTATCAGGTGTTCTTAGCCCCTCACCCGAGAAAGATCATGTCTTGAATACACAACCACAACAACCAACTGTATCCCACTAAGTGAGGTTTGCTATGTTTTGAATATACAAATAAGTAAAAAAATATATTGTTTAGATTAAGAAATAAACAAACACTCTTCTGCTGCTCCTCGCCTGGTAAATATGTGAATAAGTTTTGGTCATGCAAATATGTGAATAAGTTAACATAACTTGAATCTAGACGTACATAGGGATGGTACATAATGACAATATGTCAGCCCTAGCAATCAAATTATCAGGAAAAGTGAAAAAAAAAAAAGAACATATAACAACTAGTTTCAACAAAGGAAGGATTCTACATGATACACTTGTCAAATAGTTAAATCCTTGAAGCCAGTATGGTCAGATTTAGCTCCTGGATAAAGATCTTCTCATGCTGGTTTTAAGTACTTGACCAGTTTAAACTTTAAAGATACCATATCGACAAGCATTTGAATACTTGAGATCAATATCATCATTATAATGATAGTTATCTCCAAAAGTCCAAAGTCAAAAGGCAAGCTCCAGAGTTCATAGTAGAAACTATAAATCATAAAGGCATCCATATCTATTTTGGTGCAACTTGTCACTAATAAAAAACGATTGTTACTCTAATATGTTTCATTTTCCAAATATCCTGCAAAGGAGCACAGTTCAAGGGAAAATAAAAGCAACTTTATAGCCACATCAATCAATCATCCCTATACAAACAATGTGCTAATATACAAAATTCACAAAACTGACCAAATAACAAGACAGGAAGTCAATAACAAGTTAACAACAGAAACGATACCAAGACTAACCAATACCTTGATCTGCTTAAAGTTTTCTTCAAGATGACCAATTTCTTGAGATAATCTATCATTTTCATTCTTCTGAATGTTCAATTCCTTCAACAATTTTTTGGCCTCTAACTCCCAATGATTTTTTTGTTTCTCCAAATACTGAAATAAGTTAAGGAAATGTCAGAACTATGAAGAAAAAGGTGAAATTTAAAAACTAGTTTGTCACACTGCTCTAGAACAAGGAAAAAAAATTTAAAACATGTAAAAAATTCTGTATACAGACTAAAATAATGTCTGCAAATAAATTTTTCACAGTGAAAGTTAAAATTCATAGAAATGATAAAACAAGGTCAAAAAAACATCCTGAAACAAAAAATAACTAACAGCCAACTGGATAAATAAAGAATAAACAACAGAAGCTAACATATTTTCCATAAACATTATCAAGATCCAGATGATACCTCATATTTACTGACAAAAATTTTTGTTTCAACTATTAATGCTTCTTGCTCTTTCAATTTCTTTTCCATCTGCTCCCTCTCAATTTCTCTAAGCTTTTGCTGTCTGTCAGTCTCTGAGGTTAAATAGTCAACATGGTACTCAAGCTTCTTACACAAACTCTCATAATCCACTTCTTCTTTCAATTTGACTGTATTAACAACTTTCATTGCCTGAAAAGTTGGAAGATATAAGGAAACTCAATGGGAAATGGAAACTTATTTAGAAAAATTGACACGCAAAGAATATTGTAACCTCACTATATCAAACTTGCCTGACTCACTCTCTGATTCTGAGTGAAAAGAAATAAACTAGTTTATTCTCAATAAAGAATAAAAATTACATTTACATGTAAGTTAAGATATGCACTTATTGTTCGAGGTTTCAAGCCTCATTCCATGTCAGTATCTAGGTGCTTATCCACAGCAAGATTGTGACAATGCCAATTGGTGTACCAACTGTCAGTATCGAGTGGCATTGATCAGTATCAACCAACAGGATATGGAAGATGGAGGCACAATAAGAGGAAAGGCAACAAGAGAATAAAAATAAGTGGAAGAAGAATAAGAGATTGCACGTTTTCTATTATCCATTGTGGTTGGTTGTCCTCAAAGATCTTCTCCTTCTATTGACCTCAAATGTCTTCCTAGCATTTATGTTCCCTCCCTTTGTAAGCTCCCATTGTCAAAGTGACTATTCTGTCTGGTGTCCCCTCTTTTGGTGTTGATTCCAATCTCATATAACCAGAATAGTACAGAAAGACAGATGAAATTTCAAAATGCGTCGTTATGCCATGGTTTTGGTCATCCCTTACCAGCCTAACCCTCCGGCCATAAAAGGAGTCAAATACCAAACTGACATTTTGAACCTTGATCACATCCCCTAAAGTGCACTATGCTAGAACCTTAATAGAATGTGATACAATTCAATGTTTTGGTTTACTTGACATTGAGTGACAACTAATGGTTAATGAAGGGGATACAACGGATCTATAGGAAAATCCTGATAGATTAGTTTATAAGGATTGTGGAAGGCCAAAAAGGGATGTTTCGTCAATGTAGAATAGCCTAGTGTATTTACCTTATAAAGATTACAATTGTGACCAAGTATTCACTAAATTTTTTAACTTACATGCAAATCAACAGAACAAACATAATAATAAGTTGAAAAGAAGAATTAGCAAGTAAAGATGGTTCCTGCTAGAATTTGCTAAAAGACTCCTTTTACCAATCTTTTCAAAAATACTAACCCTCTGTCCAAACAATATTGTGCTTGCAGTTTCAGAATAATATTGTGCCGATGGACCAACTGTAACTATGAGAGAGGTCCGTGCAGAGCCTGCAGAACAAGAGAAAACTCAATTTACAGACCAAAAAGATGGATTAGAAGAAAAGAAGGTATGGGTATTTCCCAAGACAAATATGAATTGCAGAACAATGAATATTTGCTAGTTCCATTTTCTGTGAGCAGCAGAAAGGGTAACATAGAGGCATCATTTGGTTCGTTACGAAACAATGCAGATCAAAAGCATAACTGTCCAAGTCAAAAGTCCAAATCAAATTCCACAGATGTCCAAAGCCATTCAATTCAAAATACGCCTGTCTATGATAAATACTCTGTTTGCCAAATTTGATTAACGGATGTAACCATGTCTACTACTTTTTAGCATGGGAAGAATACCATTGAGTGTCAATGGGACAAGAAACCAAGACATCTATTAATAAACAGCTAAACCAAATTAAGGGGTTGTATAAATACACCTTCCACACAAAAAAAATAAAATATACCTTATTTAATTGACTGAACACTTGTATCAAGGGTACATTAGGTTCATGGTATGTGAAAACATCACAGAGAATGTAATATGGAATATCATCATCATCCTAATTTGATTCAGTAATTTCAAATTTTCCAGGGATCTAGCAACGCCATTGCCAGTTTAAGCAATTAAATAATTCCTCATTCCACAAAAGGAAAAGAGTTGTCATAGTTGATTGGCTGACCACTTATCCCAAAGGTATATTTGGTTCATGGTAGGTGAAAAATTCCCTGAGAAAGTAATAAAGCGACGTCACATCATTCTATTTAGTTTGGTTCAGTAGCTTTCTTAAAACTCCCAAGCATCCAAGAAATATCAAGATGTAATTCTCACCAAGGAAATTGGCAATCTTAAGTTATCTAAAAGGGCATATTTTACCAAAAGGTGTTGCTCAAAGTATACTTATGTAATGTAAAAAATAAAAAGATGAATATGATATAATGTGGTATATAATAATTAATACAATATTAACTCGAATAATTTGTCCAATAAATTTGATGAGTGGCCTCTAATCGCTCATTACTTCCACACCCCTGAGACACTTAGCTGCAACAAGACACTTCTATGCTCATTCTAATATTGTTATGAAGACTTAAAATGCAATGGTATACCTTCTAGGCTTGCAACGACTCAAGCACACATCAATATTTTGCTTAAACTTTCGTTTATGAGTAACAAAATATGAGTGATCAAGTTTTCCTTCCACATCAACCCTAGCAACAAATCTGGAGCACCCGCAGCCCTAGCAACCTTGCATATTGAGCCTGCTGTGTCTGTTCCTCTCTACCCCTATTGTTGGCAGCACAAGGGCAAGGAAATTCCTTCACAAAACAGAAAGATGTGGGAGAACAAGAAGAGGAGAGAACAAAAGGAGACATGACAAGGAAACCTTGACCCGCCCCAACAATGTCTGTGATTTTGCTGTGTGATCTTGTTCTTCTTGCTGACTTGGGATTGGACCATGACACAGCATAGATAAGAATTGATGTTTAATGGTCCTCAGAAGTCGGTCAGCAGATTGCTCTGGCACAATTTCTATTAGTGATTGAATTCAAACAGAGATCCTTGAACAATACCATGTCAAGTTTGACTACATCACCAATGCCAAAAGACCGAACCATTAGTAAAGACCTGAACCAATTCTTAGGGGTCTAGGGAGCTCGGAATCATGAAGCTAAAAGTATAGTATGACAAAACAATGAAAAACAGAAACAAAAGGTGGAAAAGATTACCTCCAAATGAATCGCGAAGCAGCCTGGTGAGCTTGGAGTCTCTTGTTGGTATATAAGGATTGTTTTCAGCAAGTGCATTAATGCATTTTCCCAATGAAGTGAGTGAAAGATTAATGAACTTAGTCTCTTCAATCATGCGGCCTTCAATTCCTGTAACATTCAAGTGAAAAACGAAAAGTGTTGACATGTTAACCACCTACTAACATTATTGAAACCAAAAATTTGACTGAGCTGATAGGCTAAATCTAAGATAATATAACCTTTAAAATGTACATCAAATCATCAATGATATACCACTACTTATAATGTGTACTTAAATTTTCTCAACTTGGAAAGAAAATCCTAGTCTATAAGTCTTGGTAGCTTTATCACTTAAAGTTTCAGGTGCTTTCTATTTTTGTCTGATCTACCTTTTTTTATTTCCTGTATTTTACTTTCTTAATTCTTCTGTGACAAGGAGAATGGAGCAATTGAGATTGTTGATTCAATAGTTTGAGGGCTTGCAAGTGAGGTCATAATTGATTGGCAAAGGATGACGTGGAGCAACCAAGGAACTAGAAACTCCTACTAGCAAAGCATACTCTAAGGCAACGAACACTAAGACAACATGATATGAGGTAGACTATAAGTGAAAAGCAAGGGATGGAAGATTGGAGCAAACTAAAGGAATTTTGGAGCAAACTTAGAGGGCTTGGTGCATCCGAGAGATTGAAGGTCTCAACAAGGTTGAAAATCTATAAACAATGTGTTATGTGAGATTACAAGTGAAATGTAATTTTTGAGTAAGTGCTATTGGATAATTTGTATGGCTATGTAGGGGCCTAGATTACTTAGTGGCTTGTAGGAAGCCTTTAACCAAAGGGTATTTGGTTCCTAGTTGTAGTCAATGGTTAAGCTCGATCATGAGCTTTATGTAAGCTTACAAGGGTATAAGTTGAGTGAGGTCACCTCATCTCCAAACAAATTCAAACAACCGGAGGTGAGTCTCAGTCAACTGGAGTTTTCAATCGATTCGAGAGTTCACTGAACATAAGGGGTTTAGAGAATAAATATTTCTATACAGGCTTGAGTCAATCAGAACTAAATCCAATAAACTTGGATGTTTAAGTAGTCGACTAGATAGGAATTCTAGTCAACTCAACATGAATCCTAAGCGACTGACCAAAGAGTTGTTAGTTGTTAAACTACTTTTACCCAATCAATTGACTAGGGTGTTCCTTGTCAACTAGAGGCGAGCAAAATAGATTTGTTGGATTCTCTTATAAAAAAAATGTGGAACCGCCACATCAACGGCCCCCCTAGAGTCGGTCCCACGGATATGGAGGGAGGTAAATGCAGATACACAGATGAATTGTTGGATTCTCTTATAGAAGTATTACAGGTTGTTTGGCTTGCGAATGTGTGTATGAAAACACTTGTGTGTTGACTGTGATTTGTTGCTCATGTTGGAATGACCCCAAGGGTTTACGATTTGAAGAGATGACTTTCTTCTACGAGCTCTTGGTACTTTCCTTCTAAGCTTTCCTTTACATTTCCTATTGACAGAAGAGACTTGTAAGCCTTCCTAAGGTTTTGGAATTGTGAAAGGATTGCTTTGCCTTTAATAAAGGGGGGATTGTTTGTAGATTTGTGGGAATCGTTCACTTGACGAATCAACAAGCTATGGAGTAGGAGCTAGGCTCTGAACCACGTACAATCCAACGTGTCAATGCTAGCATTATTTTTATTTTGTATCTTACAATCTTGACAAAATTAATCAAATGCACACAAGAGCACCTCATGGTTATCTAACAAACTTGATTTTTTGTATATAACAAGAGTTAGATCATTATCTATTCACCCCTCCCCTTTAGCTATTTGGAACCATCATCATACCAAACCTACACATGTTTCAAATAGTTTGAATTTCTTGAATATTTAATCTTGTTTTCAAGAAAGACCTTCCATTTCCATGAATCAATGAGAGGTTTCAATGCAAAAGTTGGGAAGTAATAACATCAATACAAACTATAATGTAAAGAATTAATGCAACAAAGATGTGCAATTAAAATGATTTTGATTAGCCTTAGAACAATAGAATCAAACATAAAACACATTATAACTGTAGAAGCATACCTGATTTGTCTATTCTTTCAGATCCTGCAAGGTCAACAATCAGCAACTTGCTTTTTAAAATGTGTGGCACATGGTGAGAAGCTAGATTGTCATTTGTTCCATCAGACAGGGATGAGACCTCATTTTCCTTTTTTCCTCCAAACGATCTGTGGACATGAACCTAGAGACATGACAAGAAGCAGAATACTTAAGCACTACTGTCTCTAATCGTATGTTAAAAGTAAAACTAAAACTAAAATGTTCATTTTGGAAAGCATCAACGATGAGTGAATCACAGCTCTACCCACCACTAACATTGCATGGCTTCGAGATGATTCAGTATTTAGCTTGGTATTAGCCGCATGCCGATTTGCTTCACCAGCTTGCAACAGCTCCAAAAAATGATCAAGGTCGTTTAACTGAACAACAGCAGAACCAGGTAAGGACACCTCCCCAGTTTTTGGATCCTCCACTATAGGGATATTGGTCTTCTCTGGTGATAACAAATCTTGTACTGACTCTAGATATAACTACGGAAAAAATATGAATAAGACAATCAAAATACTCAAATTTGACAAAATGTATCAACATGTAAACAGTGGTATTCTCTTTGAAATTCTTCATGGGTAAAGAAGCTCTGTCAGCTCTAACTAGTAAATCATTCAAAAATCTGGAGGCAATCACAAAACCAAAAATCATCAATAATTTATCCTATTCTAACCTACTATTTATCTTCTTACAAATTAGATTGATGAAATATAATGTCAAGATAGAGAATGTAATCAATGAACTGGACATGATATGCAGAGTGTGACAATGTAGACAACTGTTATGCAGAGTGTGACCCAGGAACTATTGTACGAACCTGTAAATAAGAAATTGTCACAGTGTCTGAGCCAGCCGTTGTATTTGCAAATATGCCTTCCAAAGCTCTAACCATAATACCACGTTCAGATGGGTCATTTTTACCAAGCTGGCCAACTGTGTAAGTTTTACCAGTACCTGTTTGGCCGTAAGCCATCACAGTCCCATTATACCCATCTAAAACACTCTGCAAAGGTATATCAAAACAGAGAATACATTGAAGATACCATCCAAAATAATTCCAAAATTAAAAAATCATATTTTGATGTTTGAGAAACAATCATATGATATGCAATTCTGCTACATCAGGAACCATTCCTCTCAATGCAATCCATTGTAGTTAAAAGAGTCACGCTTACAACTATCTGCAAGAGAGAAAGCATCTTGTCCAATCAAGCGGTGTGGATCGAAGAGCATTACAACAACACATGCTTTAGAATTTTTAGTGAAGAAAATATATTGAGAGGCATGCTTCAAAAACACAAACAGCAGGCAAAAGCTCCAAAGCTGAGTTTTCTGCCAATAATCTCCAGCTGAAATCCCCAATATTTAAAAACTCGGGGGAAGGTCAGTTGTTCAACCGACCAATCCCATCTTAGTGCATAATCTTAATTGATTTATTTATTTAGCTGTAGAGATTCCTTCATTGAGACATGAGAGGATGGTAAACTCTTAGGCTATGGTTACTTGGAAGGGAGGGAAATTGAAGAGAAAGAAAAGGGAATAGATGGAGAGAGAAGGGGAGGGGAGAGAAGGAATTGAAAGTTGTTTACTTGGATGAGGAGATAGGTGGAGAGAATGAAAATTTTCATCAATTCCCCTTTTCTTCAATTTCTCCTCAATATCTCCATCCAAAATTTGAAAAGTGGTGGCGGTGGTCAATAGTTAATGGTGCTCCATTGATGTCAAGTACGGCTAACATTGGCTGGTAGCTTGCCTTTAGCAGTCAATGATAGTTGACAATGAGGAAAGGGTGTAATGATCTTTTACCATTTGTTTCTCTCCCTCTAATCCATCCGATTTGGGTTGATTGAGTTCCATGGGAAGGAGAGGACATGGGATCCCATATCAATTCCCTTCTCTCCAACAATCCACCCAAATAAGCATCCCTTTCTCTCCCCCTCCTCTCCTTCCATTTTGGATCCCTTCACTCCAAGGAAACGTAACCTTTAGCTTTTATTATTGACCTAGTCAACCCACAAAGAATTGGATGGGCTCCATATAATTAAGGATTAATCATTGCCAGCCGAGAACCTGGGCACTGTAGAATTTGAAGGACTGTCCACCAAATGCAACTACATATCATTAAAAGGTCATTCTGTAGATTTTACTAAAGGTGTATGACTGAACAAGGAATCAGGATGATTCTGGGAGATAGAAGATTAAGCTGCATCTGGTATTCAGCTTCAGGCTTGAATGATATTTAGAAAGAAGAAAGATGAAGATGGAAAAATGGAGAGGTAATCAAATAATGAATTATCAAAAAACAATTGCAAAGATAAATATGCATAACACTTGTAGTCTGCATCAAGTTTGGTAAGATAAGTATTCTGATATGTTAAAATTGGCCCTTGAATAGGTGTCATTAAATTTTACATTTAAAAATTCAAACAAGAAAATTTGAAAAAAATATCTACTAGATGCAAAACATATACTGGGATCATATAGGTAGGTCAACAACACAATGTTTTTCAACACTGCATGAAGCTAAACCAGCTCATGTTCGATGATATGTTGGAACACTATCAAAAGCTTGTGTACTAAGGAAAAAATGCAAACTAGATATGGCACAAAATATCCATATCAAACATTGTATAATATGCACTGATCAGTTTCAACAATCATATTAGTATGGTACTCTGTACAGATCCACAAAGATTCAAACACATATATTAAATATGCCGAAGTTTTAAAATAGACCTGTTAAATATCTCATAGTGTCTCGTGCAACAGAGTATTAAAATGCACATATGACTTACCTCCACAACAGGTTTAGCTACAGCTTCATAAACACGCCTTTGAGAAGCACTTTGAGTAAAAACTTCATCGAATTTGTAGGACTCTAAACTCCAATTATTTTTTTTCAATTTCAATCGCTTCAACTGCAAGACAAATTAGGTTTGACAAAAAAAACTTTAATTTGACTAATAAGATAAAGGTACTCATATTGGACCGTGAAACAGCAAACCTCTGGCTGTAGCTCCACACAGTCAGCGAAATCTGAGTTTAGTTCCTCTGTGTTCTTAGGTCTAACTCTAACTGCTACTCTTACTCTTACAGAATCTGTGCAAGGAGAGTAAATTGGCATACAGCTGAATAGTTTACAGACTGGAACGAGAGAGATGTTAGTGGAAATTGTCATCTATTTATTTACAGTTGCCATATTTTTGTTGCTTTATTCTGACACTAGCAAATATAAATAAGTTTCTTGATAATCTAATATTTGCATAAGCCCTGCACTTGCAAGGGAATAGAAATTTTCATTTTTCAAGTTATCAGACATTCACCTCTCTAGCTATGTAATTCGATCCTACATCTCTAGTATCATGCCCTTTTTCTGTTTCACTCACAGTTTCTCCCGGTCTCTTCATCAAGTATGCTTCATAAGAACAACTTTCATATCACTTTTCAATTGAACATTTGCAATCTCGATTGATGCAGTGATAAGGGGGGTCACCAAGTGCGGGTCAAGGATGGAGATAGCAATCGACGTAGAGGTCAAAGTCAAGGTGGTCAACACCAAGGAACCAACAGGCTCACCAAAAGTCGGCCGAGCGGAGGTCGACTTCAACTGTCGATCGGGCTTGATTGGTCTGGTCGGCCAGGGAGCTCAGCGGAGTGGATCTCGTCCGGACGGGATCAGTATACCTAGAACATCAGATTCTCGCAACTGACCGAATGAGTGCCAGGTCGACCGGAGCTCATGCCCGGTCGGGCCATACATGATTAGCCGAATCAAGTCACTACAAGAAAAAACAGCTAAGGTCGACCGGGCGGGGATTCCTGACCGAGCGGACACCCCGCTCGGCCAAACAGTGAGACCCCTCCCATATCTCCTAATATCCCTCTGGGAGGTAATATCGCTGACAACATGGCATGGTCAACCGGCAGATCATACGACAGAAGCTTCTACTGTCTTGTGAGGATTTGCATGCCCTATTAAGGTATGATGTCAGAAATACTTTTATAACATGTCCTTTCATAAGACAGTTTGGAGAACGTACCCGCGCCTTAAGCAGCATGCACATTGCTTACTATAGCACTATATAAAGAGAGGGTTCATACACCGGCGAAAGTATGTGCTATTCACTATTCGCGCTTGTGCTTTTACTGCTGCTACGTTTCTCTGCCTTCTTCTACTATTCCGTTGACTAACTTGAGCGTCTGAGGATCAATGCCGAAGACCCCTTCCCTAGCCCGGCATTGACATTTCTTATGTTATAGATCGAAGCGGAGTCTTCATGAGATTGGAGCGGAGTCTTCTCAAGGTCAACAGAAGAGTCACATCCCCAACAAGCCTTCTTCACCGTTTTCGGACAGGATCATATTGGCGCTTTCTGTGGGAACGTAGCCTGTATCTAAGACGTGGAGATGGAGGACGTCGGACGACTAACGACGATGACGCTGACAAAGGAGTTGGATATGCTGATACTAGCCCGAGCGGCCAAAATGCTGGAGCAACAATAACAGGCGATGGTTAAGCGACACGTAAATGAACCTGCGGCGTCAACAACCGGGCAGCAAGCCGGATATAGAAACCAAGTGGAGAATATATCTGTTTGGGGGCAGAATAAGAAGTTGACCGGCACATATGGGGATCCACCGAATGCGTCAATTCCCTTTCATCAAACGTTGTTCCATACTCCTTCGGGCGGAAAGGGAACAAGGATCCTCTTCCGACAACGTGCCCGTCTGGGATGTGCGGAAAGGAAATGCACCAAGAACCGATGATTCGCCCGAACGGATCAACCAGTAGTTCTCTCAGGGGATTCTAGACGGCCCACTACCCCGACATTATACTCCACTGACGATCGGAGAGTACAATGGGATGACCGACCCAGAGGACCACCTGACTAGGTTTGATAACATGGTCATGCTCCACCAATATACCAATGGGTGAAGTGTCGGGTCTTCCTTACCACTCTCTCTGGATCAGCATAAAGGTGGTTTAGGCGCTTGCCGATCGAATCAATCCGCAGCTTCAGGGACTTCCGGGCAGTGTTTCTATATCATTTTACCAGCAGCCGCCGTTACCAGAAGACGAACGTTAACTTGTTCGCTCTGAAGCAAGGGCCCAAGGAGGCACTGAAAATCCATATCAAGAGGTTCAACCAAGTGACCATGGATATCCCATCAGTCTCTCCATATTTATTAGTAAGTGTCTTCTCGCAGGAACTTTTACAGGGCGAGTTCTTTCGCTCGCTCATCCGAAGGCCGCCAAAAGATTTCGATCACTTGCTCAGGCGCGCCATCGAATACATAAACGTGGAGGAGGCTCAAACGGCATGAAGGAAGGAAGTGCCCGCCGAGCAGATTGCACCACCTGAACAACAGCCAACGAGCAACCATCGACCACCAAAGGGCCCCCGAGAGGAAATAGGACAACCGCACCAAGAGCCCCGAGCCCATGCTGTGCAGCACGTGACAGCCAATCGTCCGAAAGCTGCGAAACCCAAGTCATGGACGTCATTATTTTGCTCCTTTCATCAATCGGCGACACACAATACGCGTGACTGCTACGACTTAAGGCCCGTTGAAAGCCAACCGGTTCCTCAGGGATATCGTCGTCGCTCACCGTCTTCCGATCGACGACGATCAGCCAGGCGGCGGGAAGAAGAAAGAATGGCATCCGAACGACGTCGACGACAACCTCAACAATGATATAACACAAGTCCCGTCCGAACTTCGGCTGAGCGGACTAGACTCTCGACTCGAGAGGAGAAAACCCGAAGCAATGCCGCTCAGGGTGAGATAGGAATAATCGTCAGGGGACCGACCCACGGTGATTCCAACCGAGCAAGGAAGGTACACGCTCGACGACTGGAGGTACATGCTGTGGGATGCAACAAGGAAAAGGCCGAAGGACTAGAGATCAGCTTTGGCCCTCGGGACCTAGAGGGAATGGAGATCCCTTACGATGACGCCTTGATCATCCGAGTGGCAATAGCTAATTACACTATTCACCAAACTTTCGTGGATACAGGTAGCTCGGTGAATATCATTTTCAAGAAGACGTTCGACCAGCTACAAATCGACCGGAGCGAATTGCATCCCATGACGACCCCGCTCTACGGGTTTACAAGCAATGAGTATTACCGATCGGCTAGGCTCGACTGCCCATATCGCTCGGAGAGGAGCCTCTCAAAAGGACAAGAACCACGAACTTCATCGTGGTTGATGCGCTATCCGCCTACAACATAATATTGGGTCGACCAACCCTAAACGAGTTCCATGTCGTAGTGTACACCTTCTTCCAGAAGATTAAATTTCCAGTGGACAATGCGGTTGGCGAAGTCAAGGGAGACCAATTAACCGCTCGACAGTGCTACGTCGAGATGGTCAAGTCAGAGGCAAAAGCCGCCCAGAAGACTCAACGTCTGGAGGTGAACACAACCATGGAGGAACCGTCTGCGCTGGTTTATGATGAAAAGGAGAAAGTTCATATCCATCCTAGCCGATCGGAAGCCACAACATTTGTCGCCGCCAACCTGATAGATGAGAAGAAGGCAGAGTTGGTTGCTTGCCTTAGGCAAAATCATGACGTGTTTACCTGGTCAACTCAAGAGCTCCCGGGCATCTTTCCGAGCATGGCTCAGCACGAGCTTCATGTCCCACCATATGCTCGGTCGGTGAAGCAGAGGAAGAGGGACTTCAGCTCGGAACAGAATCAAATCATTCGAGCGAAGATAGAAAAATTATTGGAAATCGGTAGTGTAATCTCCAAGCTGCCAACGTCGTGCTGGTCTCCAAGTCAGGCAACAAGTGGCGAGTCTGCATCGACTTCTGCAATTTAAACAAATTCTGCCCGAAGGACTTCTATCCTCTGCCCCGAATAAATCAAATGGTGGACTCCACGGTGGGCTGGGAGCAGATCTGCATGCTCGACGCGTACCAAGGCTACCACCAAGTGTCGCTCTCTCATGAAGATCAAGAGAAGGTCAGCTTTATTATGGCCGACGGGATATACTACTACAATGTCATGTCGTTCAAATTGAAGAACGTCGGCGCCACTTATCAAAGATGGATGAACAAGGTGTTCCGAAAGCAGATCGGTCGTAACATGAAGGTATATGTCGATGACATCTTGATAAAATTTCTCCGAGCCACTGACCTTTGCATATATATTGAAGAAACTTGCCAAACTCTGAGGGCATATGGAATAAAGTTGAATCCAAACAAGAACCGTTTGGAGCAAAGAGTGGCGCTTCCTGGGTTGTATCGTCATCGAACAGGGAATTAAGGCAAATCCGAGCAAAGTGAAGGCATTGCAGGACATGCCACCGCCCCGTAACTTGAAGGAGGCCCAACGGCTGATCAGACGGATCGTCTGACCGGAGTCACCCGTTCTTCAAGATCCTGCGGTGCGCGACGAAATTCCAATGGGACGTGGAGTGTGACAAAGCCCGGGAAGAACTTAAGAAATATCTTACCTCCCTACTTGTACTGGCAAAGCCCAATGCCGGAGAGTCATTCTGGATTTATTTGTCATCCACAGAGCATGCTGTTGGCTCGATGTTGGTGCGGTAGAACGGCTCTGAACAACAGTCGGTGTACTTTCTTAACCATATATTGAAAGATGAAGAATCTTGCTATACAGGTCTCGAAAAATTGGTGCATACGCTAGTACTCGCCGCTCGGAGGCTTCATCCGTATTTTCTCTCATATCCCATCATGGTGGTGACCAATAGCGCACTTGGGAAAGTCCTTAACCCAGAAGCATCCGGACGGCTAATCCACTGAGCTGAACGAGTTTGACATATAGTATCAGCCGTGGACGGCAATCAAGGCCCAAGTCTTAGCTGATTGTCACAGAGGTCCAAAACGCTAAGTCGAGCACAACCTGGAAGATATATGTGGATGGTTCATCCACTCGGCAGGGTAGCGAGATCGACATCCTCTTAATATCATCACGAGAGGATAGGATGCAACTATCTGTACGGCTGGATTATCGGGCTACAAATAACAAAGAAGAATATGAGGTTCTGATAGCGGGCTTGCAGGCAGCTCAACATGTAGGAGCCACGAGAGTCCTCGTCCACTCGAATCCTCAACTAGCAACTCAACAGCTATTGGGCACGTTCGAAATAAGTAACGCCTGGCTCAAGCTGTATGCCGAAGCTTTCGAGAAATTAAAGATAAGTTTCCAAGAAGTGATTATACAGAAGTTCCCCTGGTTGGACAATCAGGTTGCGGACGAACTGGTTAGCCAGTGCATTATCACCAATCATCATAGATAAGCTGGTCGAACAGGTCTCACTGGTGGCATACATCGACAAGACGGACGGAATAACCTTCCTCAGCAATTGGACGATGCCACTGATAGAGTTCCTCCGATCGGGCATCACACCAGCTGGTCCAGAAGAAGTTCGCTTGTTAAAAAGAGGATCGGGCAGTTCACTCTGATTGGGGACCAGTTGTATAAAAGAGTTTTCTCAAGGCCGCTACTCAAGTACGTCGGATTGGAGAACATTGAGTACATCTTGCAAGAGATTCATCAAGGCTCCTGCAGTAATCATCCGGGTAGCAGATCACTAATATTGGTCATTTTGGTTAGACATTTTAATTTGTTTTCTTTTGAATTTTCATTCATTCATTAAGTTTTAATTGCATTTTCATGCATGTTTCATGAGTCTAGTCACTATTTGGAACTTTGATGGTAAAGTAGTAAATGTGGGGCTTTTTATTAACAAGTTTTGATTAATCTTCATAGGTATTAAAGGAGTAATTTGAGACATAGATGAAGCTTCCATCAAGACCTAAGCTTTAGAGTTCCTAGATCGTTGGATCCGTGCTTTAGAGATCTAGACAGTTTAGATCTGAGATTTGGGGAAGAAGGAATAAAACGTGAGGGAAACGGGATAGAAAGGGGATCGGCGATTCTCTGGCAGGGGAGGAGAGCAAGGAGGAAGGAAGATGATGGTGATTTGAGCTGGAGCTTGTTTCTACTTTCGGTGAACATCTTCCCTAGAGTCGCTGGTTTTAGAAGGTAGTCTTGATTGATTTTTGTCTATCACTCGGCGTCTACGGCAATCATCGTTGAGTTATTCAGATTCTAGATCTGAACTTGTTTCTTTTTGTTTAGAGTTCAACAACGTTTTTTTCTAGTTTAGTGAGTGCTTGGGGGCTCCCAACTCACTGGATTTCTTTCTCTTTGCTATTGAATCTGATATTATCTTTTCTCTTGAGTTTTTCTGTTTAAATTCCAATGGACTGTATGTGGATTGATGCGAAAAACTCTGGTTCTTGTTTTTGTTTGAGTGAACAATGAGATTGATCTTGGACTCAAGTTTCTAAATCTTGACTTAGTTTGGTTTTGAATTAAGTTTTTGCAATTACTGTTTGACTGAGGTTTCCATTCTTTAACTCATAACCTGTTAGATTCATTTCTGTGTTTTGAGGCTGAATTCAATTAGCAGTAGTTGTAGTTAGTTGAAGAGTTTCCAGAATTTGTTCTTGTTAGTTTGCATTCATGAAAAAGAACGTTAGATGGTAAAACCCTTGAGTGTTAGCTAGTTGGTTTAGTTAGTTTGGATCTGAACTACAAGGAAATTTCCATATAATTCTAAGCAGTAAATCGATCTAAGAAAGTTAACAGCATTGTGAAGTCCTTGTGAATCGATCCTAGGGTCTACTCTACCAACCAAGTCTGAGGAAGATCGTAGGCATTATTTGAAACTAAGATTCTTACAACACAAGTTTTGATTATCAAATTTGGCGCCGTTGCCAAAGACCTAATGGTGATTGTTAATTTCTAGATTGATAACTGCTTATTGATATTACATTGTTCTATGCTTCTAAATTTGGTTGTGTAGTGTGCAGTTTATGACCAAGAAAAGTGAGAGAAATTTGGTTCAGTTTGATCCAGAAATTGAGAGAACTTTTCATACATTACGTAGAGCTCAAGAAGAACAGCCTTCTACCTCGGTTTCCATGTTCCCAGATTCTTCAGGGAGAATGGCACTAAGCCATGGTAGTACACTTAGAGAGTTGGCAGCTCCTGATGGGTCACATCAGCCCCTACAAGTATCCTGAATTGGAAGTTAATTTTGAGCTAAGATCAGGGATTATACATCTGTTACCTAAGTTTCATGGGCATTCTGGTGAAGATCCGAGTAGACACCTACAAGAGTTTCATGTGGTATGTTCTACAATGAAACCTCAGGAATTACAGAGGAGGGCATCAAGTTAAGGGCATTTCCATTTTCTTTAGCTGATGCAGCAAAAGATTGGCTGTTTTATTTGCCTTTAGGAACTATCACTTGTTGGGATGACATGAGGAGAGTGTTTTTGGATAAGTTCTTTCCTGCTTCCAGAACAGCCTCAATTAGGAAAAGTATTTGTGGAATTCAACAAGCTACTGGTGAGACACTTCATGAGTACTGGGAGAGGTTTTGGTTGTGTGCAAGTTGCCCGCAACATCAAATAAGTGATCAGCTGTTGATTCAGTATTTTTATGAAGGGTTACTACTTATGAATAGGAGCATGATAGATGCTGCTAGTGTAGGAGCTTTGGTAAATAAGACGCCTAATGATGCTAGAGATTTGATAGAGACCATGGTAGCTAATTACCAACAATTCAGAACAAGACCTATGGTGGCGAAGGGTGTTCATGAAGCCCAGATTGCATATTCTGGACAGAGCAGCATTGAGAACACAGGTTGGAGGAAATGTTGGACAGATTCGAGTCGGCAGCTAAGCAGATGACATTGAATCAGCAGCCACAACAGCAAACTGCAGAATCTGTGCAGGCAATGAGAATATGTGGATTTTGTTCTAGTAACTGGCATTCAACAGATGCTTGTCCCAGTTTGCAATCAGATGAAGGTCATTTGACAACTGAGCAGTTTGTGGCAGCAGCTAGTGTTTTTCCTAATAGACCACAACATCAACAACAGTATTAGCAAAGCAATCAGCAAGTTAAGTATGATCCTATGTCACCTACCTATAATCCTGGATGGAGGGATCATCCAAATCTGAGGTATGGAAATGCTTCAGCAGCTCAGCAACCTTTTCCACAGCAGATTCAGAGCAATAATTTTTCAGGCAATCAGAGACCACCAGGTTTCTACAACAGTGCAGCTCCAAACAGAATACAACTATTTCAGCAAGTTCCTCAACAATTCCAGCAACAAGTCGCACCATTTCAGCAGCAACCAAGGCAATTTTCTGCTTCATCTCAACCCGATTTGTCAGTACAAGATATGAAAGATATTATGCAGCAAATGATGCTCCATCAACAACAACTTTCATTATAGTGTACTCACTCAATTCAGAAGAAACAAAGGACTGATGCGGCCATACAGAATATCGAGAGACAAATGAGTCAATTGGTATCTGCTCAGGGCCAAACTCAGTTATAGCATTCAAGCCAGTTGCCTTCACAAACCATTCCAAACCCAAGAGGGAACGTGAGTGCTATCACTCTACAGAATGGTAAAACTGTTTCTAAATATAAGCAAGAAGTTTCAGCTGAACATTCAAGTGATTTGGATTCAGATTTGCAGATTAAATTTGGTTCTGTTCCGCAATGCAGAAACCAGTGGTAGTACAGAAGCAAACAGAGATTCAATTACCATTTCCTCAAAAACGGATACAACCTAGGAAGGGTAAGGATGTTGAGAAGTCTAAAGAATTTCAAGAGTTGATGGAAGTTTTCAGTAAAGTAGAAGTGAACATTCCCTTGCTGAAGGCAATCAAACACATTCCCAAGTATGCAAAATTTCTAAAGGATTTATGTGTCCACAAGAAGAAGCTTAAAGATGATGAGTTGATAAGCGTAGGGGAGAGTGTTTCTGCATTATTTCAGTCCATGCCATAGAAATGCAAGGATCCAGGAGTGTTCACCATTACATGTACAATAGGGGAAAATAGTTTTGAAGACGCTATGCTAGATCTTGGAGCATCCATTAATGTTATGCCAAAATTAGTATTTCAAGCTCTTGGGATTGGTCCTCTTTAGTCAATAGGGGTTGTGATCCAATTGGCGAATCGAAGTTTTGCCCATCCAGGAGTGATTGAAGATGTGCTGGTTAGGGTTAAGGAGCTGATTTTTCCTGCAAATTTTTATGTTTTGGACATGGAGGGTGATACCTTATCAAGCCATGTACCAATTATCCTTGGGAGACCATTTTTGAAGATGACAAAGACTAAGATTGATGTTCATGCTAGAACTTGAATTTGGAGACACTGTAATTCAATGTAATATTCTGGATGCTATGAGATATCATGTGGAGGATCATTCTTTGTTGAGTATAGAGTGTTTGATGAATTGGAAGACAGATTGGACAGCTACTTGTTGGAGTTTGCTACTATTTTTGATAGTTTTGATGATGATCCGAATATAGAGGGCCTTGACAATTTTGATCAGTGTGGTTCTGTTCTAGAAATCAAAGTGTATGAAGAAGCTTGCATGATTGAGCTGGAATCTGAAAGAGTACTTCCTTCTGTTCTGCAACCACCGAAGTTAGAACTGAAGGTTCTTCCAAGCCATTTGAAGTATGCTTACTTGAGGAAAGAAGAACAATTGCCAGTTATTATTTCCAAGGACCTTGAACCTAGGCAAGAAGAGCGATTGTTGAATGTGTTGAGGCGCCATCAAAAAGCAATTAGTTGGGATTTAGTTAAGAAGTGGTGAAGTTGCTACACGCTGGGATTATTTACCCTATTTCAGACAGTAAGTAGGTGAGTCCAATACAGGTAGTGCCTAAGAAATCAGGAGTGACTATAGTAGTAAACAAAGAAAATGAATTGATTCCTACAAGAGTGCAAAACAATTGGAGAGTGTGTATTGATTATAGGAGACTTAATCAGTCTACAAGGAAGGATCATTTTCCATTGCCCATTATTGATCAGATGTTGGAAAGGTTGGCAGGGAAGACACATTATTATTTTTCGGATGGATATTCAGGGTACTTTCAGATTTGCATAGCACCCGGAGATCAGGAGAAGACCACTTTTACATGTCCCTTTGGGACTTTTGCTTATAGGTGGATGTCGTTTGGATTGTGTAACGCTCCAGGTACATTTCAAAGGTACATGGTAAGTATCTTTGCTGATCTTTTAGAGCACTGCATGGAAGTATTTATGGATGATTTCACTGTTTATGGTTCTTCATTTGATGCATGTCTCTATCTTGTGTTTTGCATAGATGTGTGGAGAAAAATTTAGTTTTGAAATTTGAAAAATGTCATTTCATAGTCAGGCATGGTATAGTTTTGGATCATGTTGTTTCTGAAAAGGGTATTGAAGTAGATCCAACTAAGATTGGTGCTATTGTTGCTTTATCTTATCCCACATGCATGCAGGAAGTTCGATCTTTTCTTCGACATGCAGATTTTTATAGGAGATTCATTAGAGACTTTAGTACCATTGCTTTAACTTTATCACGATTGTTGCAAAAGGATGTGGAGTTTGTGTTTGATGAAAAATGCAAGGAAGCTTTTGATAGACTCAGGGAGGCTCTTACTTCATCTCCTATTATGTGTGCTCGTGATTGGTTATTACCTTTTGAACTTATGTGTGACGCTTCTAATTTTGCAGTTGGAGCAATTCTAGCTCAAAGGGTTGATGGAACACCTCATGTTATTAGCTATGAAGACATTGGATTCTGCTCAAAACAACTATACAACAACTGAAAAAGAGTTTTTAGCTATTGTTTTTTGCTTTGGATAAGTTTCAGTCTTATCTCCTTTGTTCTCATGTTATTGTTTTTTCTAATCATGCAGCTCTCAAGTTTCTTCTCAAGAAAACAAATGCAAAGCCTCAGTTGATTCGATGGATGCTCCTACTTCAAGAATTTGATGTTGAAATATGAGATAGTAGTGGGAAGGAGAACTTGGTGGCGGACCATTTGAGTAGGATTGAGAGTGAGGTGGACACTACACTGATTGTTGATTCATTCCCCGATGAGCATCTCTTTCAGTTGCAAGGTAAATCGCCATGGTATGCTGATCTTGTTAATTACATGGTTGTTAATGTTTTTCCTGCACAATTTTCAAGAGCTCAATGTGATAAACTTAGGAATGATACAAAGTATTATGTGTGGATGATCCTTACCTCTGGAAATTTGGTAGTGACCAGATAGTTAGGAGATGTGTATCTGATGATGAGTTTTAGTCTATACTTTCTTTTTGTCATTCACTTGCATGTGAGGGACATTTTGGTCCTCAATGTACAGCTAGGAAAGTTTTGGATTTAGGATTATATTGGCCTACTTTATTCAGAGATGCTTTTGAGTTTCACAGGACTTGTGAGATGGGAAATATAGGACGTAAGCATGAAATGCCTCAACAACCTATCTTATTTTGTGAGATCTTTGATGTGTGGGGTATTGACTTTATGGCCCTTTTCCTATCTCATTTGGTTTTGTTTACATTCTATTAGTTGTTGATTATGTATCAAAATGGGTGGAGGTTATTCCCACCAGAACTGATGATTCTTTTGTTTTTGTGAACTTTGTTAGGTCTCACCTATTCTGCAGGTTTGGAGTACCTAGAGCTATTATTAGTGATCAAGGATCCCATTTTTGTAACAAACACATGAAGACACTTATGAGTAAGTATGGTGTGATTCATAGGGTGTCTACTCCGTATTATCCACAAACAAATGGTCAAGCCAAAGTTTCTAATAGGGAGATTAAGCAAATCCTTGGGAAAACAGTAAGACCAGATAGGAAGGATTAGAGCAAGAGACTTGATGATGCTCTATCAGCTTACCGAACGGCTTATAAAACTCCTATAGGGATGTCTCCTTATCGAATTGTTTTCGAAAAGGCTTGTCACTAGCCTGTGGAAGTGGAACATAAAGCATATTGGGATGTGAAATCATGTTATATGAATTTGAGAGAGGCTGGTTGTGAAAGGAAGTTGCAATTGACAGAGCTTGAAGAGCGTAGATTGGAGGCTTATGAGAGCTCTCGGATTTATAAGGAGAAGACACGCTTTTCATGATAAGCAGATTTTGAGGAAAAAATTCCATAAAGGAGACAAAGTTTTATTGTTCAACTCTAGACTTAGATTGATACGAGGTAAGTTGAAGTCTAGATGGGAAGGTCCTTTTTGTGTTACTAATGTTTTTCCTTATGGTGTTGTTGAGATTCAAGAAATTCCTACTAGAAGAGTTTTCAAGGTGAATGGGCATCGTCTCAAGGTGTTCTATGAAGGTGTTAAAGAAGGATTGAAGGAGAAGTTGAACTTTGAAGAAGCCATCTATCCGGCTTGAAAGAAAAAAAGGGAAGTGTGTTCTGTTTTGTTTTCTTTTAATTCTGTCATTTTGCAGATGTTCTTTGATTTTTTATTTTTTTTTGGTAGTTTAGTGTTTTAGATCTCCATTCTATGGGTTTAAAAAAATTGGTTGTTTCTTTAAGTAGTACGGATGATGTTTTTGGATTTGTAAAGGGCTTCATATATGGTTCATCAATGCTAAAATTTTGACATGGCTTGTTAAATAACTTCATGTGTTCAATCAGCAAGGAGGTGGATTTTAACTTAATAGTTGAGTTCATTAAAAACCTAGTGAGGATCAAAAACAATTACAAAATGGCAGAATTAAAAGAAAACAAAACAGAACACACTCAAGTGATAGTTATAAACCCGAGAGTCTACGCCAAATAAAGTCGAGTGGCGACTATAAATCCCGGATTAACAGTCGAGCAACGACTATAAATCCTTGTGAAGAAAGCTCGGCTGTCGAAGACAACAGCTGAGCGGTGACTATAAATTCAAGAAGAAAGCTATCAGGCAGTCAAGCAACGATTGTGAACCCCAGTTTTATTGCCAATTGGCAGATAAGATTTTCGATTAGAAAGGGTAAGAGGTCATTCGACCTACGCGGAAATAGTCGGTCGAGCATCTTAGCGACTAGTTGCATGGACGAGCAGGAAAGCGAACAAAAAAGTAGTGTTTTTTCCAATGCTTATTGGAGGACAGTATTTTGTCAAAAAAGACAGCGCCCACTCGGGCTTGGAATAGAAAGATCCCCGGCGCAGACAACTTTGGGTAATAAAAATAATGGAATGCCCTAGGTACTAAAGGGATGTCGTGCAAATGAAATAGTATGACCACTCTACACAACAGCCTAAAAGAATTGGGCACAAGTTGATGCAACGAAATGTAGAAATATCTACATACGTTTGAAAAGAAAGGGTGAACAAGAAAGCGGAGGCCGACGCAAAACTGATCCTTGAAAAAGGGTAAAGCGACGAAGAAGAAGAAGGAAATCAGCGGAGTACATACGCGAAGGAGAAAAGCAACGAAATATGAAAATGACGACAGTAAAGGCTTATAAGCCCAGCGAACAGTCGCTCTGAGCCATTCGATCGAGGGTTACGGGAAACGAGGCCAAGATCTGGCCGTTAAATTCAAAACGACGTCTGTTATATCAATCTCAAATATCCACCTGTCACATCAGGCATGCGATGACAGAGGGTGAGACACGTGGCGGCAGGCGACACGGGAGCATTAATGAGGCTTAATTAAAAGACATGGGCAGCGTGCTCGGTAATAATGACCAGAGATTTGCATAGTCTTCTAGAAATTGAAAGGACGTTAGCAACCTAGAAAAGGCACTCGTCCGAAGGAGCGACGAGATGTGGAAAAATTTCTAAGTGTTGTTGCCAACCATCCCGACTGACACAGATCCTTGACTGAGTGATAGTCGAGCAGCGGCTCTAAACCCAGGTGTGTAATTAATTAGCTTAGTGGCGGCTCTAAACCCATGGGAAGCATCAGCTTCAATGTTCGTCGTAGTCGAGCCGCGGCTCTAAGCTCAGGTCAGTAAGATCAAGCAGAACGACAACTATGAAGATGATATGAGCCGATTGAAAGCTCTGAGAACAGAGAATGCCCGATCAAGGGAAGGTCACCGAAGACACTACACGTCTAGTCAGTCAGATTTACAACCTCCTTCGACTAGACTTGAGGGGAAGGTTTGTGATGCGGTGATAAGGGAGACCCACCAAGTGCGGGCCAAGGACGAAGATAGCAGCCGACATGGAGGTCAAAGTTAAGGCGGTCAACGCAAGGGAACCAACGGGCTCACCAAAAGTGGGTCGTGCGAAAGTCGACTTCAACTGTCAATCAGGCTTGATTGGTCCGATCGGCCAGGAAGCTTAGCGGAGTGGATCGCTCGTCCGGACAGGATCAGTATACCCAGAACATTAGATTCTCACAACTGATCGAGCGAGCGCCAGGTCGACCAGAGCTCATGTCCAGTCGGGCCAAACATGATTAGCCGAATCAAGTCACTACGAGGAAAAACAGCTAAGGTCGACTGGGCAGGGATTCCTGGCTTCAACTGTCAGCTCGGCCAAACAATGGAACCCCTCTCATATCTCCTAATATCCCTCTGGGAGGTAATGTCGCTAACAACATGGAATTATCAACAGGCAGATCGTACAACGGAAGCTTCTACTGTCTTGTCAGATATTTGCATGCCCTGTTAAGGTATGGTGTCAGAAACACTTTTCTGATTTGTTCTTTCACAAGATGGTTTGGAGAACGTGTCCGCGCCTTCAGGAGCGTGCACGTCGCCTACTGTAGCACTATATAAAAGGGGTCCATACACTAACGGAGGTATGTGTTATTCACTATTCGCGCTTATGCTTTCGCTGCTGCTACGTTGCTCCGCCTTCTTCTACTGTTCCGATGACTGACTTAAGCGTCGGAGGGTCAATGCCGAGGACCCCTTCTCTGGCCCGGCACTGACATTTCTTGTATTGCAGGTCGGGGTGGAGTCTTTACGAGATTGGAGCGAAGTCTTCCCGATGTCAACAGAAGAGCCACATCCCTAGCTAACCTTCTTCACCATTTTCGGACAAGATCATCGACCTTTACTACTTTCAAATGTATACATTTGTATGTTATCTTATTAATGCACTCCTTATTCCAATGGAATTATTGTAACTCCATCTTCTGCTTCCCAACTCCCAAGGGAAAGAATAAAAACTTAACCGAATAAACAAAGGCATTACTCAAAGATCAAATTTTTATTAACCAGAAGGCATAGAATACCATAATAAAAGCAGCAAAAATGGAGAAAAGAGTTCCATAAGAACAGAACGAGTACCGTTGTCATCATCAACGGAGACTCTGGAAGAGCGCTTGGCCGAGGACGCCCTAGGTCGCGCCGGAGGGTTCCCGCCGCCGCTGGCCTTCGTGGGAGGAACCTGGCGCTCAGTTCGAACCGATGCGCGGGAGTGGCCGTTGGACGCCATCGACAGCAGCAGGTGCAAGAGCCCTAGAGGCTAGACACGCCACGGTTCTGCCCCCTCGATGTTTCGTTGATCTTGAGGGAACAGATTAGGTGAACAAGTTCTGATGGAAGGAGAAACGGCGTGGGCTATGACATTGTCGTCTTCTCGCGGGAGTTGAGGCCGGCACGACCTCTCATTTTCGTCGCGACCGCCACAACTCTGCCGCCCTCCCTCTTTTGCTTGCTCCCATGTTTTTTCTTCACTTTTCAAATTTTTATAGACTAAACTATGGATCCACTTTTCATACTAGTACTCCAACTTCCAGTATTTAAAATAATTTCCAGCAACTGTATAAAATCCTTTCCAATTTTGACGTGGTTTTGTTTTGGATAGGAAATTAGGAATAAGATCATGTTTAGAACTTCAGACGGAATCATTCGAATGTTCAACTGCATCAAATTAATCTAGAACAGAATGATTTAAGAAATGTTCTATCTTATTGCATTGAGTTTCGTTTTTGAAATCGATCTAGTTTTCGAATTTGAGAATGAAATATTGAAATCATGCTTCTTATTTCTGGGTCGAAATTAAAATTGAAATATAAACTGATAAAGTTGACAGCTTTACGGAGCAGCGGTGACTCGACGGAGGGTTTTCCTTTCATCTCCGTTGCACGGCGATTCCTCCAAATTGGTTAGATTTGCAGGCGACGGGGCAAAGCATTGTTTCTGCCGTGAAAAATCTGCAAGCTGCGCGACTTTTTCCCCCTCGCTCATCGGGTACGTATTCGATTTCCTGATCCTTGACATGGCTGCGGATGATCTAGCAATTCAGATTTGAAGTGTGCAAAATTGCTTGAGTGGACGATGGTTCTCGATTTAGGGTTTTCCGGCTTCTTCGGATTTCATGCGTTCATGTGCAATAATGCGCGTCTCCATCGAAATTTCCATCTTGTTCGGATTTATGACTTCGCCTTTATTCTTGTCGTTGAAGATTTTGGCGTGGAATGCTTTAGAAATTTCAGATTCCTACAATCAAAAACAATGCTTCAGATTTAAGGCTTACTACTGACATGATTTAATGTAACGTCCCGTCACCTACTAGCTAGGCTTAGAGACCGGGAGTTATATTATGCTGAACTGAACTAAAAGATGCAGAAACTGTACTAATTAAAATCTTACTCTGCTTTTTACTATAACATCTGGGAATTTAAATTCCGAATGCACTTCTGAGTGTATACATATGCTAAGGAAAGAAACTTAACATTCTATTTGGTTAAAAACTGACGTTAGGCACCTCTGGTTGAAATTAGACATTCCAATCGATCGGCTGATCGATTGGAGTTGTCTGATCGATCCACTGATCGACTTAACTCGTTACTGTGCACGGGGTCAAAACTGGATCGATCGGCTGATCGATCCAATCTGGTCAATCGATCCAAAGATCGATTCAGAAGCTCTCTGTTCGCGGGATTAAATTCCCGATCGATCGGCTGATCAATCCATGGCCAATTGATCAGCTGATCGACTCATCAGCTCTCTATACGCAACAGATCGCGCCTCGATCGATCGACTGATCGATCGAGGCTTCCCAATCGATCAGCTAATCGACTCACTAGCCTTCTGTACGCGGGGACTTCTCCCAATCGATCGGTTGATCGATTGAGGACTGCTCAATCGATCAACTGATCGATTGGGTTTCTGATTTCTACAGAAATCTCACCCGAACTCGTACAGGACCCTTCAGAACTAAACTAAGAGCATACTATCACTACTAAGCATATCATTACTCACATTTAATATCTATTAGTAAGACAATTAGCAGGCGAAGCATGGCATAATACTTAAGTTCACCATTTCTGATACTTATCATCCTAAAAGTGCAGAAAGGTAATAACATAAGAAAATACTGAAGTTTAACTTTGCTAATTCCCAAAAATCTTCATTCCAAGTTCCTCTTTCACACACATCTGGTAGCATTGTTCTCCAGCCTCCGCTAATCCGTCTTTCCTTTACCTTTATCTGCAGTATAAGGAAAATGCAACTATAAGCTTGGGAGCTTAGTAAGAAACCATCTACCTCACAAAAACATGCATTTGAGAAATCATGCTTTTTTAAAAGATGCTATGCTGATATGCAAACTGAGAATCATACTAGAAATACTAGAACATGGCACATGAGCATATAAATCATGGCAATCAAGAACTAAACATAAAGCTATCTGCTATATCTGTAGAAAACTAAATGGAAGCTAAGTTGAATTCATTCATCTGTTTTGTGAAGTTGCAAAAACTATTTTCATAGATAGATAAAAATACTAATCATGCTGCTAATGTGCCCCGCAACTGTACTTGCTATGCGCGCATCCCTAACTAGACCCGGGGTTGCAAGGCCCGAATTTAGTAGGGTTTACTAGGTTATCTAAACCTAGGGACGACTGTGGGAGCCCAACCCAAGGACATCTGAGAGTCCAGTACAGAGCCTCTGATAAAGTAAAATACTGTTTATAGACTGATTTATCTTAACTTGCTTTTACTAGGTTATCTGAACCTAGAACTAGGTTATCTGAACCTAGAGGCGACTGTGGGAGCTCACCCATTGGACTGTAGTCCCATATAAGCTGAAGCAAGGCTTAGTATACTATTTAAATGCATCTACAACATTTAACTAAACTATTAAAATGCCTACTGTGGCATTTAGCTGTGCTAACCATTTCATCGAGCACTTGGTGTGCACTAATTCACACCCTACGTACCGATGGATTAGCATATGACAAAACTAAAGCATAGAAACATACAAATAGCTACTTATACTGCAGGTGAGGGGTTACTCACATCCTGCGCTAAGTTTTCTTAAGATCTGATCGCTAGGTTTCCTGAGAAGACGATCCTTTCGACGATCCTCTTATGTCTATGTGTTCTTCTCGCGGAGAGGAGCGTCCTCGTGCCGGAATTGTCGTCGGAAGGTGCTCCTATGGCCCTAGGGTGAAAACCCTAGGTCTTCTTGAGCTTGGGCGCCGAGAGGTTTTGGAGAGAGAGGGGTCGGCGGGTGAGGTTGAGGGAAAAGAAAAATTGTCGTTCAAGAAAATAACAATCCTCACTTAAATTCCCTATTTATATTAAGTGATAATTACACCCCAACTAAACCTTAAATATAATTGTTCCCCTCTTCTTTTAGCACACCCTGCTGGGGTCTCCTGGTTACTAAGTCACCCTATAAGGCATAGAGTTCGCTAGGTCTCAGGTTCAATTCCCGCTTAGGCTATTTTACATTTTTATCTAATTTTGCTACTTCTGCTACTCCAAAAATTCCATAAAAATATTCTAAAATTCCAGAAAAATCATAGAATATTTCTAAAATTACTTTGAGAATTTTCGGGCGTTACAATCCCCCATACCTTATAAAAAGTTCGTCCTCGAACTTAGAATAACTCTGGGTACTTCTGCCTCATACTAGCTTTTGTCTCCCAAGTTGTCTCTTCTGTTGTGTGATCTTGCCAAATTACTTTTACTAATGGTACCTCCTTATTCCGTAATTTCTTAACTGCTCGGTCTACTATCTGAATAGGCCGACTGTCATAGCTGAGCTCTTCGCGGACTTGTACCGACTGGGGCTCAATCGCCTGGGTGGCATCTGGGATATGTTTCTTTAGCATAGAGACATGAAATACGTTGTAGATAGCTGACATTTCCTGAGGTAGCTCTAGCTCATATGCTACCTTGCCAACTCTTCTAGTGATAAGGTATGGTCCCACATATCTGGGACTTAACTTGCCCTTCTTCCCAAAACTCATTACTCCCTTCATGGGAGCTACTCTGAGGAATACTGTATCCCCAACTGAAAACTCTAAGGGCCTATGCCGTGTATCAGCATAGCTTTTCTGGCGACTCTGAGCTGTCTCTATCCTCTGGCGGATCTGCTCTATAGCTGCTGTGGTATCTGCTACTAGATTTGTCTGAATTTCTAGTTCTTTCTGTTCACCACTTTCATACCAGCAGATTGGAGATCTACACCTCCGCCCGTAGAGAGCCTCGTAAGGTGTCATGCCGATAGTGGCCTGATAGCTATTGTTGTATGCAAATTCTACTAAACTCAGATATTTGCACCAACCTCCCTTGAAGTCTAGGGCACATGCTCGGAGCATATCTTCGAGTACCTGATTTACTCGCTCCGTCTGACCGGATGGAAAGCTGTGCTAAATTTTAACTTAGTGCCCAATGCTGACTGTACACACTCCCAGAAGTGTGATGTGAATCTACTGTCTCTATCTGAAATAATAGTCCGTGGGACTCCATGTAGTCTGACAATCTCCTTGAGATACAACTGGGCTAGCTGCTCCATGGAGTAGGATATCCTGATAGCTAAGAAGTGAGCTGGCTTAGTCAATCTGTCGACTATTACCCAGATGACATTAAAATCATTCGTGGTTCTGGGTAGTCCCACTATGAAATCCATGGAAATATCCTCCCACTTCCATTCTGGGATCTGAATAGGCTGCAGAACTCCTCCTGGTCTCTGGTGTTCTGCCTTGACCCTTTGACAGGTCAGACAGGTACTGACATATCTAGCGACGTCTCTTTTCATCCCAGGCCACCAAAAACGTTTCTTTAGGTCTTGGTACATCTTGGTGGAACCAGGGTGCATCGCATAAGGAGTCCTGTGAGCCTCGTCTAGGATCTTTCTCCGTAGTTCCTCCTGATTCGGAACGCATAGTCTGTCACCAAAATACAGTATCCCACTATCAGATACTCTGAACTCTCCACTTTCTGATTCTGCTAACCCTTGCTTGATTTTCTTAATTTCAGGGTCCTGATCCTGAGCTGTCTGGATGTCACTAAGCAGGGTAGATGCAAATGTCATAGCAGAGTTGTCTGACTATAAGTTCGAGACTGAAATCTGTAATCTCCTTTTGTAGGGGCGGTGACATGGCTGCTAGGGATAGTAAGATAGCACTGGATTTCCTGCTAAGAGCGTCTGCCATTCCTGGATGGTAGAGGATGTCTATGTCATAGTCTTTGACTAGCTCAAGCCATCTGCGTTGTCGCATATTTAGATCCTTCTGAGTGAAGAAGTACTTCAGACTCTGATGATCTGTATACACTCTGCATTGAGCTCCATACAAATAATGTCTCCAAATTTTGAGGGCGAAGACGACTGCTGCAAGCTCAAGGTCATGAGTAGAGTAGTTCCTCTCATAGTCCTTGAGTTGTCTGGAGGCATAGGCGATCACCTTACCTTCTTGCATCAGTACTGCTCCTAGTCCCAATTTAAAGGCGTCACTGTAAATATCAAAGCTGTCTGTGTTAATGAAACAAAACACAAGGCTATACCGACAGAAAAGAAAGCTTAAAGAGCAAGGGCGCGTTGTCGGAGCTTTGTTAACGTCGCTGGAGCACAGAGCAGCAAAGCAATCTGGGAATTCTGAGATGATCTTGAAGCTCTACCCCTGGGGCTTCTTTTATATGCTGCTCCGGGCGCCTGGATCCCTTCCGGGCGCCCTGGTGCGACGTGGCAAGTCCAGTCAGGATGCTCCGGGCGCCCAGAGGTCCAAGCGCCCGGACCACCTTTTTCCAGAGATTCCTTCTCCTGCAAAACAAGGTTAGTCCGAGGCAAAATATATCCTGCAACACAGATTGTTAGCACAATTTATAAAGTATGAATTAACAGAAAAAGTATGACTTAGATTCCGTCTTTCCGAGACCGGAATCTAGTCACGATCTCGACTTAGATATCCCAAATGGATCTAAGCCGGATCGACGCCTAATGTTCCCTTCCTGGGAATGCGTCCTCGTAGTCACTTCCCTCCAGTGACTTACCTCACTTACCTGCCAGACGTCCGGTCAGCCCTTCGACCCGTCTGGACTTCTTGCCAGCTATCCGGTCAGCCCGTCGACCTAGCTGGACTTCGTGCCAGACATCCGGTCAGCCCGTCGACCTGTCTGGACTTATCCTGCACACTCGATCAGAGTGTTAGATCAACAATAAACCTAACTTAACCTATTTGCCATTCATCAAAACCTGGGTTAAATCGTTAGTGCTAACCGCACCAACAATCTCCCCCTTTTTGATGGAATGACAACCTGGTTAAGTTAGTGAAGATATTTGCAAGAAAAACAAATAACATCATTATGTGGAGGTTTTTAAGTAAGTTTGTATTTTCAATTGGTTTGACTAACTTAACCCACCTAACCCTCCCCCTTTGGCATTCATCAAAAATAAACATGTTTAAAGTAACTAAAAATACAGACTTCAGACAAAATAAGGAGTCATGTCAAGTTAATTTGGGGGAGTTAAATTTAGTAATTTATCTTTTGTAAAAGAGCTAAGTTTTGAGACAAGTTTAAAAGATCTATTTTTTAAAGCTAGTTTTCAAAAATAGGTGTATATAAAAATTAGATTTCAAGGCTAAGTTTTGTGAAAAATAGCTAATTTTTCAAGTATAGCTTCTAAATAAGTTCTAAATTTCAAGAAAAAAAATTTTTAAAACAGGTTTCAACTCTTTTCAAACATAAGCAAGATTTCAAATTTAAGTTTTAAAATATATTTCAAGATTGATTGAAGAAAAAATTAATTTCAAAGCTAAGTTTATAAAAAATTTTAAAAAGACTTAGCTTATAAACTTACGTTTAGTTTACAAAAATTAATTTTTGTAGAATTAAGTAAAGTCAAATTCTCATAACTAGATTTTTAAATTCAATTTTCAAAACTACGTCTAATTTTGAAATTAATTTTTAAGTTTAAAATTAAAATTTTGAAATTAATTTTTAAGTTTAAAATTAAATTTTTGAAATTAATTTTTAAGTTTAAAATTTTGAAATTAATTTTTAATTAAACAAATTTAAGCCTTATTCATCTCACCCGATTTTTATTATCAATCAGGGAATCCTATGATTTTGTGAGATGAAATTGGATTTTTAATTATGGAGATTTGGTTTAACTTGTGTTAGATTCAGATTTAGTTTTGGTCTCCACAAATAGGCAATCTTCGGATAAACTTCTAAGCTTGGTGAGTCACATGGACGTCATTAGTAGTAACCAACCTTTCGAGGTTTTCCGAATAGTCCTATCCACGGAGCTTAGTACTAAATCTTGGTCTAACTGGTTAGGATTCATTTAAGGGTAGCTTTGGTCGGCTTCCACTGCCAAACGCACTGCATCGAAACCATATATTTCTACATACGATGCCCAAGCTTCCCTAACGTACTATCATCCAAAACTTCACCAATACCATGATTCAAGTTAAACTTGGTCTCTTTTAACTAATCCTAATTACCCTACCGTGTTAGTTAATTTTGGAGGTGCCAATTATTTGGAGCCCAATTATTGACCTTTAATTTAAATTTTCGCTTTAGGTTTGTGTTTCTTTTATAATTGTAATTAACTTGGTGATAGTTTATATTTTGTTGAGTTTTAAATTTTGAATTTTTCGATTTAGGTTTGTATTTTGGTTTTTTATTTGGTTTAATCGAGTTTATATAATATACTTTTTATTTAGGTATATAATATTGATTAAGTCTTACTTGCGTGGTCAGACACGCTTTTGGAACCCAAGCTTGATTAGTTGATTTGTATTGAGTTATTAATGACTTAAAAGTTTTATTTGAGTTCGACTTGTATCCAAGTCCGGTTTTATTATAACATGCTTTTTGATTGTTCGGGATTAAGTCAAGATTTTTCGATCTTGTTGTAAATTTTCTAGCATTTCTTTAAATTGTTAATATCATTTTTAATGATAAATTCTCCTCCTCAAGTGTTAGATCTTGAGTGGATTTGAATTTTTATTTGTTCCTCGAGGTTTTGATTTTCCTCAAGAAGTGATTTGTTTTCATTTTCTATTTTAATTAATTTACTATTTAAACAGGAAATAATTCTAAAAAAATTTTGTTTAAATTAAAATATACCTCATTTGGGCCTTCGAAACGAGTTCAGACCCGTCTTCATCTTCCGACTCGTCTTCTGTTTCAGCCGGGGCCATCATGCGAGGTGGCTCGATGTTTCCGCTCTTCTTCCTCCGATTCGTCCGAGGAGTCGTCCCACGCTGCTTGAGGGCCTTCTTTTCGTTCGCCTTTGTCGAACTTCGTTTGGGCATCTGCTCAGTAGTGTCCCTTTTATCAAATAAGCAAGTCACGCTCTTTTGTTCGAGGAGAACCGATCTTTTGAAGGTCCTTTTCTTTGAAGCTCCTTTTTCTCCCGGTGAACATTTTTCTTACCAAGTTCACGGTGTTCTTCGCCTTCTGAGTCTTTGATTATTCTTCATATTCAGGCTTGCTCTTCTTTTCTTTGGAGGAACCTTAAAGCTATACCTTTCTCCAAGATTAGTTTGTTCATGTAATTCTAATTCACATAAAAGCTCGCCTAATTTTAACTTAGAGATTTTTAGAAATTTTCAGAGGCATCTACGATCGATGCCCACAAACTATTACGTGGAAAAGCATTTAACGCGTACTTATTAAGTCTCTATTTTCCATCCGGTGGCCTATCGCATGAAGCCCGTTGAGGATGTCCTTGATCCTCGCGTGGAGCTGATTCGCCGCTTCACCTTCCTGCATTTTTATATTAAGAATTTTATTTAAAAGCTGTACTGTTTGTAATCATACTTATTTTGATTGCAAACTCACCGCATCAACAACGACAACAACCTAGAGGAATCTTGGCGTCGAAATCAGAGGACGAGAGTGTTGAGCTTTAACGACAAATCTTATCTAGAAGATGACGGGGGAGGAATATTCTTTTGCATCTTGAACTCCTATAGAACATGCTTCTTACTATTTATAGAGATAACACCTCAACGGTTTCTGATTAAGTGCTAATGGAAGTAATTAGTCTGATGGAATAGAATCCATTCAGATAATAAAGCACTTCAGACATTCTGGTAAGAAAGAAAAGAAAATAAAATCCCAAGTGTTATGTGGCAGATACAACTTCCTCAGTTGCATCCCAAATTCAAAGATTGTAATATGTTATAATGCAAATTTAGATAAAATTTGGTTTAAGAAAATCCAAGAAATTATGTTGAAAGCGATAAAAAAAGAAAGGTAAAACCAAAAATCTTTGGATTGACTGACGTAGGGAATCGATTCAAAACTCGAGTGTAAAAGCACGCAGCGGAAAAGTAAATGAACACACTTGATTTTACTTCGTTCGGACGACTCCTACTCGAAGGCCCGTGGTCCTCGACCACTTTCGTTGGGCAATCACTAGCAATTCGAATGTGATTACAAAATAGTGCAAGAAAAGCTAATGAAACAAAACACAAGGCTATACCGACTAAAAGAAAGCTTAAAGAGCAAGGGCGTTGTCGAGCTTTGTTAGCGTGAGCACAGAAAGAAAGCAACTGGGAATTCGAGATGATTCAAGCTCACCGGGCTTCTTTTATATGCCGCCCGGCGCTGGATCCTCCGAGCGCCGGTGCGACGTGGCAAGTCCAACCAGGGATCCACGTGGCGAGGCGACGCAGAGGATAAAAGCCCGGCGCCGGATCTCTTCCGGCGCCTGATCCTCCGGCGCCCAGATCCTCCGCGCCGGACCACCTTTTCCGTAGATTCCTTCTCCGCAAAACAAGGTTAGTCCGAGGCAAAATATATCCTGCAATACATATTGTTAGCACAATTTATAAAGTATGAATTAATAGAAAAGTATGACTTAGATTCCGTCTTTCCGAGACCGAATCTAGTCACGATCTCGACTTAGATATCCCAAATGGATCTAAGCCGGATCGACGCCTAATGTTCCTTCCTGAACGCGCCTCGCATCACCCTCCAGCCGACTTACCTTACTTACCGCCAGACGTCCGGCCGACCGTCTGACTTCGCTACCATCCGGCCACCTGACCTAGCCGGGGCCTAAGCGTCCGGCCACCTGTCGACCCTCTGGACTTCGTGCGCCATCCGCCACCCTGACCTGGGCTTCGTGCCAGACATCCGGTCAGCCCGTCGACCTGTCTGGACTTATCCTGCACACTCGATCAGAGTGTTAGATCAGCAATAAACCTAACTTAACCTATTTGTCATTCATCAAAACTTGGGTTAAATCGTTAGTGCTAACCGCACCAACATCACGTACACCCTGAATCCAGTAGTTTCTGTGCTTTCAAAGCTGAGAGAAACTTCTTGGCTTTTCTCTTTGGTTCTCCGATGTAACCAAACTGCACTCCTGCTTCAGGTTGGAATACAACTTTCTGTTTATGGCACTCTATGGAGGCACCGTACTTGATCAGAAAATTCATTCCCAAAATGACATCGTAGTCAGTCATATCTAGCACTATCAGATCATCAAAAAGCTCTCTGTCTGCTATAATGATTGGCGGAGCCAGTGTGTGGATGCCATGATCTCTCCTGAAGGCAATGTTGTCAAAAACTGACCACTAAGTGCATCTGGAGTTATTGCTAACTTTTCGGCAAATGCCCTGGATATATAAGAATGAGTTTCCCCAGTATCGAATAAGACAGTTGCACTTTGCTGTAAAATATTAGTCTGACCTGGAACAACTGTCGAGGCATTTGCTACATCCTCCCTGGTGAGTGAGTAGATCCTCGCGTTCGTTGTGGCTGAGGGGGCTTCTAGTCGGCCTTGGCTGATATGTGGACCATCTATAGCAGCCTGTATCCAGTGTAGCTGTGCTGGTTTATCTCCATATTGAATCGGCTGTGGTGGAGGATTGCTAGTTTTGTTCGGGCATTGCTTAGCCATATGCCCTTCCTGGCCACATTCGAAACATCCTCGTGTGCCCTTGCGACAAACTCCGGGGTGGAATTTCCCACAAGTGGAACATTTGGGATAACTAGGTTGTTTACTAGATGGTCCTCCTTTTGGGTAACTCTCTGGTTTACGTTTGTGGCTGGAGTTCCCTTTCCAGTTAGAGCTATGGCCCTGGTGTTCCTGAGTACCTGAGCCTCCTTGACCTTTGGACTCTGGGAAGGCTTGCTTCTGTTGTTTGATGCTATTCTGGTAGTGTTCGGTGGTCAGAGCACTGCTTACTAGTTCTTCAGTGGTTTGTGGCCTATGAACGCCGCTGGCCACATTCATTGCTATTTCCGACCTTAGCATCTTGAGCATCAACCGGACTCGTTCTTTTTCAGTGCTGACTAGTTCAGGGCATAGACGAGCCAGTCTGTTGAATTTCTTCATGGCTTCCTCAACTGAAAGGTTGCTCTGGCGAAATTCAGTGAACTCGTCGTAGTGGCAGTTTGTGACCCGCATATGGAAGAATTCTTCAAAGAATTCTCTCTCGAAGTCAGCCCATGTCATCTGGTTCACTGGGCGCTTCGTTTTAATTCTCTCCCACCACATACGTGCGTCTCCTGTCAGGCAGAATGAGGCGCATTTCACCTTTTCAAACTCTGGCCAGTCCAGAAGCTCCATCATACTATCCAGTGTTTTGAACCAGGCTTGAGCATCCCATGGTTCACTAGTGCCTGAGAAATTCTCTGGCTTGATTTTCTGCCACTGGGTCAAATAGGCTTCTCTTCTTGCCCCTGCTGCTGGGGCTACTGGTGCTGTAGGTTGGACTGGTGGAACCTCTATCACCACTGGGGTTGCTAAGTTAGGTTCTGGAGTGACAGTGAGAGTGTTATGTTGGTTAGCCCTTATGGTGGCTATCTCTTGTTGCTGTTCAGCTAGCTGCTTCTGTAACTGAGCCACTACTACTGTAAGGTCTGGAGGAGGCACTGAGCTGCCTGCCTCATGCTGGGGCTCAGTAGCTGGTGTCTTTCTAGCTGGACGTCCTCGTACCATTTTCTAGAGAGATAGAGGACATACATAACTAATACAATCATGTTTATATAATTACTACTATCAGGTTAGATGCTATCATATATAAACATGCTACTGTTATCCATAAACATGAAAGCAAGAACATAATACAATGAGAGGTATTCTTACTTGGAAGCTGCAGGTTCAATGCTGATGTGTGTGAAGGAAGTATGGAACTTGCTCTGATACCACTCTGTAACGCCCCGCCTCCTACTGGCTAGGCTGCGAGACCGGGGTTTACATTATGCTGAACTGAACTATAAGATGCGAAAACTGTACTAATTAAAATCTTACTCTGCTTTTTATTATAACATCTGGGAATTTAAATTTCGAATGCACTTCTGAGTGTATACATATGCTAAGGAAGGAAACTTAACTTTCTATTTGGTTAAAAACTGACGTTAGGCACCTCTGGCTGAAATCAGACATTCCAATCGATCGGCTGATCGATTGGAGTTGTCTGATCGATCCACTGATCGACTCAACTCGCTACTGTGCAAGGGGTCAAAACTGGATCGATCGGCTGATCGATTCAATAGATCGTTCTGTACGCGGGGAATTAATTCCCGATCGATCGGCTGATCGATCCATGGCCGATCGATCAGCTGATCGACTCATCAGCTCTCTGTACGCAACAGATCGCGCCTCGATCGATCGGCTGATCGATCGGGGCTTCCCAATCGATCAGCTAATCGACTCACTAGCCTTCTGTACGCGGGGACTTCTCCCAATCGATCGGCTGATCGATTGAGGACTGCTCAATCGATCAACTGATCGATTGGGTTTCTGATTTCTGCAGAAATCTCACCCGAACTCGTACAGGACCCTTCAGAACTAAACTAAGAGCATACTATCACTACTAAGCGTATCATTACTCACATTTACTATCTATTAGTAAGACAATTAGCAGTCGAAGCATGACATAATACTTAAGTTCACCATTTCTGATACTTATCATCCTAAAAGTGCAGAAAGGTAATAACATAAGAAAATACTGAAGTTTAACTTTGCTAATTCCCAAAAATCTTCATTCCAAGTTCCTCTTTCACACACATCTAGTAGCATTGTCCTCCAGCCTCCGCTAATCCGTCTTTCCTTTACCTGTATCTGCAGTATAAGGAAAATGCAACTATAAGCTTGGGAGCTTAGTAAGAAACCATCTACCTCACAAAAACATGCATTTGAGAAATCATGCTTTTTTAAAAGATGCTATGCTGATATGCAAACTGAGAATCATACTAGAAATACTAGAACATGGCACATGAGCATATAAATCATGGCAATCAAGAACTAAACATAAAGCTATCTGCTATATCTGTAGAAAACTGAATGGAAGCTAAGCTGAATTCATTCATCTGTTTTGTGAAGTTGCAAAAACTATTTTCATAGATAGATAAAAATACTAATCATGCTGCTAATGTGCCCCGCAACTGTACTTGCTATGCACGCATCCCTAACTAGACCCGGGGTTGCAAGGCCCGAATTTAGTAGGGTTTACTAGGTTATCTAAACCTAGGGACGACTGTGGGAGCCCAACCCAAGGACATCTGAGAGTCCAGTACAGAGCCTCTGATAAAGTAAAATATTGTTTATAGACTGATTTATCTTAACTTGCTTTTACTAGGTTATCTGAACCTAGAACTAGGTTATCTGAACCTAGAGGCGACTGTGGGAGCTCACCCATTGGACCGTAGTCCCATATAAGCTGAAGCAAGGCTAAGTATACTATTTAAATGCATCTACAGCATTTAACTAAACTATTAAAATGCCTACTGTGGCATTTAGCTGTGCTAACCATTTCATCGAGCACTTGGTGTGCACTAATTCACACCCTACGTACTAATGGATTAGCATATGACAAAACTAAAGCATTGAAACATACAAATAGCTACTTATACTGCAGGTGAGGGGTTACTCACATCCTGCGCTAAGTTTTCTTACGATCTGATCGCTAGGTTTCCTGAGAAGACGAACCTTTGGACGATCCTCCTATGTCTATGTGTTCTTCTCGCGGAGAGGAGCGTCCTCGTGCCGGAATTGTCGCTGGAAGGTGCTCCTATGGCCCTAGGGTGAAAACCCTAGGTCTTCTTGAGCTTGGGCGCCGAGAGGTTTTGGAGAGAGAGGGGTCGGCGGGTGAGGTTGAGGGAAAAGAAGAATTGTCGTTCAAGAAAATAACAATCTTCACTTAAATTCCCTATTTATATTAAGTGATAATTACACCCCAACTAAACCTTAAATATAATTGTTCCCCTCTTCTTTCAGCACACCCCTGCTGGGGCCTCCTGGTTACTAAGTCACCCTATAAGGCATAGAGTTCGCTAGGTGTCATGTTCAATTACCGCTTAGGCTATTTTACATTTTTATCTAATTTTGTTACTTCTGCTATTCCAAAAATTCCATAAAAATATTCTAAAATTCCAGAATAATCATAGAATATTTCTAAAATTACTTTGAGAATTTTCGGGCGTTATATTTAAGAACTATTTCTGTAATTTTTAACATGCTCTCTCTAGGTCATGATCTGAAATATGCTGCAGATTTACATTTTAGGATAACCTATCGAAAATCACTACAACTCGAATGACAAGCTCTCTGACATGATATGAAACAATAATCAATTTTGTAGATGAACCCTAATTCATGATAAGCATTTAATTGCTTTGCAACTGTATCACAGGAAATATAATTTAACACCATGTAAGTAATGTGTATGCCCATTTCGAACAGGCATTATTATATTATAGAATCTAAAATGAATGATAAAAAGGATATCAAGATCTTCAATTCCTCTCCTTTTATAAGTTGAATAGGATATCAAAATTTAGTTAATGACAATAGATCTCGAATACATCTTTAATATTTTAATGGTACCTCACCTCAATGGGCTTGGGAGTTGAATCTAAAAAAGGAAGAAGAAAAATGCTAAGATAGGTTTTTTGACTGACAGCATAACAGAAACATTTCTTGTTTGCAGCCCAACTCTTGCACATTATTGGTTGTTGCTGTACATCGAACAATCTTATCCTGGATCATGACAATTCAAATAGACCAGATTTTATTCTTTTGAACAGGTAGAAAATGGGGTGTTTCAGTTGGTAAGATCCCCACCTTTCTTTGCTTCCTTCATGTGCTCTCCTTGCATCTCTATATAGAAGGTTGTACTGATACAATCTGCTTAAGGTGAAAGTTGGCCGAAAAAAATTCTACGGTTCAATAGTTCATATAATTTAGTGTCTTCTCATTTTTGCTGTGAGTTCAATTTTATCGAACGGGATCTGTTGAATCTGTCAAGCGGCCAGTTCAATCATCACTAAAGCCAATTCTGTTATAGGTCAATATTAAATATACTAGACGAAAATTATATAAAAGAAAGATACGTGGCAATGTCCAAACTTTTTGGTTGACTTGTCATCTAAAAACCAAAATTTGATTGTTTTGCTACTTCAATCATGTTCAGGGGTAGGATAGGTGAGGTCAAGTGAGAATTCATGCAAGAAAAACTAGAACCCCTAGACTAGATTATGGGCTTGAAGTAGGTTCTAACCTTTTATCACCTTCAAAGGAGGTTGGTTCAGAGAGGGGTTGAAGCCTCATGTAACATTACAAATACATGGGCAAATAATTTAGACACAAAGAAGAAACAAGACCGTTGTGCTTCTCAATAATTAGGTCAGTCTTGACATTTTCCTTAATCCTCCCTAAGACTGTATCTAAATATGATAAAGTGAGAGAAAATAGATTAATATATTATAAACATGTTCAAAAGTGACCAAAAGATTCTATAGTTAGAAGGGTCTAATCGATCAGATGATGGATTGTATCTATTGAATCTCCTGACCATCTAAGGTGGAAATGCTTCATCATGTGTTCCCCATAGAAATGTTTTACATATCGACCCAAATAGTTAGAGAGAAACATGCCTTCATGACAATGATGAGCTATACTTATCGGTCATCCATAAGTGCTCTGTTCGAAGTAGCAAACACTAATGCACTCCGATCACTGAACTGAATTTGATCATCAAAGCTTCTCCTCATCTGACATTGAAAACTTTGACTCAAACAAAGTGTCCTCTATCAGAGAAAAAAAACATAACTTCCAGGATGGTACAACTAATAGAAGTGTTTCAGACAATAGGTAGGAGCATGGTATGAGATAAAAGTTAGTATCCAACTTCACTGATTCGGAACCAAAAAAATTCTGGTTCGATGAAAAGGATAAAGTGTTTGCCATCATGGTCTTAGTGATTAGTTTGATAACTCAACACTGAGACAACTCATGCGCTTGTAAATTATCAGAAAATGACAAAGCTTAGCTTAAATGAACGTTGCACAGAGTTTATCATGATAGTGATTACTTTGATTATAACTGGTTTGCTATTGTTGACTATGTGATCGATGTGATGGCAGGCAACGGTAGAGGCGTACCTCGTATCATACATGCGGTAACAATGGCAAAGACAAAAAAAAATAAAGGTGATCGTATCTCTCCCTGCAATACGTGAAGGTTTTGGTTTGGACAAAAAAATTCTGTGTTTTCTTAAACCATCCGCGTCAGAAGTTTAACAGCATTTTGATGATCGCAAAATACAAATATGCATGCTAAGGTTTATCAGAGCTGTGATTTTGTATCTTTCTTTAATATAATATTATAACTGCATTAAAAATGAATGTTCAAAAACTTAGCATGCCTAACATTCATTATGGCCGACAGTTCATCCATTTGATATTTATATTTCTGCTGCCTACTTCATCCTTCATCCTTGGTCGCATTACGGAAACTTGAAACGTGATATTTCAACTAAAAAAATTGGTGATTGCAGCAGAACCAAAATGAATAGCTGCAGAGAATAAAAAATGATATTCGCAGGTGGAAGAGTGAATCTCACCTTCCTAGTTGTTTGCAAAAGCATGCAAACGTGTCAATAGTATAGGCTTGTAGCTTTTAGCAGCTACCCATGCAGGTCCGTTATTTTATCTCATCATTTTGCCGTAATAATGTGTTCTGTCTTTTTATCGTCGTTATCATTCTTTTGCATTTCGTTTCAATTTTCAAAAGATCAATTAATAGCAGTTGTTTGTGCATCAGCGGAAGCAAAAATTTCGAGTCTCATTATCATTGCTTAAAGAAGGAAGAGCAAGAAGAGAATTCCCTCAGTCAAAAACAGAGGAGGGATTGGCAGCAACCTCTGACGTCCACAAAAGCTCCTCCAGGTACTCTTTTCCCAGGTCCTCGAACTCCACCACACCAACACTGCTGTTGCTACCGCTGCTGTTGCTATTGCAGCTGTTGCTGCGTTTCATCTCCTCTTTAGCCTTCTTGATCATCGACTTCCGCCGACTGGAGTGGCGGCGCTTGAGTGCCACCACCGGAGACACCTCCTCGTCCTCCTTCCGGCGGTCCATGCCGAGGAGAGATTCGCGAACTTGCTCCACGGGGAAATTGAGCACGGCGGTGGCGCCCCGCATGGCGAAAGCCGCCTGGTCGTAGGCCATCGCCGCGGCCTCCGCGCTGTCGAACGTCCCCAGCCACACCCGGATCCCGTGCCGCGTCGAGTCCCTGATCTCCGCCGCGAACTTCCCCCACGGCCGCTTCCGCACGCCCCGGTAAGCCTTCTCCTTCGCTTCTGCTTCCGCCGGCGCCGCCGGTTTCTCCGCGGTCTTGTCGAGCGAAGAGTCTACCTCCTCTTCCTTGTGGCTGAATAGACTCTGCTCGCTGGCCTCGCCAGAGGCCTCGGCGAGCATTCCGAGCAACAGCATCTCGTCGGAGTCGTTCATGTTGAAGGGTAGAGGGACGTCCGGGTAGAAAAGGCCGAGGGTGAGGGTGGGAAAGGGCGAGACCTCGGCGGAGGCGGTGAATGATTCCGGCGAGTGTTGGTGGAGGGAATCGAAGAAGGAATACTCCATGAATGCTCTGCTGTATTCCTGCCGGAGCGAGCTTGGACTGTTAGTTAAAACAAGGCTCAAAGCTGGCGCCGTTTTATACTGGAAACAAACGGCGGCGGCGGACTGGCAATGAAGGGACGGATAGACTTCCGTGGGGGCCACAGTGCGTGGTGGACCACAGCGGCACGTGGGGCGCACAGATTCGATAGCTAAATACCCAAATTGAAGGGCCGGGGCGGATCGAATTTTATTTAGAGGAGCTCCCCATAACTAACGACGCTGACGCATCCGATGAGGCTTGCAGCGTTGGATCATGGATGACTAGGGGACATGTATGAATGGTTTTCTAATAAATTTTAAGGTTAATTCTTAATTGGTCTGAATTATTTTATTGAGTGTTTAATTTTTCTCACGCAAAGAGTCATTATGTGGGGACATCCTAGAGATTAACTAAAGGAGTCATTACATCGTGATTTATTCTTAATCCAGGGGTAAAGTGGAACCTGGATGGTAAGAAGCTGGACACGTGGGGTCAAAGTCAGCACGGTCTACAGCTTGGGTTCGGGCGAGCAGTTGGTGTACTGCCCGGATGGCAATGCAACAACCCAGCTCAAGTGCTCAACACTGGGTTTCCGACACTCAGGGGTCGAGCGGAGTCCCCGCTCAGGCGGACTGTGGACACTGCCCGACCGCACGTGGCGAGGCAAAAGCAGGATGAGGCACTAGGGGACGAGCAGGCCTCCCACTCGGCTCGGTCACTCCCTCAGCGGTATGGGAGTGCAGCCGAACGGATCCCCCGCTCAGTCTTGTAAACGGCCAGATGAGCAGGAGGGGATATCTTCCTCGGGGCAGGTGTCACCGACAATAGGCATGGTTGGCGGCATAGTCAGGCAGAGAATCGTACGGTGGAAGCCTCCACTGTCACTTCAGGGATATGCTCGGTCTGTTAAGGTATGACGTCAGACACGCTTTTCTAACACACTCATTACATGTATGCTTTGAGAAGAACGCATGTCTTGGTAAGCGTGCTCGCACCTTCAGGGAGTCCTATATAAGGACCCCCAGACTTCAACGGAGGTATGCGCTATTCACCACTGTAACTACAGTATTCGTTACTCTGCTTCGATTTCTCACCGCCGGGAACTGACTTGAGCGTCGGAAGGTCATCGCCGGAAACCCCTTCCCGGCTCGATTTTGTGCTTGCAGGTTCTCGACAGAGGTCTACATCATCCCGAAGTCTACGTGAAGCCAGCAGGGAGCGTCACGTCTCCAGCGACCATCGTCTTAGCACTCGAACATGATCAATTCTCTTTTAGAAAATGAGGTCTCTATCATGTAGAGACGGTCATCTTTTTCTCTATGATTATAACTAAGAAGAGTTCTAGTCAAATGAGATTCGAGAAGAATATCATGGTATGGTCGAACATTGTAGTATGTAGTTGAAGTAGCTGAGTCCTAGGGATTTTAATGGATTGGATTTAGATCAAGTTTCATAATTTTTTTATTCTTATCCTCATTTATTATATTTACTCTCATTTTTATCTTCATCAGTATTCAACTTTTATTTTCATATCCATCAGAGGATACTGATACTCTCTTCAAAAATCTTATTACCACTTATAATTATATTTTTTTTCAAATTTAAATTAAAGTCATGAATATTTATCAAATTTTTTAAAAAAATTAAAGATAAAAATTAACAAATTAAACATGTATTTATGTCGGATGTGAATAGATTTTATCATATCTATTTCCATATCATAACTCAAAAATTTTTATACTCAATTATTAAATTATTTAATTAGATCTAAATAAATTTTTCCATACTCTCTTCCATTCACTAATGGATGCGGTTCAAGTGAAGTCGAGCTCGAATCCTAAATATTTGAAATTTAAGGAGCAAGAGGCTTGATGATTGGCCTAGGTTTGTAATCCAACAACAATTGTATGTTTAGGATTGGCCAGCTGAAACCAAAAGGCACACGTAAGTGTTTCTCTGTAATCTGTCGAAATCGGGAGGTGTGGTTGGCTAACTGTATTGATTTAGCACGAGGAGTCCAAATGCAGATGAATGCTTTCTTTTATAGATCAATTATTTTAATCTACTTTTTTTTATTTGAACCCACTTTAATTGAATTCATACATATCAAAATTACACCGGATATAGACCGAATGTAGACCGGCTGATTCTTTTTTTAAAAAAAATAAATAAATAAAGAATAGACTAAAATTGGTCTGATATGAATGGGGAAATTAGATGAAATTAGCTCTAATACAAAAGAGGGAATAATCACGTAGATTTTGGCAAGACTATGATTTGTATCTTACTCATGTTGGATGTCAAATAGGTCGAGACAAAAAAAAATCATCCACGTAATGCTCTTTGATTGAAATGAATAGTCATTAATCAAATCAGAGTTGTTTCAAATAGTATAGGTAGTTAATGGCCATTACGTGGTTGGATTAATAGTTGTTAGAATTTTTGTGCCAGTTTTAAAGAAATCATGTTTCTCATAGATCTCGATTGTCCTCACAAAAGTTTTAGCTCGTCTCCCCTAGTCGCTCAACCGGCTATCGGGTACTCCGACTTGGCTTAGTCTCTTGGGTGCTCTTGACTTGAATTGTCTCCTGAGCAATTTGACTTGACATAGTTTGAACTAGTATTCTAAGGACTTTTCGAACCAGATAACTTAATTTAAATTCTTTATTTTACATTTGTAATATTGTATTCCTCTGGTCCATTTATAATTAAGACTAGTGATCGTGCACGCGTCGCGTGTAATATAATACATTGAAATCATATTGACCCTTTATAATAAAATTATATTAATTAAAGTATTTTAGCATTAAAATACTAAAATAGAGGAGATTCATTAGGGTAAAGTATCTGACTTTACCTGACTTTTGAAAATCTAAATTATTTGAATATTTGAAAATATGAATTGTTTGGATTTTCGAGTGTCACTCTTACGGTTTCCCTATGAAAAAAATTAATTTAATTTAATATTATACTTATTTTAGTAAAAAACTAAGAAACGTATATTTTTTAACATTGTCAGCCTAAAATATTTATAGAAGTTTTTTTGATCATAGTGTTGTCAATTCTAAAATGTGGGACTAAAGAGAACTATATTTTTTTATATAAAACAACCAGAGAAAATTAATGATGAGAAAAATTCATAATAATATGCCGCAGTTGAGTCTCGAACTCTAGATCACTAATTGTTTCGCTTATGGAATTACTAATAAACTTTGGAATTATTTTTAGTGTGAATAGAAAAAAAGGATATTAACGTAAATTTATTTTAGGTTTCACCAAAATTATTTAGTAAAGGGGAGAGATTTTTAATAAAATAGTAAGATTTTAAACAACTTAATGAATTTTTATATAAAAATTGAATTATTATCAGATTAAATACTCATTTGAGATTCAAACTTATAAATATTGAATTTTCTTGCTATACTAGCATGCATATTTTGTCATTAAGATTTAAGAAGTGGATCATCCATAACATTAAGCAGTATCCAGATGCTGTCTCTTTACACTATTCATTTAAATGATCAATGATCAGAGCAATTGACTTTGGATGAAGGATATAGCTTCTAGTGTCTTTCTGTTTTCGGGGATGACAACGGACACTCGTAAGCGGACGATGTCGACCTAACGATTCCCTTTGCCTTCGCAAGTGTCTTAAGTCTCTTAGAAAAGAGCAGGTGGTTCTTTGAACACAATGGGCTTTATGGTAGGGAGCGTCCATGCAATGCATCATCAGATGCAGAGAACAAGGACTCACCATTTCTTAGCCACATACCTTGTGATGCTTGTACTTTTCCATGATGAAGGTGATGTGTTCTACTAGAATCTTGGAGACTTATTAGATGCTCGAGGAGTCGATATCAATTCATGACGAATTAAATTGAACTTGGATTGTGTAGCAATTGATAACTAATCGAGCTTATAGTTTCTAGATGATAAAAATTGTTATGATTTTCTGTGTTTTTTGTTTGTTTTTTTGGCTTTATTACGAGATAGAAGTTGTAGGAATCTGTCTAAATCTTTAGCAGTGGATTATCATTATTGGGGACCATGAGTTTCCTATCGAAAATAATGGTTGGGGTTTTTTTCCTCGTAGTAATTGTTTGAGGGAGACCCAATTGCCACAAGAGATAAAGTGGGGGCGGCTTGAGAGATGCAACTCGATCGAGAAAGCTAATCGGATGTTATAAAAGTGAACGAGAAAAAAACAAACATTCTTATAGGCTAAAACTAACCGTAGTACTAGTCTAAAACTAACCGTCATAAAACGACTAGCCAACTCACTCGAACCATTAGGTTAACTTATAGGCTCAAACATTCTTGGATATCACTTTCATTCATTGTTTCAGGACGAAGATTCACACTCTTTTTTATCCTTTTATTTATTTATTTATTTACAATTTCTTTGATCTTGATTGGAAAAATGAAAAGTTAGATTACTGTTAAAAAAATAGTCATTTTCAGAGGAATATCCAAGTTCACTGCATCTGCTCACTGCAAACACTGCCAAAGAGCAGGGGTGCAATTTAAAGAGCCCTGCAAAATAAGTCAACTTCAACAGCAAAGGACAAAAAAAAAAAAAAAAATAGGGAACAAATTTTAGGTGAACTAAACTTATTTGAGAATTATTGGACAATGTCCAACTGTTTGAGATAATAAATCAATAAGTGTCCAATGGTTTTTATTTTATATTTAAATATAAATATGTGACAAAAGGTTAAACGCTCACCTTAACTCCATTCCATGTAGTCGGTTCCTCAGTTAAATATAAATCACGGGGATTTACGTAGCAATAGTAATATATATAGGGTGAGATAATCTATAGAGCTTCTGAAATTTATCTATGATAATATTAGGTGATAAGAGGAAGATATTGAATTTTAATCCTAAAATTTTATATGAAAATATCTTAACTAACGCACCTCCTGAGGGACGGGTGGCTACTAGTATAAATGGTCAAGACATAAAGGAGTTTATACTCAATCACGCCGAATTTCGACCCCAAGATATCATGTGATAATACTTCATGTCTTAATCATCGCACCGCCCCTAAGGGGACATGATAATTCTATTACATGAACCATATGCATCAACCCATGAAAAAGGGCTGATGAGCTACATTGGGTGTACTGGGCCTTGGGAAAGTGAGTAGATCGGAAGGGTGTATGGGCCGGCTCAAATTAACAAATAGGCCACGTCAGATTCGACGGTCTCGAGCATATCTAAGCCACGTCAGCATCAGTGGTCGGTGCAAAGGACCGCACTTTCTGGTCCAGACCAGTTCATAGGTAAGGTTGATAGACCCCACCTATTATACAGGTGGGTCCGACCCCTGGTCCGAGTCGCGGTCGAGAGGATCACGCCGCCTGATTTGGTTTCGGAGTACAAGACGACGGGGGATCAACGACGGCGAAGGCCGGAGCAGGATGAAGGTAATGGTCGCCGTCAAGCGGGCGGTCTACTACGCCGTCAAGATCCGCGTGAAGCCTGATAAGGTGCGACTCCCTCTCTCTCCTCTCGTCAGCTCCTTCAATGCTTCATTCTAGGGTTCTGACGTCGTCTTCCCTCTTACTGTTAGAGGGGGCTCGAGACCAGCAAGGTGAAGATGTCGATGAATCCATTCTCTGAGATCGTCCTTGAGGAAGCCCTCTGCCTCCGGGAGGCCGGAGCCACGCGGAGGTCGTCTCGACACCCTCCGGACCGTTCTCGCCATGGGAGCCGACCGAGCGCCGTAGCCAAGATCTTGAAGGCCCTCGCCCAGGTGGAGCGGCCCGGGCTTTCAATCCTGGGCAAGCAGGTGATGAAATGGGATGCATGCTTTATTTTTTTCTTAAATTAATTACAAAATTTCAACTTTTATATGAAATACTTTAGCATTGGATATCCATAAAAACGATTGCTCTCATCTCTTAAGCTTTTACACAACCTCAGATCTTGAAAGGCATTAACTCGATTATTTCATTGTACATTATCTAGGTCTCTTGTGAATTAAATATGGTACATTGTATGTACTCCTGTGATGATTATTCTCTACTTAAGAAGATTAATTGTCGTGATTATAAAGACTGCACTATGTTTTTGATGTGGTAGGACATAACTTGTAAGCGTTTGCAAGTGATAGATTCTTTAGATATTAATTATATACATATTGCAAATAAATATTGGCATATTCTACATTATCATTTTAATTTGTGTTTTATGCTGTATAATGGACACATTTTTTTATTGGTAGAATTATGAATTAGATGGATTCATTAGTTTCCTTTATTGGATATATTGTCGTCATTTATCTCAATATTAGATTGTCAATGTTTCTTAAATGTATATCACATTTGCCACTGCATATTGCATTTGCAGTTTTGCACTATACATTTGGGTGAATATTTACTTTAAAATTTTGATTGCAACATGAACAACAAGCCATGACTAATGAACTGCAGAATTTATCATCAGCTACCCAAATTTTATCCCTCCATTCAATTCTATATATTATCAAGGTTTCTTCTATTGTTTTAGGCTACATTTTAGTGATTAATGAAATTCTCGACTTTTTTTCTTCCAAGCTCAGGGATGATATTGACACTTCTATATTATTACCATGTTTATTGCACAATTGGTAATTTCTCCGTGATTTTTGTAATTGAGGTGTTGTTTTAATATCTTCCCTAGTTATCTTAATACAGGTCTCTAAGTTCCTCTATCTTTTTGTACGCATCAGGCGATTGATGATGACTGTGTTCCTCTATCTTTTTGTATACATTAGGCGATTGATGATGACGGCAACCAAATAGGACAAATGGTGGCTGGACTACTAAAATGGACACAAGGAACCTTTGCCTCAAAGGTCAGAAATTGCAATTCAATCATATACAGATAATGACTTACTGATATTACAGCCTAATGATATTTATGTAACTTACAACAATTTGACAAGAAATATTAGAATTCCTAAGGAGATATAATTGATAATTATTAGTCAACTTGACTTTTTAACCCCTTCTGTTCATCTGAAGCTTGAGCTTACAACCTGAAATATGTATAAACAATAATTAATCTTCTTGAGGAAGATGCTGCCAAAATGCAGTCGTCCAGGGGAAGAGCAGCCACCTCTTATTGGCATCAATTTCAAGAGTTTGCAAGGCGCAGTTTTTGCTAACCCTCACCTTGGTCACTCTCACTTCCAACCCAGTTTTCATTTGCTTCACTTTCTTCTTCTGCACTGTCAGTCTTGCATTGTACATGGAATGGCACTTCTAGCATATCCTGAGAAATATTATATTCGATGTGAAGAGTTAACTATTGATAGAACCATCAACCTAACTGTTTATAGCACCCCCTAATTTTCAATTTGCTTCTGGGATTCATGCTGCTCAAAATTCGATTGCCGAGTACAAAATCTGCTTCAGAAACTAGTTGGTTGTATTAGAGCAATCGGTGTATCCTTAAGTTTTGATGTTTGGACAAAGGGTTTAAGTTAGGGTTTGCATCTGTATTTGATATGTGCTTTTAGTGTGCAGGTGACAGGTGCAAGGGAATATCAAGTGTGATCTTGACAAAGGTGAAGTCCAAGCATGAGAGTCTTGATGGTGCGGTGCAAGTCCAGGCTTGAGGCTTGGTCGTGCAAGTCCAAGCGTGACTTGGCAAGGTGAAGACCCGGAGCGAGGGGCTCTTGGCAAGGATGAAGTCTCGGAGCGAGGAACTCTTGGCAAGTGAAGTCCCAAAAGCGAGGAGCTTCTTGGCAAGGATGAAAATCTAGAGGTAAAGAGTCTCTTGGCAAAAGAAGACCCGACAACAAGGACAAGGCTGAAGGAAGCTCGTGAAGGCAAGGTGTGAAGAATAGGGAAGCATTCGAGGGATGCAAGGCTGATGGAGGAGGCTAGAAGGCAAGGTCAAGGTTGTGCGGGCGAGGACGAGTGCATGAGTGATTGTACTCGGGGGTAAAATCCTAAGTTAGGGTTTTCCATTCTGGTATATGTCTCAGTCAATTAGTGGTTGAGAACCAGCAAATTCGGAGAAGGGGAGCCTTGATACAACGATAAAATTGTTGTCATGTGATCAAAAGGTCACGGGTTCGAATCCTGAAAACAGCCTCTTGCAAAAAGCAGGGTAAGACTGCGTACAATGGATCCTTCCCCGGGACCCCGCACGGCGGAAGCTTCGTGCACCGGGCTGTCTTTTTTTTTTTTTAACTAGCAAATTCGGAATGGAATTTCAGAGTTTGTGACTGGTAGTCGACTGGTGGTTGAGAACTATCAAACCCGGAATGGAATTCCAGGGTTTGTGGTTCTAGGGTTACCAGTCGACTGGGAGCGAACATAATGTCGACTGATCCATAGTGAGCAGTCGACTGGAATCGAGTCGTTAAGTTGTAATTGTCGAATTTCGCCGATCGACTAGTAAGTATAACAGTCGATTGATGGCGGAAACACAGCTTAGGTGTTTCCTCCCATAGTCTATATAATGGAACTCAGATTGGCTGGCTTTGGTGACGAAGAGGTGGTTAACCACTAATAGAGTCTCCAAAGCTCAGAACAATCCAAGAGTTCTTAATCGAGCTTACGGTGAGATTTCTCCACTGACAAAGAGAATTGAGCTAGCCGGAGTTTCAGGGACTAATCCACTGACAGATTGAGGAATTGTTCACCTACGGACGTGGAGACTGGAGTAGGAGCATCATCTCCGAATCACGTAAACAAACGTGTTAGGGTTTGTTTTCTTTCTTCTTGTCTCTAGGGTTAACTTTCATATTTGGTTATGTGTATTTCTGCTGCATTAACAAATATAGGAAAGCGAACGAAGTGAGAGACCGTCTATTCACCCCCTCTAGCCGGTGATCAAGGGTCCCAACAGGTTGTCCTTCTGTTTTTTCTAGACAGTGCTGAATTTTTGGCAATTTTTATTCTGCTCCCTATCAATGTTGCATAGTTGATTTTGTTGTGCTATTCGTCTAGAGATTTATAAGTTAAAAGTCATAATGGAATGAGATATTAAGCACTCCTACAATTTAATTTCATGTACACATCCAATTTTTGCAATGAAAGCACATTTACCCTATTGCGAAAAAGTATTTCACTCTGGCCACAGTAGAGAGCATAGGAGCTGACAAATACGGAGCAGTGATTAACATCAAATAGGGAGAATTGATCCTAGAGTATTGATAAAATTATAATGTGTCTTATTGTTCAATTCTTGCATGCTTATCACACGAGGGGCTTGTGAAGGGCATCTGTGAACAAACATGACATTGCATTGCATTTTTCTTTAGTACTACTCTTGTGATGAAGAGACATGAACTAGGTTCTTTCTTGCAGTAGTCGACAGAAATTCAGCATTATTATTTCCTACAAGGAACTAAAAAAATGTATTTATTTCTTTTGTTCTTACAAGGAGAACCTTGGGACCAGGTACAACCTGTCACTGTCTGGACCAATTGGAACGTACATTCATTACAAAAGGTTTCTGGTGGCAAGTTTAATACTTCCAGATGAGCGTATAAGAGAATAGAACTTGATAATTATTTCACAAGTACATTATTTTGGCCAAGACCATCTAACTCTTAATGACAGCAAGCGGTAGGGACTCTCTCATTTTTTTTATTTTTATCATCTATAGTTTCTTTTGCTCATTGATCTGCTGTTTGATAGTGTAGATCAGTTTGGAGGTGATTTATCTGGAGAATCTTTCTTAAGATCAGAAGCTATTGTTTATTATTTTCACCCATGACAATTTTTTTTGGTAGGTTGTGCTGGATAAAGAAAAACAAATGGCAACAGTGGAACGAGAAGTGGATGGCGGTATGTATCGAGATGATCTCTCTAGATCTGCCTGCTAAATGTTTGTTAGCTTTATTTTCATGTCAGTTGAATGACACCTATTCTACTTGGAAAACAAACACATTTAGTTATAGGATCTTGTTGTTTGACTAAATGATTCATTGCTATCTAGATTTCTATATAGCGTTTGTCTTTTCATGTAGCTGCTGATTTAAAGGGAGCCAAAAATCTATTGGAAATGTGTGTTACTCATATTTCAGATACTTCTGCAACACTAAATCAGTTTTCAGTGAATGGTTCGATTGGACTTAGATATCCGCTTTTGTATTTCTGTTAGCACCAGGTAGAATAGTACACACTTGGGTATTAGTGTTAGCACAGAGTATTGTTTCTACTATAAAAACTGGATAACAAATTTGGAAGAAAAAAAAATCCTCCAAAAGTAGTTGATGATGAATCTTATATTTTTCTGCAGGACAGACTTAAGGTTAAATCCTTCGTAACAGGAAATACACTTCCCAGACTGCATCGAAGTACCGGCCACCAAAGCCCATTTCAAGGGTCTCATCAATGCCAACCACACCATGCTCCCACAAAACTTCATCCAATCCTCTGGCGACCTCCAAGCCATGATGCTACAACTATACCCCAGCCGATGGAAGGAGGTGTGGACCCTGTTCGCGGGCATCGAACTCTTAAAGTTCAAGTGGAGGAAGAAGGATAACACCAACCCAAATCTTAAATATTGGGTTGCGCCAACTGGACTAGTACGAAATTATATGCTAATATTTTTGCACTCAGTTAATACTATTTCCTTAGTTGATTCAATTTATATTTTCAAAATTTGTTCAATCGATTATCAATCAACACAGAGATGAAGTACTCAATTTCCCACTGCATCTCTGCTACTGACATCGACAGATAGATCACAAATCTACCCCCAAACAGCCAATGGCCTTCACGCGCAATGCCAGCTCAATCACTACAATTATTTAGGCCCTACACGGATAAGTAGATGGATAGAGTTTTATACAACAGTTTATATATATATATATATATATATATATACACATTCATGGCATACTATTAGGTACTTCATATCGAACCAACCGCTTTAAATCGATCATATAAAACATTTCAATGATCATGTAATTCATTCTATGGATAAAAGGGTCTCTATACTATATAGGCTCTGTAGAGATCTCTCTATATGATTACATCATCAACGGAATCATATTGTATTGTGTCATTTTTAGGATTTAATTGTGTTAATCATATTTCAAATCCAAACAGAATTAATAGTATCTTATTAAATATTGTAAGCCCTTTTCTGTCCATATTAAGATGATCGGATAAATAAATACTATTGGGAGCATATACAACAAGATCTAAGATCTATCCTGATAGATATTGTACCAAGCACATGATGAATTAAGGCGGGCAAGACAGTCCTTAGCTGTCCCTTATCTTCTATTTGGGCAAGGATAATTCAAGGTCCTCGAGCCTACTCCACGTTAACTTTGTCCTCTCCATATTAAAAAAGAGCACGGCATGAGAAATTAGGGTTGCCTAACCCTACTTCAAAACCTAATTCATGCCTCGATGAAACTTCAAATATCAAACAATTTTGCGATGCCAAAACTATAAAATCGATAGAAGCATATTCTAGGCTGATAAAAATTTAAGCGGGTTGGATTTTTATATTTATTTTTAATGAAATATGAAAAATAAAAATGGTCTTTTTCATAAAATATTTGTTGATCCTTAATTCCCGCAACACTCCACGTGACACCATGCTTCGTTTTAAGTTCCAACCCCTCCTCATTGAGAGACTTTGTAGTCCTCTTTAATTAGTGTCTTCTATTCTCTACCTTCCCTGGTTCCTTTACATTAAGTGCGAGGCGGAAGCATGTAGGAGGAGGTATTTCATTTTAACTCCGTATTTTTTTACTATTTAAAAAAGGCATGGTTGGTAGTATCATTAATGGGGACCGAGATGTAATTTATGAAAAGTAGAGGGCTGCTTGAGAAAAGTTAGCGAGGTTAAAATGGAAGTCCCGGACGAAAGGAGCCAGGCGGGCAGAAAGCACTTGCCGCACACGCGCCAGTTGCCGTCACCGTCCGTCGGTGCCATCCTCCCCGTTAACGGCTTGGCTGCCGACGGTTACGTCGTGAATCGTGCAGCGAATAACAAACATTTAACCACGGTTAGGTTGGGGTTAACGAAACTCGCCTAATGGACTATAAAATGGCGCTTCCATTTTGGATTCCTAGTGTTCTCGCCGAGTTCTTGCTCTTGTCGCCTTCCCTCCCTTCCGCTTACCTCGTTTCGCTTTACCTCCTTCGAGCCTACGGGTAGATCTGAGAACAAATCGGATAAGACAGAGAGAGGGAGGAACAACAATGGCGGCTGGGATGGCGACGGAATCACTGAGGTGGCCTCGCTGGCTGGCTCTCGGTCTTTTGGTGCTCGTCGGGTGGTTTGGAGTCGAACAGACCGCCTCATCGAGGTACATTTTGTTTTCCTGTGAGATCTGGTTGAATTTAGGGTTTTAATTGGCTTTTAGATCCTGTCGAATTAATGCGCTTGAAACAGGGGAATTCTTTTTCTTGTAACAATCGAGTTTTCTTCGAATTAAATGGAGTTGTGATGCATGAAATTTGATTTCGTAGGATCGGAGTGGCAGCGGGGGAGGCGGCAGTGGCGAGGAGGAATTTGAGACAAACTGTAGCAGCTAACCAGTCTTCCAGTTCCGGTATACTGGAGAGGTACATTATCGAAACCTTTCCTTCTCCTCCTCCCTCTATTAAACGATCTGGGTTTTCGGTGTTGCCTGGGAAGATATATAAGCGGTCAGATCTGGCTCTGCAGTCTGCTCAATTCGGAGCTGGGCGCAACCCCCAGATCTGACTCGTGTAACTCCGGGCTTTGAATTCTGTATGCCACTGCTGCTGGTTCAGCTACGCTGCTCTTTCGCTTTCTTGTCGGAAAAGAGAACGGAGGAAAAGTGGAGGAATTGACCTCGTCGAAAAATTCGATGCCACAGCACGCCGTCGAGTAGCGGTCAAATCGTAGGAAAGCGACAGCCGCCTCCTCTCCCACTGTGATTTGCGCTTCGTTAGCTTCTATTTTTCCCCCACTTTTTTTTTTTAATTGCGAAGAAAGCAACCGACCGCCTGGAGCTACCTTGTTCTCCGCAAAATGCGGCGATTGCATCCTCAGTTCAGTAGTCAATTCAATTTCTAAGCGTCAAACTGATCATTCCGATGGTTTATGGCTGATGCAATGCTTTGACTCTTTGGACAGTGTTAGTCGAGATGTGGCAGTGGGCGCGGTCGACGATCCGGAGTTTGTCGCAGCTCAGGTGCACAAGTGAGTCATCATCAACCATTTTACGGAACTTTTCTTCCAGATTTAATTTGTTATATAATCTTCTTTCTTCGGTCTATAAAGCCTATAGATTTAGTAGGCATGTTGTTCATCGTTAAACTATTCCAATTCATTCAATTTGTCTCCTGATGTCAATAAACTATTTAACTAGCCTTTCTATATAGATCACAGCTTCATTTCTATTGACCGATGAGAGATTTATGATAGGTTAATTCAAAATTAATCGGTATAAATGGGATATGTGATGTAAGTTAAAAAAAAAAAAAACTAATTTCTAACATTCTTATTTTACTAGGGAGAGAAGAGGAGATCAGAATATGTTCAAACATTAATTAATTATTCTGGATTGCAGAATAATAGAATGTCGTCATTAGTTTAGATTTAACGTACTACAACATTGTTCAAATTTTCTAATTTTGGTGGATAATGAAAGGGTACTTTGTACTCTGCTCCTTGGATGTCAATTTAAATGGATTAGATGAGTTTGAGTCTGATTGGAGTAAGAATTTTATAAAAAAAAAAATCTTAACTCGAATCTAAACCCAACTAAAAAATTCTAAATGTAGTTCAAACCTCATCACCTGAAAAATTCTAAATCTAATTCAAACACCATCACCCGACCAACGGTAACCCAGTGATTTTTTTTTTTTTTATCTTAATATTTCATCGCTATCATCCTATATATATATATAATTTAATTTAATTTTTACTCTAAATTTAGTCAACTCAGATGAATTCGAATCCGATCCAATCTAATCCTAACACAATCCAAAAATCCTTAATTTGAATCTGATCCTAGTTTAATATTTTTTTGGTCGACTTAGATCGGATTGACGGATTAGATTCATTTTTTACACCCCTACCTTTTAGCCTATTATGCAAATTAGACCGGTATTCTCATGTTTCTGATTTGATCAGATCAAAATTATTTATATTAATTGGATGGGATCTAGTTGAACATACTGATCTGGTCCAATTTTAAAATCACTCTGTTTTTTTATTAATGTATATATTCAGAGACATTTTTTTTTAATTACAATCAATTATAATCACGGGCAGTAGCTGAGCGACTGTGATTTCATATGTTTGTTGTATAAATATTCCTGATAATTTTTAGATATAGATTGTGTTGATTTTCAGGAGAGGTGAAGAAAGACAAGTAATATTTCCAGTCTATTTTCACTAAAAGTCTAGGAGAAAAAGATACCATAGCGATTTGATAGATGCAATTTGGAGCCTAAATCTCGTCTCTGCCTAACATTGTGCAAATCTGAGCTCCCTTCGTGAGTTAAAGATTAACTTTGTCCTCCACTCTACGAGTGTGGGTACCTATAGCCAATAACTGGTAAAAATAAATCTAGATAAGATCTAGTATCAAGTATAGGCGAGGCGAAGCATGATTAAAGTTGTAGCGCAGTTTAAGTGAGGCGGAATAGGTAGCAGAGTTATGAGGGGGCGGGATCCGATCTATAGAGTGAACTTGAGCAATGATCAAGCGAAGGGAGGACATTAATTTGGCAGTGATTGATAGTGAAGGCACTGCGAGCAAAAATCAATTTTGAAAAATCTCTCTCTGGGAGTAAATGCAGCCAAAATCCAGATTACATTAAATGGCGTGTAGAATTTTTTTTCCTCATTCTTTTCTGAAAGGACACATCTAAAGCTTCACGAAAAAAATAAAAACCCAATGACACTGCTTGGACTACATTCTGTTGACACATGCCCCCACGTGGTTAAATTTTGTGTGCTTGCGCTGTTCATCTTAACGATGCCACGGATATAAATTAATGAATTCGTTATGTCGGCATCGTGTCTCCGTTAATAAATGTCTTATCTACTACGGTTCGTATTTTGGCGGGTGAGGTACCATTCCTTTCTTAGATTATTTGCACTCTCGTTTTAAGATCAGACGTATTCTTTTCTCTAATCCTGGTTTCCTCCACACATAATCTTCAAATTATATACACATTTTTTGTTGATATTCATGATGGATGTTGGACGAAATTGAATGACAAGTTAGACATCATTCAAACGAATCACTCTAATAGAAGTTCTTCTCTGATTTTTTTCCCCCACGTTATGTTCGGTAATATGGATTTTCTTTTTCCTTTTTTGGTTCAGTATTTTCGTAACTTTTTCACTCTGTGCCGTTTGATTAACAAAATGATGTGACGGTGTAAGTACAGTTCGTTGTTTTGATTGCTGAGTGGATCCCCTTGATGGTTAATTATTATGGTATAAAATTTTAACAAGTTCACCTTAACAAAGATTTAAATTTTGGCTTAAAGTTTAACTAATCAAGTTTTGCTTCGACTGAGAGTAATGTAAATGGGTAATTAAATGGTGCAGGCTGATCGACAACAGCACCGCACGTCGGGAGCTTGGCTACTTGTCATGCGGGACCGGGAATCCCATCGACGACTGTTGGCGTTGCGACCCGGAGTGGCACTTCAACCGTAAGCGCCTCGCCGACTGCGGCATCGGCTTCGGCCGCAACGCCATCGGCGGCCGCGACGGGCGCTTCTACGTGGTGACCGACCCCGGGGACGACGACCCCGTCAATCCCCGCCCGGGCACCCTCCGCTACGCCGTCATCCAGGACGAGCCGCTCTGGATCGTCTTCAAGCGCGACATGGTCATCACTCTCTCCCAGGAGCTCATCATGAACAGCTTCAAGACCATAGACGGCCGCGGTACCAAGGTCCACATCGCCTACGGCGCCTGCATCACCATCCAGTTCGTCACCAACATCATCGTCCACGGCCTCCACATCCACGACTGCAAGCCCACCGGTAACGCCATGGTCCGCAGTTCCCCCTCCCACTACGGTTGGCGCACCATCGCTGACGGCGACGGCGTCTCCATCTTCGGCTCCAGCCACATCTGGGTCGACCACAACTCCCTCTCCAACTGCGCTGACGGCCTCATCGATGCCATCATGGGATCCACCGCCATTACCATCTCCAACAACTACTTCACCAACCATAACGAGGTTCAAACATATCTCCGACAATTACAATAATTGTCTATATTATGATCTTGATCGCTCAACCACTGCATGCAGGTGATGCTGTTAGGTCACAGCGATTCTTACGTGAGGGACAAAGCCATGCAAGTAACCATTGCCTTCAACCATTTCGGAGAAGGTCTCATACAAAGAATGCCTAGGTACGTAATTAATCAGTTAAATCTCTTCGATCGCCTATTCCGCAATCCGTTTAATTTACAAGCTTAACTACTAATTTCAAAAACAAAAACATGGGACCGGGTAAAAAACAGATGTCGGCATGGCTACTTCCACGTAGTGAACAATGACTACACTCACTGGGAGATGTACGCCATCGGTGGCAGTGGCGATCCCACCATCAACAGCCAAGGCAACAGATACCTTGCCCCGGTGAACCCATTCGCAAAGGAGGTAATTAAAGATTAATCACATGAACGCGAACTGCATGCTGATTATAATTTGTTTCTCTATTTGATGGTTGATTGCCTAATTAATCCGACAACGGCAGGTGACTAAGCGGGTGGATACCGATTCAAATGTGTGGAAGGGTTGGAACTGGAGATCAGAAGGCGATCTCCTATTGAACGGCGCCTACTTCACCCCCTCTGGCGCCGGAGCCTCGGGCAGTTATGCCAAGGCCTCCAGCCTGGGGGCCAAGTCTTCCTCCATGGTTGGCTCCATCACCTCCGGCGCCGGTGCCCTGCGCTGCCTCCGGCGCACCCACTGCTGAACATTTGATTCATTCAGCTAGCGCACCATGACCACACTACAAAAAACAAAAATAAATAAATCAACAAAGGGTAATTAAATTAAGTCCATTTGCATTTGACCGAGTTGCATATATAGTTTTCTCTTTGTCTCACGGTCATTCCTCGCCGATCGCTTTACTGTCTCTCTCGACCTCCGCTGCTTCCAGCGTAATCAAACGCTTGCGGAGCAGCTGGAAGCGTTGCTGATTTCAATTACCTTCCGCCATTGTTTCAATTAGTATTTCAAGTGGCTTTATCTGCGAGTCTCTGGAAGAAGCTTCGTCCATTATATTTATGAAGAAGATTAAATGGATCAGGGGCGAAATGTGTCCTCTTCTTTTTGTTCCCTAATTTCAAGGCTCTGTGACATTAAGTGTACTTATGTCCTCTTAGTTTGCTTTATCTGTGGGTCTCTGGAAGAAGCTTCGTCCATTTATGAAGAAGATTGAATGGATCTGGGGCGAAATGTGTCCTCTTGTTCCCTAATTTCAAGGCTATATGACATTAATTGTTATGTCCTCTTAGTTTGCTTGTAAACGTTATGCAGTACTGTCATAAATAATGAATATCAAGCAAGTCGAATGATAAAATATTTGCTTCTGTTATTCTTTTGATTGTGTCAGTTCCTTTGCCATTGTCATAGTAAAATATTTAAATTAATTATCATCCTGATATTTGTTATTTAATCCCAATTATGATATATTTGTAAGATATTTTTTTTTTCAAATAAAGAGTTATGCTGAACTTTTGGACTAACCCTCACTTTTCGATTTATCCGACTAATAAAATATTTTTATAAGGCTGAACTAACCATCCAAAAAATCATCAAAAAGATTAACTAAAATTATTATTTCAAGTTATGCATTGACAACAGAAGGTACATTGGCAACCCAATAGAGTAGGATAATTTAAACTGTCAACTAGTAAATGCGTGAGACCAAAGGAAAGATAGACTGAACAAACAGAACCTGAAAGTAAAATCGCTCTGTCGAAGTGATCAAAAGTCAAAACAGTTTAAAAACATGGGCCAGATAAAATTTGAGTTAAATCGTACAAACACATTCATCAGGGCAGCTAATTAGTCAGCGGACTAAACTACTCACGTTAGGTAGTTTAGGACCAAGCAAAATTGATTAGCGACTTACAGTGTTAACTAAGCTAAGCAAACCAACCAACTCTAGATTAACCAAATCAAATAAAAATATAATAACTCAAAATTCACGTAATGACTAAGTTATATAATATAAAAATGAATTAATATTTTTAAAATGAAATATTTTACATCAATTTTAAATTATATGAATATAATATAATTTTATTGTATCTATGCCTACCCTATCAGCAGTGCTTCAACAAAATATATTTATTTTATTGTAAAATAGTTAGACTCAAGTGGTTCTCGTGAATTTGGCATAAAACTTATGAACGATGCCCACAATCGTATTTGTAAATTAATTATTATTTCCTGGTTAAATTACAGCTGGCTTGCATAGTTGATGGACAACGTTGGCATCCTCCAACGTCGCTAAATTAAACCAATCCAGCAAACAGCTTTGCAGCAGATCCGTGAACTACCCTCAGTCTCTCTCATCCTTCTCAATCCAAATCTTGCAATTCCAATCGCTGTCCATTCCAACGGGCTTCGCTTGACGGAATCTTTTGCAACGGCGAGCGGCCGCTAGTGGGGATCAGAAACAAGGCCGTGCGATGACTCGAATGATCCTAACGCTCTGAAACCGAAATCTTCTCCGTTGACACCATGAGAAGTGAGGGATTGGATGTTGCGAACGTTGGAGGAGATCCGGCTGCTACACATGCGCCACTGCAATGAATACCTCAATGATATTAACGCAGTGGGGGGGAGTAGAAGCGGCGAGTGAAGCGAGGGAAAAAAAGCGTCGCTGTTCTTTCTCGTCTCCGACCTCTCCCGATCACGAGAGGGGAGCGAGGGGAATCGCTCGGCTTTCAGCAGCAAAGATTCCTCTAGTTTTTCGAAATAGCAGAAAGCATCATCTCGAGGAGGAGGAGGAGGAGGAGGAGGAGGAAGAGGAAGCAGTGAAGGAGGGGGATATAGGATGTTCAAGTTGCATCGCCACAGGTCTGAACGATTCGGGGAGAAAGTCGAGTTTAAGCTCTCCAATCTGCAGGCTACCAAGGTGAATATTCTTCCCTGTATGCTTTGATTCGGGTCTTGTCTTCTTGTTTGGTGTTTGCTTGTGTGAATTTGGGTGTTGAATCTTTTGTTTGACATCACTAATCTCTGCTGCTATACTGGCCCTTCATTTGAGTTTTTTACTTGCAATAGCGAGCAACGTATGAAAAGAGATGTTCTTGAGGTAGTCAGGTTGAACTTTGATGAAATTTGTGCTACCTGTTGTTGAACAAAGTGCTGGATCTGTAAATCTAAGCAGCTGGAGAACAATGCTTTTTCTTGGTCTCATGATGGTGACCTCTAGAAAGTTAGTGGTAAAATGTTTGCATTTCGTTCAATTCATTGGAGACTGCAAGTTAGTGGTACCTTTTCTATCAATTTTCTTTTTGCCCTCATTCTGCATAGTCTGACAGTAATTCTCACTCTGGTCACCTGCAAGCTTTTCATCATTATTGACTTAACAAAGTTGAACAGAGTGGCTGGATGCTCATGTCCTTAATTCATTCCTCAAGGATGAATCAAGGAAAGCGTAACAATTGACATTTGAATCTCCTGATTGAAGCTAAAGGACCTTTAAATGTTCCTGCTGAATTCTGAATCCCAATTCATTATTAGGGCACCAAAGTTTTCAGATTCAGACTGGTAGCCACTTTATCCATATCTTGTAGTGTTGCTGGATTCCTCTATTGCCTAACACTTTGTGACACAGGGAAGGAACTCCGGGTGCGACATTTGAATTAGAGGTTTGCAAATAAAACGTAGGAAGAAGGGGATTCGCCAACAAAGAGGCACCTCTAGGTTTAAACGAAATTAATTTTTATATTCAAATCAAAACCAAACTCAACATTAATATCAACAAACCTTTACAAGAGCCCTAACCCTTGTTTAAATAGCCTAAGAAATTTTAAAAAAAAAGTCACAATAGAAAAGTCATAACAGAAGAAGAAAAAGTAAAAAAGAACTAATCTTATAAAAAAGAATAAAACCTAAACTAACTCTAAATTATTTTTTAGAAAAGAAAACAAATTCTAAAAATTCGAAACAAATAAAAGAAAAGTCAAAAGACCAAATCTAAAGTTTTGGAGATCCAGTTCACGTGAACCATGACGCTGCAACACGATCATTCCCTTGGACACGGCTTGGCCGTGTCAGCCATTGGATAGCCGATTCTACCTCGTCCAGACTCCAAATAGAGCACAACCACGTAAGGAGGTCACGGGCAAGTCATTTTCCTTTTTAGTAGTCTCGATCGTCCTTCTTTAAGGCCCAAAAGGGAGGTTGATAGCCTCATTTTCTTCTTGTCATAGTTCGAAGGGGAACATAGCCGTATTAGAGGACATAAACGGGTGCTGCTGCTTTGCATCAGACACCCCAGGTTGAAAATAACTCATCCTCGAGTTCATGATAGTGTCAGGTAGTAACCTGGGAGGAAGATCCTCTAGACTTTGGGAATCTTCATCGATCTACCGACTAGCATGACATCATGAATGCTATTCTTATTCTCGAATTCATCTGCTTTTGCCAACTGGTTTGAATTGGGTTGAAAATAGATGTTTGTAATGATATGCGTGCTGATCTTGTCCGAAAGCGTGAAGCTGGGAAGTGGCGGCTTCGCTGACTGGACGCGGGCTTCGCTCCGCGCTACAATACAAACGACGTTAGTGTCGGGTCAGGAAGGGGTCCCCGGTGTTGGCCCTCCGACGCTCAAGTCAGTCACCGGAATGTGGAGAAAAGCGAAGCAACAGTAGCGACAGTGGAACTCAAGAATAACGCATACCTCCTCCGGAGATGGGCCCCCTTTATATAGAGCCCTGGTGGGCACCGTGTGTGCTTCTCAAGGCATGAGCACACTCTCCCAGGTGTCCCATGAAAGGGCATTGTCAGGAAAATACATTTGACACCATATCTTAACAGGACATGCATATCCCTGACGCGATGATAGAAGCTTCCACCGTACGATCCACCTATCGACCATGCCTCGTGTCAGTGACACTATTTCCCAAAAGGATGTCGGGAGATACTATAGTGGTCCCGTTACTTGGCCGAGTGGAGCAGCCGCTCGACCGGGACTCTGCTCCGTCCCCGATCAGGTCCCAGGTTGAGCGGGTAGCCGCTCGGCCGGGAGCCCTCCGCTCTTTTTGCTTCAGTCGCTACCCGCTCGGCCGGGAGCCCTCCGCTCTTTTTGCTTCAGTCGCTCTTCCACGCTGGCTGCGTAACCTGCCTTCCTTCGTTCGGATAAACTATCCGGTCTTCCTTGGCATATTTCCGTCGGTCAGGCCCTGATTGTCCCAACCGGCCGTTACATTTACCCTCCGTTCGGCCTTTAGACACTTGGACGTTGACCATATTGACTTTGACCTCCCCCGTGGCAGTTGATCCCATGCCAAGTAGGCCTCCTTCCATCGCCACATCAAGTGTTCTCTACTGTTCATAGTTTGCAGGGATTCCATGTTCCATAGGACAACCTTTTTATCATATCCAGCACTAACAAGTAATTTTCCATCTGAAGAGAAATTGTAGTAAACTACTTTGCTGTTATTGGCTTGGATACAACTAACCTCATTAAAACTAAAACTAGTTAAAGGTTCCACATTATTCTCAGCATTACTTTTCAGTGCAGCAAATATGTCTCTGCCATCTCCATCATCATTTGACAGAAAAGATTCAACATTATCATCTAATGAACCAACATCACCAAAGTGCTCTAAGTCTTCTAGAGAACTTGAAGACCCTTCCTGATTTATCTGTTCCATACATCATCAAACTTTTTGCTATGGTGCTTGAATTTTGCAAGGTGCTAGCCATTGAAGCACCATCACCAGGAGTATGGATGGATGGAGTTGATGGGCGCGAGTTAGCACAAGGTGCTGCAGTATTTCCTGTGCCAGTACTGTTTGCAGGTCCAGACGATAGAAGTAGAAACTGGCTTTGATTGGGTAGAAAGGGTTTGTTTGCCTGAGGGGCAAAGTTTTGGCGTAACTGGTCAATTCCTGTCAAAGGCCAGCCTTTCAGAAGAAGGCAACCGACTCTTTGATTCACTCCAATACCACTTAGTCCAAATTTTGCTTGTATTATTCCATGGCTATACAATGAAGAGGGTTCCATATTCAAAGGTTTTTGTGGCTGTGCTAGACCCATGATTCCCTTAACATTACATGTCTGTTGATTTTGCCCTTGAATAAGCTGTGTAGCAAAAGATCCATCCATTGGGTTGCTTTGGATAAATTACCTTTGGTGGCTGGTTGCTAATTTGAGAAGTGCAACACTATTAGCATCAATAAGTTGTGGGGATATTTCACCATCGTCGGGTTGTGTTTGCTTCATTCGTTCCTTTTTACAATCCGCTAAATCTCCATCACCAACTTCATCGATGACTTCTTCTATTTCATCATCGTCATAAATTGGATCATTAATCGTCTCGATCTCATCTTCGTCGTAAATTAGATCACCGATTATTTCAATCTTTTCATTTATATCTTTTTCAAAAAATTTTTTATCTAAATTAAAATAAAAGAACTTATGACCTTTAAGATCTCGGGCATTACAATCATAGTGTGAGACTTCCTCAGCCGAAACCTTCCTGTTATGACCTCGACCGTTTACCTCACGATCTTTATGATCTTGCGTCGCTAGACGCTGAGATAACTCTGTGACTTGCCTCTGTAGATTTTCAAGTATCTTGTCTTGAATGCTACGATCACGATGTGAGACTTCCTCGGTTAGAATCACGATTACTGACGACCCTCCATTTGATCTAAGACTCTGATACCAACTGACGCAGGGGAAGGAACTTCGAGTGCAACGTTCGAATTAGAGGTTTGCAGAGAAAGCGTAGGAAGTAGGGGATTCACCAACGAAGAGGAGTCACCTCTAGGTTTAAACGAAAATAATTTTTTTATTCAAATCAAAACCAAACTCAACATCAATATCAATATACCTTTACAAGAGCCCTAACCCTTGTTTAAATTGCCTAAGAAATTTAAAAAAAAAGTCACAACAGAAAAGTCGCAACAAAAAAAAAAAAAGAACTAATCTTATAAAAAAAGATAAAATCTAAACTAACTTTAAGAAAATGCAAGAGAAATAAAATCTAAATTAATTTTTAAAAAAGAAAACAAATTCTAAAAATTCGAAACAAATAAAAGAAAAGTCAAAAGACTAGATCTAGAGTTTTGGAGACCCGATTCATGTGAACCATGACGTTGCAACACGGTCGTTCCCTTGGGCACGGCTTGGCCGTGTCGACCAAAGTCGATTCTGCGTCGTCTGGACTCCAAATAGAGCACAACCACGTCAGGAGGCCACTGGCAAGTCATCTTCCTTGTCGATAGTGTTGATCATCCTTCTTCAAGGCCCAAGAGGGAGGTTGATAGGCACGTTTTCTTCTCGTCACAGCTTGAAGGGGCACATAGCCGTATCAAAGGGCATACACCGGTGGTGTTGCTGGATGCTCCTGCATCACTTTGTTAATTGAGATGGAAAGAATCATATCTTTATTGAAAGATGAGGTATATTTATTTGAAAGACGAGGTATATTTATATACAAGATTATGAATCTATCTTAGGAAGCTATCTACAATTAGGAAGCTAATTAACAACTAACATAATATTAATAGAGAGAGAGAGAGAGACCCATAGCTAACACTCGCCCTCAAGTTGGAGCATAGATATTAATCATGCCCAACTTGTTACAAAGATAATCAATTCGAATCTCATTTGGAACTTTTGTGAAAATGTCTCTAATTGTTCACTAGTCTTTACATATCATGTAGAAATCAAGTTTTGTTGAATCTGTTGGTGCAGTTTTGCACTAACGGTCTAACTCAGGTTTTGATGAATGACAAGTGAGTTAAGTTAGGTATTTTGTGAGCTAATTGTTGTACCGAGTGTGCAGGAATTGACGAGTCCAAAGGATCGGACACCAGGCTGAAATCTAGCTAGGCCCGTAGGACCAGATAGCTGGTGTGAAGTCTAGATAAGTCAACGGGCTGACCGAATATCTGGCAGAAAGTCCGGTTGGGTCCGCAGGACCGGACAACCAGCAGAAGTCCAGTTAGGTCTGCGAACCGGACAATTGACATGAAGACCTGGGGATCACTAGTCAATCAACTGCAAGATGGTAAGTAAAGGTAAGTCACTGGAGGAGAGTAACTTTGTGACGACGCGTCCTGGTTGAGGGATAGTAGGCGTCGGTCCAGGTTAGGTCCATTTTGGATCTCTAATTTGAGACCTTGACTAGTTCCTGGTCCTGGGAGGACAGGAGTTAATTACTGCTTCTTATTTTCACTGTGCTAACTTTGTTTTGCAGATTAGATGTTTTAGTTTTGGACTAACACAACTTGCAGGGTAAAAAGGAGCAAAAAGCTTTCGGATAAACAGTACCCGAAGGCGCCTTCAATGGCTTGAAGGCGCCTTCCAAGAGATAAAATTTGGATCTCAGCGCAGATAAGGCACAACAAAAACGGGATAACGTTTCTGTCATTGGAGGCACCTACAATATGGAAGGTGCCTTCCATGCCCTATTTAAGGCAGTCTCGACCAAGCTTTAAAAAACAACTAATATACGAGCCACTACGCGTCCATTCGCGATTCCAACTACACCAGCATCCTGCTGCGACTCTGCTGCGACTCTGCTGCGAAGGTGTTGCGCCCGACTACTACTCCGAGGACTTCCGATCGCGGCCGGCACATTGACACCGACACTCGAGCGCTCTCACTTCAATTCATACGTGTCGGTAACGGAAGTTTTTTTGTAATTAATTATTGCAAAAGAATAAGTACAGGGTGTTATATTTGTTCTAACTTTTTTCGTACTCGATTACCTCTTCCAGAGGTACTGAAAGAAGTATTTTAGTGAATTATCCGTCGATAGGTCTACCTGGGTCTTGGAGTAGAGTCGCCGGAAGCTCTGAACCATGTAAAACCGACCATGTTTTCTTGTGTTTTTTTTCTTCTCAATTTTCCGTTGCGTACTTAAATTTCAACAGAAATAAATTTTCAAAACTACATGATTCCCCCCCCCCCCCCCCCCTCATGTGCGACCCGATCCAACAACAGTAACGTAATTTAACTTCCCAACCAATCTTTGATATCATGTTCAAATAGTTTTTCTTCTCCTGTGAGGTGCATGTTCTGAATCATTGGAGCACCATAAGGCTTTGCCCCTAATTTTCCTGTCTCAGTTAATAGATTGAGGAGACATATTGTCTTTGAGATAGAAATATACATTTTTTATTCCTTGTAACTTAAATACCCAAGAAATACTTTAGCACCCCATGTCCTTCGTGTGAAATTGAGTATGAATAAAAGACTTAAGACATGAGATTCCCGTAGCATCACTTCGCAACGTATGGATAAACACAATTAAAAAAGTCTTAATCTCAGCACAAAATGCATAAAACAGAGAAAATAACTCAGAATGACTTTTCATTAAATATAACAAAGTTACACTAGAATAATCATCTATAAAAGTAACAAAGTACCTAAATCTAAGTTTAGACAAAATAGGATAAGAACCCCAAATATTAGAATAAACTAATTTAAAAGGAACAATAGCATGGTTATTGACTCTAGGGCTCGAACTAAGACGGTGATATTTTGCAAACTGACATGATTCATAATCTAATGAAGACACCTTACTATATTGTGTACAAAGCTTCTTAAGCAAAGGGAGAGATGGATGACCTAACCTACAATGAACCTCAAAGGGAGAAGTGACACTCAAGCAAGCAAAATAATTTGAGAGTGGTGTGTCCAGATTCATGTCCTTTACCAATAATCTTCTTCGTCATAAATCTTGAAATAAACAATGATCAGGAAAAAATGAGATGCAACAGTTAAGATTATGAGTTAGTTAGCTGACAGAGAGCAAATTAAAGAATAAATTAGGTAAATGTAAGATAGAGGATAGAGGAAGCAAAGGGTTAAGGTTGATAGTGCTAGACCTACGAATACAAGATGGAACCCTATCAACTAAAGTAACAGTAGGATTACTAGTTTTGAACTGAAAAGTAGAAAAGAGACTAGAATTAACAATGATATGATTCATGACACCAAAATCAATGACCCATTTGGAGGATGAGGAAAGAAGACATGCACTGTGTTTACCTGAATCAACAATAGCAGTGATAGAAGATGATGAATTCTTGAGTGATTCCTGATATTGTGAGAACTTGGTAAATTCATGTGCAGAGATAAGAACGGATTTATCAGAGGTATCATTAGTGGACACAATATGGGTCAAATGTTTTTGCTGCTTTTTTTCTACATTCAAACTTTATATGGTCTGGCTATCATCAGTAGTTGCACACAATACCACTAGAATTCGGTGTTCGAGTTTCAAAGTTCTGAAAGTCATATTTTTTGTTTCCACCATGACTAGTTGATCTCCCAGGCATATAATTAGTATTGTGACTTACCAAAGCACTACTAAGCGAAACAGATGTAGTACTTTTTGAATGGAGAATGCAAATAAATACATCTTGTAAAGAGGAGATCTTAGAACGAAAGAGAACTTGTGATTTAGCAGACTTAAAGTCAGGCAAGTGAGGAAGCTCATGATAGTCATTTGTTCTCGTTGGCGTTGTTGAACATTCACATCAGGCTAAAGGGCAACAACATGTTAAGCTACTCATATGTCTTCTTGAATGTTATAAAATAATTGATCTTGTTTTTCTATAAAAGGCTTTGCAAACCTCATACACGTGGGAGAGATTCTCTTTTCCAAAGTAAAAAAATTTTGTAATCCATCAGTTCTTTCACAAATTCATTGACCAAACCAATTACCTCACTATCAATAAAATTTCGAATCCGAAAGAACAAGTGAGTCAAATAACCATCTGCTTTGAATCATCTTTAGGAGGATTATCAATCAAATAACCATCTTTATCAATACTTCATAGATAGAGGCGAATATTCTTACTTCAATCCAAGTAGTTTAAACCATTTAGCTTATGGTCCGTGATTTTAGACATCACAGCCATAAGACCTTGAAACCTAGCAAAAATAACGGAAGACCAAATAGAGGTTACAAAACAGAAGGCTGCAACGAAGAAGGCTGTTGAAATCTAAAGGAAGTTTCAGAAGGCTACAACAAAGAAGGTTGTTGGAATTCGAAGGAAGTTTCAAAAGGTTGTAGCGAAGAAGGTTGCTCGAGGTGACGGAGATAAAGACCATGAAGGGTGAAGAGAAGATCGACTGAGATGCAATGGCTGATGGGCGATGAGTTGATGAATGTTACAGTGGAGATGGAACCCTAATTTCAAATCTCTAATGTTGTGATATCATGTTAATTGAGATGGAAAGAATCATTGGACAACTTGAGGTTGTGGACAAGATCTTGAAATCGCTGAGGTGGATGAGATTTGGTGAAAATGTCTACGATCTGAGTCTGTGATGATATGGGAATCAACTGTAGAGTACCATGAGTGGCATGATGTTGTACTAGATGACAATCAATCTCAATATTTTTGTGAGTTCATGGAAGACATCATTGTGAGCGATCTACATGGCACTGTTATTATCACAAAAGAGTGGGACAACGGAAGACAAAGAAACACCCATATCTTGAAGTAACCATCGTAGCCATAGAAGCTCAGAGGCAAGGGCTCGATATTCTGCTTCAGTACTGCAGTGAGACACAACGGTTTGTTTCTTGCTACGCCATGAAATGAGAGATGTACCAAGAAAGAAACAGTATTCAGTGGTGGATCGACGATCAGTTGGGTCACCTACCAGCATCAGAATATGCTCGCAACTCTAAAGGAGATGAGCGAGAAAAGTGTAGCCCATGAAATAAAGTTCCTCGAATGTATCGTAATATGCGAAGAATTGTTGAAAAATGAGTGGTATGAAGAGTTGACATGAACTGATTCACAATATGAACGACATAGGCAATATCTGGCCGAGAGAGAGTGAGATATATAAGACTTCCAACTAGTTGCCGATGAAGCATACCATCACTGAGAGGAGTATCATCAGTAGTGGACAAACGCTTAGTGGAGACAAATGGTAGTAGTAGTTTTTGTGTCAGTGATGCCATCCCGAGATATGAGATTTGTGGCGTACTTTGCTTGTGACAAGTAATAACTTGATGCCCAAAAAATAACTTAAGTTTTCAAGATCTTTCATTTCAAACTACTAATGAAGAAAGGATTTCAGATCATTGATGCCCATTTGTGTTATCGCCAGTGATTATCATGTCATCCACGTAGTAAAAGTAGAGTACTCCCTTGATTTGTTTTGCGTAAGGACAAGGCATGATCATAGGAGTTAGACTGGAAGCCGAGATGCCCAATAGTAGAGCTAAATTTGGCAAACCATGCTCGAGGAGCCTGTTTGAGACCATATAGTGCTTTGCGAAGTTTGCAAACTTTATTAGGAGGAGGATCATAGCCAAGTGGAGGTTGCATATATACTTCCTCTATTAAATCACCATTGAGGAATATATTTTTGACATCCATTTGAAATAACGACCAACTTTTACTAGCAGCTACTGTAATAAGGCTACGTACTGAAGTCAAGCGGGCAACAAGTGCAAATGTCTCCTCATAATCAATGTCATATTCTTGAGTATAACCCTTAGCGATAAGTTTGGCTTTATATCTGACAATTGAACCATCAGCTCGAGTCTTGATTTTAAAGACCCATTTGCAACTAATAATAGAGTTATTGGAACGTTTATCAACTAAGTCCCAAGTATTTGTTTTAGTAAGTGTCTGCAATTCTCCCATCATTACTTGCTGTCATAAAAGGTTAGAACTGCCTTCACGAAAAGTGCGAGGTTCATAAAGAGAGACAATAGCTGAGTAGACATGAAATCACGAAGAAGAACAGAGGGTTGACTTACACGATTAGTACGACGAGTAGGTAGAGGAGTGTCTGATAAGGGAGATCAGATGGAATATGTGTTGGATCCTCAGTTGGAGAAGGCTCTAAGGTAGAAGGCTCACGTGAGGTTGAGTTGCTTGAACTATTAGATGATCCTGCAAAAGAGATGTTACGGAACAAAGAAATAGTAGGATCAGAAAGGAATTGTTGAGGAGATTCGTGGACTTGAAATTTGGAGAGAGTTGAGAACATCTTATGTTCCCAAAAGGTTACATGACGAGATATACGAAGTCTTTGAGATAGTGGATCCCAACATCTATGCCCTTTGTGTTCGATGTCATACCCTAGGAAACAACATAGTCGGATTCGAGGTTCTAATTTTGTGTACTCATGATGTTGCAATAGTACAAAACAAGCACAACCAAAGACTTTGAGAGTATGATAATCAGGGGCTTTATTAAAAAGACACTCAAAGGGAGAGATGTTACCTATGATGGGAGAAGGGATACAATTGATAGTATAAACGGCTGTGAATGATGCTTCCCCCCAACAAGTTTTAGGACAAGAGGAAGAAATGTGAAGGGCTCAAACAACATTGAGGATGTGTCTGTGTTTGCGTTATGTCCGACCATTTTGTTGAGATGTTCTAGGATAAAATTTTTGAATAATGATACCCTGATGTGCTAAAAACTGAGTTAATTTTGAATCTCTATATTCCATGGCATTATCAGTGCGTAATATTTTGATTTTAAGGAAAACTAAGTTTGAATTATGTTGGCAAAACTAATGTATATAGAGGACAACTCAGACCTATTACACATCAAATAAATCCATGTGTAACGAGAAAAATCATCAATAAATATCACATAATATTTCAAACCACTCATAGTGTCATGTGGTGCAGGACCCATATATCAGAATGAATCATATCAAACGGAGCTAAAGAAATAGAATCATTTGGCAAAAAAGATAAGGCATGACCTTTAGATAATTGATAAGAAACACAATAAAAAGTATCTTTCTTAACATAGCCTAGAGAACCACTAGAAATTTAAGATTCCAAATGGTCAATAAATAGATGACCTAGACGAGAATGTCAAATTTGAGAGGTGACAGCTCCAACAAAGGTTTGTGATGGAAGGTTTAGAGAAGTCAGTCCAAACAACCACCCAACCCTACGCCCTGTTCCAAGGAGCTTGCCCGTCTGTGGATCCTGCACATTACAACCATTACTCGAAAATGATAAGTTAAAGCCAAGGTCACATAATTGTCCAACACATATAAGATTTAGGGAAAGTTTTGGAACAAGAAAAGTATCAGATAGACAAAGTAGAGGTTTAAGTAGTGCCTATACTTTAAACATGTAATGTAGTATTATCAGCAGTGTGAACAATATGTGGAATAGATGACTTTCTAGAAGACGTAAAAATAGAGGATTTAGAAATTATATGATTGCAATAACCAGAATCAAAGAACCATGAGGTAAAAGTACCTGAAGTAGCAGATAGTGCAGGGGAAGATATGGTACCATTATCTGGTTGGAGATGTTGGCGAAGTGACTGAAGGTCTTTAAAGGAGAATTTTGGGGAGGGTATTCGCTATTGGACCATCTGTGGTAGCAACAATAGTAGAAGAAGATGCAGGGTGAAAAACCTTGGATGATAGACCTTGCGCGACATTTTTGTATATCAATTTTTTCATCCAGAAATATGATGTCCAAGCTTTTTACAATAATTTCAGGAGCTTCTGTATGAATGTTGAGGTGTTTGACCCAAGGTAGTATCAACTAAAGATACATACTTTTCTATGTGTAGAGCATGTAGACGAGTCTCTTCGGTGATTAACTCCTTAATTACGACGTCGAGGTTTGGCAAACATCCTCGATGAAAAAGAGAACTTCTAATAGACTCAAAATCATCTTGGAGAGTCATCAACAAGTGCCAGATATGTTGACGATCACGGAGATTGGCATATAGATGGTAGCTACGTCAGTACTTGGCCGTACAGGATCACCAAGTGTAATATGATCCCAAATTTCTTGTAATTCCGAGACATAACTATGAATTGTTTGTTCTAGTCATTATGGAATTCGATGAAGTCTCGTATATAGCTGAAATTGGTTGACATCATCAGATACAGAATACCACTTCTTTAAGAAATTCCATACCTCTTGAGCAGTATCAAAACGCCGAAAGTCGAGCTTAATTCGCTTAGCACAAATATTTCGAAACCATGTCAAAATTTGGTGGTTTATGTCATCCCAGGTGACTAGACGCTCTGTAAACATATCTTCTGCTTCATCTAGCTTTCGTGTAGGTTTAGATATGTCACCAGTAACAATGCGCCAAAGAAGTCTTCCTTTAAGAAAACTACACGTTTCTTCAACCCACAAATCATAGTTTATTCCATAAAATGTAATATTAATAGGATGGGGGATGTATTGAGAAAATTTAGAAGCTTAAATTGAAGCAATAAGCCCACAACAAAGATCGGCACAAGGGGAAGAGACCAAGACGATCAGTAGAGAAGACTGTCGACGAGGGGAGCAATGTTAAGAGCAATTCTCAACCGACTTCTGGTAGATGGTCGTCACGTAATACAAATAATATTTTGGATAAAAGAAAGAAGTAGGTAGAAAGGAAAAGAGGGTTTTTCAGATCTTAGCTTTGTTGGTGCGAGAAAACGTTGCTGGAAAAAAATATTGCATGAAAAAAGAGGGCAGCGGCTGAATTTTAATGCTCTGATACCTTTACGGAACTTAATGATGAAACTTAGAGAGAATGAGGAATACAATTTTTTTTATTACATATGAACGTCTTCATTTATACACATTTACACATGTTAATTAATTATGATTGATTAAAATCATAATCTATTTCCATATATATACTTATGTTAATCAAGAAGGAGATCCTTAATTAATTATGATTGATTACAATCATAATCTGTTTCCATATATATATATATATATACTAATATCTTTATTGAAAGATGATGTATATTTATATACAAGAATATTAATCTATCTTAGAAAACTATCTGCAATTAGTAAGCTAATTAAGTTAATTAACAGCTAACATAATTGACAAATATATACAGATATATTCTGCTATATATACAGCTAACATATATATACTGCTCTATATATATATAGCTAACACACTTAACATCACTTGTTCTGCTGTGTTTATATGAATTTTGCACTACTTGTTTATTTTATGGTATAAAATAAATGGATTGGAAAATAATTGTTTGATTTTATTTTTTACGTACAGGTTCCTAAAGTATGGGACAGACTTTTTCTTTCTATTGTATCGGTGGAGACTGGAAAAACAATTAGTAAAACTAGCAAAGCTACAGTGAGAAATGGGAACTGTCAGTGGACTGATGCAGAGTCCATATGGGTGTCCCAAGATAATACATCAAAAGAGCTTGAAGAAAGCCATTTTAAGATTGTTGTTTCACCGGTCTGACACAAAAATTACTATGTTTCTATATGTAATTTCATATGTTAATATTAGATAAAATCTCCTTTTGCTGAAATTAGTAGTTTATGCTGGTTAAGAGCTATGACTATGTATGTTAGAATGGATTTCTTGTGCAGGCTTCTGCTAGATCTGTGATCATTGGTGAGGTTACCTTAAATCTAGCAGATTATATAAGTGCAGGTGATGCTGCCCCTGTCTTCCTTCCTTTGAAGAATTGTGATTCTGGGACAACTTTACAAGTAATGTTACTCTTTATTTAATTTGCATTCCCTAACTGAAACTATGAAGATTCTAGTGATGTTTGTATCTTTAAATGAGCATATTTGTTGTCAATCATCGACAAAAGTGATAATCACATAATGAACTTAAATTAGCTTATTTGGTTGCCTCATTGAAGGCGACATTTTATATAAACTGATTCTCACACACACAAAATGTTGTAAATACCATCATAGAATATATGTACATTTTCATTGTGTTTTTTTCTATTAGTATTTTAAAGTTTAAACAAAAATCAGCCAGAGCATAGTCCATAAGGCAAGAAAGTTTTTGGTTTGTATAATTGATAAACAGTTTTAAAGATAGTTTCTGCCGACTAGGCATATAAGATTGATACAGCCAACCAATATAATTGGGATGCATAGCTTGTTCTGGGTTTTCTGTTTCAAACAAAGAGTATAACTCGAAGGAGAAGATAAGATGGGTGACATGGTCAACTGTGTACTTAATCCAAAGAAGCTATTTTCTCATAATTTCTCTTATTTTCTATTTGCATGCTAATATAAGTTTTGAAGGGGAGCCTTGGCGCAACGGTAAAGTTGTTGCCATGTGACCAAAAGGTCACGGGTTCGAATCCTAGAAACAGCCTCTTGCAAAAAACAGGGTAAAGCTGCGTGCAGTGGATCCTTCCCCGGGACCCCGCATGGCGGGAGCTTCGTGCACGGGGCTGCCCTTTTTTTTTTATGCTAATATAAGTTTTCAAATTTTCATATGAATGCTGCCCATTTGTGTTCAAGGATGATGTCTCTAATTGAGTCACAGGCTTCTTGCTCCGTATAGGAAGTATCAGTATCAAAGTAACTTAATTCAATTTGTTCAATTGACAATATTTTCTATTTTCATGTGCAGGTCAAGGTTCAGTGTTTTCCCCCAAAATCAAAATTCAGGTCAATTGGTGATTTGTTTGATCCCAGTGCTATCACTATATGTTATTGATAATGGTTTATATAATGCAGAGTTGGGAAATCTTTTAAAAAAGCTTCTCATGTTGAAGATCAGAATAATAACGATGACCTGGATGGCAAGTCTGATGGTTCTTCAAACAATCAGTTGAGCAACACCTACCCAGACGAATATGGAAATAGGGTGATATACCAGTGCACCATTTTGACCGTTTTCCTAGCATTTCTATCATCGTGAATGTGGTTAACCAATGTGCTTAAAATAAGTTATTCAACAAATAGGAACATTCATTTGCTGCCTTTTTCATGCTCTCCGTCTTTATTTCTGTTTGTCATGGAATTTGCATCTTTTTTAGAATGTATTGTACTTTACTAAGGATAATGTTCTATTCCTTTTCGGAGTTTGTTTCACTTTCAAATGGATACTGCCTTTGATTATTTTAACAAGTATTTTACATCTTTCTTACAGGACACAAGCTTCTCGGCGTCAGGCTCACACCGTAGTTCTGATTCAGTTGATAGCTTGGGCAGGACATACTTTTCTCCCAAAAAAAGCTCAAATGGGGTGCAATACATTGGAAGACAAGATTCATCTGGCTGCCAAAATGCAAATTATGGCACAGTTCGTGTAGACGAACATCTAAGATCATATCAATCTTCTTTCAACTCTAGGACCTCAGGCTCCTCGGTTCATACTAATCAATGGGAAGATACCGCTGCACAAGCTTCTGGAAGTGGAGTGAGGATGCCTTCATTAAGGCCGTCTGATTCTTCAAAGGATCTTCTTGAAGCTGCTGAAGAGATAGAGGAACTCCGTGATGAGGTTAAGATGTGGGAAAGGCATTCTCGGCAACTGAAACTTGATATTCAGAGTTTAAAGAAAGAAATTTCTGAAAAATCTAAGAATGAGGCAAAGCTGGATGAACAGATTTTAGCTGCAAACACAGAACATGACTCTTTAAAGCTTGAAGTTGAGCAACTAAAAGCAGCATTAGAGGAATCACTATCTGAACAAAGAGATAGTGTGCAAAAGGAACTGGAGGAGGAGTTGAAGTTTCAGAAAGAATCCAATGGCAACTTAGCTCGACAGTTGAAACAAACCCAAGAATCAAATATTGAGCTTGTCACAATACTTCAAGAACTGGAAGGGATCACAGAGAAGCAGAGACTGGAGATAGCTAACCTTTCGCAACGGAGCAGTCCAAATGGACAAGAGGTAGAAGATAGGAGTTGTAAGTCTTTGGATGAGCAAATGCTATCTAGTAGAAGTAGTTCTGGTCTAGAAAGGGAAGTTGAGTCTCTCAGAAACAAAGTACAGGAATTGGAGAGGGATTGTGCTGAGCTAACAGAAGAAAATCTTGATTTGTTATACAAGTTAAAGAAGTTAAGCAAGGATGCTGAAAAAGGAGGTCCATCCCATGATTTTATGTCTGAAAGGTCTCATTATCAAATTTCAACTAACAAGTGTGAATATGAAATTGTCTTCCTTAAATCTCGAATCTGTGAACTTGAGGATGAGCTTAAAAGGAAAGAAGTGACAACTGCAACTTTGTCAACTAAATTCGAGGACCTTGAAAAAGCTTCTGCTGATCTTGCAATAGAACTGCAGCATTATAAGGATGAAACGAGTGGCCTTGAGGCAAAGCTCCGCGAAATGCACAAGGAAATTAGGGAGAAAAACTTGGAACTGTCCAATATGCATCAAAAACTTAAACTAAATCTTGAAAATGACTTGGAAGGTTTTGATGCTGTTTCTATGAGAGTGTCAGACAAAGTTGAGCCATTCAGCTTGTCAGATATGCACGATGTTACCGAGGATAATTATGTTGCAGATAATGATTATGCTGGTGATCGTAATGTTTCCCCTGTGAGCACAGGTCTTCTCAGTCAGAAGAAGAGTCGTCATGTAGTGGATGATATTTCTAGAAGTTTTTATGAGTTTGAGCAACTTATTTCCAGCCTTCATAAAGAGAAACGTCAACTGGAGGAAGATTTGGCATCTCAAAGAAAACAAAATGATGAAATGTCTAAAATTTTGGAAGATGTGCAGAATGATTTAAAAGAGATTACTGGTAGCATGGAATTTCATGTTTCTGCTAATAAGAAACTTGAGAAAAAAACAACGGGACTTGAAAGTTGCAAAAAAGAACTAGAGTTGCAAATCTCTGAGTTTGAACAAGAAAATATCAATTTGTCTGAACGTGTATCTGGCTTAGAAGCCCAACTAAGATATATAACAAATGATAAAGAATCCAAAAGATTGGAACTAGAAGATACCCGATCACTTCTAGCAGATTTGAAGTATGAAGTTGAAAAACATAAGGGTGAAAATGAAGTGCAGAAATCAGAAATTAAAGAAAAACTACTGAAGACACAAAAGCAGTTATCAGAAGCACTAGAAGAGTCGGATGTTTTGAGGAGATCAAATTCAAAACTGCAAGCAACAATTGAGAGTCTCAATGAAGACTGCATCTCTCTTCAGAAACTAACAGGAGACCTGAAGCGACAGAAAGTGGAGTTGCATGAGCATGTTACACAGCTTGAAGTTGAATTGCATGAAACAAGAAACAAGAATCTTGATTTTCATGAGCAAGTTGATATTTTAGAATTGAAACTTTCTTCGCTACAAAAGGAAATTGTATCTAAGGAGAAGTTGCTGCTTTCACAACTTGAGCAAAATTTTCAAGATGTCAAGGAACATGAAGAAAGAATAGGGAAGGCACATATTCTGTTGAATAAGATTGAAAAAGAGAAAACGGTTGAAGTTAAGAACTTTGAGAAAGAGATAGCTGACCTTACTGCACAAATGACATCAAGTCAGGATGAAAAAGCAAAACTAGCACTAGCTGCAGTTCATGAAGCTTCAGTTCTGCGATCAGATAAGTCTAAGCTTGAATGTAACCTGCAGGAAATGAGTTCAAAAGCTAAGATGTATGAGGGTGATTTACAAAAACTGCAGAAAGAGTCTAAGGATAAGATTCAAGGGTTAGTCGATTTGCATAATGCTTCCAAACAGAGCGAGGAAATGTTAATGGCTGATATTGAGCATATGAAACGAGTGATGGAGGGTGTCAAATCTAGTGAAGAGAAACATAGGAAAATGGTGAGTGCTTTAGAGTTGAAGCATAAAGCTTCAGACTATGAAAAACAAGAATTAGTGGAAGAAATTTCTTGGTTAAAAGTTCAGTTGCAGAAATTCTCTCATCTTCAAAATACAATGTTGGACCTTAAAAACTCTCTTGATGAAACAAATTGTGAAAAGCAAAAACTAGAAGAGATATTGAAGTCATTATCAGAAGAACATGAAAATTTGATGTCAGAGAAATCTTCTTTGACTGAAAAGCTTTCCAACATGCAGAGGGCTTTATGTGATGCTGAAGATGATAGGTGCAGTAGGATAGCCTTGCAAGAAAAACTTTTGAGGATGGAAAATGACCTATCAGTAAAAGAAGCATCATGTGCATTTGAAGTGGAATTGAAGAATGAACTTAATCGAGTAAAGCGAACAAACAGTGAGTATCAAAGAAAGCTTCAAAATCTTGAGCAGGAGAATGTTGATTTGATGAAGAAAGTGCAATCCATGGAGACTAAAATGTTGAGAAGATTGTCTCAGGATCAAGAAATGAATAGCCAGGTACTGCATTGCATGTACTTAACATCATAAGTAATTTGTTTTTAATGCAACTTTTTGTTCAATTGAAAAAACTTTTAGTATAATTCCTGAAACTTCTTAGATCTATTGAGAAGCCAGTTCAATCCATATGGAGTTGTACACTAGTCCAGTTATGTCCTAAAATTGAAAGAGGTGCAGTAAAACAACCTTTGGGTAACATCTTGGTACTGATAAAATGTTTGATTAATGAAATGCGAGGGCTAGAACTGTGCTGAAATCAAAACATAAGAAAATGTAGAAACAAATTAGTTAAGAATGAAAGAAAATAAGGACCCTATCATAAATTGTACTTGTCAGCTAATATGTTGTTTTCACTAAAGTTTGCTTATCCTAATTTTGCTGTGTAGGGATCTTAATCCAAAAAATCTTGTTTTCTGAACTGACATGATCATGCCCAACCTGTTGAAGACGATCCATTAGTTCACCATCACTAAAGTACGGATTGTCTACCCATGTTATGATTAGATTTGGGTTTACCAGATGTTCTGGTAAGATTTAATTCTAAACCTAATTCAACTTTAAGAGGGACAATCTAAAACATGTCAATATCATGAACTACCAGCCCATCTGATCTACCAGTTTATATAGGTCAAGTTAGGATTAACTCAAATTATTGTACCTTATATCCTCAAAGTATATGTACTTTGCATGACAAGATTTTAGTTTGATGTTACCATGTTCGAGCCTGTTGAAAAAACTAGTAGTGGCAACTTTCTATTGCTGGCTTGCTTCTTTCTTAGCTCACCCTTGGTTGGAAATAATAATCTTAGCTTATGGTTGGCACAACAATTCATATACTGAAGCATATTTGAATATTCCAAATTTCATCATCTAGCATGCATGTCAGTATAAGAAACATCTCACTGATTTTTTTGAACTATGTAATAGATATCAGTAGGGCATGAGAAATGCTTCGCAGTTGTTTAGTTGTAATGATGGTTCTAGTTTCTCATTGGTATATAATCTAGTTTGATCTTTAGAAAACTCTATCTAGTGAACAATCTTAATTTTGTTGATTCATTTGTTCAAATGTGCTAGGAGAAAAAGGTTTCAAATTTCCATATTGAAGATTCATGCATCAGCAATGAAGTTGATCATCACTCAGATACCCTTTCACTTGGGTCAGGACAAACTGAGTTTTTGGAGAGAAATAACATGTACAAAGAGGAATTTGGAAGGCAAGCATTCTTGCAACTCTTTCTCTATGTTCTATCTTATGTTCTAGCTGTGATTTTATTTGATTTACTTTTTATTACTTACCTACTGATTGATATCCTCATAAAGAAAATTAATGAAATACAATACCTGGGATCCTGGACAACCATGATACTTGTCTACTGTCATGATGAAATTTGTATTTGAAAGAACTGCACCAAGGCTAGTGTTCATCAGAAAAAAATCTTGAAAAAAGATGAGTGAAGGTGATCAGTTATGAGAAGCCAAATTGGCCTTTTACTTAATAGAAGAAAGTAGTTGGAAGTAATAAATATATTATTCAAAGGGATAATTACTAACTCTAGCATCAAATTTGATGTTTGAACAAATCTAACACCAACTTCACTTTTAACATATCTATTCAAACGCTCTAGTGGATTTTGTCCCACCTCATACTTCTAGGGTTAAGAGGTTTATCATGAGTTTATATATGCCCATGCAGTGTTATCTGGTAAGTAATAGAATACTTTTCTTCCTCCAAATTCTGCACTTGAAACTTTTTGTTCTTTTCCTCTCCGTCTTCTCTCCGCTATCCAATTAAATGATGCAATGAAGGTGTGGCATATTGAGTGCTCACTATGGTTCATCTCTGTGACACAAGTTGAGGGAGAATCTTGACCTTATGATGGAAAATATTTGCTTTGAACATGATTGAGAATGCTACAATCTTATACCTACCACCGGTGGTTATTCACGATTCACACAAAGACAAAGGATTGGTTAAATTAGAGGAATGTTGTTACTTGTACTGACACTTGGTAGATCAGTCTGGCACTTATCTAGTAGGTTTGTTTCGTTTCTCATCTAGACTTGATGATATAAACACAAAAAATTCACATATCCAAAGTGCCTCTTTAAATGTATCTCCAACTCATATAACTCGTGCTGTTATGCTACCAAAGGTGGTTGATTGCCCTCCTTCCCTCTCCCTTCCATTTGATAAAGTTGTTCTCACTAGCTATGAACTTTTCAGAGTCATCTCTCAGAATCAGTCTAATGACATTGAAGCTCTCAAGAAGGTCATCAACGACAACTCAGAAACAATCTCTTCGTTAGAATTGGAGCTAAGAGACATGAAAGAGCGGTACCTTCATATGAGCCTCCAGTATGCGGAAGTCGAGGCTCAACGCGGGCAACTGGTAATGCAGCTCAAATCTGTGAAAAAGGAGAAAAGTTGGTTTTCATGAACTCTGCTCATATGACCTCTTCTTCCCCTCTTTGCTGTGGCATTTATTTTTTTTGATTGCCATATTTGGTCGTTGGGTAAAAAAATATATATAGAACATGCTGCTGTAAATCCATGCTTGTAGATTTCATGAGTGGCTGTCTTGCTAAATAATCTTAAGTGAATCTTGTTGGATCCAAAATGTATATATTCAGATGGTATAATGTTATAAATTGACCATCACTCACTCCCAAGTAAACGTGTGTTTCTATTTCCCTCTTGTTTTGCGATGAACTTGTGATTATTATATTATACTATATATTATATTTATATCGCAATGTATTTCTGTTCAAACAATTAGTCATTTTGAGTTTGGTTTGTACCTTTGTCTCATCCTTGTAAAAGATTTTCCTTCAATTGTCAAAGTAAAAGCATCAATTTCAAACATTAATGGCGTTGAATAAGAGATTAAACACAATTCAAAATCAGCTTCTCAGGATTAATGTCCAACCAAAGAGCAGTTTCCTTTTTTTTTTATTGTTCCATGGATTGAATCGATTAAAAATCTATTCAGCTAAGAATTATTTTTTACAATTTTAATTGGACTTGATCAACCTTAATTCCAATTTAACCATTTGACTAATTAATGACCACGTTTTCAATCTTGATGGATTAAGAAGTATGACTTGACAACTAATTAAGACTTGAACTTTCAAATATGTTCATCCAAAGGTTTTGGTTCTTATAAGAACTTTGAATGCATAAAAACGTTCGATTGCTGCAAATTAAAATCGGTTGGCTGTTGCCTTAAATTTTGAGATTTAACTTTCCAACAAAGTTGGAAGCATGTTTAGATTCAGCTGGATCTATCCACTTAATATCATTTCCAACTGACAGAGAAGCTTCCACCTGGACTTAAACTTCATAGACCACGTGAATTTAATTAAATGCATTATTTAAAAAAAAAAAAATTCGGTAGTTTCTGACAAAATCTCAATAATTGAGAAAATAAGATTGTCTCTTCCTAATTTTAGCAGACAATCTCAATAATTGTTGGAAACACCAGTGTCAATTAATATGCTCCACATGGTATGTTTTTTCTAAAACTGAAATTAATTAATTCATTTTTTTTGTAATAATACATTGTTGTGTTCATTTTATTCATTTAATTGGATTGGGATACACATCATTTGGGTTAATAATATATAAGTATTTATTTGTTTATTTTTTTGGTGTGTAATGCCCTCCACACACTAAATAAAACAAATCTTATCTCTGTGAAAATATACCAACAAAATAAATGAATGTACTGTTTGTGGTGCTCGATTCTTCCATGCAAAATAACAAAATTAATTATGAAACTTCATAATATTTCTAGATAAATACATATAAATTGATTTTAATTTTCTGAAATAAGTTTCCATGCAAAATAACAAAAAAAAGAAATCTGGCCTCTTCCATTTGCTGGATGACTAGTGATCATACTTAATTGTCTTTTGGAGTGTGTACAAATAAAAAAAACATATTTTTTTTTTTACCAATTATGCATTATATCTATTTCAAAAATGATTTTTTAGAATTGTGTTTGGTAATAAAAAAAATCCATTATTTGCTCCTTTTTTTTAAAACTCTTTTTAGGGTTTTATAATAGTGTCTGTTCTTATTTTTATCAAGGTCAAGCATAGTTTCAACTTCAAAAGAAAAAGAATAATGCTAAATATTTAATTATTTTTAAAAACAAATAATCTCACGACAATGAATCACAGTGATTTACATCAATCGTTCTCAATAATTGCAATGAACAGAGCATAATAATAGAGCCTAATTATGGCATGCTCCAATTATTGAACTAGGTCTTCTCACTAACCCTTTTCTAATTATTAGACATGTTTGTTCTTTAGAAAACATCTCGCTTAAGGTCAATAATTTGTTCTAAAAGGTTTTTCTACCATAAGAAAAGTAAGAATCACAATGAGTTATAATAAATAAATAAAATCAATTAATTAAAAATTTTAAATAATTTTATCATTAGTTGTTACTATAATACTATATTACTTGAATGTATTATTTTTATATGTCTCGGATATCACAACAAACGTGATCAATTTTCATAGATCATAAGTTATTTTAAAAGTAATTGACTAGTTCAATCCAACAATATCAACGCAAGTGTTTGGATATATTCATATTTTTCTTGAATTAGTTTGTTTCACTTTCTTTCTTTCTTTTTTTTTTCAATTAATTATAAAGAAAAAATGGTAATTCAAAATGGACAGCGAACTAATTTAGATCAAGAAATTAAATAAGTTGCGTGGAATGGTCGATCGTCTTGGCTTAATCAAAAGTCTCCCAAATTATTTTCCTTCGCGCGTGTAGACGATTTATCCAGCACATACACACGTACGCAACTTAATTAATATCATCATTTGTTTTTTTTTTAATTTTTTCTTCATATTTCTATTTCATATTTGATATGCTAAGTACCTAATTTTTTTTTATTTAAAATTTTTTATGTGTTTAATAATATAACACAATCTCTAAATTTTAAAGTTTAAAGGTAAAATCTTAAATGACTTAATTACAAACTAAAAAAATAAATTATTTTTTTGGAAAAACATGCTGGTCCGCAACATAAAAATACTATATATATAATTTTGATATCCTATCCATCTTATCACATGCATCTAGAATTTTTTTTGATTTATTTTTTTTATATGTTTAATATTATAATTACCCCTAAATTTTAAAAACAAAATCTTATTAACACAACCGAAAACTTAAAAAAAAACAAATAAATAAAATTACTCAAGGCATGTCAGATCATCAGAGACATCTTGAACCTATGAGAGATGCCCACGTACGACGGTCAAGGAGGTATAATAATAATAATAATAATAATAATAATAATAATGATGATGATGATGATGATGATGATGATGATGATGAGGAGGAGGAGGAGGAGAAGGAGAAGGAGAAGGAGGTGGTGGATGATGATAATAATAATAATAATAACTCGAAATTATATACATAATTGGTGTACAAAATTTCTTAAGAAATGCCTCAATGCGACCACAACATAGCGAGCTAGCTTTCATTTACTATATTGTGAAAATCCCCACGTGATAAGCACGTCATGTAGAATCCTCCACCGCCACACAAACAAATAAATAAATAAATAAATATAAAAATAAAAGTCAAAAATTGAATTTAATAATGAAAATCTTAAAAAGAAAATGGAGGAATTAACCAGTCATCTCTCCTTCCCTCCTTACTTACCTTGTCTATAATTAACGCCTACAACGACATCATTCAATTCAATTGTTCAATATCCATCCACCTCCATGACTTCCCCCTCCCTCCCTCCCTCTTATCCTCCTCTCCTCCACCCACCTCCTTCCTCCAACAAGAACCTCCTCCGGTGCCTCCTCCACGTAGCCGCCGCCGCCCTCTTCCTCTGCCTCCTCGCCTCCCGAAATTACTCCGCCGGAAACGCGAATGGCTCCGGCCCGGAGAAGGCGCCCGCCAGCTGCCTCCCGCTTTCCCGCGGTCCGGCAGCCGGCGTCTCCGAGAAGTCCACCGGCGCCAGGCTCTTCTCCCAGCCCTCGTATCCCTGGACCAGCAACATGCTCCTCTGGCAGCGCACCTCCTTCCACTTCCAACCCCAGAAGAATTGGATGAATGGTCCTTATTTAATTTCCTCTTTCTTTTCCTTTAACATTAATTCTCTCTCTCTTTTTATGTATATATCATTGTTCGTCCTTTTCTTGACCGTTTGTTCTTCGTGCACTGCTGCATGCGATGGCCGGCCGGCGTATCGGAATTATTATACCAGACCCCAACGGTGAGTTGATGTAGTACGATCGGTACGCTAGCTAGCTGGCTCGGTTGGGCTTTAAATAGTAATTTCTCTGATTTTGCGATTACTGGAATAATTAATATCGATGGATCGATGGATCGCAGGGCCTGTTTACTACAAGGGATGGTACCATCTGTTCTACCAGTACAACCCGGACTCCGCCGTGTGGGGGAACATAACGTGGGGGCACGCCGTCTCCGAGGACCTGATCCACTGGTTCTACTTGCCCATCGCCTTGGTTCCCGACCACTGGTACGACGCCAACGGAGTCTGGAGTGGATCCGCCACGCTCCTCCCGGACGGCCGCCTCGCCATGCTCTACACCGGCTCCACCACCGACTCGGTCCAGGTCCAGAACCTCGCCTTTCCGGCCGACCCGACTGACCCGCTTTTGCGGTCCTGGGTCAAGCACGCGGCGAACCCGGTCCTCCTCCCCCCGCCCGGCGTCCACCCCAAGGACTTCCGCGACCCCACCACCGCGTGGCGCGTCGTCGTCGACGACGACGACGACGGCGACGCTGCGTGGCTCGTCGCCATCGGATCCAAGAACGACTCGCGGCGGCGCCACGCCGGGATCGCGCTGGTGTACAGGACGGTCGACTTCGTCCACTACGAGCTGCTCCCCGGCGTGCTGCACGAGGTGGAAGGCACGGGGATGTGGGAGTGCGTCGACTTCTTCCCCGTCGCGACGACGCAATCGACGGCGGGACTCGACTCGTCGACGCCGGCGGCCCCCGGCGTGAAGCACGTGCTCAAGGCCAGCCTCGACGACGACAAACACGACTACTACGCGATCGGGACGTACGACGCGACCCGAAACGCATGGACGCCGGACGACCCAGAGTCCGACGTGGGCGTCGGTCAACGCTACGACTACGGGAAGTTCTACGCGTCCAAGACCTTCTTCGACCCGACGAAGAAGAGGCGAGTGCTTTGGGGTTGGATCGGCGAGACCGACAGCGAACGGACGGACCTGGCCAAGGGTTGGGCCTCACTCCAGGTAACCAATTTAATTAATTTAATTAATTTAATTTAATTTAATTTAATTCTCCTCCGACATATCTGGAGTTAGCATTAAGTATACAATTTGGAACTTTAATCTTAAGACAATTACCTTCACGACAAGTCATACTATGCTTAAAAGCAATGTCCCTGCATTTATCTGGCTATTTGTTTTTTGAATTATCTATCTATTTAATAATTTATTAATTACCGCACGAACTCTCTCACGGGATCCTGCACGAACTAAGCCACGCGTATGGATTAGATTCGAAAAGCCTCCCCCCGTGATTGGATGTGACAGCAGTGCCAAATCCAGGCAACCCACGTGGCAGCCAGTTTACGGAAAAGTACTTGCGATTTTCGGCGCGTAGTGGGGCCGGGCAGTTCGACGTCCACGTGACCGGCCGGATTAATATTGCATTTATATCCTTCTATCTAATTTATTTCTAATTTGGGCTAATTTGCAGGGCATTCCAAGAACGGTGGTGTTCGACCGGAAGACCGGCAGCAACCTCCTTCAGTGGCCGGTGGAGGAGGTGGAGAAGTTGAGGCTCGACGGAAAAGAGTTCGCCAACATCACTGTCGCCGCCGGCGCCGTCGTGCCTTTAGACGTCGGAAAAGCCACACAGGTATTTATATAAAAATTATAACCGCGTGACTACCGCCCTTGTATAGTGTATTAACTATATATTTGGATATATAGTTGGACATCGTTGCGGAGTTCACAGTGAATGAATCAGCTTTGGCGAACACAATCGAGGCCGACATTGGATACAATTGCAGCACGAGCAATGGAGCGGCCGGCCGAGGCGCGCTCGGTCCATTTGGCTTACTCGTGTTGGCGGATCGGGAAAGATCGGAGCAAACCGCGGTCTATTTCTACGTCGGACGGAGACCGGACGGCAGCATCGGCACCCATTTCTGCCAGGATGAGCTCAGGCACGAACACTCAATTAGTTGATAAATTTATTATATATATATATTTTTGCATATTGATCCGTTTATTTATATGAATTTGTGTGCGATTACCATATTTAGGTCGTCGGCGGCGAGTGATCTGGTGAAGAGAGTGTATGGGAGCTTAGTCCCTGTGCTTGATGGCGAAACCTTGTCACTAAGGATAATGGTGAGTAATACAATTAACAAATCAGAAAAACTTATCGAAAATTCTAACATTAAAAAAGAAACTAAAATTTCGATGAATTTGAATTGAGTAAAGGTGGATCATTCGATCGTGGAGAGCTTTGCGCAAGGAGGAAGGAGGTGCATAACATCAAGGGTGTACCCGACAAGGGCCATTTACGGGGCGGCACGGCTCTTCCTCTTCAACAATGCCACCGCCGGCGACATCACGTGCAAGTCACTCAAGGTCTGGCCGATGGACTCGGCCTCCATCAGGCCGTTCGACGAGCAATATCGCTCATCGGCCACTAAGCTCGGTCCAACTCAAAGGGGATATCAACGGAAGTTTTTTATTTAATTTTTTGTTTTTAAATTTCCATTTGCTTGTGTGAGAGGAATGTAATTAATGTTATTGTGGGAGGATATATAGATTCTTATAGTATAATTTTTTATTTTTTTATTTAAATAATCTTGGAGATGATTAAGCATTTATGCATGCATATATATTGATGTAAAATGTTCAATTCGTGTATAGTTCTTTGAAGTGTACCAAGTTGAGTGACACATTTACTTTATCATGAATCAATCTAAGTCAGTCGAGCACAACCAACAAGCGCACAACCCAGGTCTAGGTAGCCACATACAGGCTAGATTCATCCATAGAGTGATCGTCATTGGATGAACACTTCCAAGTCTATAGATGGGACGACAAAGACACCAACAGAATATCGTAAAAAGAAAGAACGAAAGAAAAATTCTACAAAAGCACTAGATGATGACGACAAAGGTCCCACTTCAAACATCTCCAGAGAGAGCTAGGCTCCACTGGACACTCTACCGACCTCAATCAAACTCGATCAATTCGATATAACTAACCCTATAACCCCAATCAATCTGGCCAAGTCCAAGTTGCTGACCTTCAGTAGCCAATCCCCAAAACTGAGGTCTAAGCCAATTGGAAGAACTACCCAACATGTTTGTTGTATTTTCGATTATAACACATACTCAAACTATAATGAACAGTTCATGAAAACATGCTACATGACAGCAAAAAACAAGTTTAGTGAGCAAAAAACAAGTTTAGTGAGCCTCAAACAAGTTACTATTGCACTGATTTGGGTTAAGGTAAGGTACATGCTATTGGACTGTCAAGGAACAAGGGTGAAAGTCTGAACTAGCGTACACACAGCAAAATAGAAATAGGAGTGATTTGAAGAGGTTAAAATACAAGGAATGGAGAGGTATAAATGAACTCATGTATTGGAGCTGACCTGGTGGTGCTAGGAATCCAAAGCGTTGATTTTAACAATGCTATCTTTTCTAGCATCGGTAAAATTCAGGCCAACACTATCACCGGCAGCTAAAACAAACTGTTCATACTTAGCTTCCTCACATTTGATGGCAGCTTTCTTACAGGCTCTGATACACCCTGGCAAAGATTAAGGAGAAAATTGCAAATTTTTAATACCACTACGGTCAATTAAAAAGATGCCAATTGAGCATATGTAAACATTTGTTACAGAAATCTATTCAAAGGGTATTTACATGTTGTGGCAGATATCTGATAAGGATAAGAAATGGTTGTGATGAAAAAGATACCAGAGTTTGTCGAATGATGGCGATGAAGCAAGAAAAGTTCAGTTGCACTATAATTCACAAAGTTTGAGAACCATCATATGACTAAGGCATTTGGCCAATCATACTACTGGAAAAAGTACAAGAACCTCAAATTCAAGGCCAGTGGACCATTTCTAGGCTATGATATGATAAATTTTTTCAAAAGTATTGATTTGATCTATTGTCAACACGAAAGAGAAAAACTATATCTGTGTATCTTGGACTTCATAAATTTTGTTCTTGCATTGAGTCTACAACAACAACAACAACAACAACAACAACAACAACAACAACCAAGCTTTTTCCCACTAGGTAGGGTCGGCTGTATGAATCCTTTTACGCCATTGAGCCCTATCTCCTATTATATCATCATCTATATTTAAATAAATTTTATCTTGTTTTATTGTTGCTAACCAAGTCTTTTTTGGTCGTCCTCTTCCTCGTTTGATGTGCATATATATCATAGTTTCACATCGCCTAGCTGGAGCACTTATTGGTCGTCTAAGTACATGTTCGTACCATCTTAAACGTGTCTCTCGGAGTTTGTCCTCAATAGATGCAACTCCGACTTTCTCTCTAATGCTCTCATTCCTTATTTTGTCCATCTTCGTATGTCCACACATTCACCTTAACATCCTCATCTCTGCAACTCTCATCTTATGCTCATGTGCTCAAGTCATAGCCCAACATTCAGCTCCATATAACATAGCAGGTCTAACTGCGATTTTATAGAACTTACCTTTAAGTTTAAGAGGTATTTTACGGTCACATAAAACACCCGACGCTCCCCTCCATTTCACCCATCCTGCTTGTATTCTATGTAAGACATCTCTCTCAATCCCTCCATCATTTTGTAAAAATAATCCTAAATATTTAAATCTCTCGGTTCCGGACAACTCGTTCTCTCCTATCTTAACAATTGTTTCATTACTTCTAATATTGATAAACTTAAATTCCATATATTCTGTCTTTAATCTACTAAGCTTAAAACATTTCCCTTCTAGTGTTTTCTTCCAAGATTCTAGCTTAGCATTTACTCCTTCACATGTCTCATCTACCAAATAATATCATCTGCAAACAACATGCACCACGGTACTGTGTCTTGAATGTGCGCAGTGAGTTTGTCCATAATTAGTGTAAAAAGATAGGGACTTAGGGCTGATCCTTAATGTAACCCTATCTTTATTGGAAATGCTTCAGTTACTCCGCCTGAAGTCTTTACTCTGGTCGTTACATCCTTATACATATCCTTAATTAGTTCAATATATGTTACGCTAACACCTCTCTTTTCTAAAATTTTCCATATAATTTCTCTTAGGACTCTATCATAAGCTTTTTCTAAGTTAATGAATACCATGTGTAGATTTTGTTTTTGCTCCCGATATTTTTCAATTAATTGTCTAAGGAGATGTATAACTTCTATTGTGGGTCTACATAAACCTATATCACAAAAAAGTCATATTTATGTTCATAAATACAAACAAACTAGTTGTCTAAGTCGAATGCATCCATCAACAATTTTTAGGAGTATAACATGAGAAAAGTAGATAAGCATGCAACCTAGGTAAAGTAGTATTCGTTGAAATTCACATAAAACTCAACTGCTAAAACAAATTTTGAAGAGGACAAGTTTACTCACCACTCAGATCAAGCAAATTAAATGTAGCCGGGTTGTTCCCAATGCTCCTGATCATTGTAATAGCAGACCAAACTTTCTGGTACTCCGAGCGAGAAACTCTGATGATGCATATCTTTGTTGTGGTATTGACATACTTCACTGTAAAATTCACCATTTTAGAGCCATGAAAATTCCAGGAATTCATTTCCTATATTAACTGACAAAATCAATGAGTACCCTGGAGGGATCCAAGTAATAGCGCAAGGCCACACTCCCCAAAATTTAACTGAACGCTTTCCTTGATTGCTTTGGAGATACTGCTTGAGCTAATAACCCTCGTTGTATCCCTTCCAATGAAGTCTCTTTCTCCATGTATAAATATTTCCATCACCAAATATCTATTTTTGAATTGCACCATCTTAAACTACTAGCTATGTAACCTGCAGATTCAACATGTAAATTTCATTGATACGCAATTTAAAACCCATTGAAAAAAATATATTTTGCAAAAGCTCTAAAACCGCATCGCATCGCATCGAATCAAACAAAAAGCAGAAATTGGCGCACTGATGCAAGTCGTACAAGACAATCGACAATCAAGGGAAACAATAAAGTGAAGGATCGCACCTGCAACGAAGGGCTTACAGGAAGAAAGGTGATTAGCGAGCTTGCTGTTGGCTGGAAGAACAGGAGACCCCTTGCTAGGGAAACAAAATTGAAGAAAACTGCAGGGACAGTGAAAGAAAAGGAAGGAGCACCTTTTTCCTCTGGCCGGGAGAAAAGGAACAGGGGAGAAGAAGAAGAAATAGAGAGGAGGTATCGGCGGACGGGTGGTGGAAGGCAAAAGTTGCTGTTATCACCCGGCGGGGCTACAGCTGCGCAATGGCGAGGAGGAGGATCGACGGGCGACGGCGGAACCCAACTCACGAAGGCGGCGAAGGCTAGGGTGTTAGAGGTGGATTAACGGGTAGCGGATTCCCGGATCTAAACCGAAGGAATACGGTTTAACTTTTCAAACCCTTAATAAATAAATAAATTTATAATTAAAATTTAGATAAATTAATAAATAAATTTATTCTTCATCAATTTTGTTTATAAATATTTAACGCAATTTTTAATTGTGAAAACTTAAAATTATATATGAATTAATATAAAATGAACTGAGTTATTTATTAGATACAATGGTCATTTTTTTTAAAAAAAACATGGTATTGAAAATTATTGATATTACAGAAGAAACAATCAAATAAAATAATAGACCCATTTTTTTTTGTTGATATTTATTTCACACATGACACTGATGGTAAGAAATGGTACACGTGGTAGACCCTTACTCAATTAAATCGGAAGTTTGGATGGCATCCTTCAACATGAGGATTATGTGGCAATATCAGTCGGTTCAGTCTTCTGAGTTAGTCTGATCTGTCAAGTTGCCGACTTTTCGACTCGCCCAAGCCCTCAACCTTGAACCTCCCGAGCTTTCATGATGAAGTGATTAATAATATTAAAGAATGAAAAATGATATGCTTAAGAAAAAAAATTTAAAAAAAAAATTAAAAATAGACACGTAAAATGATGGATTCATAAAAAATGAAATAATGGGTTATGACTTATGTGTCTATCCTTGAACTTTTTCTTGAATTTTTTTCCTTCAACATATCATTGTTCTTAAAGAATATAATGATTACTAATGAGATCCTTTAATGAGTTCTTCTTAAAGGGCTCTTTATCTCAATTTCTATCTTCTTTTGGATTGGTCCCTTCTAATATCTAAATATGGTGCTAACTTAGGCATCGGAATGAATTCGTCAGGATAATGCCTGGCAAATCCTTTGATATTTGTTACTCTCTATAGGAAATCTTCGTGCTATGAGGGGAAAATCTAGGAGAATGCCTCAATGTCATTATTCTTTATATCAGGATAGATTTCTGCCGCCGTGTCATCGTGATGAGATCCTCAAATTGGAACAAATTGGTGTCATTTGTTGGAACGTGAGCAAGATGCATTGAGCGACTATTTTGATGATCTTCCATGATTGCCCAACCAAAACTTTTCATGAAGATCTACGAATTCCGGAGGCAAGAAGGAGGAAGAGAAAAAAAAACTAATCCAAAGGATGGTGGACAGTAATCGTGGCCTCTAGCAACGCATCTCTCTTAGGTATGATGGCACCGCTCACCCCTTCTACTGCCTAAGGGGGTTCCCATGCGGGTGTTTGGCTCTTCAACTTCGTTCCTCAGCCTCAATTGCTACTTACTGTTGAGGCCGCCGCCTCCACAACTTGTATGGACAAAATCTCCAGCCTCATTCATAGCATGGAGGAGTAGATTGTCGCCTTCGCCTTTGTCATCGCCCCATTCTCCAATGACGTCCTATCTATAAGTACCCCAGGTGAGTTTTGATGCAATCAACCAGGTTAAGTTAGGTTTTGCGTTATTTGATGTCTTGTGTCTAAATGTGCAGAGACTTAGGAACACTTGAAGTCGAGCAAGAGATGTAGCGAGTGAGAAGGATAACACAGGAAGTGAGTTAATGGGCTCGGTGCATCCGAGGGATGAAGAGCTACATAGAGTACACCGGCGGACGAGAAGGACGCGCCAGCGCTTTTGAGGGACGAGAAGCTGGGAAGGAAGTCTACTAGAGGAGAAAGCCAGCGTTGGGTTTGGGATCAACTTTGGATGATCGGAGAATCACCAAAACAACCAGAGCAGTAGCCGAACAAGTCAACACTTGTCTAGGCGCCTGGACCAAGTTCAGGCGCTTGGACTCCAGGCGCCCGAACTAGCTTGGGCCAACAGAGACACCCTTTCGGAGACATTACAGCGGGGATAGAATTTGGGTCCATGTTAGTAACATTCAAAGCACCCCGACTGGTCCATGCGCTCAGGCATGAATAAGAGACTTACTATAAATTCGTTGTGGAGTCATTGCAGAGCAGATAAGACACCACAGTGGAGATTCCCGAGCCTAGTTCAGGCACCCAGAAGCTGTCATGTCATCAACGGCTATATTTTGACCAATGAGCTATAAATAGAGCCCGGGTCCTCTTCATTCAATACAAGACTCAATGACAAAGACTATATTTTCATTTCAATACTCTGTAGTTTCTTTTCTGTTCTTAAACGCTGTAAGAGGCTACTTCGCCTTCAATGAATGAGTTTGATAGTACACGTTCATCCGCCTTAGATTAACAACCTCTCCAATTATAACCAAGTAATTTTTATTGTTCAATAACTTGTGTTTGTCTTTGCTAAGATCGATAGCAAAAGAATTTGGTAATCTAACTGGCAGGCTATTCACCCCCCTCCTCTAGCCTGCCTCAGTGGGATCATCACTTGGTATCAGAGTAAGGACACTTTAGAAGGATTAACTGTCGTCTAAAGCACAAATGGTCAAAGCGAGCATTCATCCACTAAAGTTTGAGAGGGACTTTGCGATCTGAAAAAAGAAAATGAAGGTATTATTTAAAATAGACTTCGATATATTACTTATGTTTAAATATGATTTTGTAGCACCCAGAGATTAACAAGGAGTCAAAAAAGAGGAACAATTTTGGAGCAAGAAGGAGCAAGCCGACTCTGTGGCAAATAGCAAAGTAGAGTTTCATCTGCTAATGTTCTGCCACTATAAGAATTAAACTGGATCGATGTCTATGACTCCACCAAGGAACTCTGAGAGAACTTCCTAGAGCTGTACAAGGGGACATCAGAGGCCCATCTAGTAGGATAAGACTTGCTCAGAAATCAATTGACAAACCTCCAGATGTAAGAAGGAGAAACGGTAGCTCATTTGCATGGAAAGATCAAGGAGCTTATCACCGGACTAACAAATCTTAGAGAATTGATAACGAATCGGAACTCAATCTGATATGCTCTCAACGCATTCCTTAGAACTCAACAGTGGACATCAATAGTAGATGCCTACTATATATCAAAGAATTTGGAGGTAAGTAATTTAGCAAAACTATTTTCAATTTTGGAATTACACGAATCTAGATGTGCATGTATGAGGAAAGAAAAGGAGCCAAGTCAGAATCTAGGGTTGAAAGTTAGAAAAGACGAACTGGAGTCCAACACATCGTTAGACGAAGATGAAGCAGCTTGCATGGTAAGAAAATTTTAAAGTTTTTTAAATCTAATAGATTTAGCAAGTTGCAGGCCAAGAAGTTTTTTTCGGGAAAGAGGAAAGTCAGATGCTACAACTGCTAAAAAGAATTAACTAATGTTCGAGAGGGACTTCACGATCTGAAAAAAGAAAATGGAGGTATTCTTTAAAATAGACTTCGATATATTACTTATGATTAAATATGATTTTGTAGCACCTAGAGATTAATAAGGAGCCAAAAAAGAGGAACAATTTTGGAGCAACAAGGAGCAAGTCGACTCTGTGGCAAATAGCAAAGCAGAGTTTCATCTGCTAATGTTCTACCACCATAAGAATTAAATCAGATCGGTGCCTATGACTCCGCCAAGGAACTCTGAGAGAAATTCCTAGAGCTATACAAGGGGACATCAGAGGCCCAGCTAGAAAGATGAGACTTGCTCAGAAATCAGTTGACAAACCTCCAAATGTAAGAAGGAGAAATGGTAGCTCATTTGCATGGAAAGATCAAGGAGCTTATCACCGGACTAACAAACCTTGGAGAATTGGTAATGAATCAGGACTCAATCCGATATGCTTTCAACGCATTCCTTAGAACTCAACAGTGGACATTAATAGTAGATGCCTACTATATATCAAAGAATTTGGAGGTAAGTAATTTAGCAAAACTATTTTCAACTTTGGAATTACACAAATCTAGATGTGCATGTATGAGGAAAGAAAAGGAGCCAAGTCAGAATCTAGGGCTGAAAGTTAGAAAAGATGAACCAGAGTCCAACACATCATTAGACGAAGATGAAGCAGCTTTCATGGTAAGAAAATTTAAAATTTTTTAAAATCTAATAGATTTAGCAAGTTGCAGGCCTTTTTTTCGGGAAAGAGGAAAGTCAGATGTTGCAACTGCTAAAAAGAAGGGCACATCAAGGATGACTGCCCAAAACTAAAATGGAAGGAGAAAAATATAGGGGCAAACAAATTGATGAATCTGAAGGCAACGTGAGATGAGTCATCAGAGTCTGAACTGGAGGAGTATGTCAGACTAGCACTAATGAAGAGTTACTAAGAGGAGAACATCAATGAAGGGGAAACTACATCTAAAGAAAGTAGCAATGAAGAGGGAGAATCCAACTTCAGATCAGATATGGTAAGTAAGGTATGTCTTCTATCTCATGATCAGCTATATTCAGGTATAACATTAATGTTTAAATCATTATGTAAGTTTAAAACTAAGAATATCAAATTGAAAAAGGAAAACGTAAATTTGAAAACTATCTTAGCTAAAGTGTGTCTACTAGAAGAATTTGATAAAGTGAAAAATAAAAATGTAAAATTAAAAGAACAAATATAATTTCTCAAAAACTCTGCATGTTTAAATTCTCCTATTTCAAATTTTAAAAATTATAAAGCGCTTAATTGATATATCAGGAATCATAAGGGCCAAATTATAAAAGTAAATAGAAAATTTATTTCATAATTTTTTTTGATAAATCTAGTAGGTAAAAATTTATTTTGGGTACATAAATCATGTTTAGTTTGATTAAAATTAATGCATGCTTTAATTTTAATTTACCTTAATTTTTAACATTGCTTACAAAATTAATTAGTTCATATACCTTTTCTTCATGTTTTTGTTGATTTTTTTATATGATGCACAAATGAATTATCTATTAATGTAATTTTTTTGGTATTTTTCGAGTAGTAATTAATTTCTTATGAATTTTTTTATCAAAAAATAAGTTTTTAATTTTAAAATATTTTAGAGATTAATTTTGAATATCCTAATTTTTAGGAAAAATAGTGTTGCATTATAAAAGTATGGAAAAATCAGCAGGATTTTTAGATGATAATTTCTATTTTTAAATTTTTTTTAAAAAAATAATTTTATCCGTTTAAAATATTTTCTACCGTTAAAATAAAAAGATTTTGTATATAAAAATATTTATCATACTTAAATTAATTATGTTTAATATGTAAAAAAATATTCAGGATTTTTCAAAACTTAAAAATAATTTTTATCAAAATAGAGAATTAATTAATAAAAAATTATTTCTTTGAAAATAAATAAAAAGACATATTTATGGAAAATCTATTTTGTATCTCTAAAAATATTTCCAATATATTTCTAAACTACTTTTCATATTTTCCTTATTTTATTTTTGATGTGGATTAAGTTAAGGGGAGGATTATTTATTGTAAAATTTTTGTTATAATTACACATTTCATTTACTTGTTCAAATTGTTTTATTTTGGTTTAACTCTAACTTAACTTAGGTTGATTCACATCAAAAAGATAGAGGTTGTAAGTACTCGAGTGAGTTTTAATGTGATCAACCGGGTTAAGTCAGACTATGCATTATTTGATATCTTGTGTCTAAGTGTACAAAGAGTTAGAAACACAAGAAGTCGAGCGGAAGATGCAGTAAACGAGAAGATTGACACGGGCGAGTTGATGAGCTCAGTGCATCCAAGGGATGAAAAGTTGTAGAAGAGTACACCGGCGGAGGAAAAGGACGCGCGCAACGATTTTGAGGGACGAAAAGCGGGGAAGGAAGTTTGCTCGAGGATAAGGCCGGAGTTAAGTTTGGGCGAGTTCTGATAGATCGGATGAGAGCGATAGAGGAGGGGTGAATATCGCTTTTTTTTTAAAACCTTTTCTTTAACTTTAAAATCAGAATCGTGCAGCGGAAAGTAAAAAAGGAGACAGGTTCATTTATTTCGTTCGGAGTCTAGCTCGACTCTTACTCGAAGGCTCGCGGTCCTTGACCGCACCAATGGGCAATCACTATAACCCTTCTTTCCGAAACCTTCGGAAAGAAGCTGATAGTACAGATATAAGAAGTATAAGATAGTAACAACCCTACTATCTTATTTAACTTTAAGTGCAATACAAAGAATTATACCGATAATAGTATGCGTAGGCTGCAGCTTGGTCGGTACTTTCGGACGGAGTGACTTGCTGAGCTTATGAAGATGTGTAGCACAATCCGTACGCGAAGAAGAACTTTTTAAGATTATCAGAAGTGTTATCTGGCCGCAAACTTTGAGCCTCCTTTTATAGGTGTACTGGACGTTCGGTCGATCGATCTCACTGTTCGGTCGATCGATCTCACTGTTCGGTCGACTGAACCCGCTCCCTTCCTTCACGGCTGGAGTCTGATGCTGGCTCAATCTTTTGCATTTACTGATCATAAAGGGTTCGGTCGACCGATCATGCTTTTCGGTCGACCGAACAAGCTCCTTCCCTATTCGCCGAGATTTGTCGTGATCTGCATTTACTGCACCATTAATATTGATTGGTTTGGTCGACCGATCCTTGGGTCTATTCCTGATCGTTGTTGTGTGTGCTGAGTCATAAGGGTTCGGTCGACCGACCCTTTGGTTCGGTCGATCGATCAAGCTTTGACTGGACTGTACTATGTTTTGGTCTGAACTAATACATGCTTTGAGTTGACCTGGTTTGGTCGACCGATCCTCTTGTTCGGTCGACTGATCGGGTCGAACTTGTCAAATAGTGTTAGACAATAATCCTGCAAAACAGATATTAACACAGTAATATAAAATGCATGAGTAATAATATAAGACAGTAGAACTGTCTTGATCTCAACTTGAAAACCTACCCGGTTTCTTCAGTTGGATCAACGACCTTAGGTCGTTCCCTTCAGGAACTCGACCTCACTGTCGCTCCTCCAGTTGCTTACCTCAACTTACCTGCCAAACATAGTCCTTCAGACCTGTTTGGACTTTTGCCTGCTCAGTGTCTGATTATCTGATTCACTAAGACTTTTCCTGCAATATTATATTAGCCAACAACAATAATAATACAGAAAACAATGGTAAACCTAAACCTAGATTTACTGAGATCCGCTGGTCCGGTCGATCGCGCGTTCGATCAACCTTGCTTGGAGTTCACTCCTCCAAGACTTCTCGTTACCTAAGGTTACCATCCCCTAGGATTTTCTCCATCTAGCTTCACTCACCAGAACCTAAGGTTACCACCCCTTAGGATTTTCTCCACTTGGCTTCACTTATCAAGACTCAGTATTCGGCTACCCAGGGATCAAGTCCTCCAGACCTATCCACCTGACTTCTACGATATACCGAGATTTCTCTTACCTAGCCTACAACTAGGACTCAGTATTCAGCTACCCAGGGATCAGGTCCTCCAAACCTATCCACTTGGCTTCCATGATCTACCGAGATTTCTCCCCTTACCTAGTCTACAACTAGGACTTCCCTTGATCAAGCTCCATACTTAAGTATACTTAAACATATTTGTCTGACATTAAAACCTTGGAGGTTGATTGCATCAACAATCTCCCCGTTTTTGATGTTTGACAAATATGTTTAAGTTAGGTCAATTCAAAAAGATTTAGATTTCTAACTTAAACCCCTCTTCTCCCCCTTTTGTCATACAACAAAAAGAACCCTTTATAAATGACATTGATTGATAATGCATCCTTAAGTTTTGCACCAACAATGATGTAGAACCCTTTAAACATTCATAGATATTTTCTAAGGAATTCTCTCACCCTTTTGAAGGATAATAATAAGATGTGATTGGATTTTCATGCATCAATTAACTTTGAAAAATATTGATTCTTAGTGTCAATTTTTTTTAATGAAGTTTTCAATATAATTTAAAAAAAATATTTCAAGGATTTTACTAAGATATTCCAAGGCTTAATATATATATATATAGAACTTTTGTGTTGCGGCGTTTTTGTTGCGGCACCGTGTGGTGAAGCTGTCGTGGCGCTGCCATGTCAGCCAAGGCAAAGTGGCGTTTTCTGCGCTTCTACTAGGGGAAACAAAACTCGGCCAAAAAACCCTAGCCGTCGCGTAACCCGTGAGTCCCCTTCTGTCGCACGAAGAGAACCCCCGACCTCTCCTTCTCCCCTCTCCCGCCACGAGCCACCTCTCCTTCTCCCCTCTCCCGCCGCGAGCCACCTCTCCTTCTCCCCTCTCCCGCCGAGCTCTCCCATCTCCTGCTGTGTCCTTTCCTCGGAGCTCTTCCTCTCTTCAGCGAGCTCTCCCCTCTCCTGCTGTGTCCTTTCCTCGGAGCTCTTCCTCTCTTCAGCGAGCTCTCCCCTCTCCTACCGCGAGCCCTAGCAGAACCCCCGACCTCTGCTTCTCCCCTCTCCCACCGCGAGTCACCTCTCCTTCTCCCCTCTCCTGCCGCGTCCTCTCCTCGGAGCCCTTCCTCTCTTCGCCGAGCTCTCCCCTCTCCTGCCGCGAGCCCTAGCAAAACCCCTGACCTCTCCCACTCCGGCGACAGGTCCTCTCCTCGGAGCCCTAGCAGAAGTGTCGAGCTCTCCCCTCTTCTGCCACGTCCTCTCCTTCCTCTCTTCACGAGCAAAATCCTTCTCCGGTAAATTCTTGCTATATTTATGTATACTCAATTTAGTTTCCATTTCATATATTCCTTTATCTTGGTCTTTGATTGAGTTTAGTGCATCAATTAACATAACTTGCTACGTCTGTGCCAATTTAGGCTGTCAAACACAAATGTAAAGTTTTCTAAAGCTGTCTTTTTCAAGTTGTCATCTTCATTTAGATGTAACATTTTCACTACATATTGGACCAAATATTACATGTCTTTATGGAACGAGGTAGCCACTAGAGTAAGACACTAGGGACATGCATTATGGTTCATATATTAGATGATGGACAATGGCTAGATTATTGGTGATGGTGTCGATGAATTAGCTATTCCCCGCATTATATTATTGAAGCTACATTTGAAAGTAAAGAACTCAAGCCCCAGAGTGCGAGGCAAAGGCATAAAATGGGACTTAGGCTTGATAAGGACTATCGAGGATATCAATCATAGGAAGAATGGGTTATGTGTGCATCAAGATCAGCCAGGTTTGGACTTAGTTGGTCCTTGATTCACACATCATCTGTTAGGTCATCTAGTTTGTCCTTATTGATTCATACATCATATGTTGAGTTATCTTTTCTGGAGAAGGATAGGTGCCATCAATGGTGTGAATACTTCCATTTATAGACTAATGGTGGATGTAATTCTCTATTTCATTTGTGGATTATGAGATCATAGACATTAAATAAATAGAATCAGATGTAAATTATATTTGTTTCTTGTTGTTTTTTTAAACTTTTATAATCCGCATTATGGGCAGAGAATGATAAGTTCAGAGTGTACATATTTATAAGACGATGCTATTGTTTGCAATATGTTTGATTCAACAAATTTTAACTTTTATATTGAATTAAACAGGTTGGTGCTGTAGCCGGATTTCAATACTCAAATTGTGAGCCATTTGATTTGATTTTAACTTCCTATTTGAATTTCACAATTTGTATTATAATATTAGAATTTATTTTTGAAATGTTAATTTATTGTAATGTAGGGAAAAATAAATGTGGTTTTTGTTGGACGGAATCCCGGTGTTTATGATAGTTGGGAAGAAACTCATACTCAAGTTAACAAATATAACGGTGCATTGCATAGATCATATCTCAGTAAAGAGGAAGCATTTAGAGCTTTTAATTCATACAAGGAGAAACAACATGGTTTCTTTGCCCCTACTGCCCAAAAATGTTCAAGCTCAACTTTGGGTTCAACTTCAACTGCATCCTCAAGTTTTATTGAAAAAATGAAATAGACTGAAGAACTAGAGAAGTTGATAAAAAGTCAACTAGATTTAGCTGATGAATATCGTCGTAATGCAGCTAAGATTGTCAAGATGTGTGAAGAGATTAAAAAAAAATGGACTCTGTTCATATTAGTGATTAATCGGTAGATTTCTTTATTTAGTTGGATGAATGTATTTTATGGTAGACTTTTTTATTTAGTTGGATGAATGCTTATTTACTTTTTCATATAGCTAAAGTTGTTTGTAGCATGAAGGACCTAATTGATTGTTATGTCAGCCAGTATTCAAGCATCTGAAACATATGATGAAAATTAAGCTAACATTGAAAATCTGACACTACAGAAGCATTTAGTTACATTCTTCTGTTATATAACTGTGACATGCTTTGTGCACATATATCTGATGTTCATGAATTTAAGTTAAAACATGATGATTTAGCAAATTCGGGATCACTTGCGGTGTACAATTGTTTTGTGGTTTAAATGTCACCTCCAAAATACAGCAACTCTGACAAATAAAGATACCATCGAATGATTTTGAACATTCTAACTAATATAGTAATGTGTAATTCTCTAACAAGGATTAGAAATAGTTGCTACCATTACAGTTTATAGAGCTGATGTTTTTCTTTGTTCTTTAAGAGTGTTTGAAGAACTATCCAAGGCATGCTGCTACAAAGCTCCAGAAATTGAAGGTGGAGCCAGAGGAGTCAATGAGTTATCATTGCTTGACAAGTGAACCATCTCTGGACAAGGTTGTAGGCAACCATCCAGGCCTAAGCGGTTACATAAATAAAAATCTCATAGCTGGCCAAGTTATAACCAACAGATAGCAGAACATTCATGTGTTGAACAACTACCAGAGCTCGCTGAGGAATCCGTCTAATTTAAATCAAAATGTGCTCTATCAGGAAGCAGAACATCTGGAAACTTAATTGTAGGTGGCGACACTTCATTTCGAAATAGAGCTGCAAAATATGCCAAATAACAACCTTCCTAATAACAATAACCTGGTGGCAGGGCAAAGCACAAGCAACAGTTTCAAATCCACTACCTCTGCCAACAACCCTTCGATCTATCTTCCACCACAGCAGGATACAGGAAGTCAACCTACAGGAAGTAAAATATAAAAAATAGGTACAATCAGACATTCCAACATTGTACATCTTTCTTACATGAAGTAAAATAGGTACAATCAGACATTCCAGTCTTAAATCTAAACAAAATCAGCATCCCATTACATCACAGTTGAAAACGTCTCAAGATTGTATAATGACAAACGTCTCAGTTGAAATCAGCATCCCATTACAGCACATTTAAAAACGTCTCAAGATTGCATAATGACAAACGTCTCAGTTGAAAATCAGCATCCCATGCTTGTAAAAATCGGACAAATAAAGGATGGAGTTAAGTATGAAATAGATAAATAAACAAACAATCATTTAGTGCAAGTTTATTGTAGAAGACTTTACAAAGGTTATCATCCTTGCAATAAAACCAAAACCAAAATGCAAATAAGAGTTATACACCAGACTCCTAAATTGATTTTTCAAACTAAGATATACAGTTGGCATTATTGTAGAAGACTTGCAATGGTTGCCTAAAATCACTACTATACATACTTCTTATTGTTCTCATTTTTCAGTACCACTCCTTAATTCCAAAGTTTTTAACTCTTTCCTTTACCCTTTTGAACATGCCAAAATTGAGGCTCACTTTCCATGAGTTATTATCAACAAGGGATCCATCAGTTAGGGATATAGGAGAAGAATAGATAGTTTGGTTGTTTATTGACACAGTGTAGTTGCTCGTTGCTCGAAAGGAGAGACTAGAACTACATAGTTATTTTACACTTTGAGAACTTTCTTTTCTTCCATTGCTCACATTTGGATGGAAACAAAGCTAATATAATGTTGTGTTGATTCCATCAGCTATTTATGTTCTAAGTGTCTGCAACAGCACCAGAATAAACAAAAGCATCATCCAATAAAAATAGGAAATGCACTAAACTAAATAACAAACACCTCAATACAAGAAATGCACTAAACCAATCAAGCATACAAACAAAGAAAATAGATATACCAACCATAGATAATTACAACATCTTAGCGCATGTTATTAAAACCTGAAACAATAAAGATAATTTATTAATTTTATTCTCTCAATAAACAATAAACCACTATAATTTAAAAAATTAAAACTTTGATAGTACCGACTATAGATCTCAAATCTGGTTCATATGTGTTGTCAAGACTGATATGATTACTATCTTCAATTGATCTGATAATTGACACATTGTCATATACAAAAGATAATAAAATAAATTTATTTGCAAGAAAAATTGAATCGACACATACCCTTGTTGCAAACAATAAACCACTACTGTTAGATGCTTTACATTAGTCTGGTTTACTTTTATCTCTTGCCAATATAACTCAGCTAATCGATCCAGAGAATCAGTCTTCCGGATCGCTAAAAAAATGTGCGGATTTGGTTAATCGGTCAACGATTACCCAAATCGCATCATGGCCTCGTCGAGTCCTAGGCAGTCCTACCACAAAATCCATAGTAATATGCTCCCACTTCCACTCTGGAATAGGGATCCTCTGAAGTAACCCAGCAGGTCTCTGGTGCTCAGCCTTCACCTGCTGACAGATAAGACATCTAGCTACAGACTCCGCGATGTCTTTCTTCATACCGTTCCACCAATAGGAATGCCTCAAATCACGATACATACGGGTTCCACCTGGGTGGATAGCAAATCTAGAACGATGAGCCTCCTGAAGTAACTCCTCCATGACCGGGTGAGACTAAGGTACACACAATCTGCCTCGGAAATAAACAATCCCCTCGTCGTCTCGTGTAAACTCAGTCTGCTGTCCGGAAGCTATCTGACTGCTAATGAACTGTAAATGCTGATCTCCGGCCTGGGCCTCTCGAATCCTCATCCTGATCGACGACTGAGCAACCATGGTAACCAGAATACCCTGCTCTGTCCGATCAAGTCCGTGACTAAAACTCGATGACAAGCTAAAGTCCCTCTGTACTTCCTGCTAAGTGCATCACGACCACATTAGCTTTACCCGGATGGTAGCTAATAGTACAATCATAATCCTTCAGGAACTCCATCACAGATTGAGTTCCTTCTGTGTGAAAATATATTTGAGACTCTTATGATCAGTAATAATCTCAAAAGTAATACCATAAAAATGATGTCGCCAAATCTTCAAAGCAAAGATAATAGCGGCTAGCTCTAGATCATGTACTGGGTAGTTCTTCTCATGCTCCTTCAACTGACGAGAAGCATAGGAGACTACCCTACCGTGCTGCATCAAAACAGCGCCCAAGCCCTGAAGAGATGTGTCTGTGTAAAGTACGAATCCGTCATCACCAGAAGGTAAAACCAAGACTGGTGCTGATACTAATCTCCGCTTCAGCTCCTGGAAGCTGGTCTCACAAGCCTCTGACCACGTGAACTTCACGCTTGTCCTAGTCAGACGCGTCAATGGCATAGCAATGCTGGAGAAACCCTCAATGAATCGTCGGTAATATCCAGCCAAGCCCAAGAAACTACGGATCTCTTGGACTGACTTCGGCTGCTCCCAGCTAGTGATAGCCTCGATCTTCTGAGGATCTACAGAAATACCTCGGCTAGACACCACATGTCCCAGAAAACCAACTGAGGATAGCCAAAATGCACATTTGCTGAACTTCGCATACAGATGATGTCGTCGAAGAGTCTCCAGGACTATGCGAAGGTGCTGCGCATGTTCCTCCTCGGAACGTGAATAGATCAATATGTCATCGATAAACACAATCACAAACTGATCTAAATACTCCAAAAAGATACGGTTCATCAAATCCATAAATACTGTAGGAGCATTGGTAAGCCCAAATGGCATTACCAAAAACTCGTAATGTCCGTATCTGGTGCGGAATGCTGTCTTCTGAATATCAGAATCTTTGACTCTCAGCTGATGATATCCAGACCGCAGATCAATCTTGGAATACACTGATGTATCTCTAAGCTGATCAAATAAATCTTCAATCCGTGGCAAGGGGTACTTATTTTTGATAGTCACTGCATTCAGCTGCCTATAATCGATGCACAACCTCAGAGTACCATCCTTCTTCTTGACAAATAGTACAGGAGAACACTAAGGTGGAATACCGTGGGGTTCTCCACAAGGATACCGGAATGCTCCTGCCCGTGCATGCCATATGCAGCTGCTACAGGGGGAGTTGTCCTCTGCTGACGGTACGATGATTGGGCTTTCGGCCCACCTCGTTGAGTCCCAGACTGACCAACTGTCCTCCCGGAACAGAACTCCGGAAGATACATGCTGAACCTTTAGCGAACAGTCTCGGCTCACGTGCCTAGGCAGTTTACAATAATAGCAAACTGACTATCCAAGGTGCATGCAGAGATGATGTGATCTCAGGACCCGCATCGGGTGCAGTGAGAGTCACCGATGGACTATTTTCGGTTCTGCTAAGAGGACCGGGAGCGTCCAGATGAAGATCGTCCTGACTTTCGGGGTCATCCCGATGACCTCGAAGTTCTCTGACCCATCTAAGTGCGACTGCTCTGCTTCTGACCTGTGGTCTGTGGCTGCTGAATCTGTCCGGAAGTCCGGTCAGTCTGCTTCCTCTTCTTGTCTACTTTCACTCTGTGATGAGCAGACTCAATCATAAGAGCTCTATCCAGTGTCTCGGTGTATGATAAAGTACTAAAACCAGAAATCTTCAGCTGAAGATGCCCGTCCAGACCCTGGACAAACTGAAGCATACGAGATCTGTCATCGGCAACTAACTCAGGACAGAATCCGGTCAACCGGTTAAATTTGGCATTATACTCCATCACTGAGCGGTTATTCTGTCGAAGACTCAGGAAATCCCGCCGGCGTGTCATCTGATACGCCCGGGGAAAACACTGACTCTCGAATGCCTCTCTAAATCTCGTATATATAACATGCTGCTCGCCTATAATCGAGCGCTGTGTGTCCCACCAGATCTCTGCCCCCGTCTCGTAAGTGGTAAGCAGCCAGTTCAGCCTTCTCCCACTCAGAGCAGGCCATGTAAAAGAACGTATCCAAGATTGAGCCACGCTCGGATCAGTCTCCCCGCGAAATAGCGTGAATTGGCTTTTCACCAACTCCGCCAAGGCTGGGATCCATGCTCGTGCACAACCATATCCGTAGATATCATTGCAGACTGGGCAGAATCACTGGAGTTGATCTTATGGGTGGTACTGATGGATAGGTTGGAAGAGGTACCACTGGTGCTGCCACATAAACAGGGTAGGAACCACTAGTGGAACTACAGAGTAGGCATAAGTAGGGACGACTAAAGGTACGATGGGTGGTACCGGGTAAGATGTAACCGGTACTGCTGGTGTAGGTACCGAGTATGTAGTAACCAGCACAGATGTCTGTGGTGGTACCGAGTACGCAGTATGCACGGCTAGAGAAGGTGTCGAGTACCCTGTAGGTACTACTGGCGGTACAGGCGAGGTAGGTACCTCTGAAGTCGGAACCGTCAGGATCTAACAGTCTAACGTGGTCACAATACCCTGAGGAGTCTATCCCTGACGGACAGGCTCAACCCTAAAAGAACTCTCTGGAGACTCTGCCTCTAGAGAATCGATCGTCCTCATACATGTGCGACCACGTTTAAGTACTAGAACACGTATCATATATGTAAAAAAAATGTTATCCAGATATCACTACAGGTATGAAAACTATAAAATTACCTGATTTACCTATTGCCGTCTGGAGATATCCTGTCGCTGCTTAGCCCCAAATAGACCCTCGTCAAAATACCTCGGAATTTCGAAACGAGTAAGTCGACGGAAATCCGTACAATCCGAAAATATCCAGATACGCTCACAAACTCCGGAACACAAAAATCCGAATCGGAGCCTAGCTCTGATACCAAATAAATTGGTATCAGATAAACCTCGAAAATCCAAAACGAAGAGCAAGTATCATGAGCCTAGCTCTGATACCAAATAAATTGGTATCAGATAAAATCCCGAAAATCCAGAATGCCTAGCAAGTATCATAAACCTGCTCTGATACCAAAAGAATTGGTATCAGAAAAAATCTCGAAAATCCAGAACACAGAAGCAGGTATCATAAACCTGCTCTGATACCAAATAAATTGTCACGCACCCAGGTAGTCCCTGTCCGAAGAAATTTCGGCAGCATCTCCCCTGTACGACGGACAATATGAAGCTCAGTATACATATATCTCTATACCTCGGCCACACACGGCCGGAATAATACAATACAATTAAGAAACAACCCACGCAGTTTATATCAACATTCACACAGATATAATATATGATCAATCCACGCAGTTTAATAAGGAAAGACGATATAGAACCTCGAAGATATATGTAAACAGCCTACTCCACTACAACGAAGAAACAAATCCATGAAGTAATGGAAATACAACCGCAGCGGAAAACAAAAGTAGCAAACCCGAATGTTCAATGTAAAGTCCACAATACAAACCCACAATACAAGTATATAAGATGCAAAAGCAAAATATACTCCGACAAAGAAAATCCTCGCGATAATGGGGCTAGCGACTGGAATCTCTCCTGACGGCCTCAACCTGAAAAGTAGTAACAACGGGGTGAGTTCAAAGAACTCAGCTGGTAATCCAATAGACATGTACAGCAATATATAACTACCAGTAATATCCTAAGGTACAGTCTCCTAAACCATAGGATCAATAGTACAATTCTCTAATCATACAACCTACGGTATAGTCTCCTAACAGTTCAACAGATATACAGAGCTGAAACAAACTGTAGTAACCCACAATATGCATAAAGCACAATCTATAGCAAGAATAATAAGGAACTGCATAACTGTAATAAACTGTACTCACCTGCGAGGCTTGGGCAAATGACTGTGGACATACACAGACAAAGATAGGCAGAGCAAATAAGCATGTATCCTGTATGCATGTCAATCATATGCAGTCACTCAAGTGCATCATCCAATATGCAACAATCACAATAAATGCAATATGTGCATATGATGCAATATGACATGGTCACCCCTGACGCTAGTCAGCCGTCTCACACGCGATGACGAGACCGAGTAGGTAGGGCTGTGACACCGTGCACTCTGTCGTCACTACCCCTGATGAGTGACCGAGTGGACGGGATGCTGTCGGAGTACACCTATCCTCCTACCTCAAACATAGTGAGGGAGTTAACGCCTCAACTCCCGGTATGACGGGAGGGATCCCTGCTCGCTATCTACTGCAATCACACTACCCATGAGCGGACCGGCGGAGCACTACAGAGCAACCTACACACCCTGGGTCTTGTGCCACTACCCATGCGGTGGTCACATTGTGGCAGTCCGTGTAGCTGGAGATGAGCTCAACAATAATGGAGTCGTCAATCGCCCAGCATGCAATCATGCAGGATGGTGCATGATGCTACAGTATGTCATACCTGAACATAGCCTCCTCCATATATGTGTGTGCCCAAAAGGTAAACGCATATATATAACCATGATATAAACAGCATAAACCCAAAGACATCACATATAACAATGATGTAAGTATCATGAATCCAAGAGCATGTATCACACATGTAAAACAACTAATCCAGTAGAGTAGAGCACTATAGATATGCATCTCTATGAACATATATATACATGGCAAGAGGTAAATATCCAATCCTGAAGTAAAGCAACTAGCAGACGAAGCATGTGATAGGTATCAACTAGCTAAGACCAGGGAAGAAAATAATCTACTATCTGCCACTAGTAAATATATATAAGCTACACATATCATAAGACATTATCAAAAGATAAGTCAGAGGGTACCCGCCTATAGGTATCGAATAATCTATAACCGGGAAAATGATAAATCTACCAATCACTAGTAAATATATATAAACTGCACATATCATAAGACACTATCAAGAGATGAGTCAAAGGGTACCCGCCTCAAATAGAAGGTACAATCCAAATCCAAAGTCGAGACATCCGTCTCGAATCAAAGTCCTGCATCAAACAATATATATATATATATTTTTTAGCTAAGTCCAAATGAATAGCTAAATAAAATCCCTAAAACTAAATTAGGGCAAAACCCTAATCAATACAATCTCGACCTACTCAATTAAATCTAACGGTCAATTAGGGTTAGTTACCTAATCCCGAATCACCAATAGATTAGAAATCTAAACTTAGATTAAATCTAATAGTTGACTAGGGTTAAATGTCTTAACCCTAATTATTCCATTAGATTAATCTAGGCAATTAAATCTAGTCACAATCAATATAATCCTTAATTCACCTAACATAATCCTTATTCATCATTAGGTTATGTAGATTAATTAACCTCGAGTGCCTCGACATCAAATATCTTTCTGAATCTGGATCATCAATGACATTTTGCTCTCCTAAAGTATATATTGCTCCAACTTTTACATATCGCGTCCATCGTTTGAGTATATACATATCAGGCAAATGAAACACTTTGTTGATACGAAAAAAAGCTAACATATGTCTACATGGAATGCCCTCAAACTCAAATTTTCTACAGCTATACGATATGTAATCCCTTTGTTTGTCATGCATGAGCACTCTTGATTTTGAGGAAGATGAACTTTGAAATTTCATCATGTGGTAAACTGCTGAGGCAACTTTTGTAAATGTCTGTTGCACATAATAACTATGACTCTCGATCATTTCACTTTGAAACTCCAGCCATTTCTTTTTTGTGTACAGCTTAACCATTTGACTTTTCATTGGCCAAGTTGTATTAACTTTGGGATTCTCATTCATATCAATATGGTCCGCAACTAACTCATTGTGTCTTTGGTGTCTCAGTGCTCTATTAAAACGTGTGATAAAATCCATTAATGAGTTTTTATTTGAGACATATTTCTTGAAAAATGCATGTGACCCTTCAGATCTTTGGCTACTTAACATTCCTACAGAAAATACATGACTAAAATATGCTGGCACCCATCTGTGTCGCAATTCATACATCAAGGACAACCAATCATTCTTCTCTAAGTTAGCTTCCTTGATAGTCTCTTCCCATGACTTCTCAAAATCATCAGGTGTTGTAGAATTTGCAATGATGTTCTTTATGCTGTGATAACGGTTTCGAAAAGTCAAATGGTCTAATTTTTCTGGGAATTTGTTCAATATGTGCTACAAACAATATTGATGTACTGTTTGAGGTAAAACCTGTGCAATAGCTTTTGTCATTGCAGGATCTTGATCAGTGATGATAATGTTTGGTGCACCTTTAGACATGGCTTATAAGAACTTTGTAAGCAACCAAACAAAAGATTCAGTTTTCTCATCACTAAGAAACCCACACAAAAAAAAATTGTCTGATGATGATGATTAACTCCTACAAATGGTACCAAAATCAACCATATTTGTTGGTGTTATAAGTTGTATCAAATGCAATAGCATCACTAAATACACTATATGCCCTTTTTGATACATGATCAACCCAAAAGCACCTACTAAATTTGTTATCTGAATCAGTCTCGTAGGCAAAGAAAAAAGCTGAATTCTTCTCCTGCTCAGATGTAAAAAACTCGATAAGTGTTTCAGCATCAATACCCTTTTGTTCATCCCTTAGATTTCTCTCAAAGTTTCTAATATCAGTTTCTGTACAACCTACCCGTTCAGGGCCTCCATACTCTATCTCCAATAAACAAATTTGTTGACAAGTTAATACATTGGCCTCTGAAAACTATTTTGTCAATGCTTTTTTGGCTGCAGAAACATTACGATGTGAGCGAAGCAAATGCACCTTTGATGGAGTTGAGAGCAGATGATTATGAGCTTCTATAAAGTTACAGATAACCCAATCCGGTCCCATCTGTTTCTTGACAAATGCAATATTTGTCTTACAACCCGTTCTAACTGTGCCACGTACTCTTTCCCTTATTTGTTGATCAGGATTTGGATGTTTATTGTGTCGCATTAGATATGTATGTCCTTCTTTAAAGCATACAATTTGTTTCCATGTGACTTCATTTGTCATTTTGTTTTTCCTGCTCGTGCCATTCCTTGAACTAAATCCGGCTTCTCGTGCATATTGGTTATAGAACGAATATGCATCCTCTAGAGATGAGAATTCCATTCCAATTTTTGGCTTTCGATCATCTGCAACTTGGAGAATGAATTCCTGATCATCAACTCTATTTTCTTCCATTTCTGGGCGCCCTCGCATTATATTTGACAATAGATAAATAAATAAAAATTATTTCAATTAACAGAATAAAACAAAGGTGATTCTAATATAGTAGATGCATGATTTTCTAACGGAACATCAGCTAAGTTAAACATGGAATTGAATGTCAAAAATACAACTATAAGTTAAATATAGCACTGTTTAGGTTTCTATTACTTGAATCTCAAGTTAAATGTAGCACTCTTTCTCTTTTGTGTTTTATTTCTTATACAACTAAAAGAAATACAGATATACAGATGCAAAAATACTATTAGATTAAGAAATTTAAAAAAAGTAAACAGAAGTCCATCTAGACTCTCCGATTCGATTTCAAGAATTGGAGTGTCTGAAGAGACTTTGGGATGGCCGGATGAGCTTGGGATGTCAAGGAAAAAATGCTAGATGTTTAGGAAAAAAAGAATTATATAGAATGTACAACAGATTATCAATCGTCACAAACTACTGATTTCTCGTTCCATAAAGACATGTAATATTTGGTCCAAAATGCAGTGAAAATGTTACAGCTAAATGAAGATGACAACTTGAAAAAGACAGCTTTAGAAAACTTTACATTTGTGTTTGACAGCCTAAATTAGCACAGACGCAGCAAGTTATGTTAATTGATGCACTGAACTCAATCAAAGACCAAGATAAAGGAATATATGAAATGCAAACTAAATTGAGTATACATAAATATAGCAAGAATTTACCGGAGAAGGATTTTGCTCGTGAAGAGAGGAAGGAGAGGACGCGACAAAAGAGGGGAGAGCTCGACACTTCTGCTAAGGCTCCGAGGAGAGGACCTGTCGCCGGAGTGGGAGAGGTCGGGGGTTCTGCTAGGGCTCGTGGCAGGAGAGGGGAGAGCTCGACGAAGAGAGGAAGGGCTCCGAGGAGAGGACGCGGCAGGAGAGGGGAGAGCTCGGCCGGAGAGGGGAGAAGGAGAGGTGACTCGCGGCGGGAGAGGGGAGAAGCAGAGGTCGGGGGTTCTGCTAGGGCTCGCGGCAGGAGAGGGGAGAGCTCGCCGAAGAGAGGAAGGGCTCCGAGGAAAGGACACGGCAGGAGAGGGGAGAGCTCGGCGGGAGAGGGGAGAAGGAGAGGTGACTCGCAGCGGGAGAGGGGAGAAGGAGAGGTCGGGGGTTCTCTTCGCGCGACAGAAGGGGACTCGCGGGTTACGCGGTGGCTAGGGTTCTTTGGCCGAGTTTTGTTTCCCCTAGCAGAAGCGCAGAAAACGCCACTTTGCCTTGGCTGACGTGGCAGCGCCACGACAGCTTCACCGCACGGCGCCGCAGCAAAAACGCCGCAGCACAAAAGTTCTCTCTCTCTCTATATATATTTTTATATATTTATATATATTTTAAAACCAAGACATGAATGTCATAATATTCAAAAAGATTTGCAAATAATTTTTCAAAGTATGAAACATAAAGTTTTAGAGGAATATTCAAAGTATTTTTCAAACTATGATTTTTCAAAAAGTATGAGTTTGAAAAATATGATTTTGAAAGGATCTGTATCTAACTTCCCTTTTCCTCGGTGATGGCAGCAGATCCAATCAGATGCTGGTGGTAGTACTAGGTTAAGTTGCTGCCAAACTTGCAACCGACACTATCCAGAACCCACTACCAGGATACCCATCATAGTTAGGCGCTTCCCTTTAATGAGATTAAAATCCAGAACTCTATATTCCTAGGATTAAAATCAACATAGCTTACCCTAAGCTAGTGTTGGTGATAGATTGAAGACCACAGCGCTCGCAAGGATGAAGGAAATCGGACTGCTGACGAGGGATCTGCATCCCTTGCGCTTGCATGGCCGGAGGTAGGGCACGATTTCACTGAATCGGGAATAAAGCTCGGCATTGGACGATGATCGGAGAAGGTGGCGACAGTGGTGTCGGGGTTGTCTAAGGCACGACTCTCTGTGCTGCTTAGCGCGAGGGGATGAACGGATCTGAGGGCGGATCGACCGGCGGTGGCTCGTGCGTCATAGGTGTTTGGGCAGAGAGGGCGTCGGCGGTGTCGCGAGCTCGAGGAGGAGGAAATCGGGTAGCGGAGTGAAGAGAAGAAAAGAAGAGAGGAAGATGAGGAGTTCGGCCGGGGGGAGAAGTAGGGCACAGGACGGCAACAGGCGAGGGGAAAAGAAAAAGGAAAAGAAACATAAAAAATCAAACTTTTCCTCGTTAAAATGGGATAGCCTAAACATGCTTTTCCGTGACCTCAATTTTATCCCCGTAAACTCGTCCATACGGGCTCTGAAAAATTCCCAAAAATTTTTTAAAAATTCTGAAAAATTCCCTTATAGTTATTCGCCCTTTTTCGATATTTTACAGAGTGTATATTGTATCGTCCGCATGCTTTTCAGAGCCTAGACTCCCCCCAACTCTGACATAGTTGTAGTCGAGATCCCGACTGCGATATCAACCTCCCCTTCATACAAGAGTTGAGCGTATATCGTATCACCCGTGTCCTTTTTAAGATCCAAAGTCTCCCAATTCGGATATAGTTGGAGTTGAGATTTTGTTTGTGATATCAACCTTCTCTTCTCACAAGGGTCGGGCCTATATCATATCGCCCGCATCCTTTTAAGGGCCCAGACTCTCCTGACTCAAAACATAGCCGCTGATTAAATTATTCTCTCTCCGACTCTACAGTATTTGGGAGTTGTGAGATCGACTTTATTATTTTCTCGTGAATAAGATATAGTCCCAGATCGAGTTATTTTCTCTCCCACTCCATGGGTACTTTAGAGTCGTGAGATCAACTTTATTATTCTCTCCCGACTTGGACATAGTTACGGATCGAGTTAATTATACTCTCCCGACTCTGACATGGTCGTGGATTGAGCATTTTCTCTGTCGAGGGTGGTGCAACACTTATTCTCCCGACTAGGACTCAGTCATAGATTGGTCTCTCTCCTATGTTTTGATATACTTCGATTAATTATTGTCATATCAACTCTACCTTTAGGTACTCAGCCACATGGATCATTCGACAGTTGAGGAAAATTTTTGTCCAGTCAGTTAGTCTACATCTTCTTTTGACTAGACTTGAAGAAGATGCTTGTGATTCGGATGGTAGGTAAGAGTCCATGTGGCGGTCCTTGACCCAATCAAACAAGGAGTCTGGGTGACATCTTTTAAAACTTGGTCAACATGGAGGTTATGTGGCAGTATCCGACCTTTCGAGCCAGTCCGATGTTCGAAGCCGATTTGATCTTCTGAGACAGTTTGATCTTCCGAGTCAGTCTGATCTTCCGATTTGTCAACTCTTTGACTTGTTGACTTTTCCAAGCTCTCGACCATTGGACCTCCCAAGCTCCTGGCATATAGCGGTTACTACTATTAAAAGATACAACGGTTACAAATGAGATCCTTTAACAAGATATCCATGAAGCATTAAAAGATCATTAACGAAGTCTTCTTCTTCCTTACGTAAGGGGCGCTCTCAATCTCAATTTCTCTCATCTTTTAGATTTCTCCTCTCTACTATCGAAACATGGTGCTAACAACCCCTGATGACACTGTGCTACGAGGCTACGTGGGAAAATTCTAGAAGAAGACTTCAACGCCATTAATATTCAATTTCTATCATCTTTTAGATTTCTCCTCTCTACTATCGAAACATGGTGATAACAACCCCTGATAAAAATCACTGTGCTACGAGGGAAAAATCTAATAGAAGACTTCAACGCCATTAATATTGGGATAGATTTTTATCACCGTCTTACCGTGTGGAGATCTTTAAATCGGGACACCACTAAATATAACTTTCTTGGATACGTCCAAAACTTCTTAAATTATTATAAGTCCCAATCAACTTTTTATTGAACATAGACCGGAGCTATCGTAATGCATGAGCTACAATTTATAGATTTTTTTTTTCCCCCTAAAATCGCTTCTTCACAATTTCCTTTCCTTAAAAATTTAGATTCAATGTTTTAAAAATTAAATTTAAATTTAAAAAATGACTAATTTGCAGAATAATAAAAATAAATTATTTCACAATTTTATAGAATAAAACTCCCACGATATCATACAAAACAATCAACATTCAACCACAAACCAACGTCGATCGGGATGATTATCGATATTCGGATCTACGGTAGCATTTTAAACAGATCCGTTAATATATTTTTTATTCAAAGCCGATCGGATTAGAGTCGGGGGAGAGGTGGAGGCCGGCGGCGGCGAGTAGATCGAGGGCGGCGGCGAGGCGGTGGGAGAGAGCCTCGATGCGGCGGAGGTACTCCCGCGCCTGCAGCACCGACTCCGCCTCCAGCTCCCCCATCTGGCCGCACAGCCGCTCCTCCGCCTCCTCCGTCGCCAGGAGCCGCTGCCGCGTCCGTTCCAGCTCGCGCTCCATCGCCGCCTCCCTATCCCTCCCCTCCGCCGCAGCCCGCTCGAGCTCCTTGTTCCGCCGTTGCAGCTCTGCTACCTCCAACGCTTCCGCCGCTGCCATCGTCGGATCTGGACTAATTCAGCGCCTTACCGTTAAAACTGACTTCGAATCCTATTCGAGCCGCGGACGGGCATAAATAGGCAAAGAGGCGTCCAGGTTCAATGAATCGACGAATGGAGGTTTAAGTCACGATTTCCGTCGCGACGGTGCCCAATCGCAAGTAATTTAGTCGCGTTTCAACTCGTACGTTATGTGGCGTGAAAGACACTCTTCCCAGAAAAATGGGTGGGGTACTATAGTCATTTCAGATGCTGAAGTGCGCGATCTTTTCGTTTTGCTCTCTGTAATTTAATTATTCTCGTGCAATGATAATAAATCCTATAAAGTTACATAATTACGGTTGCGCATTCTTGACTTGACTGATTGAGTGATAAGAAGATTTAAAAATATATCATTTTCGAAATATTTAAGAGAATCAGGAGTAATTTGTAAAAGTGGTCTGTCTTCAATTATTGGACGTCTACTACCTCCTCACGCAATTGAACCGTCGAAGCACCACCATGAATAAATTATTATTAATAATAAAAAGTTATGTTGTTTCTACATTTATTTACTTCTCCAAGAAAGTTTTTAATTTACATTTCGTCGTTTAAGATGTTATATATCGATAAGTTCTTATTTTAGAAAAAAAGAGGACTTTTTTGGCCATTTGAAAAATGCATTTTGTCGACTACTTTGTCCGCAAGTTATGTGGAGTTGACGTTATCACGCGCAGCAGATCTTCGAGATAGTTGACAAATTATTAGTTTGAATTTCAAACTAATTTAATCTTTTTTATAGATGAAAAATTAAATTTATGTAGATAAATAAAGGGAAAAGAAGAAAATCTATTTGATTTCGAACCGATTGAAAAGCCAATGAGATTTCACCGCGTGTCTACTTATCTTTACGACCCGTCCTAGCGATTTACTCACGTGATAAGAACGTGCATCGGAAGAAGGTGTGGTTCGAGTCGCGGGCAAGGCGGATAAGCGGCGGCGGCGGTTCGAGATCGATGGCGGCGACGGGAGGATCCGGTGGAGGCGATCAGGATGAGTTCTACCTCCGGTACTACGTGGGTCACAAGGGGAAGTTTGGTCACGAGTTTCTGGAGTTCGAGTTCCGCCCCGACGGCAAGCTTCGCTACGCCAACAACTCCAACTACAAGAACGACACCATGATCCGCAAGGAGGTCTTCGTCTCCCCCGCCGTACTCCGCGAGTGTCGACGCATCATCGCTGACAGCGAGGTACGTCTCGCTTCGTCGATGTCTAAATCCGTGCCCCTTGTTTTCGTTCTAGGGTTTCCATTATGTGTTGACTATGATCCTATGAGTTTTTTGCTTTGATCGCTGGATCATAGATTATGAAGGAGGATGATAACAACTGGCCGCCCCCGGACCGTGTTGGCAGGCAGGAGCTGGAGATCGTGATGAACAACGAGCACATATCGTTCACTACTTCCAAGATTGGATCCCTTGTTGACGTCCAGGGCAGTCAGGACCCTGAAGGGCTCCGTGTTTTCTATTATCTCGTCCAGGTAAATTTCTATGAAATGCTCTTCACATTCTTGCTTTCCGCCCAATTAGGCCTGGTCGTCATATAGTATACACAGAGGGTCCTTGCAGGTTGAGGCAGGAAAAGGGTAAGGAATGTCTTTAGTGAGTCACAAAATCGTTTCTTTTTCCCGTTGATAGATTTTAGTTTAGAAGCGTAGCTTGCTATTTGCCCCTTGACGAGAAGGTGGGCGTGGTCTGGGATTTCTACCCATCTTTGTGACCATGGAGAGTTTGTAGTTTTGACCAATTGTGGCAAGTCATGTGCAGTGAATGACAATCTGGATTCATGAAAATGCCTTCCAATTGTATCGTTAGCATATGCATAGTTTACACTTTACTAGTAAGTAGGAAATTGTCTATGGAGAACATAAAGCTGATTTTTGGTAGTTTATGGATCACTATTTATCTGGTCAAGAACAATTATCTTGGACTCCCTATACTCACATACGTGTAACTCAAATTAATTTGACCTATTGACCATTGAATATTGTGTCTTTTTTTTATCATATCCATGCCATCTTAACTTAGGTACTTGCCAATACCTAATTCCTTGCAAATTATATAGATATATTTTAGTTTTCCCCATATCTATCTCACGATTAATTTATTTTTCTGTGTTTATTATTTGTTTTTATTGCACCATTGACTGCTATACTTTGTTAAATGTTCATGTTAGTCTAAGGGTTACGAGATAATTAAAAAAAGTCCAAAAAGTTTCTATAATCACTCAACTTTGTCCTATGAATGATATCTTCTTTAATTTTTGTTAATAGGTCCTTGCATATTCATCCTTCTCAAAAACATGAATATGAGACAAGTGGCATTTTTCATCTGTTTTTCAACTTTGTCCTATGTTGCTTTTGTATGGGGCTATTTTCCTGAGTTCCATAGAGTTTGTTGTTTCATGTCTTAAGAATTCTCTGCCTACCTACCTGTGGCAGTTTCTGGTGCATTTACCTTTTTGTTGAGGGTTGTTACAGTATTTTCTGCAAGTATGACGATGCCATAGATTACTTGTGTTCTCCATTAGACTTTTCATTTTAACAAATCAGCTTACCATTTCAATAGTGTTTTCACCAATCCCTCTTTGTTGTTGGATAATACATCCAAGAAATATTGCAAAAATTTTCTCTCCGTCCGACTCACCTTTTCTTTTCTTTATTGCTGATGTAATATTCTTTATGCAGCCACTTATGCATTCTTTTCAAAATTGCTTCATTTTTGTATTCATTTTACCTTATGTTTCTTTTCCTGTTGCCCTCTTTGATGCTTTGAGTTCAAAATCTAATGGTTGTGTTTGTAAAAGCATCCACATCAACTTCCCTAAACACAAAATTTACCTTAAATTTTACATTTTACATAAAAAAAAATCTTTGCATCAACTATCCTATCCATTCCCTAAATTTAGATGTCATGAATAGTACTTCTCTAAATTTAGGGAATGAAATCCATTCCCTAAACATTAAATTTCATTTAATTTGGGAGAGAGAAAAAACAAAGGGAATGGATTGGGTAATGAAAAGTAGATATTACATAGGGAGAGAGAAAAAAATAATTAAAAAGTGAAAGAGAGAAGAAAATAATAAAAAAAATAAAGATAATGGAAATTTTAGAGTAGCTGATGTAGTGCGTAATGAAAAATGATTGTCTAAATTTAAAAAAGTGAGTGGTTTACCCAAAATTTTAGAGATATTTTAGAGAAATTGATGTGGATGCTCTAAGTATTTTGTGGACAAGAAAACATGTAATTATTTTGAGAAAGGATACTTTTCACTCTATTAGCTTTGGTAGTGAAACCAAATCCGAACATCACTGAAACGTTGATGCTGTCTCTATCGATACTAATATCATAATTTTTGAAAGGTTGACTAACAGCCCATTGTCACTATTTTTTTTAAGTATTATCTCCATCAGTGGATTCAAAAAATGGTTTCTCTTGCTGCAAATGTTGCACACTTTTCCTTAGCTTTGTTAGAATTAGGAAGATAATGGCTAATGAGTGGGCTGACTTCGCTTGCCAGGCTATGACATATCAATCCTGTATTCTCCTTAGCCTCTTCTTAAATTCTCCAGAAGGTGGAATTGGATGATCAGGATATCTTTCTTACATTGTTCATGCTTATTTCGTGCTACTTCCCCATCCTGTAATCGGCATCATGCCTAATCATCCAACACTAAATATAGATTTCAGTCTTATATTAAGCACATAACATGATGCCTACTAAAAGTTGTTATGAAAGCAACTTTTGTCTAGGGGCTTCACAACGATCTAACCTTATTTATAGAGTTCAATGTTAGAAATGATCCACATAGCTGAGCCAAGCATTTAAGGTTTGCAACTTGTAGTCTAAAAGCTATGTAGCTTCTTCATTCTCCAATTGCCCATAGAGAGTTCAGGCATCTAAATAGATATACATGGAGATATATGACAAAAAAAATACTCTATTTTGAGGCTGGCTTAAATTTTGTTCCAAATAATTTTGAAATGACGTGTTAGATTTATTAGGAGCATAAAAATGATATTACTGTAAGTGTAGATTTGCACTAAGACTTAATTTTAAGCTCTTATTTTTAATGGTAATATGAGATGGATTTATCAGTCATGTTTAGGATAAATATTTATGGTGCATGTTAATATTGTATTAATTGATAAAAGCTTGAATATGATAAACTTTAGGCATGAATTGTGATGAAAAACTTTATAGCTGATGGTTTAAGACTAGTTAGAGTTTGATAAAATTATGTTTAGCAATGAAAGAAAGGTGAAGAGGTAGATTGATAGTAAATTTGCAAGGAACAGTTTTAGAAATTTTGGTATGTTATTTAACAAAATGAGTCAGTAATTAAGATATGTGTGATAGGATAGAGATGGGATGCTTACACTGGGAAGAACATCAAGAGCATTGTGTAATTGTCATGTGTATTTTTGGGCCAAAAGAAAATTTTAAAACTATAGTACAATCATCTATTCTTTTGTGTCAATGATGGTCACTAGGAACTAATACCTAAGAAAATTATCGCACTACCCAAGGGACCCTTATTTCTTCTAGAAGGGATCAACACTTGTGACAATTTATCCATGAAAACCTTCTCAAATATCCAAATAGGCATAAAAACATATAAGGATGGAACATTTTGAGAATTGCATTGTATTTTTTGTATGTATTTATACAAGTAGATTTATATGATATTCATGTTAGTAAAAATATGGATCTTAAACACCAGTATTTTTTGTTGTTGTAATAATGTGCACAGATGAACTCGAGATTGTCATATCAAGTTGCTACCAGAGAATAGATTCAAATTGTGTGTGTATATATATATATATATATATATATATATATATATATATATATATATATATACAATTTGAATCTATTCTCTGGTGGCAACTTGATCATGACAATCTCGAGTTCATCTGTGCACATTATTATAACAAAAAAAAAATACTGGTGTTTAAGATCCATATTTTTAATAAACAATAAAAAGAGAGAATATATAGAGATGATATGTACATGTGGAGAAACAATCAATATATTTATAATTGCATCAAACTTTGAAGGGACAATGAATAGATAGAGACCAAAACACTACTCAACACATTAAAAGATACTTCTAAATATAAGTACCAATAGTCATATTTGGAGTCAAGTTCAGTGGCACAATAAGTTTTGTCTAGCCATACCTAAATAGTTGGAGAAACAATCAATATTTTTATAATTGGAAAAGCAGAGTCAATTAAGGATGCAGGGAAAATGGCTTGATAGAAACCAAAAACTCTAGCAACGCATTAAAAGATACTTCTAAATATAACAATTGTCTTACATAGAGTTGAGTTTAGTGGTGCAATAAGTTTTGTATAGCCATCCCCAAATAGTTGGAACTAACAATTTATTTATGGTTCAAATTGTGTCAGAAAAAAGATGCTTGTTAAATTGAAGGTTTTGTTTCACAATGTTATATGTTTGGTATGGTAGGATGAATCTGCCGTCACAAAGACGATCTAATTTTAGTTTGTTACACAATTTACATATACTTAGTAAAGCACATTACACGTGTAGATGAGTCTTCTTATTGTTCTGCGATTATGCTATTATGTCATTGCAATTATTATTATCATTGTGTTTTTAAATATGATTTTTTCTATTGCATTGCTGACATGAATATTTTGGTCTCTTTCTTTGTTGCAGGATCTGAAGTGCTTCGTTTTTTCTTTGATTTCTCTGCACTTCAAGATTAAACCCATTCAGTCTTGAGTTCATGTTCCCAGTTTAACATATTTTGTTCTGGAACCCTTTGTAAGTTGCTAAGATTGTATGCTCAATTTCAGAATGTTTTTGAGAGCCCGCCAGGCTTTGGGTTTCGAAGTGCATGGAGACGATCCATTTAAGTAACATAGATTTTGTGTTTGTGGGTTCGTGTATGATGTGCCAACTAGACCAATGACACCCTTGACTTGATTCAGTTTGTGGTGTTTGGTTTACATGAATTTCTATTTTAGCTATAAATTCTGATGGGGTAAATCCTTCTGTTGGATTATATTAACAAACTTAGAAGGTCAATTCTCCTGAAATTGGCGTCACCTTAGCCTGTCTTCCTCTTCTTTTCCTCCCTTTTTTCACCCCTTGCCTTTCTTCACAGTATATACAGCTGTAAGTATGGGCCGTCTTTCTGTGTTTCCTGCTTCTTGCTCACCAAACCGAGACGTTAACGGTCATGCTGCCCCCCTACTATCTTTAATGCTTATTGCATATGCGTCCTATGACATTTTACAAATTATATAATTCATTCTTGGGATTTGTTTCCATGGTTCGTTGAATCGACAAGTACAGATGGGTTTTTGCTGACCATCCAGCAGTAGGAATGGTTCGTTCGAGAATGTGCAATGTAAAAAATCAAACTTTCAGCATTGTCCCAGAGTAAAATTATGAATTATTTATGAACAATATGCATAAAAAAAATTATAAACAATATTTATTAATAATTTTTTTTTCACTCGTAAAAATAAATAAGTAAAATAAGGATAAACGAAGGGCCAAAGTGAAATTATGACCCTTAACATGTGATGTCACTTTTCTTAAAATCTCGAAACGCGAAACAAGAAACAAAAAGGAAGCAGCTTCCTCACTCTTCTCTTCTCCTCTCTTATCGCTGTTGACCGTGGTGGATGCCTGAGGGCGACGTCGATCCGACGGCGGTGGCGGAGGCGGAGACGGAGGGCGAGGAGGAGACGGAGGACGAGAGATGAACGACCTCTCCGCTGCGGTGCTCGCCGACCGACAGCGGCACTTCGCCCCCGTCCCGGCCGCCGTTCCCCGTGTTCTCATCCCTCTTTTCCTTGCCAGCATCGGCGTTTCCATATTCATCCTCGTCGTAGTCCACAACGCCGCCCTCCTCGTATCAGTCCTCGTCGTGGCTGCACTCGTCTTGGGTTTATTTGTTTGGAATGCCAGCGCCCACCGAAGGAGTTTGGCAATCCGCCTTTTCCTCGAACAGTTTCCGGAAACTGATCTGGTAAAAGCCAACGACGGACAGCTCGTCAAGGTCACTGGGGTAATGCCTCCTTATCTTTCCCCCTTTTTATTTGGTGATAGTTTGAATGGTCTGTGTTTACATGTAACACTTAAAACCTCATGGTTGTTTTGGGGTCTCCATCTCGCTGAACATCACACGTCTATGCTATTGTGTCTTTTGTATTAGTACAGTTTTTGAATCTTTTTTTTTGTGTTGCTTTGACTATGGCTGTGAATAACAATCTTGCATCCCAAATTTTTGAAGCCGACTGAAGAATGAAAATGGGTTAGGTCAGCTGGAATCAGAGTTCACATTTTTGCCCGCATATGTGATACTCATTACCAGTGTAAATCTTTTCGTATTGGTGAGGAATGAATTATTAGTAAGAAGATTTGTGATTGATTGAAATGTTCTATGATATGCCCCGTCACAAATCCTTACAATACAGTTAGTGAGATTGAATAGACTTTTGAAAAGTTATCTATGACTATTTTTTTTTACTTTACCTATTTATGTCATACAAATAATCTTTGCTATTTGGATGACTATTGTGGCAAAAGGTGATGCAATCACCCTAGGCGCCCCCAAGGCATTTGGAAGGAGGTGACCGAGTGACATCTCTTGCTATTTGCACAACTGTGATATATCTGGGGACGTTTATTTTGTACACTTTGGCATAATTTCTACCTAGCATCAATGAATGAATGCAATACTCCCCCCTCCCCTCCTCTCTCCCTCTCTTTGTTGTATAAAAAAAATATTCATGTTTGAAGTTGGTGGTGTGCGGTCCTGGCAAGACTGTAAATGGAACCCAAGTGTTGCAGGGATTGGGCTACACCTAATTTGCGTGCATAAAAGCGTAGGTAAGTTTCAGCTTGAGGCAGGGCAGAAGAGTGGGGCTGGATGAGGTTATTTTGTCTTTCCCTAGCCCATTTGGTCATTCTTGTTTGATCAAGTTCTTTTTTATGAGGGATTACATTTATCTTGAAAAGATTGAAACCATTTCATCATCCAAAATGCTTTATGCAGTAATAGTCATTGGTATGGCTCCATTTTCTTGTGATAAAGCTAGTCCATTGAAGGAAATAAAACTTATACTTATGGTAAACTGGAAGAGCCTTATGAGTAAGCATTTGACATATGCATTATAGGTTTCTAACTTTGAATTGACAGTTTGGTACTTTCTCACATAGGATTTCTTTGAAGTTGTAAACTATAAGAAATGTTGGGTGCTTATGATATTTTTTCTCTTTTTTCCAATTGTTTTAGTTTGCATCTTGTGGAGATTTCTCTCTCGAATCTTCATATGAAAAGGCTGGAAGATGTGTTTACACATCAACCCTCTTGTATGAATATCATGGATGCCAGTTAAAACAAGGTCATCTTAACTGCCGATGCTTCCAGTGGAATTTAGCTTACGTTGAGGTATGCTCATCAGTAATGTTCAGTATCTTCAAATATTTCTCAGACTTTTGTCTGTTCCAAATTTTATCCAGAAAAATAATAACTTTTGTCCTTCCTTTATTTTATCATTTCAAAGCTGTTTAACCCTAAAATTTATTAGAATGGCACATAAAAGACTAGAGTACTATTGCACTTGTGAAAAATGTGAAGCTGATATGAGATCTACTTAAATGAAAAGAGTAGGAATCTTGTAGCACATTAAGTTGTGAGGACTTGCCAAGTTAATTAGCTGCAAAAAAAACTTATACAATCTCACTCCTTGAGTTCTCCGATTATAATTTTGATATTAATTGATGGCTGACCTTTCTTATTGTTACGTCCTAGGTAGTCCCTGTCAGAAGAAATTTCGGCAGCATCTCCTCTGTACGGGTGACAATATGAAACTTTACTACATGCCCTCAGGGCCACACAAACTTCAGCCAACACGGTCGGAACAATAACAATAAAAATAGGCATTCCACGCAGTTTATATATTCAGCTTCCGGCTGACACAACCACGCAGTTTATATTAAATGAAAACTTACTCTACTACAACGACGAAAAAACACAAACCCACAACAGAAAATTCAACATAGCGGAAAACACAAACAGTAGACCAAAACTCGATAAACATCCATGAGTACAGTTATACATCACGTATATATTAAATGTAGCAAGTAAACCAAAAATCAAATTATGCGAACCCGTCGCGACAAGTGGTGAGGGACTAGCGACTGGAACCTCCTGACAATATCAACCTGAAATAGTAATAATCAACGGGGTGAGTCCAGCACTTAGCGGATACCGGACTGACATGCATAGTAAGAAATAACCAATAGTAATAAATATGTGTACAGTCTCCTGGAGTAATGGAAAATGCAAAACTGTAAGAAAAGGAGAAGTTGTACTCACTAGGATCTCCTATCAGAATAATAAGATCGTCTGACCAAAAGTAGCATGTCCCTGTATGCATGTCAAGCATATGCATCCACCAAATATGCAACAAATAAAGTGCAGCAAATACAAGCAATAAATGTAATCATGCATATGATACAAATGACATTGTCACCCCTGACGCCAGTCAGCCGTCTCACACACGATGGTGAGACCGAGTGGGTAGGGTTATGACAACTGTGCACTCTGCCATCACTGCTCTTGATGAGTGACCGAGTGGACAGGATGCTGTCAGAGTACACCTATCCTCCTACCCCAAATCATAAGTGGGGGAGCTCAATACTCTCATCTCCTTGAGACAGTCCAGAGGAAGGGTCTCTGACGTGCTACCACGCTGCGCCACGCTATCCATGAGTGGACCAGCGGAGCATTAACAGAGCAAACTGCCACACACCCTGCCTGAAATACCACTAACTCATGAGTGGTTGTGTGTGCAGATCCATGTAACTGGCGATAAGTTCAACAATAATGGGGATACCAATCGCTCAGCATGCAATCATGCAAGATGGTGCATGACACTAAGCATGAAAATCCTAACCATATCTACCTCCATAAAACATGTACTAAAAATAGATGGATCAAATACAAAGATCCAGGTACACATGTCAGATATGGTAAATGTCTAATCCGGTGTATCGTAAGGCATGGTTTGTCACTACCTCTATGAGCATATATATAATCAAGCAGATATGAATGCAAAACAGGTAAGTAAAAACAAACATGCAACAAGTAACTAGTAGTGACATACCGATGCAGATATGAACATAATCATTACTACTTGTTAAAAACTACTATGCATATCAAATGACAATATTTAAAGATAAGTCAAGGTACCCGCCTCAAAAAGTGGAGATTGTCTCCAAAATAGACCCTACGTCGAGACGCTCGTCTCGAATCAAAGCCCTGTAACAGCATACATATAATTAAGCCATGCTCACAGATATCCAATAGTTTAATCAAAATTCCTATTAACCAAGAAACCCTAATTTTATTTGTTGATCTCGGTTAATTAAATAAATCGGATCTAACCCGAAGCTTAGATTAGATCCAACCTTTTAACCCTAATTAAATATAACTCAATAGTCAACTAGAGTTAGTTTCCTTAAACCTAATTATTCCATCATTCAGTTTAAACCTAAACCAATTCTACACATGAACAACTGACCTTATCAACCTCCTCCTGTTAACTCCTCAGCCGAAACAAAATCGCCACAGCAGTTTCAAAAAGCTCTAAATCAAAATCAACATATCCGCATCAAGGCATTCAACCCTAATTATCACGAAATATCCACTAGAATCTATCATCCTAAAACTTTCTAGCAAGTCAACATAAATTAGCTTAAAAACTTAACTAATCTAAGGTGTCCACTGGTGGAACTCAGCCGGAAGGGTTTACTGTCGGAAAGATGGTCTACTGTTGGATATTGTAGCTGAAACCAACTGGTGTGGCTCTCCTCCAACCTAAGACACCTCAGATCAACACCATATAGAGATCAGGAACCAAATCACAACTAGGGCAGAACACCTACCTCCAAGATCGCCGACAACCAGAGAGGAAGGAAAGAATCGGTATAGTGAAGAGAGGCTAGGGCTCAGAGGAATCGGCGCAGTGAAAAGAGGAGATGGCAGTGAAGAATCGGAAAGAGGAAGGCCTGGTGGTGGCTGCTATGGTGCCTAGCCCGACAAAGGAGAGCTAGCGGCCGGCGATCGGAGCTGCACCGCTAGAGCCCGAGAGGAGGAGACGCTGCCTCAAGGCCGATGGAAGTCCAGCGGCTTAACCCTAGTGACGACGGCGTCTGCGGCTATGAACAACTCCCTCGGCGTCGGTTGCTCGCGTGGATGAACGGCAACGAGTAGAGGAGGAGAAAGAATCGGGAGGGGAGACGACGTCGGCTAGGGCATGCGAGGAGAGGGATCGGCTTGGGTTTTGTACGCTCGGGGAGGAGGAGCGTCACGTTGCCGTCGGTTGAGGAAGAGGATCGGTTGGGGGAGGCGAAGAGCTCGGGGAAGAGGTGGAATCAGCGTCAAGCAGAGAGGGAACGATAGGGCACGGCGTGGAAGAAAGGGAAAAGAAAAAGAAAAATAAAACTTTTCCTCGTTCAATGGGGTAGCCTAAACAGGCTTCCCCTAGTCCCAATATTTATCCCCGTAACCTACACCATACAACTTCCAAAAAATTTCAAAAAATTTTGGAAAATTTCGTTAAGGTTATTCCTCTATTTAATCTTATTATTTAATTTATATTTATTGTCATATTTTACACTTATTTCTGTCTATGTTATTACGTGTGAGAGTTGCTTAATTGATTTTTTTTTTATTAGAGATCTTTAGTACATAGATATCAAATAATGAGGCATATCTTGAAACTTTGAGAAAATGTAATTGGGAAAAGACTAATGGTGCGTTTGATTCAAGTTATCATGTATAACCTTGGTTATGTGATTACCAGATAATTATATAACCAAAGTTACGGGGAATAAAACATAATTTAATGTTATTTAGTTCAACCTAGGTAATGTAACGTAAACTTATTTGTATGAAGGTTTTAATGTATAACCTAGTTTCATATTTTACTGGATTATCTTTAGTTACAAAATCAATCATACAAATTTTTTTTCTTTTTAATTTTTTTTACTTTACGCTTTTCTCCTTTTTTGCATTTTTTTTACTTTTTTTTTTTTTTTAATTTGAAACGTTTTTCTCCTTTTTTATGTTTTTTTAACCTTTCTATATATATATATATATATATATATATATATATATATATTTTCAAAAATACAACTTTAGTTTTTTAATAAAATATTACATATTTTAATTTTTATTTAATTTTTATAATTTAAAATGAAATTGTCGTTATAAAAAAATTTAGGGGTAATTTGGTTAAAAAATTTTGTTATCTCACTTTTCCGAGGTTTTTCGATTTCGGGTTGCATGCCCCTTTTACTGACGTGTCAAACATGGATCATTACTTAGGAATCGCCGATTACCTAAACCAAATAGGATTTTTGTTGATAACCAAGGTTATCAAGGATAACCCTCAACTAAACGCACCCTAAGAGATTTTGAAAATCAATTTGTTTCATGTCTAAAACAAGATCAATCAGTGCTATTTATATAATAAATCAACTAATAAAAACAATATAGATTTAACTCAGAAAAAGCTTACGATAGAATCATTAGGTAGCTGGTGTCGAGCTTTAGAGAAGACAGGACATGTATGATAATGTTGTAAATATTTTTTATTGGGATCTTTACAAATGATTTTTTTTTTTTAATTATAGGTCTATTTAGAGTCAACTTTAAGTTCCTATCTTTTGATGTTGTGTCTAGATGAACTCACTGATGATATTCACGATAAATCTCCTTAATGAATGGTATTTGTAGGCCAAATTGTGCAGATTGATGAGAGTTTAAATAAATAAAACTAAACTTGTAGGTTAAGTAGGATTAAACTCAAATATAAAAAATGCAATTTCATGCATAATTTGAAATATTGTCATTTGAATGGTTAAGACTAAGTCATTTCTGCGAATCGTAACATGGAATACACTGAGATATTGACTCTAAGCTGCGTCTTCTTTCTTCTTAATTATTGCCAATTAACATGTATGAGAAAGAATGTGATCTTAAACATTATTTCTTTGATAAGAAAAAATTGAGGGATAATTGAGATCAATGAATATGAAATTCTTATACAAGTTTTAGATCTCTTGAAACTAATATCCAATAAGGAGATATTCATGGAGATATCATTAATAAGATAAATAATGAACATTTGAAGTTGAGAGGAGATTTTGGAGGTTTGTGTGATTGAATGCTAAGATGCATGTGCCAGAGAATAGCTATAAGTCGCAATGATGATAAATGTTAGAAAATAGTTTTAGATGGTGCAAAGTTGTTATATAACCAATGGAATCTATGGTTAAAACTAATTGGACCAATAAGTGTTAAAGGTACAAAGAGTAAAGGGAGAAGTCTATGCTACTAACAGTCATTTTTTATGACTTAGTGTTACACAGTCTGGAAACATAATAAAGTGCAAAGAAATGGGAATGCTAAGATGGATATCTGAGGTCTTGGGAGAAAGGTTTAAATACTACTATCTGAGAGTGATTACTTGTATAGATTTAAATCTTCTTTCTTCTACGCTCAAGACGTCTTAGATATGTTGTTCCACACTCATAGAAAATAGAACAACATCAAAACCTGTGCTCCAACTTGATACACTATTGGAATTTGGAAGCTCATCGAAGGATGGTTGTCGGCTGCAATTGTGACGGAGGCTACAGCTATTACCAGACGTATAACAATGATATGGCATTTTTTACTGTCATATGCTGGTTTATGTCTGTTAAAATCCCTTCTCACTTAACCTCTCATACAAATACAAGAAGCATCAGTTTGAACCTGTCGCTGCAAACTGGACCTCTGTTATTCTCTACTTAAGTCGCTTTCACTCCCACCATTTGAATAGTTTATAGAAACAAAAGAATAATAAACCTGTAAAATCCTTGGCTATGGAATTCTATTTGATTTTTTTTTTCTCCTTTTGATTAGAAATAGTATTGCAATTGTTCTCATGAGTTGTTTGTACCTTGGACAGAGATTGACAGCAGATTTTTACATAACAGATGCCAAATCTGGGATAAGAGCTTTGGTCAAGGCTGGCCACGATTCCAGAGTAATCCCCCTGATTCACGAAAACACACTCGTGAACATAACAGCACCAAATAGAGATCTCTCTTCTACTATGAAGAAATGGCTACAAGGAAGAAGATTATCGTGTGAAGCCCGTCCGATGCGTCTGGAAGAAGGGTATCGATAGGGTTTCCATGGTAATACCGACATTAGCACTACCATGTTATTTCTTTAATTACCCATGACTCGCAGGTACATAAGGGAGGGAACTTGCTTGACTGTGATGGGGATGCTGAACAAAAAGAATGATGTGCTTATACTTGTTCCACTACCTGAAACTATTTCCACAAATTGCCTACTGCAAAAATTTCTGCTTCCCGTCGATCTTGATGGTCTACTCTTGAAAGTCACTCACACGTCCACGAGCAACATCATCAGCCTCTTATGAAGAAGCAAGCATTTATAGTAATATGTTTAACTAATACTTGTAGTCATTATGTCTTGTATTTGTGAGTGAATGGTAGGCTAATGAAGGGATTTAATATAACCTTCGTGTTTATCATGTCTAGATATTAAAGGGTGAAATGATGATATATTGCGAACTTACCAAATTGTAAAATGTTGTGGAGTTTTTCGCAAAAGTGCATCCATTTATAATCAGAACGCTTGCGAGGCTTCATTTTCGCATTATCCAGTCGCCATGGCCGTCGGCATCTCTCCGCTCGAATTAGCTGCCTTCGCTTGGTCTTCCTCCGCCTCCTCTTCCTCCTCCTGCAGTCTCGATCCCTGCCCGTCGAGGAGGATTAGCCAGCGGAACCTCTACGTCAGGGCGGCGAAGAGGAGGAGAAACGCCCGTAAAGGGCCCCAGCAGAACGCCCGGCTCGACCTGTCTCGGATCCTCAGGACGGAGGCCGCCGTCCTCGGAGTCGAGCGCAAGGCCGGCTCTGCCAAGTTCACCCGCCTCTGGCCCAGAGCAGTGCTTGAGGCGCTCGATAATTCCATATCCGCTAACCAATGGGAATCCGCTCTCAAGGTACTCCGACCCTAATTTTTCCCCTTTCTACAGCGAAATCGATTGCTTACGTCCTCAAAATTTGTTCCCCTTGTCTAGGGATTCAATTTGACCGACCCTAATTCTTCTTATTTCTGTTGTAATATAACTGATAGCATTGCAGTTCATCTGACTAATGAGATTGTAGGGTTTCTGTATACTACAGATCTTTGGACTGGTTCGGAGACAGCATTGGTATCAGCCAATTTCCCGAACCTATGCAAGGCTATTAACCATGCTGGGCAAGTGCCGGCAACCTGATCATGCAACTTCACTTTTCAGAGTGATGCTGTCCGAAGGCCTCAAACCAACGCTTGATGTTTACACATCACTTGTTGGCGCATATGGTCATAGTGGCCTGCTAGACAAGGCAATTTCTACACTTGAGGAGATGAATGCAATTTCTGATTGTGAACCAGATGCTCATACATACACCGTCCTCATTAGCAGTTGTTGCAAACTTAGGCGCTTTGAGTTGATTCCGCAATTGCTTATGGAAATGTCTTATTTGGGGATCGAGCCGAATACAGTTACTCATAATACCATTATAGATGGTTATGGGAAAGCTAGGATGCTTGAGGAGATGGAGAGTCATTTGTCCACTATGCTTGAGACTGGAAAATGCTTGCCTGACATATATACAATGAATTCTTTTGTTTGGGCTTATGGAAATAATGGAAGGATAGAAGACATGGAAAAGTGGTATGATGAATTTCAGCATATGGGTATCGAGCCTGACATCCAGACGTTCAATATCTTGATCAAGTCGTATGGTAAAGTAGCCATGTTTGAGAAGATGGGGTTGGTTATGAATTTTATGAAGAAACGCTTCTTTTCTCCCGACACAGTCACCTTCAATATTATCATAGCATGTTTTGGGAGGGTTGGCAATATTGAGAAGATGGAATATTATTTCCGTTTGATGAAAATTCAGGGAGTCAAGCCTAACTCTGTTACTTACTGCTCTGTAATTAGCGGATACAATAAAGCTGGTCTTCTCGAGAAGGTTCCTGCGATCGTCAGGCAAACGGAGAATACTGATGTTGTACTGGATGCACCTTTCTTCAACAGTGTTATTGCAGCATATGGGCAAGCTAGAGAATTGAAAATTATGGAAGAAATGTTTGCGCTTATGAAGGAAAAGAATTGTGTGCCTGATAGTGTTACATTTGCAACAATGATCCGAGCATACAGTGATATGGGCATGCATGAAGTTTCCAAAAAGTTGGAGGACCAAATGTATGCCCTAGAAAGCAAAGGTCTGGTACTCATTTCATCTCAGATTTAATAATAAGAATTATATCTGTGATTGAGGTTTTGTCCTATAATGTATTTCTTCCTAATGTTCTGGATGCTAATGATAGGAAAAAGTAGAGATGAAAGCCATGCTTTAAAAGTGTATTCTACTGCTCTATTGGAAAGAAAGTTGCAAGCAGAGTTCGATTATGAACACACTCTTATAATGATTTTTGTTAATACAAAAGATGATAAGAGGTTTAACTGATTAAGAAATTGAATAATTTGCAAAGTTTGGAAGACTAGATTGCAAAGTACTTTTATTTACAAGAGCAACTAGGTGGCTCCTTTATTCTTGGTTCTAACTAGAAAACATGTAGAGAGAGCTCGAGGAGTTAATTCATGAAGATCATAGGAAGTTTGTATTTACTTGCATAATGATAGGACTTGCTGCAGAGTTCTTTAAAGTAGGTGTTAATTTATTTGCTAATTCATTTCTTTCCAGAACTCTAATTAAATTTCTAAAATGCACAAAAAGTTTTGCATAGGTAGAGTTTCACTTACACTCATCTAACCTTTTTATTTATTTATTTATGTATACACATCTATCCTTTTGATCAACTTCCTAGAGCTTTATTAAGTAGATTTGATCATGTTTAATTATATTAAGTAGATTTTTCTTTGATCTTCTTTTTTCATATTGCATTTTCAGTTTCAATTGTTATTATGAAATCTGTAGATTGTTTGAACATGCCGATTCCATGATCACTTCCAGACTTGCATCTACTTGCAAGCACAAGTTAATTGTCTTATGATGCACATGCATGACTCTTTCAACTGGTTCAACGCAGGTGAAGAGTGTGCCCCTTCAAGGTTGCACGAATCAGAACCCACAAGATTTGCTAACGCGTTGACAACAAGAACAACTTGATCCGAAGAGTAGGTAGCTACTGCAGTGATGGACCTGACTTTCATTAGGGTGGTAGCAGAAGTCGTTGATATAGGCCACTGCTTCTTTTCAATTGCTTCTTGTGCTACGAGAGTTGTGGATGAATTTTGGATATCTGCTACTGCAGCATCCAGCATCTATAGTCTCAGATTTGTCGATGGACTTCTACATTCGATTACTCAACATATACTCTCATGCGAACATTGTTGAGATGTACAGAACCAGGCCCCTGGTATGTATCTATTTTGAGAAAAAAACTTGTTTTCTATGCAAACTAAATCATTCATAGCTACCTCATCTCATTTCAGGCGGGAATATGAATCTCACAGCTCAAACCTACTTATAAAGCCGGCAGAAAAACGAACAAGACGTAATTGATAATTAACTTATCATAAATATAATAAAATGCTTTGAGTTAACAATAAATGTAATTGTTAGTTATCTTGTCATTCCTCACTCTGTTAGTCATACTGTACAACAATTCTAAACGAGGCTAATGAAGGAGCTCAGCTCGTTGGTGCCTTGTGCCTTGATAATATAAAAAAAGGACAGTGCACGAAGCTTTCGTCACATGAGATTCCGAAGAAGGATCCATTATACGCAACCTTACCTTACTTTTTATAAGATGTTTTCAGAATTCGAACCCGTGATCTTTTGATCACATGATAATAATTTTATCGTTGCACTAAGACTTATATATATATATATATATATATGATCCGGTGGTAAGAATCCGGAATCCCATAACGAGGGGTCAACGCCACAGGGAGGTCAAAGGGCCCAGTGGCCCGCCGGAGAAGGACGAGCCGACCGGACTTGGAAGAAAGGGACATATGGTAGTAAAAAGCACCCTGGTAGGGACCAGGGTTCCGACGCTCTAATGAAACAGTACATAATGACCGAGCGGAAGGACGTGCCGCCCGGCCAGCGCAGGGAATTAGGGTCGTCCGGACGACGTTCTTCGCCCGGTCGGTCGGGACGGAAATTAAGGTCGTCCGGACGACGTTCTTCGCCCGGCCGTCCGGACGGACGTCCCGACCGGTCGGTGGGTAAAAGACGGGAACATCTTCTGACAGCCGTCAAGTCGTATGGCTACGCCATACTCCTAATCTGACAGCAGGGTGTCCTGTTGTCCCATCGAAGGCATGCTCGGACTGTAGCAGTATGGTGTCAGGTAAGCTCTCTGACAAGTGCATACCAAGGTATGGGTTGCTGACACGTATGCACCTCGGTGGACGTGCATTAGTTCCTTCCCTGCCCTATATAAGGAGCCTCTTACTTCTCAAAAGGTACGCATAATACAAGCTTGGTAGCCACTTTTTCCACCGCTTACCTGACTTGAGCGTCGGAGGGTCGCCGCCGGGAATCCCTTCCCGGCTCGACTTTTGTGCAGGATCGCCGGAGCTTCGTTCGACTAGTCGGAGATCCACTCCATCGACTAGGATCGCGTCACGTGCCCAGCGTCTTTTGGTTCGGCGATTCGGACAGGATCAATTTGGCGCCGTCTGTGGGAACGCTCCTGCATCCGATCGGAAACAATGGACGAGGCTGGACGACAACACGCGGTGACACTTTCGACTGAGGAACTCGACGCTCTGATCGAGATAAGGGCCGCCAAGCTTGTGGAGCAAAAACAGAAAGCCGCATCCGAGCAGCCGGAGCAGCAAGCAACATCAGCATCTGGTGGCCGAGCGGAAGCACCACCTGCCACCGTCGCATTTCATCGGGCTCTGTTCCGCACCCCTGAGGCCGTACCAACTCACAGAGATAGGGGGTCTTCTTCGGATGAAATGCCTAGACGAGACGATAGGAAGGGGAAAGCCCCCCGAGCGGAAGCATCGCCCGAGCGGATCAATCGCCAATTTTCAGAAAGCATTATACGCCTCCGACGATCGGCGAGTATAATGGGACAACCGACCCAGATGATCATCTGGGTAAGTTTGATAACACGGCAACCCTTCATCAATACGCAGATGGAGTAAAGTGTCGAGTTTTTCTTACCACTCTCTCGGGATCGGCCCAACGGTGGTTTCGAAGGTTGCCGGACGGATCCATCACAAGTTTCAAGGACTTCCGAACGGCCTTCCTCCACCACTTCGCCAGCAGTAGACGCTACCAGAAAACAAGCGTTAGCATGTTCGCCATCAAGCAGGAAGCCCGTGAATCGCTCCGAGCTTACATCCAGCGATTCAACCAAGTGGCGATGGACATTCCAACGGCCACCTCGGAAACTATGATGAATGCCTTCACACAAGGCCTAGTGGATGGAGATTTCTTCCGATCGCTCATCCGAAAGCCGCCCCGAGACTATGATCACATGCTACACCGGGCGAATGAATACATCAATGTGGAAGAAGCGCAAGCAGCTCGGAAAAAAGAAACTCCAGCCGAGCGGCCTCCTCCGTCCGAGTGGAAACAACCTGTTGCTCATCAGCCGCCTAGAGGACCAAGGGCTGAAGCAATCCGAGCCCCCCATGTTAGGTCCCATGTGCAAGAGGTAGCTGCCGCTCGACCCAAGATAAAGAAGAGATGGACCCCGATGTTCTGCTCCTTCCACCGGACGGATACCCACAACACAAGGGATTGTCGAAGGCTTCCCTTCGTGGCTCATCCTGTGCCTCGGAACGCTGGACGACGGTCTCCCTCAGTCGACAGGCGACAAAGAGTCAATGAAGTCGATCGAACGCGAGCTGATAGACGACAGCGACAGACTCCCGATCGGCATCAGTCTCTAAGGAAGGAGAATCGCCGAGCGTCCAGAGAACGGTCCCGACCGTCCGCTCGGGAAGAGGAAAATAGAAGCAATACTTCCCGAGGCGAGATCAACGCTTATCGGGCCGACCGGAGGAGACTCCAACCGAGCTAGAAAGGCAAGCGCCCCAGCCCAGATTCATGCTACGGTCAGCTGAGAACGAGTGGAAGGACCAAATTAGTTTCGGCCCGGGACTGGAAGGAGTTGAAGTACCCCACGATGATGCTTCAAAGTTAATAGCCAATTACACTATTCACCGCGTATTTGTTGACACAGGGCTCACCAACATCATATTCAAGAGGGCGCCTGATCACCGCAAATTGATCGAGCCGAGCCGCACCCATGACGACTCCGCCTACGGTTCACGGGTAATCTAAGTTCGGCCAGATCCTACCGGCTACCTCGCTGGAGAAGAGCCACCAGAGGACAAGAACAATAAACTTCGTGATGGTTGACTCTCCTCATCCTACAACGTTATTTTGGGACGACCGGCACGTATCCACCTTCCAACTTTAGATCAAGTTCCCCGTGGAGGACCAAGTGGGAGAAGTACGAGGAGATCAGCTGCTCGGCGATGTTACATTGAGATGGTCCGAGCAGAAGCAAAACGCCCTGATCGAGGTAAACGCCATCACCGAAAAGCCACCCACTTTAATTTATGAAGAAAAGGAGTGCAGATTCACCCCACCCGATCGGAGGCCACAACTTTTATTGCGTCCGATCTGGAGGAGAAGCTAAAGAGGAGTTGATCCAATGCCTCTAAGAAATCATGATGTCTTCGCCCGTCGACACATGAGCCGCCCGAATACGAGCATCGCAAAGACGAAGTTACATGTCCGACGCACCGGCTTAAAGTAAAGAAAAGATATTTCACGAGCGTAATGCCATCATCCGCGAGGTGGAAAAGCCTCGAAGCCATATACGCGAGGTGCGCCCCGAATGGCCGGCAAATGGTATTAGTCTCAAGCCGCAACAAATGGAGAGTGTATAGATTTTCGGATCTTAACAAAGCCCTCAAATATTTTTATCCTTTGCCCTGAGATCACCGGTGGACTCTACTACTGGTCATGAATTAATCAGATGCTCGACGCCTACCGTGGATATCACCGTGCCGCCGCCTGAAGATCAAGAAAAGTCACCACGCCAATGACACTTATCGCTATAATGTGATGTCGTCGGATCAAGAACGCGGGAGCCACATATCGCTTGATGAATAAAGTATTCAGAGAGCAGATCAAGCGGAATCTAGAAGTTTATGTGGACGACATTCTCATTAAGTCCGTCCGAGCTACCGATCTCTTCAAAGACATGGAGGAAACCTTCCGAACGCTAAGTATCCCCGTAAGTGCCTGCTCGAGCAAAAGGAGGGCGTCGAGGTATATAGTGACCGAACGAGGAATCAAGCAACCTAGCAAGGTGAAAGCTCTACAAGATATGCCGCCCAAGAAATACAAGGAGGTGCAAAGGTTGACCGGTCTGATAACCGCTCTGTCTAGGTTCATCTCCAAAACCGCCGACCGAGCCTTCCTTTCAAGATCTTACGCAAAGCTACAAAATTTCACTAGGACGAAGAATGCGACCGGGCGTTCGAAGATTTGAAGGCATTTCTGAACTCTCTCCCGATATTAGCCAAGCCGACTGCCGGTGAGCCACTTCATATGTACTTGTCTTCAACCGAGCACGCAATCGGCTCAGCTTTAGTGAGGTCGAGCGGAGAAGAGCCTGTATATTTCCTTAGTCACATTTTAAAAGATGCCGCTCTGGTCCTCGCCGCTCGGCGCCTTCGCCCATACTTCCGGGCGACACGATCGTTGTCAAAACCAATAGCCCACTCGGACGTGTTCTACTAAATCCAGAGGCATCCTGACGGCTCATCAAACGGACGACGGAGATGAGTGAATTTGACATCCAATACCACGCTCGGCGATCAAAGCTCAATCCTTGGCCGATTTTGTAACCGGAAGCTATGTGGAGAATATACGGATGGGTCATCCACACTACTTAAGCTGGATTGGGATTTTGTTACTCTCCCCAAGAAGAGAAGATGCACTTATCCGTCCTACCGATTATAAAGCTACCAACAATGAAGCAGAGTACGAGGCTCTCATAGTGGCTTGCAGGCAAGATGGGAGCCGGGTCACTCTTCACCGGATTCGCAGCTGGGCCTGCAGCTCTCCGTACCTTCGAATCAATAGCGCCAGCTTCACGTCTAAGCCTTCGAGAAACTCAAGGCTGATTTTAGAGAAGTTATTGTACGTAAGATACCCAGAGCAGAAAATCAAGCACCGATGAGTTAGCCAAGCTCACGAGCTCAATAACGCCGCCGCCATTCAACAATCAATTGAAAAGTACCATAGTAGCGCACCGACCGGATGGAAGGCCTTACATTTCCAAGCGATCGAGGACACCCATCATAGAATTCCTCCGCGGCGCCACACCATCCAATGAGTACGAGTCCAGCTAAGAACGAGGGTCGGTTGGTTCACACTCATCGCCGATCAGCTTTACAAGAAAGCTCGCTGTTGAAATGCGTGAGCTCTGAGGACTCGCCTACATCCTCCGTGAAGTACATCAAGGATCATGCGGGGGCATCCGGGATGCCGTCACAAGAAGATCCTCTTGGCCGGGTACTTTTGGCCAACTTTACAAGCAGACGCCGCTCGGACAGTATATACATGCCTTTCGTGCCAGAAATATCATAACTTCTCCCACCGACCGGCCGAAGAAATGAAGGCATCAACCGTTTCATGCCCGTTCGATCAATGGGGAATGGATATTGTCGGTCCATTTCCGATGGCGACCGGGCAGAGGAAATTTTACTAGTGGCGGTCGACTATTTTTCCAAGTGGGTGGAGGCCGAGCCGTTGGCAAAGATCACCGAACAGATGGTTAAAAAATTCATCTGGCAACACATCATCTGTCGATTCGGCATCCCTCGCCGATTGGTTTCCGACAACGGGCGGCAGTTCACAGGGAAGGTGCTAGAGGATTGGTGCAAAAGCTACGGCATCGAACAACACTTCACGTCCGTGGCCTATCCCCAGAGCAACGGTCAAGCCGAAGTAGCCAATCGGGAAATCTTTCGTATTTTGCGTGCTCGGCTCAACCATTTGGGAGGAAGTTGGCCGGATGAAGTGTCGGGCGTCTTGTGGGTCATCCGAACAACGCCAAAGGAAGGGACGGGCGCCACACCGTTCCATTTGGTGTACGACGGCGAGGCAGTCATTCCGGTGGAAGTCGACGTTGAGTCCGTCCGGATCCAAAACTATGATGATGGCAACGCCGAACGGAGGGACATGGAGCTGGATTTGGTCGAAGAGGAGCGAGCCAAGGCGTCCGTTCGGCTGATGACATATCGACAGCGGATGAAGCAGAACTACAACCGTCGAGTAATCCCCAGATCATTCCAGGTCGGCGATCTCGTCTGGAAGAAAGTCAGGCCGGTCGACGACGTAGGCAAACTGGAGGCACCGTGGGCAAGGTCCCTTCAAAGTTATTGAAAAGCTCCGCTCGGGAGCCTATTATTTGGAAGATGAAGCCGGGCGGCAGCTGGATCGACCGTGGAGTGCAAACCATCTCCAGCCTTATCGAGCTGGATGAAAGGTGCACGAATGTAATCCATTTTTGTGTATGTGCTAGTCGCCTATGTACCTGTAATGCAGGAAGCAAAAAGATGAAAACACATTGAGCATTCTCCGCCGGACGGCTTACTACGTGAAGGCCCCTGAGCCGATCGGTCGGGAGGTTTATATGTTTAAAGACTTGTAAGCAAATAACCCGTGCTGTTCGGCCGGGCATAAATATTGATTGATCAATCGCGGGATATGATACGAAGGCCCAGTTCGCTCGACATGGTAAGGAGTTAGCCTTGAAAGGCCGACGAGCTCCGTCGTTAAAGATCGAGAGCCGCGCCGACCGGCTATAAATATCCGCGCCGACGAGCTCCGTCGCTAAAGATCGAGAGCCGCGCCGACCGGCTATAAATATCCGCGCCGACGAGCTCCGTCGCTAAAGATCGAGAGCCGCGCCGTCCGGCTATAAATATCCGCGCCGACGAGCTCCGTCGTTAAAGATCGAGAGCCGCGCCGACCGGCTATAAATATCCGCGCCGACGAGCTCCGTCGTTAAAGATCGAGAGTCGCGCCGTCCGGCTATAAATATCCGCGCCGACGAGCTCCGTCGTTAAAGATCGAGAGCCGCGCCGACCGGCTATAAATATCCGCGCCGACGGGCTCCGTCGTTAAAGATCGAGAGCCGCGCCGACCGGCTATAAATATCCGCGCCGACGAGCTCCGTCGTTAAAGATCGAGAGCCGCGCCGACCGGCTATAAATATCCGCGCCGACGAGCTCCGTCGTTAAAGATCGAGAGCCGCGCCGACCGGCTATAAATATCCGCGCCGACGAGCTCCGTCGTTAAAGATCGAGAGACGGTCCGGCGTCTATAAACCCTCCGGCCGGGAAACCGGGAGACGAGCCGACGTCTATAAATCCCCCGGCCGGGAAACCGGGAGCCGAGCCGACGTCTATAAAGATCGAGAGTCGCGCCGACGAGCTCCGTCGTTAAAGATCGAGAGTCGCGCCGTCCGGCTATAAATATCCGCGCCGACGAGCTCCGTCGTTAAAGATCGAGAGCCGCGCCGACAGCTCCATCGCTAAAAATCGAGAGCCGCGCCGTCCGGCTATAAATATCCGCGCCGACGAGCACCGTCGCTAAAGATCGAGAGCCGCGCCGACCGGCTATAAATATCCGCGCCGTCGAGCTCCGACGTTAAAGATCGAGAGACGAGCCGGCGTCTATAAACGTCCGAGCGGAAGACCGACGAGCCCCGTCGTTAAAGATCGAGAGACGAGCCGGTGTCTGTAAACGTCCGAGCGGCTCGCATGCGAAAATCCAGCGAAAACCCCTTTGAGGTGAGACGCGAAGCAAAAGATGGTTAACCAGAATTAAAAGGACAATTCGCGTGGTGCCGAGCGGAAGAGTTTTAAAGAACACTTGGTTGTGACGAAGGAAAAATTTCTTGCCAAAATAAAAAGTGAAAGGAACAAAAGATTATCTACTATGCAAGCCAAAAAAGTCATTACAGAGATAAGCAGGGCCGAACGGCGGGAATTCAAAAAAGTTTACAAAAACGCTCCTCACACATCAAAATCAAAAAGAGCGTCGGGGATGGTGTCCATCACGCTCGCTAGATCCTCGGGATGGTCAACTCAGACAGTGGCCTTTGGTCTTCAGATAGCCCACCCGCCTTGATCGCCTCCTCGAAGTGAGGGATATCTTGCTCAGAAACTTTCTCCGAAGTCTTCCGAGCGGAGGAACGCCTTCCTCACTTCATCCGAACGGGCCGACTTATTCCTTGAGCGCGGCGTGGGCGGCATCACTGGCAGCTTGAAGCTCCTTCAAGTCCCCATCAAATCTCTGGAGATCAGCCGAGTGGCTCTCCTTCTCGGTGGTCAGCAGGGCGTCCAAGTCTTTGATGCGTTGCTCCAGCCCCCTGATCTCCACCTTCATGCGATCCATATCATTGATGGCCTGTTGCTTCCGAGTGGTCGCCGTTTTGATCTCCTTATCCCGTTGCTTGAGCATCGCCTCAAGCCGAACGACCTTGCTTGCCAGATCGGACGCCCTTTTCCGCTCGGCATCTAGCAGTTTTTGGGACTTCTCCAGAGCGGCCGTCGACTGCCCATTATCCCCCGCAGTTTTTTGTTTTTTCAACTCATCTTCCAGTTCGGCCAATCGATCGCTAATAGCGATCTGCTCCACCCAGTTCTGCCAGCAAATGTGCGCAGGTTAAAAACTTAATTCAAATATGCAAACAAAGAAAAGGAGAACATACCCCGGTGGCCTGTTGGAGGTTGCTGTCGCCGAGCTGCCCGGGAGTCATCTTGGCTATTCGACGCCGAGCGTCTATCCAAGCTTGTGCAAGAGGGCCCGTCAAGGTAATCTGCTACTCGGGAACCACTGGCCGATCAGCAGCAGCCATGTACGCCTCTGAGGGGAGGCGCAGAACGGTCTTTATTAAGTTCGAGCCGCTCGGCTCGCTCTGAGAAGTACCGGCCTTACCGGTGGACGAGGAGGGAAGCTCGCCCAAACGCTTGATACGGCGCAAAGTTCTTGAAGGGCTGGAGGACGGCACCTCAGAGCTGGCCCTGAGAACCGAGGGTCGGGTACTCAAGGAAACCGTCCCGACAAGACCGGCACCCCGCGCCCGCCGGGTTGGGGCTCATCAAGTGTAGAGGCAGGGCGACTCGGTCGCCGGCGCTTCCGAAAGAGCGGCACATCATCGGCCGAACGACCTCCACTTCAGTGGAGGTTCTATGTCGCCGACGGCCTCATCATGAGGGGTCAGGGCGTCGAGGCTCGGGACGCTTGGTGTCCTCATCTTCTTCGCCGGCCGGATCGCCGAGCAAGGCCCTGCTCGGCCTCTTTGTTCGCCACCTCAACTGAGCGCCTTCAGCTTGAGCTTCTCAGAGCTTTGGCGCGCCACATGACTTCAACCGCAGGAGTAAAAAATAAATCAGTTAGAACAAAACAAATGGGAAGATAAGGAAACTTACTCATGCTGCAGGGCAGATCGGCTGTGGTAGAGGACAAGCCGAATATGTGCATTACTCCCGGGAGGAGTAGCTTGTCAATATGATAGCGCTGGCCAATTAGCCGGTCGGCTGCATGAAGGTAGGCCGCGTCACCTCTAAATTTGCCGAGCTCCGGTTGCGATGGCATCGCCGTCTGCCACTTGGTGCGAAAAGTTGGCCGTTCGGGAAAACGTATATAGAAAAAATGCTCCTTCCAATGTTTGTTGGAGCTCGGCATATTATCAAAAAGGACGAAGCCTATCCTAGACTGGAAAACAAAGGTGCCCCACTCGGCTTGCTTGGGATAAAAAAAGTAGTGGAAAGTTTTTGGTTTTAAGGGGATGCCGTTCAGTTTGAATAAAATTATCACTCCGCTCAGTAACCTAATAGAGTTGGGAACTACCTGACCGAGCGGAATGCGGAAATAATTGCAAACTTCTAAGAAAAACTTGTGGGGTGGAAAACGCAGTCCGGCCAGAAATTGGTCTCGGAAGAAAACAACAGTGCCGGGCGGCGGATCGTGAGGCCGATCGGCCGGTGTGGCTAACACTATTTGGTGGTCGATCGGCAAGTCATAGGCTCGGGTGAGGCGCAAGGCGTCCTCCTCGTCGAACCGGCTTTCCATGTTCGAGTACCAAAGACCCGGAGCACCGCCGGTCGGCTGCGAGGTGCTAGTCATGGTCGACAAATAAGGATACGGGACCAAAAGGGAAAGTTCAAGCAAGGAATGGGGGGAAATCGACTGAAGGAGACGATTAGCAGAAAGAAGAAAGCGTCAGGAGCGAGAAAAAGGGTCTTACAAGCGAGGGAGATGGTCGGAAGAAGCCGTATGGTCGCCGGAAAGCCTGAGCACAAGGTCGCCGGCGAAAGGAGGAGCAACAGGTGTCTGGAAACGAGGAGGACGAAATGCGGCGGAAACAGAGTCGAGAGCTTTATATCGCCGTCCGGGAGCAATCTCCACCATCCGATCCAGGTCATTAATATCGAGGTTGTCATCTAACCGTCCATTTCAAACGGCGGTTGTCCCATCGGAAGTGACGCAATCGTCATACGCTGACAAACGCACGATCGCCACGTGTCAGCCGGTTACCAGCCGCATTTAATGAGCTCCCCTTACCGAGCGCAGAGCACGTGATGGGTAGTATGGGAGAACAGCGGACGTGGATTCCAAGAAAACACAAGGCACGGACAAGATATCGCCGGACGGATAGATACTGCCGAACGGATAAGCATCCTTATGCCTGGCCGAACGGCCTAATGCAATGAACATTGCTCAGTCAGATCGGCAGTCCAGTCAGTCGGACTTCGCCTCCTTCGACTAGACTCGAGGGGAAGGCAAGTGATCCGGTGGTAAGAATCCGGAACCCCATAACGAGGGGTCAACGCCACAGGGAGGTCAAAGGGCCCAGTGGCCCGCCGGAGAAGGACGAGCCGACCGGACTTGGAAGAAAGGGACATATGGTAGTAAAAAGCACCCTGGTAGGGACTAGGGTTCCGACGCTCTAATGAAACAGTACATAATGACCGAGCAGAAGGACGTGCCGCCCGGCCAACGCAGGGAATTAGGGCCGTCCGGACGACGTTCTTCGCCCGGTCGGCCGGGACGGAAATTAAGGCCGTCCGGACGACGTTCTTCGCCCGGCCGTCCGGACGGACGTCCCGGCCGGGCGGTGGGTAAAAGACGGGAACATCTTCTGACAGCCGCCAAGTCGTATGGCTACGCCATACTCCTAATCTGACAGCAGGGTGTCCTGTTGTCCCATCGAAAGCATGCTCGGACTGTAGCAGTATGGTATCAGGTAAGCTCTCTGACAAGTGCATACCAAGGTAAGAGTTGCTGACCCGTATGCACCTCGGTGGACGTGCATTAGTTCCTTCCCTGCCCTATATAAGGAGCCTCTTACTTCTCAAAAGGTACGCATAATACAAGCTTGGTAGCCACTTTTTCCACCGCTTACATGACTTGAGCGTTGGAGGGTCACCGCCGGGAATCCCTTCCCGGCTCGACTTTTGTGCAGGATCACCGGAGCTTCGTTCGACTAGTCGGAGATCCACTCCATCGACTAGGATCGCGTCACGTGCCCAACGTCCTTTGATTCGGCGATTCGGATAGGATCAATATATATATATATATATATATAATGATTAAATCGTTTAATATATCAATATGATTAACACAATGGTGTAAGTTAACTATTACCTATATTTCATTCTAATTGAAAATTTTGGATTACATGTGCCATCAAATGAAGATTCAAATTAAAAGAACACCTAAGAACGTTGATAAATAATTAGGACAAAGGCTAAACTCAGGCCTCTCTCTCTACACAAACTCATTTGCTCAAATGTTGATGATAGTCTACACAAAGGCATCTTGATGGAGGACGGGGTGAAGTAGCAAAGCCACCCTATTTGAAAAGAATTTTGTTGGGCATCGGCGTCTCAATCATTCAACTTGCAAACTGCCACAAATTTCTCCACTGCGTTGCGGTATTGGGTTCCCTATAGCGGGAAGAAAATCAGTGTTAGATAATCAAACTACTGATCTTAGTATGAACTGAAAATCATTGGATGGGTTGGAAGGGGGCTTATCCAACCTAACTAGTTTTCAGAACCATGTTCATAGCCAGATCAGTTTTACTCCGTCCACAATCTTACAAGTAATAACAGTGGACAGATAGCTAGGCCATGACCATACTTCACAAATGCATTGCGAGTCGAGTAATAAGTATTACCTCCCAATATAGTTGTTTGCAGTCAGTGCATTGCCAAAACTCCAGATTCCGGTCGAAGAGGCAGTTAGGAATGACCTGGAATCCCCTTGAAGCCGCGACGGCCTCTTCCAATGTCAGTGGTTTCTGGATGAAGCTTCCGTTGCATTTTGTGCATCTTGACATAAGTTGGTCCTCAGAAATCTTCAATTCGAAGGTCTCAATCACCTAGTAGAAAGTAGATACATCCTTAGGAAGCCGGTATTAGATTTTTATAAAGAAATTCATAATCAAAATAATATATAGATAGGAATAGACAAATCAAACATTATGATCAGACACAAAATCATTTGTTCATTAGATGGCCTTCTAACTGTTAACAAGTGTTGGACTAAGAATTAAGAAGTGAACCCTATTAAAGAAGTTTATGCCGAGGTTCTAAAATAGTTTTAAATTGGGCAGATTCTCCTGTAGATAGGCGAACTAGAAACTGCCTATTTTGTCCTCCTATGCAATAACTTTATTTCATAAAGTAAGGAATAATTATCGACAACAAAGTGGTGACTTTAGGAACATGCAAGCTTATTTACATTAAATAACTGAGCTGAGATATGTCTGAACCTATGAAGCTTTAGTGTGGATTATGTGAATTGGGTAGAAACTTCTAAAATGCAACTTATAGAAATAGTAAATTGTGCCTTCGAGTAATTAATTAAACTTATTCAAAGTAACTAACTACTTCAATGAAAACTTTATGAAAGGAATCTGAATAATAAACAAATGATGTAAGTACCTCAATTAGTTGGTCATTCTTAAGCAAACTCTTCACCCTGTATACTTGATTCCTTGCTAAATATTGATATTTCAAGAGCTTGGCATCTCGTGTTAATAGGACTCTTTTCTCTTTGTAAGCTTGATTCAATAAATGTCTGAGAGAGAATAGATGGATAAGAATTATATACAATGGTGTAGGAGAATATAGAGCAATCAAACAGTCACCAGAAGTTAACATCAATTAAAAATTTTACGTTTATGTAAGTACTAACCTTGGATCAGGTTTCTTTAAAGATGGGATAGCAGCATCAATGCCAACACAGCGCAAGTGTCTCGCCAACCCTTCTACCTGTAAATTCAGAAATTAGTAGCAGCACCTTTTGCTAGTCAGTTATATGCAACATAGTGTAGAAATACTCTGAACATGTTTCGATTTCTCCACACAGAATTGCAGCAAGAATAAGGATAGATGAATGGCATCAGTGTCGTGTTGCGAGAGCAAATGACTATCAGAAGTCATAAAATATGCAAAGATAGGAAAGAGTAAGAAAAAAGGTCTCACACCATCACATCACAGAGAAACTTTGGGTTTCCATCACCGCCGAAAGATATGTCCCATGGAGGAGGACCTTGCCAATCTTCATCAGAAATCAATTTCTCTGTGTGCTTAACATGACTAGTTAACCTTTTTCTTTCTCTGCGTCTTGAAGTCCTAGGCCTTTTGTCTGACTCTTGCAGTAGTAATTTATCACCATAGCTATGGGCAATGTTTGAGAGATAATCATCAAGCTGAAATATGAATCCACAAGAAGGCCATGAGGTAAGAGAAACTGATAAATCTAGAAATGTGAAGCTCAAGTCATGGACCTGACCGTATCAAGTTCTTCACAGTAATCAGGACTTGGTAGTATGTTGGAGAAACTTGATTCTGAAATCATTTCCTTCTCACTGCCGTTTGTTGTAGCGCTATTTGCTGGAAGATATCATATTAGTTCCCAGTCTATGATCACATAAGCTAAAAAAGAACAAACATAACTCCATTTATAGAATTTGCAAAAAAAACAAGAAAATAAATCATGCTTCCAAAGCCAAAAACGTCGGTTGTAAACAGAATCCTTGTTAACACTACATCAAATCAAGTGCTGTCAGCTGTGACGTGACCATTTCTTTAGCACAGCAAACCCACTAGTTCAAAACATGGCTCTCCTAATAACACAACTAACCTGAAACATTATTTAATAAATCTGAAAGTGATAAGACACAACACGATTATGATAAATGGATTGAATCGTATTATCTATTTTCTAAAAGGAGAACATTGTAAGTTTACACTGCTTGTACTACTGTGCATCAGAGTATGCTGCAAATAAACTGTTTTTGTGCAGTCAAATTATAGTGCTTCAAAACTTTAAGATATTTTCAGCAACTGAAGTGTTTTGCACTAGTTCAAAACATGGCTCTCCTGATAATACAACTAACCTGAAACATTATCTATTAAATCTGAAAGTGATAAGACACAACATGATTATGATAAATGGATTGAATCATATTATCTATTTTCTAAAAGGAGAACATTGTATGTTTACACTGCTTGCACTACTCTGCATCAGAGTATGCTGCGAATAAACTGTTTTTGTGCAGTCAAATTATAGTGCTTCAAACTTTAAGATATTTTCAGCAACTGAAGTGTAGTGACTGAAGTGTTATGCACTAGTTCAAAACATGGCTCTCCTGATAACACAACTAACCTGAAACATTATCTAATAATTCTGAAAGTGATAAGACACAACATGATTATGATAAATGGATTGAATCATATTATCTATTTTCTAAAAGGAGAACATTGTAAGTTTACACTGCTTGCACAGTGGCACTACTGTGCATCAGAGTATGCTGCAAATAAACTGTTTTTGTGCAGTCAAATTATAGTGCTTCGAAACTTTAAGATATTTTCAGCAACTGCAGTGTAGCAACTGCTGGCCGACTAAGGTGGAGAATTTGTTCGCTTTCGAGAAAACTGCAGTCATGATAGAAAAATACCTGGTAGATAGATTCAGTATTGAAGGGAGACTGAGGTAGGTGGATGCTTTATACTTAATTCATTCATGTTTATTGTAGATAATTCTTCATAAAACACTGTCAGACAGTCAGAGTCAGTGTTTCATGGATAACGATACAAATTGGGCAATGTATAATTTCACCAAATAGAACAGCAAAAAAGGTATGTGTTTTGAACTTTAATATCTCATGCTCCACACTCTATGTAATTGTTTTTATTTATGATTAATAGCATCTTATAATTTATGTGAACTCTTAATCTATGTGGCTACAGATCTACACCGTAGCACTACCATGTTATATTCCAATAGCCATAACATCTAAAATTGGTACAGACCTTTGGTGATGATTTTATGTTGGAATACTTCAAATATTTCAAGCAAGTAATATGCATCAGCTGCAGCATATAGTATCTGATCTTGACTTAGAGGACGGCAAGACCAGTCACTGCATTGGAGTTCCTGAACCAAGATATATAATGTCAGCAAACAATAACAACAAAAGCCTAGATGATACTATAAGTCCAACAAAAGGAAAAAAAATAAGGAAAACATAATAAGATAAAGAATAAACTAGACATTTAATCAAAAAAATAATTCAACTAACCTTTGATAAGGAAACATTAAGCAGTTCCTTGCAGATGCTTGCTAAACTCTTAATGTTCTTCGGATGTTTCTTCCCCATGTGTTGATTCTTTAGGTGATAGTAAATGCTGATGATATCTATAAAAGGCTCCACCTATCTCAATGAAATATAGTTAGGAAAAAAAAATCCATTCCTTCAGAACAATGTCAATGTACTTCAACATTCAATAATTAATTTTCTGTACTTGTAGGCTAAATATATGATAACGAACACAAGAAAGCCCCTCTTTTTGTATCTTTAAAAAAGCACTTTAACTTGAAAGAAAGAATACAGTTTCTTGTCAAATGTAATACCCATAATTTCACAAATCATGAAATAATGTCAAACTGAAAGCAGAGTGATGTATGATGCAGTATGAACATTTGGCCAAGTCAGTGAACCATGCTCCTATCACAAGAATGATGAATTTCCTACCAATCTTGAATTCGTTCTCTTTTATTCACAATTCATGTGGCAAAATGTTGCATTCATAGTGTCTGTTCTTTGTACACTTTAGTCCTTTGTAATTTGTGTACTTTCACATGTGCATTCAAAGCAATTCTACCAGGTTATCCACGATTTTGAGCAAAGTTGTGCATGACTTGAAAAAAAAACTGCTCATGTTCTATGAGTATAATTGTACCCTCATTAAGTTCTACAATTGTCTAAGATCCGGAATTGTATCTACGAGGTATGAAATGGAGAAATAACAATACTATAAATAAAAATAAAATCTGCAATGGCACTGTTTAGAATACGTGGAGAAAGATTACTCTATCGAAGCCAGGATCGTATCCTTGGGCAGAGAATGTGGAAGAAAGATAGATCAGATCCTGCTTGAACCAGAACCCAAGCTTGATTACATCCGGTGACTCAAACATATCCCTGAGCGGCTCCCAAAGGGCACCGAGCGGGACGGAGAGCAAGTCCACCAAAAACACCGGCGAGTCACCGACCCTTGGATCCGTAGGCTTACGGAGGAAACGGCAGGCGATTTGGAGGAGGGACACGGTCGGGAATGACCGAGGGAGGAGGTCAGCGGCGGCGGGGGGCGAATCCCGCCCCAATCCATCGCCAGGTGGAACGTGGTGGTCGCGGCTAACAGATCGGACAGGTTTCCACTCGGCGTCGAGGCCGACGACGGGGCAGCTACGGAGGGACCAGAGGAGGAGCGCGAACTCCGGCGAGTCCACGGCGTCCACCGTGTGGACCTCCAGCGACGACGGAGAACGAGGCGGTGGGTCGGGTTCGAACGGTTCCATTTTTCTCGGCCCGGCTCGCTGCGACTAAGTACCGCGATTTATACCACTCCGGTTCAGATGGAAATTGTCCGTGGTCTACTAATTAAACCGTCTATTTTTTAATTTAATGAAGATGTTAATTAATCATTATAAGGCCCAAAACATATGGGCTGCACAGCAGGTAGGCCCATATATACTTACTATCCAAATGGGCCCAAATCGAGCACTGATGCCTAGTCCGTAAATTACGGATATCCATTTTATGAATTGATTAATTATGATAGACCTCAACACTTAAATAGATATGATCCATCGTAATCCACTAATTACAAGTAGTGAACCAGATCCCGCCTGGGCTGAATCTATCTAAATTTAGTAATGGAATGGTTTGCTAGATCCGTATCTAGACAACTGGAGGTATTA